>NC_088366.1:16874121-16899121 GCF_034508935.2 Berghia stephanieae | reverse complement strand
GCTGAGTATATTATCATTATAACCATTAACAACAAGAGGGCAGTGATGAAGTTATATTCACATTGCTTTCACTGATTTCTATGTGAAAAAGGGATATTATGGTGAGGTTAGTGAAAAAGAAACGTGTTTGCAGCTCTGACAACCGGACGCAAGGGCAGAGAAGTCCTGACATCACACCTTCCTCTGTTCCGGTTCAAATCTAAGTGGAAGTGTGTACCAGTCTCCGTAAGGTGGCATAATTATTTTAGTAATAGGATGTATTGGTAGATTTTTTTTGTGATTACGGGGCTTAAAAGACCGAGGGTGGATGATCTTTATTGACGACCAGCATTTATTTAGGCAAGGATATACTAAGGTGTCATCACTCTGAGAACAGAAAAATCGTTACACAATATCCAGTCCTCTCGAGGACTTGTTTCACACTTCCAATGATATTGGAACCAGTGTTTTGACATCACACTTTTGTTCCTTAAAATAGGCTTCAGTTGGTATGGTTGTAATGGACGGTATTTTGCGTTGATTTGATAGTATTCCCTTTACAACATTGAGACCAGGAGTATTTGGGTAATCTGACATGAAAATAATATAGATAAGTGCACGTTGTGTAAAACCAAATCACGCTGGTAAAAGGTTAAAAAAGTTTCACAGTAGCGTTGTAAGAATGACTTTCATGGCATCACCATTGTGTTTTCATGCTTTGGTTTCGATACAAACAACAACAAAATCATTTTGGAATCATGCAAAGGTCCTTACCGTTCAAGTGTTTACTTAAGGGAAAAGTTGCGACAGGCAAAACGTTCTTTTTCACTATTTTTATTTGATTAGTTACATGGCATGAAACAATAGTTTTAGCTTTTTGAGACAACGTCAGGTTGTATCAGGTGTATTGTTTTGTTTTGTTTTGTTTTGTTTCGACTCCTCTGGCCAATCAGCGTTTATTGGATAGTTGGATATTCTATATCAGTCGTAAATGAATTTACAAAATACTTGCATCCTATCCAAAAGGTGGTGGAGGGGTAGCAGTTGTTATTGTTTCGTTTGATACTTCTACAAACAATTTGTAAAATTATATGTCAGTACTTGCTTTAATCTACTACAATTTGACTCGAGGCATCAATCTGGTGTAATGTCGGAATAAACCAAATGACGAAGAGAGAAATTTAGGAATCTGCCCTTCCAGTTATCTTCCTCCTCAATGAAATCAATAAACCTATCATTCATCTCGTATTCCTGGCTATAAATTCATTTTCATTTTCAGTACCAAAACTTGAATAACTTAACTTTTTGCCGACCACCTCATAATCTTCGGACTGGGACGCTTCAGGAAGACTGCATAATGGTGGGTCGAGATGCTGGGTCATAAATCAGAAAATGAATTGAAATTCCCGATAGTCATAACTAACGAGAATTTTTCTATGTGTCTACTCGCACTAAGTCGAGAAAATACTTCCAAAAAAATGCTTTTATATATATATACATCAATATCCACTGAACGTGATCAAAATGGGCTCGAAAAGCAACACTTAACCCGTTTGGTGAAATACCAGGCTTTTTTTTCTCATTTCACACCTGAGGACAACAAGAGAATGTCTTTTCCAAGGACTCAAAACTATGCGCCGCTCAAAGCGGGACTCAAACCCATGACCTTCCGATCCGAAGACGAGTGCAATACCATTAGACCACATAGACCGTATTAACCCAAAGTCAGCCGAAGTGCAAGCACCGCAAAGTGAGCAATAGGCACAAAGTTTCTCGATCAAAGAAAAATGCCGACAGCAAAAAAAAAAAATGCCGGCTCAAACTTGGGTCTCCCGGATGGAACTGCGTCCTCATCTAAAGGTGACAGCAAGCAGTTGTTATTAACCACTCGACCATATTCTCGCTCCCAAAAAAATATAGTAGGAAGAGATATTTTAAAGTTTATCATTAAAGCGTACAGCCCTTGAAATACGGAAAGAGACAGGGAAGAACCACGAGCCATATCTTTACTAACGTGGTTAATTAAATTTTACTATCATCCCAATAAGAGTTATTAGACCTTTAACACGATACCGTAAAACAAGGGGGATAACCCGGCCCCCCACGTCAATCTCAATAAATAAGAACGGAGCGTGATAGGTAGGCATGGCACTTTTGGTTTATTTTCTGATTATTCAAAATGTATTCGGAACTTTTAGGTCATAATATGTTATGTAAGGTTCCGCGTTCGTCTTGGGACCACAGTCTTGCTAACTCCGAAATCTCGGGGGGGGGGGGGGCTTATCCCACAGCAGATCTCAAGGCAAGGTTCAAGGGAAGGGGGGGGGGGTCTCTAGAGGTACAATGATTCTTTTTAAGACTGAAATTTAAAATGCTGAATCTCTGTTGTGTTCTTGGGTAAGGCACTTTACACACAATAAACAAACTTGTAGTGGAAGGGGACAAAACCACACAATCCTTAACAGATTCTGACAGGCCGAACAGCCGAACAGTCATTATTTGATAAACAATGAAAGCGATTGTTAAACTGAGCACAATACGGATATGCTTTTTAAGTAACGTACTCACGTGTTTAACCGTAGCCATCGTTAAGTTCTAGCCTGACACTGAAACCCAAAAAGACTGGCATTTTGACGTCACTTTTTGTTCAGTGTCAGGCTATAAGTAACGATGGCAACGGTTTAACCAAGACTATATGTAAACTTAAACATTTATAGTCTGATAGAGATTGATTTAAAATCTTAAAAATGAAAAAGAAATTGATACAGTTGAATTAAATAACCTAAACTTCAAGACTAATCATAGTGACGTTTCGGACTTCCCCGTTATCAGCAATGTGGTTGAAGAATTAAGATATTTTGATGCATCTCGTTTTGTTAATTAAAGTGAACCTAACTAAACTTCATCATTGCTTGTCCATTATTTAAAAAAAAAATCTTATTGGATATTGATCACGTTTGTATATTTATAATCCTGTAAGCTCACGAAATGAATAAAAGGTAAGCTCGTGCAATTTGTAATGGACAGTTAAATGTTGACGTACGCACGTCTTTTTCCTCATTTCGTCCATACCTAATGGCTCATGGACCCACATTCCTTACCATACAATCCGCCCCTGCTCTGCTGCCAAGAGAAGGAGCCGTCACTCGACGCTGTTCCGCTGACACAACAGTTATTGTCCGTAAAGAAAACATGGAATCGCCTCCCCTTGTTTGGCTATCTGCCTACCCAAACTGAGTTGGCACGTCCCTTGAGGAAAGATATTTTAGTGCAGTCCGCTTTGGGCACTTTTCTCATGTTTCATCACCTACTCCATCTTTAACTGCTCAGACCCAAAACTCTTCGTATTCCTCCTTTTTCCTCCGATTCAAATGATAAGGCATCTAACTAAAAACCAGGATTTCCAGTTCGTGTTGTGTAAAAATGTTGTCAACCCATCATAATGCAGTGATTGAGTCTGATTTAGAAATAACTGAAAGTACGGCAATGTGGTATTGTGGTCTGACACTTGTTTCGGATCGAAAGGTCCAGGGTTCCAGTCCTATTTTCTTAACGGCGCATTGCTGAATCCTCGGAAAAGGCCCTGTTCTCAAATTCTCCCATTATAGTCATATGTAAAATTAGCACCTGGCCGTTAACAGCGTTGCTGTCGGGGGGAAAAAACAACAAAAACAATATCACCCTACAGGCGCCATGTCTCTTCCTACAAATCTAAGCGTTGCTATGGTTAGGAACCCTTTGTGAAAGTACTTTGGGAATGTTTAGCGAATATTGCGTTTTGTATGCTCGAGTTGTTAGTTTATTTTATTCGGGGGTGGTTGGGGGGTGGGGGGGGGGGAGGGGGTTCAGTACATCAGTGTTTTTTTTTTTCAAATTGTTTCAATAAACTCATCCTGACCGACATCCCAGAAATTCGGCTACACACCGACTCCATTGAACCTATGAAAACATTCAGAATTATCCATTTCTTTTAATATGCTTTTATTTAGGGAAGTGAAAAGATCCTCTCTCTCTC
The DNA here is from genome assembly GCF_034508935.2 of Berghia stephanieae. NCBI lineage: Eukaryota > Metazoa > Mollusca > Gastropoda > Nudibranchia > Aeolidiidae > Berghia > Berghia stephanieae. Next base: position 16,895,127 of record NC_088366.1, on the reverse strand, counting down.
TCTCTCTCTCTCTCTCTCTCTCTCTCTCTCTCTCTCTCTCTCTCTCTCTCTCTCTCTCTCTCTCTCTCTCCCTCTCTCTCTCTCTCGTCCAGCCGAACAGGTAGACCCATACACCATTTGTTGAGATTTATTCATAACCATTTATACATCTATTTTTTTGTCTGACACTGCTCCATCTAGCTCACCAACTCTAGCTAGATCATCATGTAAATTTCTCATGAGCTATATTAAAATAATATAACATTAATATCATAGCCCCATTCTCGTTCTCAACTCACCCCTCATAACCATTGCATAAGATTTTCACACCTTTCGCTCACCATCCTTAACTCCCCATAGACGTTATGGTAGTTATAATTCGATCGTGTCAGCGACCAAATTAATGTATAGTCCTGATTAATTGGACGCAGTAACACACTATCATAGTCGTCATACCCGTAATAGTTAGTACTCATTATTTTGGGGAATGTTCTTTGCTTACACAAGGCGTTATCGTATTAGCATCTAATGATCCTTAATGGATTTGTTAACAGAGTGAAATGGTTCTAGCCAGTGGTTAAATTATCTTGCAGGGTAAATCAATCACGAGGTGTTGAAGTTGATGAAGTAATTGATGGTACAGCGTCCAACGTCTTCTCGAAGTATAAAGTAGTCTGATGAAAACTGTGTTGATAATAAAGAAAGACATTGGAATAGGTCACGCGAAGATTGGGGTTTTCCTGGTTTAAAAAATGGGAGGGGGAGAGGCGATAAATTTATGTTCTAAGTTGACAATATAGGGAGCAGGCACTCCAGTGTAAGATAAAGAACTTAAAAAAGTGTGTATGAAACAGTGCCATACAAGGCACTTTCCAAGGAAGATTGGTTTTTTGGAATGGTTTTGTTTTCTTGTATTTTTCTTTCTTGCTTTGTCTTGCAATGTTTCAAACACATTTTTTTCTGATCTTTTTGTACTAACTTGGCACACAAATTTTAAAAACAAAACAATGTCCTGAGTCAACATGATGTGGTACGGTTTCCGTTTCTGTCCCGAAGCGACTTTTCATTTCCCAGATCCAAAGTGATCTATCTAACCAAAACGGCTGGGATAACCCGTAACCATCGTTAACATAATAAAGCCTGACACAGAGCAAAAAAAAAAAGATGTCAAAAGACAAGTCTTTGGTCGCAGAAGAAAACAAATCGTGAGTTGTATTCAATAGTTCAAACAATGGAATAACTTGTTTCCTTGAGCTCTACTAACGACAACTCACTAGACGGTACAAAAACTAAAAAATGACGTCAAACTATAAAGAGGGTTCCAGTGTCAGGCTATATTATGTTAACGATGGCTTTGGATAACCGCGATCGGCGATGAAAACAAAACGTTTCCAACCTGCGATTGAAGTCAGTCTTCAACTGGAAGCGAGCATGCTTATATTAATTAAGGCCATCGCGCCAAAACAAGCATATTAACTTTTGTCAAATCAGTAGGCTTTCAAATTATCCGAAATGCATTTTGGGTACCCGTGATGAAAAGTACCAAAATCATTAATAATGCTTTGGGTTTTTTTTAATGTAGAAAAGATGTGAAATAAGTTGATATGTAACTTTGTCCACACATTTTGAATCTTTGAGAAATTGTTTCTGTTATACTTTTGAGACCAGGATGTCATTTTTTGTCTATGTTTTATCATACATTGTATTATACCAATGTATATTATACCAGAGAATTTTATGAAAAAAATTAAATTATCTTTTTTCAGTTTTTCCAAATAACCTTGTATCTAGTCCTTCAGAACCATTAGGTCCGTGGAGCCGGAGTTGATCCCGGTTTCTATAGCGTAAAACGGACTATAGCAATTGCTTGCTTTCCTTTTGAAAGGACTCTAGTCTTTCGCAAAATACGTTATGCCAAAACTAACAGACCCAACTGCTACCTAGTCACTGCTGGGTGGACAGGGGGTCAGAAAAAAATAAACTCGACTGCACTCGAGATCGACACCACAACAGCTGGGTCTTTTAAATCTGGTGGAAAGTACTATCCAAAGAGTAGTAAGTAATTGCTATTGTCTGGTTTATAGCTATATTAACCGGGATAAACTCCGGCTCTATGGGCCTAGTGGCTCTGGAGGACTACTGACTTTCCCTATCCTATATATTACGTCACATCTTTCTAACTCTCTACCTTTTCTCTTTCAACTATTACTATTATGTGAAGGATTTTTACTTCTCCGTTGCGTCGGTCCTCGAACTATAAATTCTTGGTATTTGCAGTGTTGATTACCAATGATTTGAATTTCTTAATGTTGATATTAATTTAATCCGACGATGAGGGAGACACCCCGTAGTTTAAATCTTCTTATGTTTTGCCCGTGTTTCTGTTTGAACCTGTGAGACGGAGAGAAGTGCCCAGTCGTCAGCAAAATCCAGATATTGATATTTTTCGTCCGACAAGTATCTATTACAGATCTGATAACCCAATCGTTATGGAATTCTTTATTAAGATGGAGATATTCTCATATCTACGCAAAGTATTACTGTCTATTACAACACTGTTAAAGCAGGTCCATAATTAAGTCCAGTTGTTAGACCTGATAATAATATGTTCACTTAAAAATGTGTCAATATTGACTAAAACGATATGCTTCAGCAGTTGTGACGTCACTTCCCTCGTAATGACACATAGTAACTTAGTAACTGGTTCTAAACTATCGGAACAATGGCGGACGCCCTTATGAAATACTTCTCCGACGAGCATAAAAGTGTATCCAGAGGAGAAAAACAGTATAAATCTGATCAAGTTTTGACTTTTATACATTCTGATCAGATGACATGTGAAAAGTTCTAGCTAGCATGAAGAATAAAAAGTACCGATTTTCTTTGTTTAGAACCAAGCTGCTCGTTGCTGGGCGACGTGACATCAGACTATTGAATCCTATTCTTGCTACTTTCTCACAGGACGCTGTGTACTTTGTCCTTAATCTAGGTTAAATCCAGCTGTTCAATCACAGTCAATATATATTTCCATCCTAATTGTTTGATCTTTATTATATTCAATTAATAGTGTAAAAATGAATGTGTCTAAACTCAAATCAAAGCATTTAACTTATAACAATGTAATATGTCTATAGCCAACCAAACTGTGGTGAAATTCAAAACATAAAATATTGCCTCGTTCGTTGTATATTAATTAGTTGACTGTCGTACTCTGGAAAGAAACGTATTTAAAAATTGGCCTAAATCACAAAATGAAATTGAATGTAAGCTTCAATTTAATTACGAAAACAGATATAATGGACGTTTCGGGTTTCCCCTTTATCAACAATCAGGATAAATTGTTATCTATTTCTTCGAGCTTCGAGCAGCAACGTTTACATTAAAAATTGGCCAAAAATGTCGTCCCTCAAATTATATCCATCGATTTAAACGACCCTCGTCTTGGCAAAAACTCTCAAACCTGGGACCTCGCGAGGGTTTTAACACGTTTCATTCCAAAGTAACGGCAGTCAAATAGCTAACTGGTTAAAATAAGGTTGAAAATAAACGCAAAATATTGCTGCGCCAAAGATTTTCAGTTTCTTCATTTTATTTATAGGGCGGAGAATAGAAATGTATTACATACAAGCACGGGGTGCCATCTAAATTAGCACAAGGAAAAATATTTTGAAACAGACAGCCAAATGTGAAAGGGTGTTTGCGCAACCACGCTTTGACATTTTGGTTTGGTTAATTAAACGGCAAAGATAACACGCTGCTTGGAAAAAGAGACATTGCTAGCTGGTATCAGGTGTTAGGAGAAATAGACTTATCAAAACAATAGAATTGGCCTCCGTTTCGACGGCTACACGGTTTAGTACTAGACAGAATTTGTCAGAAATGTTTGTGTCACCACTGAAAAATATTAAAATATTCGAAAGCTGCTAATACAGATATTTTCAAAGAGCGTTTGTGAAATATTTTACTCGCAACGAAAATAGATAAACGCTAATGTGTAGAATAGAGTGTTATTTTGATAACACATTATTGTCATTTTAACAGAAAGTAAAAATTATAATGTGGCAAAAGCAGATGAGTAAGAAAGTTTTCAAACAGAAGCCAAAATTCAGTATTATATCCTACAGTCTAACCCTTACCTCATAAACCCACTCTGTAGTTTATTCTTTATAATAATCACCTCATTCATAGCACCATTTTCATAAAACTATTTGTTTCATAGACTCAAATATGTTAGTCCAATGGTATATTGTTATCATAATATTATTTTAATTTTAAAAAATAATAGTTGAGCTTTTATATAGTGCAATATCCACTAAACGTGTTCAGTGTGTTTTACAAAGTGTCCCTGACCAATAAATAGCAACACGTAACCCTTAGAACGAGACATGACGCCTATTAGGCGATATTACAAAAATTTTTTTCCGACAGAGACAACGCTGTTGACCGTCAGCTCCTCAGTTTACACCCGAGTACGATCATGAGAGAATGTGAGTATAGAGTCTTTTACAAGGACTCAACTATGCGAACCTCGGAGCGGGGCGGCTCGAACCCAAGGCCTTCCGATCCGAAGGCTAATGTCATACTACAATACCACAAACCTGCGCGTTATCGTAAATACATGCTTTAGATTTTAATGCGTTAGAAGATGTTTATGCTCTGTAAATTGAAATTGAACACTTGTGGTTATATTTGATGTAGGGGTAATAAGTAAACATAATTTTAATTATGAGTAATTTCTATAGGAAAAAAAAAAAAGTTGGTCACCGGTTTGTGGGATAATCATGCCAAAATTCACCAGGGAATCAAATAGGGTTTTAAAGATAAAATTGTTTTATTGCGGATATAACATACTGTGAAGCGAACCATGATATTAAAAGTGAACCCCGCCTTAGAGGTTAACTCTTTTCTTACCGACAATTTTTTCAGATTTTCCCCAAAGACGTCATACCCATCCAACATAAATTTGGCTTTTTTTTTTTTTAAACTCCAACTCAAAAGGAATAAGTACTTGTTGTGTGTGTACATAACTAGGGAGTTCCGATATCTCAGTTGGTAGAGCACTCGCTTCACACGCAAAGGGACCAAGATCGATCCGGGGTGCAGTCGGGATTTTTTCAGACTTTCCAGTCCACCCAGCAGTGAATGGGTAGCTGAGTCTGTTAGACTTGGCGGAAAGTACTTTGCGACATACTAGCGTCCTATCCAAATTGCTTTTGTCCGTTTCGCGCTATAGACACCGGGATAATAATATATAAAGTGTCACTATTGGTACTTGGTTGAATATTTTTTTACATTTTTGTGCATTTGCATATATATATATATATATATAATATATATATAATATATATATATATAATATTATATATATATATATATATATATATATATATATATAGTATACATTGTCGCCATAGATTCTCAACTTTGTGTTTATACATTTTTATGCATGCCACGTCTGTAAACTAATTTCCATTTTTTTGGATGAATAAATTATATATTATTATTATTATTATTATTATTATTATTATTATTATTATTATTATTATTATTATTATTATTATTATTATTATTATTATTATTATTATTATTACTATTTATTATTATTATTACTATTACTATTATTATTATTATTATTATTATTATTATTATTATTATTATTATTATTATTATTATTATTATTATTATTATTATTATTATTATTATTAACTTCGGCTCCATGGGCCGAATGACTCTGAAGAACTTTTTTTAATACATAAGTATGTTCATCAAAACAAGCTGCACAACGCAGCATTAAGTTCTAGTAACTAGATATAACAAAAACATTATTCGGATTTTGTAATGTACGCATGAAACCAGAATGTGAAATTTTCCTGTTCTTGGTAAGGAAAGGGTTAAACAATAATAATATATTACACGATAAATCGCTGTGACAATGAAAAAGGTTCCGAACTCAACTCTGTACCGCGTAAATCGTTTCAAGGGAAATAACTCATGGCAGTTTCATTCTCAGATTCCATCATCGTCTGAGGGGCCATCTGGTAGTCTTCATGCCTCGTTCCATCTTGTAATTTAATAGTTCTATTGAATACAGTACCGTTTCTGTGGTGTTTTTAAATGTCTTGTGTAATTATTATTGTGTAATAAAATTATTGTTCAGCAGGTCTATCTTCACATTAAATTTACTGTGCGGATATTAATGTGGTCTAGTGGTATGACACTCGCTTTCGGATCGGAAGGTCCTGGGTTTGAGACTCCATTGGCGCAAGTTGAGTCATTGGAAAAGACTCTTTAGTCAAATGAATAAAATAAAATACTCATGTAAGAAGGAGACATGAAATACAATTTAAGAAATAAATACATTGAACAGTTATAAAGTGCATTCCCACCGATGTATCGCATTCAGTGGGTCTCATTGTTTCATTTACTCCCCCAGCAGGCCATAATATTATAAAACCACATTTTCATCTCATGATAATAATAATAATAATAATAATAATAATAATAATAATAATAATAATAATAATATAATAATAATAATAATAATAATAATAAATAACAATAATAGTGATTACAATATATATATTATTATTATTATATATTATTATTATTATTATTATTATTATTATTATTATTATTATTATTATTATTATTGTTATTATTATTATCATTATTATTATTATTATTATTATTATTATTATTATTATTATTATCATTATTATTATTATTATTATTATTATTATTATTATTATTATTATTATTATTATTATTATTATTATTATTATATCATCTTTAATAATAATAATAATAATAATAATAATAATAATAATAATAAATAATAATAATAATAATAATAATAATAATATATATTGCAATCACTATTATTATTGTTATTATTATTATCATCATCATCGTCATTATTATTATTATTATTATTATTATTATTATTTATTATGATTATTATGATTATGATTATGATTATTATTATTATTATTATTATTATTATTATTATTATTATTACTATCATCGTTAATAATAATAATAATAATAATAATAATATAATAATAATAATAATAATAATAATAATAATAATATAATAATAATATATTACAATCACTATTATTATTGTTATTATTATTATCATCATCATCGTCATTATTATTATTATTATTATTATTATTATTATTATTATTATTATTATTATTATTATCATTATCATCATATTATTATGATTATTACTACTACTTCTACTACTACTACTACTACTACTACTACTACTACTACTACTACTACTACTATTACTACTACTACTACTACTACTACTACTACTACTACTACTACTACTACTATTACTACTACTACTACTACTACTACTACTACTACTACTACTACTACTACTACTACTACTACTACTACTACTACTACTATCATGCTCATTCCTACCTTTAATACTCAAAATTTACACTTTGTTTGAACATTCAATGCGGGTAAAATACAGATGAACAAAGGTACATCAAATTATGTCTTTTATAATTTAATTGAACTGAATTAATTCAATGCTTGACAGTACCTACTTATACGTTCATCGAGTAATATTCACATGAGATATTGAAATTCTTGGTCTAAAAAAAAGAGAAAAGAAAAATAACTTTCCTCTGTTTATATTATCTTTGATGACAAATAACTTTGTAAACTTTACGAAGCCACGACTTCTAAGACCTCTCCTATCCATGCGACTTTTTGAGATTATGGCGCCATTTTGACAGGAGGGGGAGCAACCCTCAATGAAAGATTAATTCGTGTTGATCTCTATGGGTGGGAGTTACGTTCAGTACAGCGGAAAGAACTTTTCTCTGCACTATGTTGTAAACTTACAATTTTGCTCCCTACAGAGTAAGTACAACGCGGGCAGTGTTTACAACATGAAAACTCCTTTGGTGGCAAGATCCCATATCCCATGTTTTAGGGCAGCGCTTTCCCATACACGGAGGTCTCGACAGCTGAATTATTAGTCAAAGCACTCAAAGCACAAGCAATGGGAATTGATTTCACTAAGAGGTTATAGATAGTTCGAAGTTGACGTCACTCAGGTCTTTCTTATTGCTTTTTGTCATTCGCGTTTATGAGTAATTCTCACTAAACAGTATTAACCAGACCATAAACGTTTAAGGCTACATATGGTTTTGCGTGTTGGTCCGTTATACTTCCGGATAGCAATGTTGTGAGCTTCTTAGCCAAGCGCATACTATCTATAGAGAATGCCTCCACAAGACTTCGAACTATTTCAATCGAGACCTTAACGGTGGTCATCAACAAATTCATTTATATTTTCTGGAATGTCTGATCATGTTTTGTAATGTATCATTTATTAAACGTATACGTGGCATAGTGACCATCCGTTTTGATTTCTGAAAACAGACACTATTTTACTTTGTCAGTCCACTTGCAAAATAAGTTTTCATGTATTCCAAGGTGCTGCTGCTCCGAATTTTCAACCAAATAAAAATACATACCATACTTTGATAACACTTTTGATTCATTTTGACCACAAAAAAAAAATCACTGCAAATGTCTATCGATAAGATGACTTCCGAGCTGTCCAAAATAAAATTCAAACCTGAGACCTAAAAGAAGTTTTGGATTTAAGAAGTCTCAATTTTGGTCGATATTTAGGCAAACTTTTTCTGGCCAAAATGAAATAACGTGTTTATACCAGAATACGGCAAAATTCGGTATTTACACGCTGCACTGAACTACGTCAAAAACATAGAGAAGACGCCTTGGCATTTCATCGATCAATTTCTTTTTCGCTTTAAAGTTGGAAAGTTGGTCTTCACTTCTAAACCTAAATACAGTTCATTTCTTTGACGTGCAATGTGTGTAGTCTCACATAGCCCTTTTTTTCCCCATTTGTCTTTTTCTTCTCGACGTCTTCCATACATTTTTGAAGTGAAAGGCAGAATAAACAAAATCACCCGTCACCTCTCCTATTTTTTTTTTTTTTTTTATTCTCTCAAAATACTCTCTATTTTTCCTCTCTGAGTAATTTACTTCGCAATATCCAACATTTTTGTGTCTTTGTCCCGTTTTAATACAATTTTTTTTTGGAATCCACACCTTAGGGAAAGTTAATTTCATTTAAATCCTAAATATAAAGTTAATTCAGTTGGAGGTCGGGGGGGGGGGGGGGGGGAAGAGGAGGTAAGGTCGTGGAGGCGTCCTGACCGTTCTATTAGTAGATCACTCGACTCATCAGCAATGGGTTTGGTTTCTTTCTATTCAGAGTAGATTCAAACGTTTCGTATATATGTATGCGAGTGTGGTTGGGGGGGGGGGCTGTTTATTTTGGTTTTTGTTGTTACTTTATTTTTTTTTGTATGTATGTGTGTGTGTGTGTGTGTGTGTGTGTGTGTGTGTGTTTTGTGGGGTTTTTTTTTTGTTTTTGGTTTGTTTATTTAATTTTTAATATTTTTTTTGGGGGGGGGGGTTGTTTTGTTCTGCCCCCCCCCCCCCAAAAAAAAAAAAACAAACACACACACACACATGCACACATACACTATTTTTTTTTGGGGGGGGGGGAGAGGGGGGAGGGGTCTCTTTTTGTTATTTGATACATAATTTCACCTGTCATTGATTGAGTTGGCCCATGGAGCCGCCACCACAAAGGACCGGCCATTAATTGAGATAATTGAAGCACGCGACCCATTTGCAGACCATTAGTCGAACGGAATTGATCAGCCTTTGGTCTTTGATTGGCTATAATATATAATCAAGAACAGTAATTAATTAATTAATCATCAAAGTAGAAGTTCACTACCTACTACAGAAAGTGAATGCTTTTCAATAGGGGAAAGGAATTATTGAGTATAAAGCCAAATAAACAAACTATTGGATTGGAATATTAACCACGTAACTGTGGTACTCTGGAAAAACGTGTAGGCCTATTAAAAAATTTAGGCAGAAAACTCGTCCTTCAACTATGATCGATTTAAATAATAATAATAATAATAATAATAATAATAATAATAATAATAATAATAATAATAATAATAATAATAATAATAATAATAATAATAATAATAATAATAATAATAATAATGCTGAAAACTTATATAGCGCTATAACTCCGAGACACCAGACTCTAAGCGCTTAAATTACAAATTACTTTGGCTGAAACATAATCATTTACACACACAAGCACACACACACACGCACACACACACACACACAACACAACACACAACACAAACCAAACCTATCTGGCTCTCATCTTGGAAAAAAAAAACATCTCGAAATCCCAGGTTTGAGAGTTTTTGCCAAAATGAATGTCATTTAAATCGATCGATATTTGAAGGACAAGTTTTCTGGCCTATTTTTAGATACGAGATTTTTCAGAGCATGACAGTCAATTTGGTTAATTTTGATCCATTCATATTTCGAGATTTTCGGGATCGACTTGCACAAATTTGTAAGTTTAAAATAAAAAATAATATATTAAAAAATATCCCTTTATTCATCCCATAGGGGAAATTTGTCTCTAGGATATATTCCAAAGGAAGACTAGAATAACCCTGGCGTCAGCCGCAGTGCAGCGCCGCAAATTTGAGCTAGGGCGTGGTGACTTGCTCAAGGCCACACAAGCGCAGCAGGGAGTTGATAGAACTAGGTACCTTTCGTGTACAAAACAAAGACCGTATCGCTGAGCCACGCTGCCCAAAGTAATACTAAGTTTCTAAAAGCTGCGGACTGTAAAAGGTCGTAAACAAAATTGAGTAATATAACAGCTTCAAAAAAGAACAAAAATACCAAACACTGAATGTTTTGGGCTCAAAATCCTTCTTCAGCCAACAACAACAAAAAAGCAATAAAAACATGAAAACATCACTTAAAAACTCAGATAGACATCTGAGAAAAAAAAAAATAAGCATGTCCTTTCTGTATAAATAAGATCTTGGAATGTAAACTAAAAGATGCGTTCGTTTGGTAACTAAGGGAGTTCAGAATAGAGCGGAAAAAGGGTCTGCTGATAGCCGAACGCAAAAGGATTCAATTGTCTGATGTCACGTCCTGCAATGAGCAGGCAGCTTAGTTCTAAACAAAGAAAATCGGTACTTTTTATTCTTCATGATGGCTAGAACTTTTTCACATGTCATGTGATCAGAATGTATAAAAGTCAAAATATGATCAGATTTATAATGTTTTTCTTCTCTGGATACACTTTTATGCTTGTCGGAGCAGTATTTCATAAGGGCGTTCGCCATTGTTCCAATAGTTTAGAACCAGTTACTAAGCATCATTACTAGGGAAGTGACGTCACGACTGTTGAAGCCTATTATGGACCTGATTTAACATTGTGTATTGGGCACTATTTTGCGGTGGTTTGATATTATTTTCATAACAATAATGTGAGCCAACGACGATTTGGGTAATTAGACCTACTGCAAATGATATGTCGGAATGAATCAGACCCGACGTATACATATATACAGGTCTGACATCTGAACCAATTTATGGGCCTAGTTTAACATTGTTGCAATGGGCAATATTTTGCGTCATTTTCTTTTAGATTTCCATTACAACAATGAGCCCATAAGGAATTGGGTTATCAGACCTGATTTGCCGGCGAAGAGTCAAATGGACAGTAAAATAAAGGGAGTAAAATGACTCTTAAAAAAAAGATACAAAACATATTTCCTTTTCTTATTTACCTGAAGAAGGCCAAATGCCGAAACGCCGTTTACTTTTTTTTTTGTATCTTTTATAAGAAACATTTTTACTCTATTTTACTGTCCACTTGACTCTTCACGGACAAATCAACGTTCAGAAGGGCATGTTCAGTTACAAACTTAACGTTAAAGTACAGACACCTATCCCTTGATTAATTATGAGATGAACTTGTACCAAGTATTAACCATTACAGAGCGGTAGAAGACCAATAAAGCGATGCAAGATGTTGCAGTGAATAGGGGAATAGCGGGAAGAGCGCCGATTGACCGTCGGTGTAAGGTTATGAGGGAGCTAATGTTTTTCTTTGAAGTTCGGGAATCCCAAAGATTGATGGAAATGAATTGGCTGTAAAAAGGAGGCACTACGGCATCAGAGAATCCTTAACTACCTTTCGTACATGCACTAAATCAAGAACCCAAATCCAATGCTGGTTTAACTCTCTCGCTCGCTTTCACGTTTGCTTGATCGCTGAAGTAGACAGGCAGTTAAGCTCAAATCAACTCGTTTTCCTCTCCCTTGATTGTTTTGTAATTCCTCAATTATTAATCGATCACGATGAGACGAATATCCCTCTGTTATTGGGAATCAATAATATATCTATATTAACGTTGTTATCTAAATACTCTCTCTCTCTCTCTCTCTCTCACTCTCTCTCTCTCTTTCTCTCTCTCTCTCTCTCTCTCTCTCTCTCTCTCTCTCTCTTCTTTTCTTTTTTTTTTCAATGGGATATTGACCAGAATGGTACGTTTCCAGGAATGAGACGCACCCCGTTCTTATTTATTGCGATTTAATTAGCACAAAACTCCTCCTTGCGCTAAAACTTTTTTAAAAAATTAATTTAAGTAAATTGAGCTTTTATATAGAGCAATATACACTAAATGTGCTCAAAGCGCTTTACAAGGGGTCCCTGGTCAACAGCGACATTTAACATTTAGGACGGGACATGACGCCTGTTAAGCGCCTGTTACAATTTTATTTCGGACAGAGACAATGCTGTTAATGGTCAGGTCCTAATTTTACACATGAGTACGGTGAGGGAATGTGAGTAAAGAGCCTTCTCCAAGGACTCAACTATGCGTCGAGCTAAGCTCGAACCAGGACCTTCCGATCCGAAAGCGAGTGTCATACCACTCGACCACATAGCCGCTATTTTTTTAACAATTGGTCATTGGAACTGGTTGTACGTAATATAGTGCCCTCACTAGTTTGAACGTTATAACCGATATCGCTGCTTAAGATTAAGTTTGAAGGTAGAAAATATTGTGCTTTTTATCTTTTCTTTTTTATTTCAGGTAAAAGAATCACAAACATGATATTTCTTTGAGTGCAGTCAGTTATTGAGGTATACAAAGATAATCCTTCACCAAGATGTGTGTGTGTGTGTGTGTGTGTCTGTGTGTGTGTTAGTCTGTAAATGTGTGTGAGAGAATGTATATATGTGTGTGTGTATCGAAATACTATTTGGAACATTAGTACTGTACAAAAACAAAGACATGGTCACGAGATGAAGTCTATGTTAATCCAGATTGACGACCATCGACTCGGTATGTCTTGCATGAAAATTATGTTATCTTCTGTTTTGAAAACAAGGCTCCAGAGGGAAATAAGTGTCTGACAACAAGATTAGCCTTCTTGACTTGACTTGAGCTTTGTTTATATAGCAAAATACCCACTAAACGTGCTCAAAGCGCTTTACAATGGGTCCCTAGCCAACAGCAACACTTAGCATGTAGAACGAGGCATCACGCCTGCTAGGCGATATTGCAATTTTTGGGGGGACAAAGACAAAGCTGTTAACCGCCAGGCACTCATTTTACACCTGAGTAAAGAGTCTTTTCCAAGGACTCAACTAGGCTAGAACCCAGGACCTTCAATCTGAAAGCGAGTGTCTTACCACTACATAGCCGCCTACTGATCACAATCATCGTATTATTTGTGATATGACTTACAGAAATAATTTCGAATGCGAATTGAAATGGAGTTGAGATGAGATCTACTGTATGCCCTACCTGCAGCCCCTGCCTTCCCCAACCCAACACCTTCAATGTCCCTTTTTCATATTATCTATATCACCTTGCCTGACCGAAAGAAGAAATATGGGGATGGGTAGAGGGTGGAGTGGGAGTGCTTCATTCTACGAACGTGCGAGGAAGAAATTAACTATGTTTATCTTACTCGTCACATGGGAAGTAATCCAGCTTGCCCCCATCACTGCACGTGAATTCAGAAGTGAGCAGTCTATAGTGATAAATAAAAGAAATGAGAACACATCCAGCTATCTCATCCCGACCATGATGTGAAATTGCCGAGGGCATTTATAGCAAATTATTCACTTACAATTTGGTCGGCAAGCCATCCAGCCATCCAGTGAACTATGAGCCTGCCGTAATTGAGTCTTGTTCACCTTGTTCGAGTCGGGCGGGGCTCAGCCTTAATGAAGACATGTTGCAAGGCGTCTGCCGGCTAATTCTATCTAACGGGTTACAAGACTATTAGTGTTGTCGCTTGCGGGCTAATTTCTGTTTATAGCTGCATTTATTTATTCATCGTGCAGGTATTACGAAATTAATTAATACATTAAAATTCATTCAAATAATATAAAAAGACAAATGTGCTCCATTTCATAATGCGTTTTTTATTCATATCATGATGAATTACTTCATGATAAAAGGAAACACTACAAATTCATATTGTGTGGTGCAAGTCACCAATTAAATGTCCTATTTTTCTCCAAAACTCTATCATACACCATAGCAGAATATGCATTCACTTCTTTTTCCTCTTATCATTATTATTAATATCATCATCATCATCATCATCATCATCATCATCATCATCATCATCATCACCATCGTCATCATCATCATCATCGTCGTCGTCATCATCACTATTATTTTGCCCCCTGAGGTACGTCTAATTTTTTAAAGTAATTCGTTTGATTCATCCATTTACTTTTACCTTTTGAGTCCTTTTACATTAATCAGTGATTGTCCTGAACTATTGTATTTTTGAAGTATTAATTTTAGTACATTGTTGGTCTGCTTTGACAAATTCTTCAGATAAATCTAGAGGTACTAATTAAGTTTCGTCTTTAAACTTATTGCTTTAATCATCTAGAAGTTTATACCTGAAGATAAATACTTCAAAAATCATTTTAGCTGCTTTCCAACTAAGCAACAACTAGCGTCATCGTGATCTGAAATTGGTTGTCAAGGCCCGGGTACTCTCATCCCAGTGGATCAACAAACCTGGACAACTCAAAAGCATTTTTAAAAAAACATCAAAAAGAAATGCATGTTCACCACACGCTGTCTATTATACTTGAAAATGTGATCTGAAACATAATAGCAGCGAATGGTAGGGATTAGCACTTGACCACAGCATAAAATACCACATACATTTCGAGGATGCTGCCCGAAAGATAGAGAAATATAACATGGACTAATTGAAGTATTGGTCAGGCAGTAGCACGGATGTCTTCCTGCCATTCTGATTTTAGTTTTTTTAAATTCCAACCCGTTCACGTGATAGAAGCAAGCATCGAGAGAGTAGATGCACATAGTTTCCGGAAAGATAATACAACACTAAGGTGTATGATTTGGTCATGACAGAAATCCGGCTTCCCACCTCCGATGTCTGACGTGAGACGATGGCTTAGAGATGATCGGATTATTCTTTCTCCAAAACATATTGGAAAGCGAACCTAATTACAAGTCGAATGAAAACTCCGCGGTTCTACTTGTATCTTGCTTCCCTGCAATCGGAAAGGGGTGCAAATAAGAGATGGAGGTCCACTTGAAGTGACAATCTTTCTGAGGGAGGGGCCATCTTCTCTAGAGGTTCCCTGATTCCACATCAGAAACAGAAGACATTGAATTGCTGCCATAAGACTTAATTCAAGAACCCCATCTCACCGTGCCCCCTCTGCATCAGTGGTTCTTTGCGCCGTTGGCCTTGTGCATTCGGTGTGGTGACATTCCAAAAGGCCCTAAACATCTTGAACGGCTTGTTAAAAAATGATTCAGATTTGTGATACACAGAAGTGTCAGACTATAGAATCAATAATGTGACTGGGTTGTTCATTTTAAACAACTGTCAGTAAATCACCAGACAGCCGTTGTAGATTAGTGAGATAATGAATTGACAGGACATTATTGGTAATTTTTTAAAAATAGCCCTTGTTCAATCCGTGATCGAAAACATGCTCGAAAGCGTTTACTAATGATCTATGGCACCGAACATTTAGTATTTTTAGAAAATTGAGCTTTTTATAGGCGATATATTGTAGTTTTACAAGGTACTGAACAGCAACGCTTATTTAACGCGTAGGACTCATTTTACACCTGAGTAATGTGAGAGAATGTGAGTAAAGAGCCTTTTCCAAGGACTCAATGCGCCGAGCTAGGCTCGAACCCAAGACCTTCCGATCCGAAAGCGAGTGTCATACCACAATGGTTGTAGTATTAAAAGAAAGTACTCCTCCAGAGCTACGCCATTAGGCCATGTAACTAGAGATTATCCCGGTTTCTTTAACGTGAAACCTACAATATCTTTCTACCTTTTCGATAGGACGCTAGTCTATCGCAAAATAGTTGTTTTTTTCCATATCTAACAGACCCAGCCACCCAATCACAGCGTGGTGGACAGAGGGGTCCTGAAAAAAAATCTCGACATCACCTGGGATCAATGCCCTCTCTGATTGCCATGCCTGGGATCTATCTTGATCCCTTTGCGTGTAAAGTGAATGCTCAACAAACTGAGCTATCAGGACACCCAAAAATTTAGGAATAATGAATATAATATATCACATCATTGACAAGTAAGTATTCATGCCCCCTACGTTGAGTATTGATTGGACAATGGTAGATCTGAGCTTGACTTTGCAGTTTAATGGCGCCAAGACTCCCAAGCATCCCATAGCAAACTGATCCAATTCAGGTAGACATTTATTCATCTTAACAGTCGTGACAATGTGTCGCGACCAAAATACATTGGGTAATTTACGTTTATATTATCATTAGATATAACGTCTACATTAACTCTCTCCTTACCACCCATTTTGTAAATCACACAAAGAAACATGTTTTATTATATCTATAAAAACCTGACACTGTGTTGTAGAGTACATTTTGCTGATTATTATTATGCATAGAATATATTTGTTGCTATCCTGTTTGAGAAAGAAAAAAAAATTTTTGTGTTGGTTGAGTGAGACATTTTTGGGATTATTCTGAAAATGTCTGGCAAGGAAAGGGTTAACCTAAGCCTACAAACGCGATTTAGTATTAATAGGGTAATGATATGATTTTTTTTCCCATCCCGGTGTTTTAGTGAAACCAACGGGTATAATAATATAAAAGCATTGGTGAAACACAACAATATTTTCTAATAAGACACATAGTTAAGGGTATTTACTTTACGCAGTGATTGTTTATAGAATTGTTCTCGCTTTAATTCTGGCAGACAATGATTCATAGCTTGTAATTTGGTTTGCGGTGTTTATATAACATCTCATTCCCCCGCTGACAACCTACCGATTTACTTTCTGGGCTTTTTCATTGGATAAACGAATACAAGAGACGTCTTGACGTTCTCACATTTGTGACCCATCGCATAAAAATTGGATTATGGTGAGACCGTTTATTAATAGTGGAAATTAAACGTTTAGCCAGAAACCACTTTGCAGTTTGTAACAAAATTCTTTGTTTTATTAAGAAGAAGGAATATAATAAATTTTTAAGGAGTGCAAAGTGAAATGTCGAATCTCTGATCATTTCAAATTTGAATTCGCTATTTATTTTAGCGTCGTCGCCATTCCGACATAACACCGGAATGGGGTGATGGGTAACATATGTGGGTAGTTTTTTGGGTTTTTTTTTTTTTTTTGTTAGCTTGCTTCTTTGTTTTATGGGTTTTATGGTGAACGCGACACTTTAAGGTCATTTGGGCAACATTTAATAAAGAAGGAGGTATGGCTCAAAAGACAATTGATCATTTACACTCACACATTCAATCCTCTCTGCGCCTTCGGGTGCTTAAGGTAACAGCAGGTGATCGCCAATGTTCTAGGTCTTTCGCTGCATGGTTTGCGGTCGGTAGTCTGAGGCCATGTGCTTTTATATTTCTCTCTACAGTTCTTATCCGTGTTTCCTTAGATATAACTCGGTTCATATTGTCTTGTGGAGTCAAGCGTAACGCTGTTCTAGGGATGCAGTCCACTGTCATCCTGCAGACATGACCGAGCCACCTCAAGCACAAAACAGAAGTAGACTCCAAGCTCCAAGAGTATTCTATCTTAATTGGTATAAATTCCGTGCGATATTTTCTTTTCCTTTTTTGAAGTTCTTATAAATCGTTTTTGAACAAATTATCATTTGTCTAGCTTGAAACTACTTTAATTTCATCTCAAGAAAAAAGGTTCATAATAATATACCTTCCGTCGAGAGAGAACACTCAAAATCATGACTAAATGTAGATATGAACATTAAAAACTAGTGATGATAAGATACTAACCCGAAATTACTTGAAATCTGTAAGGGAACATCCAGGTGCCTCCCTCCGCAAAACGACAAACAAAGGTTAGAATCATCATTACTAATCTGCGTAAAGTTATGTGGACAGAAAAAAAACGTATGCAACAATGAATATAATTGGTATTTCTGTTTTTGTTCCTGGTTTACTTGTTTAGCATCACATCAAGTCAACCAATTTGTGAAAAATGAATGAACTTTTCTCCGATTTTGAGTAATTTAGCTTATGAAAAACTATTACTCTTGTAGATAAATTATCCCCGCGAAAATACTTTAAAGCAGACTTGAGCTGAGAAATTGCTTGTCCTGAGCATCCATGGTACGAGTATATTCTATTGCTGAAAAAAAGCCCTTGAGAAAGGCTGAAAGGGCCGATTTTGATCGCGCAAATATAATTATTATTATTGCGGCTATGTGGCCGAGTGGTATGACACTCGCTTTCGGATCGGAAGGTCCTGGGTTCGAGCATCGCTCGGCGCATCGTTGTCCTTGAAGAAGGCTCTTTACTCACATTCTCTCACCGTACTCCGGTGTAAAATGAGTACCTGGCCATTAACAGCGTTGTCTCCATCCGAAAAAAGTCATAACGTCGCCTAACAGACCTCATGTCCCGTCCTAAATGTTAAATGTTGCGGTTGGCCAGGGACCCCTTGTAAAGTGCTTTGAGAACATTTAATTTAGTGGATATTGCGCTATATAAATGTACTCAAAGCGCTTTACACGAAGTCCCAAGCCAATAGCGTCACATAATGTGTACGACGAGGCGACATGGCGCCAATGTGGTGCTATTACATTTTATTCGACAGAGATTACGCTGTCACAGGCCAGGTACTTATTTTGCACATGAGTGAGGTGAGAGAATGTGCATAAAGAAACTTTACCAAGGACTCAACTTTCCGCCAGGGACCAACCGGTACGAAGGCCATTGTTATTCTACACAAGACCTCAAGGCCGCAACTCAATTGTGTTATATATGTATTAATAAACCGAGTTACCCATTCAAACAGACAGGATTACTAAAAGTGCTAAATGAACAGGGATGTAACTTACCAAGGTGGGCGAAAACAATACAAAATTTAGCCAGTTTGTTAATACTAAGTACCTTAATACCTCAAGTGGTTTTCAAAAGACCTGTAGAAATACGAAATGTTGGCTTCATCCACAGAGCTACCTTAACATCTTCAATTCATTATAACTTGTTGAAAGTGAAATTAGCGGGGTAAAATTCATAGATTGTGGATGCTTTCCAACCTTACCAAAGGCAAATTGGTAATTTTTAAAGACAGATATAGTTAATACTTCTTATACCAAAACATTACGAAACTGTCACGTTAACTTGTCTGCATTATCAATTGGGAAAAAAATTTATCAAAATTACAAATTTTAAGTTTTCAAAAGTTGCAGAAAAAACATCTTCTAAGCAAAAGAGCAAATAAATTCAACTTTGAATATCTCCTAATATGTAATTATTTATTTTAGACTTTAAAGTAGTTTTTCGACATTTGGTTCATGCTGACACAATACTAGAATGAAGTGGGTAACACCAAACAAAAATATTTTTTAAAAACATTTTAGAAACTCCGGCACGAGATCAGTCTGAAATTATTCCAAAAATTTTATGTCCCGAATAAACATCGGAATGAAATGCAATCAACGTAACATCGTTCATTTTTTCATTAAAGCATTACTTACTACTACCATCTGTCTTCTCCGCCGTGACAATATTATTATTATTATTATTTTTATATACGAGCGTGCAGGTCGTTGTAACGAGATAATAAAAAGCCAGCGAGTGCATCCATTCCTTCAATAATTAGATATCACGCAGTTTGAAGCTCCTACGTGCATTCCTTTTGCAAAAACCCTTGAAGCTGCCTCAATTATTAAAATAAATTGAAATTCTCTATCACATAATTTGAAGGGGGGAAAAGAGAATAAATAAATAAAAATACTAAATTCCATTTATTCATCCCATAGGGGAATATTGTCTCTAGGATTAATTCCAAGGAAAGACTGGAATAACCTTGGCGTCAGCCGCAGTGCAGCGCCGCAAATTGAGCTAGGGCGAGGTGACTTGATCAAGGCCACACAACGCAGCGATGAGTGATTGAACTCGGTACCATTCGGTTACGAAGCCGAGCCACTCTGTCCCCCCAAAAAAGCTTTCCAATGATAAATATGATTTTAACATGACGTGTTTTAACATCTAAATTTAGCATTGATAAAAAATGTTCCACAGTGGAAGGTTTTGTTCCGTGGAAAAACATTATGGAGCGCCAAGTATTTTCTTGATTTTTTTTTTGTTGAGAAAATGATCAGAATTTGTGCCATGTATTCATTTAAAACCCTTCCTTTAAAATTGCAAATGTGTCCAAATTAAGCAAAACAATATAAATAGTCATAAAAGCATGTCTGAAGACAAAATATAGAATTAAACACAAAATTCAAAATCTTGCAAAAAATCAAACAAAACAAAACAAAAACAAATTCATGTCATTTGCACTTTATGACATTTTAGGAGCAATAACTCTATCATAGATAGTATGCGCTTGGCTAAGAAGCTCATAACATTGCCATCCGGAAGTATAATGGACCAACACACAAAACCGTGTGTATCCATGAACGTTTATAGTCGGGTTAATACAGTTCAGTGAGCATTACTCACAAACGCGGATGGCAAAAAACAATAACAAAGACCTGAGTGACGTCATCTTCGAATCATCTATTTGCGACAGTCCATTAAAGTAAAGCATGACAAGTTGAATTTATGTAT
>NC_088366.1:16774121-16866621 GCF_034508935.2 Berghia stephanieae | reverse complement strand
CTTGTTTTTTTTTTTTTTCTTTAAAGAAAACGATGCCATAAAGTTAAGACAACGACACCCTAAAACGGACGCCTTCCCTCCTTCGACGCCAAGGAGACCTCGGCGCCTTGGCGGAAAGCCTCGCCCCAGCATCATTAAACACCAATTGGTATGGGGTAGCCTGGTAAAACTGGGCTATCACATGACATATGGTATTTCTTATCTGCTAAGTAATCACCCACGCTAATCGTCCAATTTCGATATCACAACTCCTGCACTTTGGAGCTCGGCGGGAGAGGAAGTGAAAACCGCCGTGATAAGAACATAGTGGCTCTTACCGTGGGTTTCCGGGAGATCTCGTGGAAGACGAGAAGAGAGCGTTACTGGCTATCACTGCCATCGAGGAAGAGTGTCAGTTATAAACGCGTTTTTGTATTGAGGGAGCTAAAAGCAACAATGGGTGCTGGGCTCTCAGTGTGAGTCGGTGACACGATTGCTTTTAGGA
Source organism: Berghia stephanieae (assembly GCF_034508935.2). NCBI lineage: Eukaryota > Metazoa > Mollusca > Gastropoda > Nudibranchia > Aeolidiidae > Berghia > Berghia stephanieae. Next base: position 16,866,137 of record NC_088366.1, on the reverse strand, counting down.
AGATAGAAGAGAATGGATGGTGAACGGCAATGAGAAACGTGGGAAGGACGTCAGATGAATGGAAATAAAATTTATCTTTATTTATCTAAGTGTAGGAGGAAGGAAAGGGGGAAGAATGTATAAAGGGTGGGAGGATAGGAACATAGGCTTACTACGAAGTAGAAAACAGTCATAAAACAGACAATGGACATTTAATTTAAATACATTTGAAATATATGCAGAATTAGATGCATTTACAGAAACATTAAAAGGATGGGATGTGAACAAAAAGAAAATAGTTTTGGATCAAAGGTCAAATTTGCGGCGATGTGGTCTTGTGGTATGTCACTTGCCTTCGGATTGGAATGTCCTGAGTTCAAGTCTCGCTCTGAATGGCGCATAATTGAGTCCTTGGAAAAAATCTCTCCTACATTCTTTAATCGTACTCGGTTGTAAAATGAGTACCAGGTCGTTAACAGCGTTGTCCTTATGTCCGACAAAATTGTTATATCGCCTAACAGGCGTCATGTCTCGTCCTACATGTTAAGTGTTGCTGCTGGCCAAACACCCCCTTTGGAAAGCGCTTTGACCACGTTGAGTGGATATTGCCCTTTATAAATAAATACTCAAGTTTAAGTGACTGGAACATGATATTACAGTGAGACTGTTGGATATTATGTAAAGAATATCGAAAAGATTAATTTATTTCCGTCATTGTCGTAATTGGGTAAGAGAGAATACAATATTTTATTGAAATAAAATTTAAATTATTGGCAAGTCTATATAAAGTGACCCACCGTGTCAAACAAGTATTGTGCCAGTATTAACTTGATGAAGAAATTCGAGTTTAAAGATAAAATTGCAATGATCAGATTGAGAAAACTCAGCTTTCTTAAAGTTTAAGAGAGAGAGAGAGAGAGAGAGAGAGAGAGAGAGAGAGAGAGAGAGAGAGAGAGAGAGAGAGAGAGAGAGAGAGAGAGAGAGAGAGAGAAATCTAGTCTTCTTAGCCGAGCTCTAGAAAAAATGCATTAAAATTTTGGCCAGAAAACTCGTCCTTCAATCACGATCGTTAGTAATTAATGACACTCATCTTGGCAAAAAAAACAAACAAACAAACAAACAAACAACCGGGATAACGCGAACTCCCTAGTTTGAGAGTTTTTACCAAGATGGTCATTTAATTCAATCGATTGGTATTTGAAGGACGAGTTTCTGGCCAAATTTTGAAATACATGTTTGTTCGCTTTTCCAGAGTGCGGCAGTTAACTGGTTAAAGAATTCCTTTTTTTAAAAAAATCAAATCATTTAAATAGAAAGCAAAAAAAAAAAAAAATAGAATTCTGAGCATCAGATCCATCGCGACAGGATACTGTTTTGAGACGATTTGTCAACAAAGGTTCTCGGATTTTTTAAATGGTGAGCACTAAATTGTGGAGCGCACATTATCCACTCAATATGCTCAAATCGTTTGGCAATGAGCCCAAAGCTAACGTCAACACCTAACATAATGTAGTAAAAGGAAACATGTCATCTGTCGGGCACGATTACAATTTTTTCCTCGACAGAACTTAGATATTATAAACAACTGGTCAGGTATTCAGATTAGACATGACTGTGAGAAAATGTCAGCGAGTAAAGCCTTTTCTAAGAACTCCACTCTAGTGGCACGTCTGACCAGTAATCAGGAGACCTGGGGTTCGGTCCCGGTCGAGGCAAGCTAATTTTTAAGGATGTTTTTTTTTTTTTTTTTTTTTTTTTTTTTTTTTGGGGGGGGGGGGGGGGGTTCCTGTATTTCCTCTGCTTTGTCTGGCACTGTTTCATACACACTTTTTTCAGATATTTACCTTTGCATAGCCCACACTGAAACTCAAACCAAGGACTTACAGTTCAGACACACGATAATAAATGTGACCCATCGTCTCAAGACGGTATTATGTCGGGGTGAACCATATACTAAAAAGCCGAATTAAAGCCAAACTGGTCTAAAATTTGAACTATTGCTATTTAGCATTCTAAGATACAACATTCAATCTCTTTAATAAAACATACAAACTCATTGCAAGGCTTATATTTTCAGCCATAAACTCCATTTTCAACCTCTTAATCATTCCGACATAACACCGTTTTGAAACGAGGGGTCACAAATCTGTAAAACTTGCGACTTTCAATAAAGAGTGTCAGAATCCTTGAGTGTTAACACCATCATTCAGTGACTGCCATATTCAACATCTTTCTTTGGCCTTAAATGTGACACACTGTCTAATGGAGATGTCTGGTGGATGCCCTATGTGCCTCGGGGCCCGCTGTGGATTAAGTAAGTATTATGAAATTTGGTTTAAGTTTTTTATGTCTTATTCAGGAGTACGTTTAAAAAAATGTTTTTAAGGGTTTTCCGGCGCTTGCAACACATTTAGGTCATATCAGCGCCAGTTAAAAGGAAGAAAATTGGATAGTGAAAAGATTCTAGATGTACAATAAAAATTATTTGAAGAAAAAAGTAAGACAAAGGGAAGTGGTTCAAATAGGAACAGATGCAGATTCCAAGAGCAAACCATCAATATACTTGGTTTGGGATCACCTAAATGTCTCACCCAGACACCAGAGCAAGATCCCACTGAGAGGAATACTCTCAAATGCTTACATTACACATTCAAAATAACAATACATAACAGAGAGATGATTTACAAGGGAAAAAAAATATCATCTCCCAAAAACAATAACTATGCATTTGACTGTTTCCCTCCCAGCCTAGCACTACGGCCAGGGGCCAGGGCAAAACCGTAAGTCTTAGAGGGTTCTAGTGGCTATATGTTAACGATGACAGCCCTGGTCTATTTAATTGTTTAATTTCATTGTGCATTCCGTGATTCCTTAAGCACCTAAGTTCATTGCTATGTTCAATTATCCTTATTTTTTTTCTAATTTATTTTAAAATCAAATTAAACGTAGTTCAATCCTCAAACGTAAGGCTTCTACATAAAGAAGAAGAAGAAGAAGAAGAAGAAGAAGAATAAGAAGAAGAAGAAGAAGAAGAAGAAGAAGAAGAAGGAGGAGGAGAGAGAGAGGAGGAGGAGGAGGAGGAGGAGGAGGAGGAGGAGGAGAAGAAGAAGAGGAAGAAGAAGAAGAAGAAGAAGAAGAAGAAGAAGAAGAAGAAGAAGAAGAAGAAGAAGAAGAAGAAGAAGAAGAAGAAGAGCATGGTGATGTTTGGTTAAGCCTTTAGACGTCTAGCAGAGAGAGTTATGAAATCTCAGTCAGATATAGCATTCCCCTCATTAGCACAGATATAAAACCCAAGATGAGTCCATATTTTTTTGGGACCCGTTTATTGTCCACATGACTGATCGAGTAGGTAGTTATAATATTATGTTTGTTTATGTTTTTAAGCTTTTTACGGCGCTTGCAACATAATAAGGTCATATCAGCGTCAGAAAAAAGGAAGAAAATGGGATAGTAAAAAGTTCTAGAATTACAATTAAAGTACCCAAGAAAAAGGAAGACGAAGGGGAACTCGCTCAAATATGAAGATTTCAAGAGCACACTTTCAATGTACTTAGATTGAGATCACCTAAATGTCTCATCCAGATATAAGCACAGGTCCCCGCTAAGAGGAAAACACTCAAATGTATACAAATTATATGTAAAACAAAAATAATGCATAACAGATAGATGATTTACAAGGAAAATAATATCATCTCCCAAAACTATAACTATACATTCGATTGTTTACCTCCCAGCCAAGAACTTCGATCAGGGTCAGGACAAAAGCAAGTAATCCCATTCCAAGACAAAAACAGAAAGCAAATTGAAAAACAGATACAGATGGATAGAAGACATAACAAGTACCTCACTGCCCACTATGGGAGGTCAGAACCAGCACCCAGGTATAATGTTCGATTGGCGATCACAAGACATGGATATCATCTGGTTCTATTGGTCTAAAATAGCTTTTAACCACTTATTAAGCCATCTCCAAGGACTCAACCATGTTCAGAGCGAGCTCCGTAAGTAGAGAATTTGCTTCACATTCAAAGGGAACTGGACCGATCGCGGGTGCAGTCGAGATTATTTTTTTCCTAACCCCATTGTCCACATACCAGTGATTGGGTAGCCGGGTCTGTTAGATCTGGCGGGAAGTATTTCGCGACAGAATGGCGTCCAATCAAAAGGTAACCCTAAACGCTACTGTCCATTCACGCTATAGAAACCGGGAAAAACACCATCTCCATAGTCCCAGTGGCTCTGAAGGTCTTTTGTACGGGCAAGTTCATAATATAAATAAATTAAAGTAATATAATGTAATAACCAATTTATAAAGCTTGCAAAATACACAAATGCTCTAAGACGCTATACATTCAAAGACAAACGGTAACACAAAACCCATGTACTATTAATACTACTCAAAATGCTGTCTGACTAGAAATGTTTTCAGGTTTCATAAAATTACTGAGCTCAGGGCCGTCTTTGATTTCTTTTGTCTATTTTGTTCCATACATTTGGGGCCCGGCAGAGAAAGATCTTTCAGCTATAACAAAAAAGATAATAATAATAATAATAATAATAATAATAATAATAATAATAATAATAATAATAATAATAAAATAATTAATAATAATAATAATAATAATAATAATAATAATAATATAATAATAATAATAATAATAATAATAATATATAATAATATAATAATATGATAATATTATGATATAAAGACATGATGATGATGATGATGATGATAGTAATAACCGCGATGTTTCTTGGGGAAAAATTGTTCGGTTCATGATCCACATTTCCAGAAAGCCTACTTTTAGTATTTATTTCAATACGTCTTGTCTCAAAAAATTCTTCCAGCCCGCGGGTCATTCCAGTGAAAGGCCGTCTGTAGGTACCTCTGCCCTATGCCAGATGTCCGTCCATGACGGTGTCAGTGAAGATTGTTTATTCAAATTCCATTAGACTCAAGGTATATGGTCGTAATGTAGGATATTATAGCTGCAGTTTTGTGGCTGTAATAAGTTATGGGGTGGTGGTTGTAATGATAAAATTATTATCATTATCATCCTCATTTTCATCACCATCATTGCCATCATCAACTTCATCATAATCATTCTCATCACCATCATTATCATCATCATCGTCATCACCATCATCATCATTATCATCATCATCACCACCATCATCATCATTATCAACATAATACTAACCTATACACGAGTCCGTTTGACGCTATAGTAACCGGAATAATCTCCAGCTCCATGGGCTTTGATGGCTCTGAAGGACTGCCTTAGGACAAAATCACATCACGACTTATTTCAATTTGCAAAAGTATTAAGCCTACTGCAACACACACACACACACACACACACACACACACACACACGTGAACATTTTAGTCAAACCTTTTAAAGCCAAAATGTTAAACTGCTGCTTTGAATGGAAACAAAGAAACACCCAGACCATTCGTCTCTGTTAATAAACTGTGGCTATGTGGTCTTGTGGTATGACACTCGCTTTCGGATCGGGATGTCCTGGGTTCGAGTCTTGGATTTGAGACCCGCTTTGAGCGGCGCATAGTTGAGTTCCGAAAAAGGACTCACATTCTCTAACTATACTCAGGTGTAAAATGAGTACCTGGTCGTAAAAAGTGTTGTCTCTGTCGAAAAAAAAAATGTAATATCGTCTAACTTGCGTCATGTTAAGTGTTACTGTTGGCTAGGGACCTTTTGTAAAACGCTTTAAGCACGTTTAGTGGATATTGCGCTTTGTAAATGCTCTATTTTTTTTTCACTTATTAAGTAATAGCTCTGCATCCAATACGGTTCAACAGAAAACTCATTAAGAACTACTGACTTCATTTTTTTTAATTAGTGGGGTAACGTGTTTCACCTAGACTAAAGACTAAATTATGTCTCACCCCTTGGCTAATAAATTAATCTAGACCAGTTAGGTATATTCTCCCATGAATGGGCCTCTGACAAAGACGGCATTTTCAAACAAGACATATAACCAAAATAAATTGGCAATAATGAAATTGTGTGATTATATCCCTTGTTCTTGTTTTTTTTAGGGGGCAGCGTGGCTCAGCGGTATGGTCTTTGCTTCGTACCCAAGAGGTACAGCGTTCGACTACCAGGCTCGTTGTGTGACCTTGAGCAAGTCACCTAGCTCTAGCTCACTTTGCGGCGCTGCACTGCGGCTGGCGCCTGGGTTATTCCAGTCTTTCCTTGGAATAGACCCGAAAGAAAAATTTCCCCATGGGGATGAATAAAGGGAATGTTATCTATTTATTTATTTTATTAACAATAACAACAATATCCTGACGTCATAATCTATTTCCAAATAATAGGATTATCCGTATTGTTTTCATTCTCTGTAGACTGCATTAAAATAAAAAAAAAATAAAAAGCATTTAAGTGTATAATCAACAAACATTTTTTAAAAAAACAAACCCTTCTGGCTGCAGAGCTTTTTTAAAAATTGCGTCCTTCACTACCTCAAAAACAAATGACATGCAATCACATCTTTGTTTTTACGTTTTTAACAATTTTACGGCGCTTGCGACACATTTGGGTCATTTCATAAAAAAGGAAGAAGTCAAAAAAGTTATAGATTTAAATATTCAAAGCACAAAGAAAAAGTAAGGCAAGGAAGAATTGTTCAAATAGTGAACAGATGTACATTCTAAGAGCACACTGCCATCAGTGTACTTAGTTGGCGATCACCTAAATGACACAAGCACAGGTTCCAACTAAGAGGAAAACACTCAAATATTTACAAATTTACAAATCATATATAATATGTGAATAAAAAATATTACTGCGCATAACAAGACAAAAAAAATAGCAGCCCCCTAAACTATACATTTGACTGTTTCCCTCCCAACTACGGTATCCGACCAGGGCCAGGACAAAACCAAGTAATCCCATGCCAAGACAAAGACAAAAAACATGTTGGAAAATAGATATAGGGGGATATATGACACATTAAGTGCCCCCCCTGTCCACTGTGGGAGGTCAGGAGCCCTATCCGGATCCTACTAAGGGGAACACTCTCAAATGCTTACATTATACATTCATAACAACATATATAATAATAGATAACAGAGAAATAGTTTAAAAGAAAATATATCGTATCCCCCAGCTATAACTTTACATTTGACAGTCTCCCTCCCAGCTAATGACTCGGTTAGTGTCAGGGCAAAACCAAGTAATCTATTCCAAGACAATGACAGAAGCAGGTTGGGAAACAGACATAGGGGGTAGATGACACAGTAAGTGCCTCCCTGCCCACTATGGGAGGACAAAAGACCCTACCCAGTAAAGGGTCGTTGAATGCGTGATTCGTGATTTCTACAAATAAGGAAAGCAAGTCTCTTCATCGTAAGATACACCAAGCTTTACTGTGATGTACAATTTTGAAAAATAAAATCCTCTGTAGAAAGCATACTTTGATCTTCTGCAAGCCGTCACAATGACAATTATAATGACAAAATATTATAATAACTAACATTAAGATAGACAATGATGAAGCCCAGACAATGAATAAATGCATTAAAATATAATTTAAAAATGAATTAAATAAATAAAATCTGAATTCATTTCATACACATACATATGTTTCGCAATGAACAACATGAATGTGGAGTTCTTTGTTCTTAAGGGTTTTACGGCGCTTGCAACAATGAATTTAGGTCATTTCAGCCCCAGTAACAAGGAAGAAAATGGGATAGTAAAAAACTTCTAGAATTACATTTGAAGCACACAAGAAAAAGTAAGACAAAGGGGAAGCAGTTTAAATAGGGGACAGATGTAGATTCCAAGAGCACACAATCAGTGTACTTGGTTTGAGATTACCTAAATATCTCACCCAGACACAAGTACAGGTCTCCACTAAGAGGAACACACTCAAACGTTTACAATTCATTAGAAATGTAAAATTAAAAAAAATACAATACATAAAAGAGAGATGATTTACAAGGTACAAAATATCATCTCCAAAAACGAACTTTACATTTGACTGTTTCCCTCCAAGCCAGGGCATGGACAAAACCAAGTAATCTCATTCCAAGACAAAGACAGAAAGCAAGTTGGTATAGGGGAGGGGGGGGGGGGTATAGAAGACACAGTTATTACTTCCCTGTCCATTGTGGAAGGTCAGGAACCCCACCCATGGGTGTAGAGTTATTTTAATAACAAAACCAAATGAAATGATTCATCTTAAAAAGAAAATGATATCAACAAGCTGAGTTATATAAACAGTATGTTTTGATACGTATTTTAGTTTTTTTACTGTATTTGTGACACTAAGTCACATAAATACCAGTCAAATGGAAGATGAAGGTTTAGACAAACGGTAATAGATTTAGAACTTATATTTTTTGTTTTTGTTTGAATCAAAGGGTTTTACATTGCTTGCGAAAATTTACGGTAATTTCAGCACCAGTGACAAAGGAAGTTGAGTACAACTATCAAGCACACCGAAAAAAAAATAACACAACAAAGTTTAAAAAAGAAGCACAAAAGAAAAGTAAAACAATTATGAGGAGTTGATCTAATGGCCATTATATTTTTGTGACTAGTTGAAACCATCTAAGACAGGCATCAGACAGAGAAAGACGCTTGACATACGTCACATGCTATTGTTCCTCACCATTTTCTGCCCCCGTTCATTTCCATTTGCTGTTTTACAAGAGCACAATGCGTTTATAAACATTTCATATGTAGTTCGTACAATTGGAAAAAGAAAAAAAGTTATAAGGAATACAAGTTTGGACCACTTGTCAAACAGAAATTCATTCCTGTCTCCCATCCATATCTCAGTCATGAACATTTTTCAAGTTTTAATTGAATTACATGGCATTGCATACATTTACAGTGATAGCCCACACTAGATTATGTCAACACATTGTTTGTTTTATGTTTGTTTTAAGGGTTTTACGGCGCTTGCAACACATTCAGGTTATATCAGCGCCAGTAAAAAGGAAGAAAATGGGATAGTAAAAAGTTCTAGAATTACAAATAAAGCACACAAGAAAAAGTAAGACATAGGGGAACTGGGAACAAATAGGGATCAGATGTAGATTCCAAGAGCACACTATCAAAGTACTCAGTTTGAGACCACCTATAAGTCTCATCCGGACACAAGCACAAAATCCAACAAAGAGAAATACACTCATATGCTTACATTATTATAAATTCAAAATAAATATAATAATACATATCAGGGAGATGATTTACAAGGAAAAAAATATCATCTCTCAAAACAATAACTATGCATTTGACTGTTTCCCTCCCAGCTAGGATTCCGGCCAGTGCCAGGACAAAACCAAGTAATCTCATTCCGAGACAAAGACAGAAAGCATGTTGGAAAACAGATATAAGGGGATAGAAGACACAGTAAGTATCTCCCTGCCCGCTATGGGAGGTCAGGATCCCCACCCAGATGTCAACACATTGTGTAAATTCCAAACAACTGGAGATAATTTCACATTTTTTTAGCACTTTTTTTTTCACACAAAACGCATAGAAGTAATCCATTTTTCAACCAAATTGGTGAATAATGACATTGTCATTTATTTAGGATGGTTAAGTTGACGTCATAGTCAACTAGAAAATAATAGATATTCAATGTTTGTGCCCATCGTGAATATCATACATTATTAAAAGAAATGGTCAAAGATAATAAGAATTTTTTTTTTGTCATACAAGAATCCTGTTATCTTCATTCTGCGAACTTTTGTCCATCATAGATCTCCATATTTCTCATGGATGGACCAATTACAGAAATTCTATAGGAGCTAAAGAAAGACTTGTCATTACATTGCAATGAGTGTGGTTGTTTATAACACATAAATATACAAATTAAAGTCTTTTCATATTTTTTTGCCACAATCTTTTCACAGAATACAAATTTGGCCTCACGCAACTTCAAATGTGACCAGCCGTCTCAAAAAGGCATTATGTAGGGTTGAATTGGACACCAAAAAGTGAATATAGAATCAAAATGATAAGAAATACTATACTGTCTTCTAGCTATGCTCAGTGTAAGAAATTGTATCTTTTCTCCATTATAACGAATAGAAATTAAGCCAAAGTTTTATATTTGAGGCTTTAAAGTCGATTTCTATCACCTAGTTCATCCGACATAATACTGCTTTGAGAAGATGGGTCGCATATTGTCTTAATATTGTCACCAGGATAATAATAACTGAATGAAGCCAGAGAAAATCATAGTTCACAGTCTGCCAAAACAGTCCGTGGAAGACAAAGTAATGAACACATGGATATAATTTCGAATGATTAGCCAAAAGATCCCAACCCAACACTGCCAGGGATCAAAACAGTTGCATTTGATTCATATCAAAGAACATAAAAATGACTAAATAAGCAATGGGGACACAAGGGGAAAAAAAATATCACCTCTCACAAAAAAAATTAATCTCTCAACAAAAGACGAGAGACAGACCCCAAGACCAAATTGTCCCATATCATAACAAGGACCAGCAAAATCACAAGGAAAGGACAAATGATATAGCACGGACACAATAGAAAAGATAGCACAGCTCGGGACTGGTGATGCCAACACCAGCACAGGAAGGGACACTGTTCCCTACTCTAAAGTCAGGCGCTCTTTTGCAAAGAGTCACTAGCACAAAAAGTGCTTTAACCAAATATATAAAAATAATAGCGTAGAGTGGAGTCGTTAGTTACTCTCATACAATTCTAATCAAAAGAAAAGAGCAACAACAAAAATATATATATAAACAAAGAAAGAAAAATCCATATATCTTAAACTTAAACAGCATTAAAAGGATATGATAAAGATTTATCATCCAGTGGTTTTTGCTTGTTTGTTTTTAAGGGTTTTACAGCATTCGTGGCACATTTAAGTCAATTCAGCGCCAGTAAAAGGACAGAATATTGGATAGTCAAAAAAGTCTAGATTTATTCAAAGCACAAGAGAATAAGTAAGACAAAGGGGAATGTTCAATGGGGAACATATGTAAATTCCAAGAGCACCTAAACGTCTCATTCAAACTCAAACACAGGATCCCACCAAGATGAATATACTCAAATGCTTACAAAACATGATATTCAAAATAAAATAAAAATATTACAGTACGTGAGAGAGAGATGATTTACAAGGAAAAAATATCCCCTTCCAAAACTTTCATTGTACATTCGACTGTTTCCCTCTCAGCCAGGGACTTCGGCCAGGGCTAGGACAAATGAAGCAATCTCTGCTTTTGTTTTTTTTTTTGTTTTTAAGGGTTTTACGGCGCTTGCAACACATTTAGGTTATATCAGCGCCAGTAAAAAGGAAGAAAATGGGATAGTAAAAAGTCATAGAATTACAAATAAAGCACCCAAGAACAAGTAAGACATAGGGGAACTGGGAACAAATAGGGATCAGATGTAGATGCCAAGAGCACACTATCAAAGAGAGCACCTATAAGTCTCATCTGGACACAAGCACAAAATCCAACAAAGAGGAATACACTCAAATGTTTACAATATAAATTAAAAATAACAAATATAATAATACATAACAGAGAGATGATTTACAAGGGAAAAAATACCATCTCCCAAAACAATAACTATGCATTTGACCGTTTCCCTCCCAGCTAGGACTCTGGCCAGGGCCAGGACAAAACCAAGTAATCTCATTCCAAGACAAAGACAGAAAGCATGTTGGAAAACAGATATAAGGGGATAGAAGACAGTATGTACCTCCCTGCCCACTATGGGAGAGAAGCAATCTCATTCCAAGGCAAAGACAGAAAGCAACTCGGAAAGCAGATAATAGGAAGATAGAACACAGCAAATACCCTTTGCAGACAACAAGGAAAAGTAAATCTACTGGAGAAAAAATCCCTGATTATCACGGTAGTCCTCCTTACAAGGAGACAACGTAATCCACAAGATAATCAAAAAATGAACACAAAATGGACAACAATTTTAAATGCAGCAAAGAAAATATTGGAGATGTGAAACAATGACCACAAAAAACACTACCAAAATTAACGGATACAAAATAAAACCCTGGCAAGAATAGCATAAAAGAAAAAACACATAACAGTGACATCATACATGGATAAATTTGTTAAATCGTGATACATTTCAATATTTAGCATTATCAATATTCAGTTTCGATTCATTTACTGTGATTACATAAGAAAATATTTTCGCTCTTTAACATGCCAACAGTTATAAATATATCACTTTTTATTTTACATCATGAATACTGGCTGTGTTGAGTACACAGTTGCAGTAAAACATAAAGGCACAGAATAGCCACAGTAAAAAATCATGGTAGGCTTCAGGGATGATCTTTGCTAAAAAAAAATTTACAGCCTGAAAATGTTCTCATAAAGTGCATATATGAACATATTTCGTGCAAAGCTACTTGTCATCAAATAATATCACCCTTAAATCATAGAAAAAGATGCATATCCACCTAACTCCCCTCCTTAACAGTTGCCCATAAACAGCCAATGCTTTCATCTTTGAAAAAGTCAACTCATCTTTACCAAACAAGATCAGCCAGAAAATTTCAAAATGCCTGTTTTCCGGATTTAGCTGGGAAAAGAGCATCCTTGAGGCTTATACAAAGTGACCCATAATCCAAGTTATGCCTCTTTTAATAAAAAAAATTGTCACTAATAGAGGAGAAAACATTCAAACTTGTCAGCACTAAAGCTTTTTTTTTTCAACCTATCACCCTAAAAATCTTAAATTAATCTGCAGATTTAGTTTTGAAAGATAGAGAAAAAAATTAGATGAGGCAAAATAGGAAAAAACGTTGATTGCTAAAGGTTTTCATTTGAAACAGAGCAAGAAGAGAAACTAAAGTGAAACAGCTGTTGTCTGCGTATGAACTATCATGTGCAAAAGAATTAAGTAGATGTTTTTAATCGATGTATTAATTTATAAAACCTTTTTAATAATATTCTGAATTACGTCCAAATAACTCATTGGATTATTAATAGGTTAGTGATTTGCTCTGAGAATTAATACTGGAAGCATTCTCATCAACACTGAAATGTAAAAGTTGTAGGTTGAAGCTTGGATAAGTAAAATAAACGATGAAAAAGTAAATGAGAAGCTTCAATTCACGAAGACAAATGATAAGGATGTTTTCAATTTCCTAATTGTCAAGTAAATAGATGATGAATATAACGATTTATAGCCAGTCCCAGAATTGAACTGTTTTGTTTATGCATCTCAACAACACTAAAGCTCTCATCTCACATTCGTCTTTAGTATCTCATTTATCATCTATTTTTTTTTTACAATGACAATACGGAACAAAGGCCCCATCTTTTGTTTTTGTGATTTAAATTGAAACCCCTCATCTACTTTCTCATTGTTTTATACTTGATCATCACAGAATAAAAATACAAAATATGTGTAAATTCTAAACATGATTACAGATTAGGAATGAAAAATGGTTAGCATATAATAAAGTGAAGAACGTTTGTCATTAAGTTAATAAACTTTTTTTTTTAAAGCCGGCAATTTTAGACAACCGGAAATGTCAAAATGTGACTATAGAAATAACGGGAAATCCCGAATATTCCAGAGATCTAGCACCCAAACAATCGATCTTCAGACCAACTCATGCCTGATACATGTGCAGATTTGGATCAAACAATAAATTTGAGTGCAGCATAAATTGGTGGTATATCATCAATAAATAACATGTATGTACACAGATCACAGATCAATAAGCTCATGACATTTTTTGTTGAAATCAAAATTCAAAAGAACAGCTTAAAAAGTTTTACATAATAATCAGAATTGCAAAACTGCACATCAAAAATTTTATTTAAAAGATTAAAATATCATCAATAACAAAAAAAAAACCCCTAAGAAAATCAGAAAAAACTTTCATTTTTTAAGTACGAAAAGCATTTGAAAATAGCAAATCTGGGGAAGAGAAAATTAAAATGTCACAAACATTTCCGAATATATTTTTAAAGGTCTGAACTTCGCAATAAACTTTGAAATACTGCTTGTCACCTTTATAGAATAATTATAAAAAAATAAATAAACAAATAAAATAAAATGAAAATTGCTTTAAAAGCTTTAAACCCTTAATAAAGATGACTCGATTGTTTTTCATTAAATATTCATTGCTTGACTAATCATGTGTCAATATGGGTAAAAAAAACTGTGGACATGTCAGGAAAGAAAAGTATGATTATTGCTCAGTATCATTCAAACCTTCATCCTGAAAATGTGAAATTTTATTTACAGATTATATCTTATTTAGTTTCTGAGATATCACTGTTTTTGTAGGAGAGGGTAGGAAAACCAGTAAGTTAAAAAAGAAAAAGAAAAAAATTAAAGAATAAAAGCATTTTGCATTGTGCTGCAGTTAAATGTGTCATAAGTAGCTTTAACTTATTTAATTGTAGATTTGAGTTAATTTTAACATCATATTGAGCAAATTTTAAGAGAATGCATCATAATTGTCATGAAATGATCAAAACCAACTAAAAGCTGTTCCAACAAGCTATACACGGTTTCTTCATATAGCTAAATGCTTTTCAAAAATTATTTTCAAGAGTATGAGAGCCCTTGTAAAACTACGGAGTCTGTGCCTGGAAAAAGTAAGACAATAGAATTTAATTGAAAGTGTGATCAGAAGAAAAAAACAACAACAATGAAACATCCAGTCTGCCTCACTTGAATATTTACCAAATCTCATAAACACACAGTGAAACTGGGGTCTTTCAGTAGTTTTAAATGTTTAATTAAAAAATACACGAGAGAATATTCTAATCTTTAATCATTATAAGCATAAAGAATAAATTTTTAAAAATAAAGAATATGACATCAATTTTGTTTCTTTAGACATTTTATACAAAATGTCATATTCAGAAAATGGATATAAAGTTACAATTTAAATAACACGAAATTTGGCATATATGATACCAGGATGCATAGCTTGAGACAAGCATTCCATTTTGAAAGCTCTGTAAAAAGAAATCATAATCAACAATCAAGCTTAATGGCATTATCAATTTTCATGGATTTAGTTTCCAAGTTTTACTTCCCAATTCGAGGGATGCAAATAAACTGATGAAATCTAGATTCGTAAAACAAAGAAAAATAATCCAAATTCTTTACTTTTTCAGAATAGGATCAGAAAAACAAAAAACAGAGAGCCAATAAAAACACTGTAACATTCAAAGGAATGTGATGTTCAACACACATCATCACAGGTTGTTTTATCAACATACTATTTTAACTCCCCAAAAATAACCCAAAAAATCAATAATATCAAAAATATATTGTAAAACTTTCAAGGGTATCTTGTTCGTGCCGTTGCTCTTAACATGTAAATGTTGTTGCTCTTATCATGTAACTGCTCTGTGGACTCTTAACAGATGAGAGTAAAAATATGTTTTGACAGTCGGAACTAATTTCTATTTTATATAACATGTAACTAGTACAACTAATAACACTCGTTAATTTTCAACAGATTCTTCCCCTCCCCCCTCCCCCCTAAAGAGGATTTTTTTTATTTGGATCTAAAAAATATGATTTTGTAAAAAAAAAAAAAATTCGTTTACATCATTAAAGCATTAACACTAATAATCTGATCTTATTGCCTTTTCTATCTGTAATCAACATTCAATTCAAAAGATGTCAGGCACTCTCTACTCAGAGTGCTGTCTGTCACAAATCTGGTTTCCACAATATAACTGTTCTATCTCCCCCTCCTGTCAAGAGAGATCCACTATGACTGGCATCCATACACGTTACTGGACCTGTTGGAATGAAATAAAATATTTCCAATCACTTAACTTTATACCATAATAATTTCTTAGTATTTCTCTCATTAACACATTGTTTGTTTTTATGTTTTTAAGTGTTTTACATGCAACGGTAAAAGAAAATGATTTTCAGGAGTAGCACTTTTATAAATGAGTGTATCGTCAGCAGAAAATTGCTAGTTCATAATATAATGGCTGTTATTTTTTTTTTATAGAAAAAGACTGAGTATAAAGAGTAAAAATAATAGGCCCTAGGACAGATCTCTGAGGTACTCCATACATTACATAAAATTCATCTGAAAATTTGCATATATTTCAACAATTTGTGTTCTAAATCTAAGATGCGATTGAAACCACTCTAGTACAGTGCCTTTGATGTTTAATCGATTATATAAAATGCCATGGTCTATGGTGTCGAAAGCAGAGGAGAGACCTAAAAGAGTTAACAAGCAGACAAGTTTATTGTTAATAGAAATTAATATATCAGTATAGTATTAGCAATGCCTGTCCACATTCATGTGTATTGACAAGGAAGACAACAATATCCTCGCAATGTGGACTTTGGGTTTTTTTTAAAAAACACATGAGCCTATTTTTAAGCCATTCAGTTTTTAAAACTCCTAATTATAATTTTCGTTCCAGTCACAAAACTCCTACCTTGATGTGCTTGGCGGGTCTGAGTTATCTGCCCCTTATCCATGTCCCATACACAGAGTCGTCCCCCTTTATCTCCTGACAACAGAAGTGATGTTTTACCAGTCACACTCATACAGCTGGGAAAGGAGAAGAGCAAAATAACATATTAAACGCAAGAATTAATTACCTTTAAATCATTATTTCTCTTATTCTATTGGCAGCAGCCTCTAATGGTTCACATTATTATGTTATGACGATCGACCCAATCAGCAAAGTCCGGTCCGCATTCGTGCACCGTCACAAACCCGCCTGGTAGCATCGTCACAACACACCTTTCGACTAGATGCTCTGCCGTCTCGG
This sequence comes from Berghia stephanieae, assembly GCF_034508935.2. Classification (NCBI taxonomy): domain Eukaryota; kingdom Metazoa; phylum Mollusca; class Gastropoda; order Nudibranchia; family Aeolidiidae; genus Berghia; species Berghia stephanieae. The sequence goes on along the minus strand of NC_088366.1, from coordinate 16,849,381 downwards.
GTTCTTGCCCACAGCATGGACATATTGGACAGGAAGTTAGACCCCACCGATGTAACGCACTTGCCGTTAGGCAGCTCCTCGACTGAAGCCGATTCGCAGCTACCCAATTCTATTGGCGAATTTCAGGCCTAATCAATGTCATCACAAGAACAGCAACTTTGTTACGACTTGGGCTTCATTGATATCTGAACCCCATTGTTGTAAATGATCTCTAGGTGAAAAATGTGACAACTCATTTCAAACAGTATTACATCAGAGTGGACCTGATGCTTGAAATCAAATTTTAACCCGAATTTCTAAAATTTAAGTTGAAACAAATGCCTCCATTGATGGAGAGTGGGTTCTATTTTCTACTCTTTAGAAACTTCATTTTTTAAATTTTTTATTATGACTTTAAATTCTCTTTATTTTCATCTAGTTGCTCCAACATAATAACACATTGATTTGTGGGACACAAGAAGGTAAGATGTGATGTTACGTTACAGTAAAATAGCCTGTAAAAAACTTGATTCAACAACGAAAAAAGTAATGAAAGCAATAACACATTAGAGACATCATCCACAAAATAGAAATCAGGACTTTCATGTTACGATTTGAACTTTGCAATTCAAGTGATGGTCTGTAGTCAAACACTGCAGTGTCTTAATTTGTCACAAAGTCAAGCAATGTTAAGTGGAGTCGATGATCAGATGAGTGACAAGGCATGCAAAAACTCTTTCCCTGGCTTTGTGTCCTTAGGTAAGGCACTTTACACACATTATCCTACTCACCTCAGGTTTAAATGAGTACCTGGTTATAGGTAGTAATGAATATAATATGAAGTTTAGTAAAAGACAATTAGTAATGTGTACAGTTTTAAAGGAAATTCGGTTACATGTCTGGCTGGGAGTGCGTAAAGGAGGAATTGTAATAGCGCCTAACAGTCATCATGTCTCCTCGCCTCCTACATGTAAAGTGTTGCTGTTGGCTCGTAATCTTTTGTAAAGCACTCTAAGCACATTTAGTGGAAATTTCTCCATATAAATGCTCTGGAGATTTTTTTTTGTCTTTAATTTGTCATGTTATCCTTACAAGGAATAAAAACATCTCAGACATTTCAGAAACAGGATTCAGAATGATAAATAAGCCCTGTAATACTAACCATATTGGATATTCTAGATCTTTGATAAGTATTTCTGTCATAGTTTCCATGTCAATCCCTTTTAACAACCTGTCGTCTCCACAAGAAAATATACGACGCTTGTCTGAGAAAAATAAAGAAAATCTAATGAATTTTCCTTTACAATAATCAAATGCTGTGTAGAGTTGAAAATTTGTATTTTCAAATCTAAATACACTCGAAGTTGTCAATGTTGCAATTGTCATCAAAGTTACTACTATCATCTTTTTATTTACAATTATAATAATAATCTTAAAAGCATGTGATAATAGACCACTAATGATGCTTTAACTAAGCTGTGAAAAAAAAAAAAAAATAATCTAATCAAACATTTCCACAAAATCGTTCGTACTCTTCTCAGACTGCAATAAACTCACCAGAACTCAACAGGCATGCTGTCACAGGGCCTGAATGGACTGAAAAATAATTTTAAAATACCAATTTTTACATGAAATACATGGACACCATTCTAGATTATCTCAAGAAATAGCTGATAAATATCAATACCATATTACACACTTTCATGGTTTTTGTGCTATGCAGAATGTGCATCAGGTAATTTATTCGCATGTAATAAAAATGATGTTTTAAAAAACTGTATCAAGAATTCGAAACCATTCCCAGCCATATGACTGGTCCATCTACAAGACATTCAACATTTGAATGACAAATTCTCTCAAACAAAAGTAAAAAACATGAAAAACAAAACAAAAGAAAAAGGTTCCAAGTTAATTCACAAGGATAAATAATGCAAATCGTTTCCCTTTATTTAAAAAGTGAACGGTGATCTAGACATAAAATATTTCAATAATTGTGAAATGAAGGAAATGTCTTGTGATAAAATACTCAATAAGAATTATCAAACAAAAAAGAGAAAAACAAAAATTAATTATATAGGGGTACATCTCAAACAATTTTCTCATTTCAAAACATCCTTCTCGTCCAAATATTCCACGACATCAAAAAGTGACCTACCTAAAAGTGAAGAAAGTGTGTAGAAACAAGTCAAATCCCACAAAGCAAGATGGCCATCTTTAGAACCTGTTACCATGACAACCGAATCACAATCAATTTCCATACACGTCACCCCTTCGTCATGGTCTAGCTGTGCCTGAGAAGAAAATACAAACAAATGTCACATATCCAAACCAGCAGACATTAAGCTGTCGCACCCAAGTATTTTAAAAAGTCGGGTAAATTGCAAATTAGGGCGTAAAATTGATATCCAAATCATTTTAAAGAAATATGGAATTCAACAGGTAGTAACAGGTAACAAAAATATCGGTGTGAAATGATCTCTTGCCTTTTTTCTAAGAATGATCCTAGAAGACTCAAATCAAACCAGCCTGTTAAAGAATTTCAGCTGCTTGATCGCAATCACTTTATCTAAATGACTTACCATACATTCTGGCATCGGAAAGCTGCTTGATCGCAATCACTTTATCTAAATGACTTACCATACATTCTGGCATCGGAAAGCTGCTTGATCGCAATCACTTTATCTAAATGACTTACCATACATTCTGGCATCGGAAAGCTGCTTGATCGCAATCACTTTATCTAAATGACTTACCATACATTCTGGCATCGGAAAGCTGCTTGATCGCAATCACTTTATCTAAATGACTTACCATACATTCTGGCATCGGAAAGCTGCTTGATCGCAATCACTTTATCTAAATGACTTACCATACATTCTGGCATCGGAAAGCTGCTTGATCGCAATCACTTTATCTAAATGACTTACCATACATTCTGGCAATCGGAAAGCTGCTTGATCGCAATCACTTTATCTAAATGACTTACCATACATTCTGGCATCGGAAAGCTGCTTGATCGCAATCACTTTATCTAAATGACTTACCATACATTCTGGCATCGGAAAGCTGCTTGATCGCAATCACTTTATCTAAATGACTTACCATACATTCTGGCATCGGAAAGCTGCTTGATCGCAATCACTTTATCTAAATGACTTACCATACATTCTGGCATCGGAAAGCTGCTTGATCGCAATCACTTTATCTAAATGACTTACCATACATTCTGGCATCGGAAAGCTGCTTGATCGCAATCACTTTATCTAAATGACTTACCATACATTCTGGCATCGGAAAGCTGCTTGATCGCAATCACTTTATCTAAATGACTTACCATACATTCTGGCATCGGAAAGCTGCTTGATCGCAATCACTTTATCTAAATGACTTACCATACATTCTGGCATCCGAAAGCTGCTTGATCGCAATCACTTTATCTAAATGACTTACCATACATTCTGGCATCGGAAAGCTGCTTGATCGCAATCACTTTATCTAAATGACTTACCATACATTCTGGCATCGGAAAGCTGCTTGATCGCAATCACTTTATCTAAATGACTTACCATACATTCTGGCATCGGAAAGCTGCTTGATCGCAATCACTTTATCTAAATGACTTACCATACATTCTGGCATCGGAAAGCTGCTTGATCGCAATCACTTTATCTAAATGACTTACCATACATTCTGGCATCGGAAAGCTGCTTGATCGCAATCACTTTATCTAAATGACTTACCATACATTCTGGCATCGGAAAGCTGCTTGATCGCAATCACTTTATCTAAATGACTTACCATACATTCTGGCATCGGAAAGCTGCTTGAGGTTGAAGACATGTCCATAGTCCAGACCTGAGTGGATATTGTCATAATGAAAAAAGGAGGTGACTTTTGAAAAAGTAAAATATAATATATATAATATTAAAATTCAATATTAAAAATAAATAAATAAATAAATAAATAGTATAAATAGCAAAAATGGCTAATACATAGAGAAAACCAAAACAAAACAAAACAATCTTCGGTCTTCAAAGGATCATAGAGAGTTACAAAAACACAATTAAAACTATTTTTTAATATTTATTTTTAGGAACAAAAAGAGGGTTGTGTAATGGTAATCCATATATTTTGCACCTTTGCCCTTTCATTTTTCCACATAGAGTTGATAGATTTAATATAATCAACAGTTGTAGTACATATAGTAAGTCTAGCAAGGACTCCATTAATTTTAATATGTAGTTTAACATTTTAGAGCGGACATCTGTATTTAATGAATACTTTTAAGGCACAAAGAAACAAAGAGTCAGGAGTCAGTTAAGTCAATCAGGAACCTTGCCTCAAATGTTTTATGTTTGTAAAAATTGAAATGAATCAATACAGTCCAACTGTGTATGGCAAACCATTTGCCTAAAGCAGATACTAATGTTACAAAAGGAGGGCGTCGTCTGCCTGACACAATATGGATTGGATTGTGATATAAAACTCTCCTCTGTATCTATAGTCTCACCTTTACTGTAGAATCCCAGGAAGCAGTGTAAAGTTTTCCAGCTTTCCATTTGACACACGACACAGCATCATCATGTCCATTCAATGTGTCCAGCACACGACCATATTCAATGCTGTAAAAGTATCTGTAAAGAAAAAAACAAAAAACAATAAAAAACATACAATTGGGATTATTTTTAAAAAACAATGACTTTTATTTTGAGAGATAGGGTATTCCGATAGCTCAGTTGGTAAAGCACTCACTTCACATGCAAAAGGACTGAGATGGATCCCAGATGCAGTTCGAGATTTTTGTCTGATCCACTTGTCTACCCATCAGTGATAAGGTAGCAGGGTCTGTTAGGTAAAATACTATTAAAACACACACACACACACACACACACACATACACACACACACACACACACACACATATATATATATATATATATATATATATATATATATATATATATATATATATATATATATATATATATATATATATATATATATATAATATATATATATATATGATGTTTAAAGAATTGTAGGCCTTTCAATTTCAATCAGTCTTTAACTATGATATATGTTGGACTGTTTCATATTTCATCAACTTCTTATTTTCACACTTGACTCAAGAGAAGATTCCAAACCTTGAAGAAACTTTTCTTTGTTTCAGCACCACAGATGGGATTTAGGCAGCCCTCCATTAGACCATAAAAATGTCTGTATAATAAATAATTCAAACAATTTTGATTGCAGTTAACTTACACTTTGTTGTCCCAACATCCAACGACAATCGTCTTGTCATTTATCACCTCACATGATGATAAGGCCTGCAAAATAGATTATTATGACAATATGAAAAATGATTCCATTGAAAATTGTATTCAAAAGATAACCGAGCAGCTATTGCTATCAGAAACATAATCCATGCATTATTTACTATGGTAGAATATCTGAGTACATGAAAACTAATCATGACAAACCTTTGCTAAGGCCGGTTTTTTTGGGGGTTTTTTTTTTGTGTGTGTGTGTGGGGGGGGGGGGGGGGGGTTGGAGTGAAGGGGGTCCCAATAGGTCAATTGGTGGAGAACCCACTTCACATGCAAAGGGTCCAGGATCAATCCCGAGTGCAGTCAAGATTTTTTTCTGACCCTCATGTCCACCCAGCAGTGATTGGGTAGATGAGTTTGTAAGGGGGTGGAATACTTTGCGAAAAAAAAGATAAACCTCTTCCTGAGGGCCTACTTTCATTTGGAAAGTCATAGAGTAATAAAAATGGCACTTTTGAATATATGAGAGAGAGAAAAAAACACAATTTAGTCTTAAGAGTCGAAAGTTAGCTAGAATATATTTTTTTTGGTGTCAATGAAAGTCTTCATCAGCCCTGTGGGTCATCGCATATCCTCCAGATGACGCCGCAGTTACATGGTTAGAGTGTGTCAGCATTAAACTTATTTGTCTCTCTGCATGCTGATAATTTTTTCCATGACAAGCACTATCTGGATCAACAGAAATTTGTCTTAGATAACTTAAACTGTAAATTATGAGTGGAGCAGGCACTTATGTTGATAATTACAAGAAATAATGTGAGTAGAAAAATGCAATAAAATAATAGAGAATATAAACTTTGTGGTGATGGGAAATCAAATCAATGACCTAGTTATAACCTCATCTTGGCGTAGGTGCCATAACAGTGGGTCATGGGTTTGGATCCCCATTGTAGCAAAGTTTTTATTCTCTATTGTCTTTCTGGCACTTCTCTACTCGCTTAATTTCTTGTTATGAAACTGTAAACGTTAGGTTCTCATAAAATGAAGAGAATTTTGAAAAGCATGGTAACGACATTAAATGGAAGTATAATTTGTTTTAAAATTACAGCAAATAAAAGAAGTGTGTTACCATTAAAGACATATTGACACTTCTCAGCTGTCTTTGATCTTCAAGAGAATACATCTTGAGGAAACTGTCTGAAATAAACAAACAATGCCATTTTTTAAAAAAACGAATGCCATACAAGCCGTCATCCAGTGTTAGAGGACTACTGCTATGTAATAAAATTAGCTACAAAGGAAAAACATACAGCAATATTGCAGAGAGACTTCATAAGAGAGCTGTCTTTTAACGAATATTAATATCTTAAAAATAGTTTTAATCCAAAAGAAAAAAATATATATACAAAAAGGCTTTATAATAAATAATATTTCATGAATTATTTTGATTACCTTGTGAAACAGAAAAAGTGCTGAGACCGTCAGGAGAAATGCATACTTCGGTCACAGAACTGTTCAAGAAAGAAAACAAGTATTGTTAGGGGAATTGTGTTGTCACCACGTCTACACAATGCTGACAGATATTATGTCTAAAATGAGTATTAAATATACAAAAGAAATATCAAATCAAAAAGGAAAATTTTTTATAAAGGCACTAGTAAATTATGATATATAAAATAGAATGAGGTACCAATAACAGAAGATATAGAAAATTTAAGGATATAAAATCCAAATTAATAACATAATACACTTCAAGCACAAAAAAGTGTATTTTAAAATAGACTTATAATTGACACATGGACAATTCCAGTTAATATCCCCTAATGTGCTAAATTATCTCCCTTTACCTGGTCCATGAGAAGATTTTTTTATCACTCTCACCATCCATGCATTAACAATCCGACAATGACATAAAAAAAAAAGAAAATAATAATAAATTAATTAATTAAAATCTGTAAATTTGATATCCATTAGGACCAGACTTTTAAATATAATGGAAACGCACATCAATACCACTTGGCGGGCTGGTGTGTACCTTGCTAGGCCATTCATAAAAGATATATGGTTACTTACTCTTTATGGAGAGTGTATTGTAGATATGGCTTGATCTTCTCTAAGTCCAAAGTTTGAGCTTTTCCTGATGATAAACTCAAGTTGTGATCTGAACCTGAAAATAAATTCATAATAATGAAATAACTGCAATACTCTGAATGTATATGACTATTGGAAGGCCCTGGGTTCGAGTCTTGATCGGTGCGTAGTTGAGCCCTTGGAAAAGGCTCTTTACTCACCGTACTCGGGTGTAAAATGAGTACCTGTCTGTTTTAAAGCGTTGTCTCTGTCCGAAAAAATTGTAATATCGCCTAACAGGTGTCATGTCCTGTCCTACATGTAAGTGTTGCTGTTGGCCAGGGACCCCTTGTAAAGCACTTTGAGCATGTTTAGTGGATATTGCTCGATATAAATGCTCTATTCATTTATTTTTTTTTATTCCCATATGAACTGGAGTGTGCATGTTTGGAAAAACAAAATTAGATTATATTTATTAGAAACTAAACTGCAAAGAGGTAATCTCTTAGCCTAGTTTGCGTGATGATGGGTGTGAAAATTGTTATAAATTGCTAATGTTTTTTTAAGGTCAAAATACATATATATTATGGTTGTCAATGCTTTACTGCTGAGTCCACTGCATCAGTACCGATTACATACTGGTAATGAGCATAAACTTTTCAGAAAGTTGAAACCTTTTCCCATTTGATGTAGAAAACTAAAATTAGAAAATTTGACCATTCGTTTAGGACAGCAAATCAAAAATAATCAAACAGTTTTTCTGATTTATTTTAAAAGCATGATTTGAATTTGATCTGATCACCGTTGCTCAAATAAGTTGCTTTATATCTAAGCATGGATTCATACAACAAGCAAGAGAAAAATATCCAGAGTAATGTCTCCATTCAAATAAAAATGCCATTGAATCATTGATATCTAGAAAATTGCATATGATGATGATTGCATGTCTCTTAGTTCTGTGTTTTGAAGCTGTTATATTAATTTTTGTTCAATTATTTGTTTATCATCTTCAGTAAAAGTGTTACCCATCCAGTTAGGTTTAGTAGGGTTATATTGCTTATTAAACATAAAACCATTGGCTGACTGCAGACAAAATGATGACAACAGTGACAATACTGTCAACAACATTTCATGTTTTAACCCTCTCTTTACCAACTATAGAAAAATCGTCACATTCGTTATGATGTAACCAATATTTTTCTTATTTTGATTTCTTTTGCACATCACAAAATTTAAAGAATGTTTTTTTCTGTTATAGCTTTAAAAACTTGACACTATGTTGTAGAGCTCGTTTTGCTGAACAATATTATACAAACCATGTACTTTTTGCTTTTTTGTTTGAGTAAGAAAAATATATTTTTGTGTTGGGTGGGTGTGAAGTTTAGAGGACATTTTTGAAAAAGGTTGGTAAGGAGAGAGTTAAATCAAAAACCCTTCCCATTTGAAAAACAAAGATTACAAAATGGCAATCTAAAAATGAAACCCACCATCGTTTGTTTTCTCCATTGTGCCTGTCACACTGCTGGTGATCTCATCAATACAACCGGTCTGTATGGCCTCCGGGATGGAGAGAGGGGACAATAACTTGGGAATGGATTGTGTGGTGAACCGTTGGGGATGGGGGGACGTGAACAATTGCTTGGGGGTCTGGCCGAATTCTCGAATCTGTGTCTCCAGACAGTGTCGTTCAGTCTCATCATTTATGCTGGATTTATGGGAAAGATCAAAAGAGAGACATAAATTTGGAAAGAATAGATCGATGGTATAGAGGTTGACTGAAGCCTGGAATGGCAAAGCTACAATTACAAGGTAAAATAACCAAAATAGTACCTGTGAAAAGTAATAAATAAATACGAATATAACAGCTCCAAAAAAAAAAAAGAATAAAATATCAAACACTGGATGTTTCAGACTTAAAACCCAGAAGAAGGGTGTGATCCCGAAACGTTCTGTGTTTGGCATTTTGTTCTTTTTTAAGCTGTTATATTCATGTTTGTTCACCACTTTTAGCATAGTACAAAAAATGAACATTTTGAGGAAAAGTCCCTTGTCAACAAAGAACAAATAGGAAATATACCAAAAAAAAATGTTCATGATACAATATAAATCCATAATGCTTTAATGCCTTTTAGTTTTCTTCTGTAAATCAAATACTGTGGAAAAATCATACCTGTTCAGATCTATAGCTCCCTCATATGTCAGATAATAAAACACTGAAATGAATAAAAAAAACAAAAAGAAAGAAAGAAAGAAAGAATAAGAAAATGGTGTGTAAAATAAGCCATTTGGTAGTTTTTATCTATGCAATTGACTTAAATTAATTCCTTTCCTCCATACACATTTGAAAATATGGATATTTTGTTGTCAAAAGCAGTTGAACTGCAATATTAATCAATGAAAAGAGTACAGCTGTATGTCAAAACGCTTTCAAAAATGAAGAAAAAAAAAAAAGAAAAATCTGCAAGTCCGATGCTTAACAAAAATGCAGGCCTAGGGACTGAGTGGAATTTGCGTTATTTTGAGATGTTTACTCATGGAAAGCAATCAATAAGTGTAAATTGTTATTATTATTATTATTATTATTATTATTATTATTATTATTATTATTATTATTATTATTATTATTATTATTATATTATTATTATTATTATTATTATTATCATCATATTTTTTAAAAGTATTATAATCATCATCATCATCATTATTATAACTTTCATTATTATTATTATCATTATTTGGAGGTGCCAAATAAGGTTCAAATGTTTTACAAGTGCCTGCTTGGCAAGGGATATAATTTATCACACACTAACTTATATTACAGCATTGAAACTTGTTTATCACATACAGTTTGTTAAACCAGTGAGCTGACAATTTGCAAAAATCAATTTTACAGCATATTAAAAAATCCTAAAGAAGTAGAAAAGTGAACCGAAAAAGAAACAACTTACAATTATCTGCTTTTTCAGCCTCCTCCCCTCTCTGTTGATATCCAAATACCAAGTCTATCCATCTGTGAAGACTTCTAGACACAATATCCGACTCTAAAGCCTCTCTCAGTTTGGAGATAAATTCAGATGCACCTGAAAGAAAGCTAGAATTGAATTCTCAGAACAACTTCGATGCCCCTCAGATCAAAACAAAACAAACAAAAAAAAACAAAAAGAAAACCAACAAAAAAAAAATCTAATCTTCATTCTAAAATAAAAAACAAGCACAATTTAAACAATATGCTTTAATTACATATGATATGATATTTGCATTTTTATATTTTATTTAAACATAAAAAGTACCAAATTTATCCACACTTTTTCGACAATTCAAAAAGCTATAACTACTATAATATCGATGCTGAATCGTCAGTTTTTAGTTTATTTTTCATTACTTGACCTAGTGAAACTGACAAAAACTATTTATATCCTTAGTATTTTTTTTCCATATAACTTAGTATTTAAGTATTTATGTGGTGGACGTCACAAAAACGAATATCAGGCACAGCCTCATATATCTCAAAAGAAAAATCTAATTTTAGTGAAACAACATCCAGTCCCTGATATCTCTTCCTACAGAATGGTACAATTAATGACAAAAGCAGTCAAATGGTGAAAAGGTTTGGACTGAGATATTGCCAAGTTTAGTTAAAAGGTCAATTTTTATCAAAAATTAATTCTTGTAATAAATGATTAAATCACCCCTTTATGTACATCTTCGGGAAATATTAAAGCTTAATTTCACTTACAGCTAGTCAAGTTAAAAAAGTATAAAATTTGAGAAAAGTTGCTGGATACCGTTCCCATACATCTGACCATAACTTCATGAAAAAACCCGATTTACTTCAAATAAAGATTAAAATGCTATGGGGAGCATATTCTTTCAGAAAATGCAAAAAAAAAAAAAATGCAAATCTAAAATTTTGACCTTCCGACTGATTATGTCATGCACTGACACAAATATCAATATTAAGATAGAGCGGGGACAACAAGCCAATATTGGTCAAACCGCTTACTTGAGGCCCATGGAGGAAGCTCCACATCACCAATAGGCCGTGAGTCCATTCTAAACCCAAAGTTGACAATCTGTAAAGCATAATGAATTACAATATGCTAGATGTTTAAAAACATTTTGCAGACTCATCATCATTATCATATTTATTATTATTATTATTATTATTATTATTATTATTATTATTATTATTATTATTATTATTATTATTATTATTATTATTATTATTATTATTATTATTATTATCATTATTATTATCATTATTATTATTATTATTATTATTATTATTATTATTATTATTATTATCATTATTACTGTTATTATTAATATTGTTACTATTATTATTATTATTATTATTATCATTATTATTATTATTATTATTATTATTATTATTATTATTATTATTATTATTATTATTATATTATTATTATTATTATTATTATTATTATTATTATCATCATTATCATTATTATCATTATCATTATTATTATGATCATCATTATCATGATCTTTATTTATCATCATTATCTTTATCATTATAGAAAAGATATTGCATATATAATTACCCCTCTGTGAGTCAAAAACTCTCCAGTTCCTGAGTAAAATTCTGGTATGAGCTCTTTAAAGTCTGATGCCCCTGCCAGGCAATTATTCCATGTCATCGACAAACTGTGGACGTATAAAAACATGATAAGAGGTTATGGCTGATATCGGTGGGGATAGTATTTTACTATTGCACAAACCAATCTCAAAACAGTGTTCTTTTTTCTTTACTTAATCTAATCATTGCTATTCACTGACAAGAATCATGCACCACGCTATGCGCTGCATGTATTTCCCTATTCACTGAATTATCAGTTTTAATGTTTTCTATTCAACTCCAAAAAGTTGTATGATTTGAACAATACATTTGTTTTTAAAATCTATGAAACAAAATTGTTTGATATTTGTAAAGTCATACATCACTATGCACCTTTATTATTATTATTATTATTATTATTATTATTATTATTATTATTATTATTATTATTATTATTATTATTATTATTATTATTATTATTATTATTATTGTTATTATTATTATTATTACTTTTATTATCATTTAAAAAATGTTTTATTATTATTAATATTATTATTATCATCATCATCATCATATATTACCATATAATACCATTCACCCTTAATTTGATTAAATATCTAAACCAAAACACCAAGCATTGATTACACTTTATTTATATAATTCTAATTTGTAGGCAAATAAAGCCTTATCCCTTGACAGAGACAACTGAGCAGCTGACTTTCAAAACGTCCTAAGTCTCATCCTGATAGAAAATGAGTTATCAATCTCAAGCTATCATTTGGACTCCAAAGAATCACGAGAGAAAATTTTGAGAGTGAGAGTATTGTTTTATGAGGTAAGCAGAACAAGTATTTTCCTCTTTACGTAAATAAATAAATGACTAAAAATTGTTGTTTTCTTTGAATGATTAAAATGGAACTAGTACGTTTTGAAAGTCACCTACTAAACAAATGATGTAAAATTACCCATCCCTGGTCATCCCTGGTACTTAATATTAATAATAATGATATACGGCATTTGTATTGTGCTTTACCCCATAGAAAGCAGTCTCTTAGCGCTTCACATAAATGGCTTACAATGCCAATCGCAGTAAAATTTTACATGAAATGACAAATCACATAAAAAGTAAAATTAATGTATTATTACAAACATACAAAGATAACAAGGAGTGTCTCAAACCAGATCTGAAAGCATCAAGGGACTTTGAAGATCTAAGTTAAAGCGGAAGGAAATTTCAGAATTGGATCGCTGAGAATTTCTTTCTATTTTTTTATTTATTTATTTCATTTTTAATTCTATTTATTTTTATGTTCATTATGCATGGAATTATAGATGTGATCTTAACATTTATTACTTAACCTCAAATGCCATAAAGTAAAAATATACCAAGAATATGTGTGGCGACTCACTTATTAAACATTCGATCTGCATGGTCAAACTTTCCATTCTGTAGACACAAGACATACTCAGGAGCTAGTAAAACGAAAAAAAATAAAAAATAAAATAAAAATAAAGTTATTGAAAATATTTTCTATTAAATACATGTAAAAACAAACCAATCTAATACATTAAAATCAGTAAGATAATAATATAAGAAAATTACAGATATTACATTTGGGTGTTTTACAAAGGTGACCTATCGCCTAAATCTAATGTTGTGTGGATGGACCAAGCACTGAGTTTGAAGTTTATAATACAAATTATGAGATTCATTTGAATAGATTATTTATACCAAATCATTGTGAGGGTAAATAGTTGATCAATAAATTAACCGACAACGATTATTCAAACATTACCATTTTTTTTTTAATTTTCGAGTAGGCAGGTCTGATAATAGAACAAAGAACAGGATATTCTTACCTATTCGAGCCAAGTAAAAAAGAACATAGCCTGGAGTAGAGTAGTGGGATCCGAACAAGAACTTGGGGCCTGGTGGCAGATCTATCATTCTTTCCTATGGGTTACAATAAGGGGGGAAAAAAAATAAAATCAGAGAGAAATGACATGTCTGGAAAGGCACGTAATTGATGAGGGAAGGGAGTGAGGAGTGGCTCCTGGGCCTTTTTTAAAAAACAAAAAATAAAAAATAATAAAATTCCTTTTATTCATTCCCATGGGGAAATTTGTCTTTAGGGTCTAGTGAAAGGGAAGACTGGAATAACCCTGGCATCAGCTGCAGTGCAGCACCGCAAAGTGAGCTAGGGTGGTGTGACTTGCTCAAGGCCACACAACGCGGCAGGTGATCGAACTCTGTACCTTTTGGGTACGAAGCATAGACTGTACCACTGAGCCACGCTGTCCCATAACCCAACCAAACTAATTTTAATGGAATTATATTACGAAATATGGTACTTTTTGTTGTTCTGCATTGTGTTGTTTTTAAAGGCTTTACAGCACTGCAACACATTTAGGTCATATCAGCTATATTAGGTCATAAAAAGGGAAAAAATTGGATAGTAAAAGCATTCTAGATGTACAATTAAAAGGACGAGGAAAAAGTAAGACATAGGGGAAATGGTTCAAATAGGGAACAGATGAAGATTCCAAAACACACTATCAGTGTACTTAGTTTGAGATCACCTATAAGTCTCACCCAGACACAAGCACAAGATCCCATTAAGAGTTATGCACTCAAATGTTTACAAATCATATGTTTAAAAAAAAAAAAAAACAGTAAATAACAGATAGATGATTTACAAGGAAAAAAATTATCATCTCCCAAAACTATATCTATACATTCGACTGTTTCCCTTCCAGCCAAGAACTTCGACCAGGGTCAGGACAAAACTAAGTAATATCACTCCAAGACAAAGACAGAAAGCAATTGGAAGATACAGGGGGATAGAAGACACAGTAAGTACCTACCTTCCCACTAGGGAGGTCGGGAACCTCACCCAGACTTTGTGTTGTCATTTTGAATTAAAACTTTTAAAAGTAAAGCACAAAACGCTGCACTACTGATTCTTTAGCCTATATATCTGATAAAAATTGAGATGAAATTTTGAAATTCTTGAATTTAGTAAACGGTTGGACTTTGTTTTAAACGGAATTGACTATTATTATTATAAAAATCTATCCATCCATATAATGAAATGTAGACGACAGGATTTTGTGGAAAAGAATGACCTGCATAATTCATCATGCCACTATCACTCACTGAAGGAAGACGTTGATGATGACGACCACGATGATGATGATGATGATGATGATGATATTGATGATGATGATGATGATGATGATGATGATGATGATGATGATGATGATGATGATGATGATATTGATGATGATGATGAGAATGATGATGATGATAATGTTGATGATGATAAGAATAATAATGTTCCTATTATGTTGATAATTTACCGTACTGACTGTCCTATCATTTAATAATAACAAATGATAGCAATAAAAATAACAATTACACCCATAAAAACACCATTACGCCGGTACCTTTATAGTCTCCAGCCTCTTACTGTTGAGAGCTCCAATGGGCTTACTTAAATCTCTGTAGTTTGATTCGTCATCAAGATCTGGGAACAAAAACATTGCTTGAATTCCAATAGTTAAAGGCAATTAATGGCAAATAATGACTAAGCCTGTTTCTGATCACGGTATTGCGAGGACCACAGCAATGGAATTGAAATTTTAAGGACAGTTAATGCCTTTACCTTATGATAACAATGATGATGATAATAATAACCACCACAACAAAACAATAATAATAATAATAATAAAATAATAAGAAGAAGAAGAAGAAGAAGAAGAAGAAGAAGAAGAAGAAGAAGAAGAAGAAGAAGAAGAAGAAGAAGAAGAAGAAGAAGAAGAAGAAGAAGAAGAAGAAGAAGAAGAAGAAGAAGAAGAAGAAGAAAGAAGAAAAGAATAATAAAAGAAAAGAAGAAGAAGAAGAAGAAGAAGAAGAAGAAGAAGAAGAAGAAGAAGAAGAAGAAGAAGAGAGAAGAAGAAGAAGAAGAAGAAGAAGAAGAAGAAGAAGAAGAAGAACAATAATAATAATAATAATAATAATAATAATAATAATAATAAATAATAATAATAATAATAATAATAATAATAATAATAATATAATAATAATAATAATAATAATAATAATAATAGTTTATTTGCCCGGAAAAAAAGGAACATTGAGTACAGTCATATGTGTATTATAAACATAACTAAAGTATAGGTGAATTGAATATGTAAAAAAAGAAATCAATTGGCATGCAAATAGTTCAGATAATATTATGAATATAACAAATAATCGTATAGATAAATACATGTATTAATAAATTAATAGATAAATAAATAAATCAACAACTAAGTAAATCAATTCATAAATGAATAAATCAACCAATCAATCAATCAATCAATATTGTAAAAATATAATATCTTGTGACATGTAATATAAAATAAAGATGAAGAAATTTTTAATACTTTGTGTCAACTATAAACTATATATAAAGCTTAACTTCGTTACAGATCGATATTTATAGACATGTCCAAATATAAATAATGGGTGAAATTATGATTTGAAAGACCATCTTTTGGACGGGGTCCCAAAAGCTCAGTTAGTAGAGCATTCACTTCACATGCAAAGGGGCCAAGATCAATCCCAGGTGCAGTCGAGATCTTTTTTTACTACTTCATCCACCCAGGAGTGAATGGGTAGCTGGGTCTGTTCAATCTAACAGAAAGTATTTTGCGATAGACTAGCATCCTATTCAAACGATTACAATCAATTGCTTTTGTACATTTCATGTATCAGAAACTGGGTTAAGCTCCAGCTCTATAGGCCTAATGGCTCTGAAGGACTACTTTACTTGAACAACCTAAAATGTCTAGATAAGAAGTTTCAAATTTAACATTAAAACCAACCTAGAAAATCACTGGTGTAATTCTGGATGACCCAAGGCATGACAGGATACTGGGTCAAATCGTTGAAACTTCTGTCAGCCAAACTGTTGAGAAAATGTAGTTGAATTAACTCCTTACATCTTTGCTGAGCCGAAGACTGAACTTCAAACAACCTTACTAATAAAAAGAAATTTTAAATAAGTGACCATTTTCACATCAAATATTTGTCACAAACAAACTGCTTCAGATAGATGATAGGATATTCTATTTTATAGTCATAAGAAAAGAAAGAAGAAAAAAAAACAAAGCAGAAAAGGCTCAGAACATGCAATGACAAGGACAAACAATGAACTGTTTACATATGTTTACATATGTTATGAATTACTTTTGCGTGTTGTTATGAAAGAGTTTAGTGACAATAACTTTCAAACCAACATGCATGAAGTAATAAATTGATTTGTTCTCAACTTTTCTAATTATTTATCATGTTATGGTTTCAAAACAACAACAACAACAACAACAACAACAACAACAACAAAAATCAATAAAAACGCTCCAGCTGATGACTAAAATCCTTCTTGCCAACAAATTCTTGTAATCCTTGTAAAAAAATAAATAAATAAAGACAGTCCCTGACATCGTACTGAAGAGCCCTTGTCTTTGTGATGCTCATTGGTTATACATCTCAATAGATACCAGCTATAGAGACTTTTTAGATTAAATAGTCTTGCTTATATACGGGCGAACAAAAGACAAAGGATTGAAGTTAAAGTATGGAATCAAATTGGGTATCCATAAAAAAATAATAGCCATTTATCACTTTTTGCTCCCTCACCTGTTGAGATAGAGGAGATAGTCATAGTTAGATATAGTTCCACTTTGCCATCTTAGGGTCATGTCAGCTTGACCTGTGTCTTCAAGGCTGATGTCTGAGAATGAGAATGACCCCAGTTGGTAAATAATGATAACATCAACAATGGCGTCAGCAGTTGTAGAAGTGGTGGTAGTAGTAGTAGTAATAACCGTAGCAGTGGGCATAGTAGAAGTGTTAGTAGCACTAATAGTCATAGTTGTCTCATCGTAGTAGTAGTTATAAAAGTAGTAGTAGTATTAGTAGTAGTAATTGTACCAGTAGTAGTAGTAATATTGGTAGTAGTAGTAGTAGTAGTAGTAGTAGTAGTAGTAGTAGTAGTAGTAGTAGTAGTAGTAGTAGTAGTAGTAGTAGTAATAATAGTAATACATTGAGACCACTCAAATCTGGACATGGTCATCACTGCAAAAATCATCCTGATTGACCAAATTGCCAGATTTACCAGGTTATTATGAACTCCAGAGTGTGGTGCCTTTAACAGCAATGAAACTATATAATCTTTGATTACGTTTTTTTTTGTTTTGCTTTGTTTTAGTATTTGATACTTTGTTCAGGGTTATTATCAAGTTGTTTCGCCCGGCACCTATATGAGCTTATTCTTCAATATCAGGAAGAAGAAAAAGATCAAATAAGTAATATACATCAAAAACACAATATCGAATGAATGAAGAAATTGTCTCAAATATAGGGATGCAAAACTAAAATACAAAAAACAACAAGCCCAACACTAACATCTGATTTCTCTGTATTAATAATAAAAAATCCTAATAGAATACTTTTTTTTTATTCAATAGAAGTTTAGCAAAATATGACATTGCCTGATTGATCCATATTTGTTTATCGCAGATTTGATAATTCAATATATCTAAAGAGATATGTTTCTGGCTCAAATCCCAGTTAAGCCAACAATAAAATACAAAAGTACGATGTGAAAATATCAGGCAAACCAAAACATTTGTTATCATCTTGATTCATCTTTAAAAACCATCCTCATAATATTGCCACAATTACACTCACTGCTTTGAGTTTTCTATTACTGCATACATCTCTGAGAGGATAAAGGCTTATGCCTCAACGAATTCTCATTAACTCAAATCCGTTAGAGAGCGGTTTTATTATTTTTTTTTTGGTTATGAAACCATACCTGGCAAATTGAGTATTTGTTCATACAGTTCATTGCGTAGCTCTTCGGTTTTAAAGGCTAAGTACAAATGAGAAACAGGTGCTCCATCACCACAGTAAATCTCCAGACCCTGAAACAATATTGATATTAATAGAATCTTTAATCCATAACAAAATGCATGAAAAAAGAAGGTGGTATATGTATGTAGAAGTTTGTTGGAGGTTTTCTGTGTTTTTTATTTCATAAAGTTAAGTTGAACAGCTCTGATTTATTAATATTGTTTATCCATAACAAAATGCAATGAAACATGAATGCATTACATATATACAGAAGTTTGTTGGGGTTTTTCCCATTAATTTTTCTGTCCTGATTTCGTAAATTTATTTTCAATATTTCTTACATGTCACTTTATTGAAACCAACTAATTTGATAACAATGGATATCTTAGCTATTAAGACCCTCTATTGAGAGAAATAACTGGGAAAACATTTAGTAAATGAAACGGAACAACAATAAAACAAGAGACTCAGCATTTAATTTTGAAATCTCCTTCTCAAGAAGAACAAACCGTTATCTTTACTCTTTCTTCCCCTCCACCATCAGACTTTGGAACTCCCTACTAACCAATTGTAAACAAGCCCTTTCGACTTCAAAAAATCGCTCCCTGCTTCCCTCTAAAAATCCTGTTACTGAAAAAATCTGCCATATAATCTTCAGCCTGAAGCTTTGGCCTTAATGGAAGAATAAGAAGAAGCAAAACAAGTCATCTCATTTCAGTACACAGACAGAAAGTCCCAAGAAAGAAACAACAATGTGAGATTTTAAAAAAGCTCCCCCCCCCCCCCCCCCAACCTAACAAATGCTGAGGATTAAAAGAACAAAGATATTTATCTTACCAGTTGTCTTAAAAGGAACCTTCGGCATATCAGTCTTTTGATGTCTTTTAGTCTCAGCTTTAACACAGGCCACTTCAAAGATGCAGAGAAATACATGACAATTATTTAAATCATAAAATCCAGGATTAATATATATATATATATATATAATATATATATATATATATATATATATATATATATATATATATATATATATATATATATATATATATATATATTTTATATATATATATTACGAATAGTGCTCGACATGTAGCAATGGAGCGAAATATAATTCTAATATTTACCACAATGTTGGAGTCAGTCTACATCGATGTTTCAGGCCTTTTCAGCCATCGTCAGGACTGTGTGTTATATGAGTTTGGTTTGTTGTGTGTTGTTGCTTGTTGAAGTGGTTCCGTAGGTTTGTAGTTGATTAGTAGGTTGATTAGTAGATACAGCCTCCACAGGACTGTGTGTTACATGAGTTTAGTTTCTCAAACTCATGTAACACACAGTCCTGACGATGGCTGAAAGGCCTGAAATATTGATGTAGACTGACTCCAACATCGTGGTAAATATTACAATAATATAATATATATATATATATATATATATATATATATATATATATATATATATATATATATATATATATATATATATATATATATATATATATATATATTATTATTATTATATATATATAATAATAATAATAATAATAATAATAATAATAATAATAATAATAATATATTATTATTATTATTATTATTATTATTATTTATTATTATTATTATTTATTATTTTATTATTTTTTATTATATTATTATTATTATTATATTATTTTTATTTTGTTCTTTGTATTATATATATATATATATATATATATATATATATATATATATATATATAATATTATTATATATATATAATAATTATATCATCATCATCATATCATCATCATCATCATCATCATCATCATCATCATCATATATCATTATAATATTATATATATATTATTATATCATCTATCATCATTATTATTATTATTATTATATTATTATATATGATTTTTATTTTATTTGTTATAATTTATTGATTACTTTTCTTTTTGATCAGTATAAATGAAATACTATTCCTATCTGCTTCATCATAAACAGTCTAAACATTCCTAAAATATTAAATGAAATAAACAAACAGGAAAAAAAGAATAAAACAAAGCAACACAACAAAACAGTATGGAGTCATTAATCACCTTGTCTATATTGTTGAAAGGTTGAAAGTAGAGCCTGCTTGAGGTCAGCATAACTCTGCCAGGATTGGTAGCCAGAGGTGTGATTCGGTCTCCCCTCACTTCCAAAACTATTTTCTCGTATATGTCTTCTAACCTGATGAAATGCGACGGAGATTTTTAATAATTTGAATACTGAATAATATTTGGCATTGTGCCTTATAAAAAGGTAAATAATTTCTGAAATCTCTTTTATGTTAGTGTATTGTGCGACTACGTGGTCTTGTGGTATGACATTCGCTTTCTGATTGGAAGGTCCTGGGTTCCAGCCTCCTTCGACGCATAATTAAATCCTTGGAAAAGGCTCTTTCCTCACATTCTCTCACAGTACTCAGGTGTTAAAACCAGTACCTGGCCATTAACAGCATTGCCTCGGTCCGAAAAAAATTGTGATATCACCTAACAGGCGTCATGTCACATCCTACATGTTAAGTATTGCTGTTGGCCAGGGGCCTCTTGTAAAGTGCTTTGAGCACGTTTAGTGGATATTGCGCTATATAAAAGCTCAATCTTGGGGTTAGTTTGTTTTTTATTATAAAGCAAGTAGGGTCAGTGTAGCCCAGTAAAAATCCCCAGTATCAAAGAAATAATCATGACTCTATTACCTTGTTGATGGAAAATTTCAGGTGATGTCATAGAATAAGTCATTCAAATGTAATCTCGTGTCCCTGAGACCAGTCACCTACTTTTGCTATTTTGCTACATTTAGCCCAATCAGACAACGTGGAATGAAATTTGAAACATTTTTAACAACACAAAACTTACCAGCTCGTGTTAAATTTAACCCTGGCCTGCCTTGAGAGCATGATAGCGTTCAACTGAAAAGAGAAAAGAGTGTGTGTGAAGAATACTTGAAATGAAAATGCAGCTCTATGCAAGAAAAGTAAATCCTGCTGCTCTTTTGGTGAAAATAGCTTTTCTGCGGTTATAACTTGATAAATAACTGGAGCAACTGAATGAAATTCAGTATTGCTGTTAAAGTGTCAAGGACTGGCTCAAAGCCTTTTCTTCTATAAATCAAAATTTGCGAAGTTTTATATATTACTCAGGGATGCAAAATTATTTTTGAAAAAAACAAAAACCTGAAAATGAGTGGAGCAAGGCATCTCACCTAATAGTTGTTAATTTGCAATAAAAAATTTCTCTATTAACCCTTCCCTTTTTTTTGCAAGTGAAAGGGGCATTGGTGACATCAATTCTAATAATATTATTTCTGTCTTGAGAAGAAGGACCTTCAGTGGCTTTCTTCGTGAAGACAGGAAAAACTGCTTATGTGTGACTGAGGTGTGAAAAAAAAAAATGGAGCTCGATGGTACAGTGTCTTGTGTTGTCACAAAATTCAAGGATGTTAAGTGTGGTCAGGGGCTGGTTTGATGACAGTGATCGTGAAAAATTCTAGTCTAGACATTGTGTCCTTGGGTAATTTAGCACAAATTACCCCACTTGACTCAGATGGTGAATGAGTATCTGGCTATAGGCAGGGACAGATATTGAAGAGTGTAGTACAAAAAAGATGCCTAACAGGCGACCTGTATTGTATGAAATGAAAATATGATTCCATATAGCCGGCTGGAGGAATAAATTAAAATTGTGAAGTGCATTGAGCATGGCAAATCTGTGGAAATGTCCTATATAAATGTTAATATTTGTCCATCAATTTTTACTTGATAAATGAATCAATTACCATAGCATCCTGATCACTAGGCAAGAGTGTTGATGCTCTATGTAACTGACACATATGGGGAAGACAATCGTCCACCGAGGCATAGTTGAGGGAAAAGATGTGTTGTGATTTTTCCTGAAAATATGAAAAAAAGTGAAAGTTAAGGCGTGCAAGCATTGATGTGGTATAGGCGCATTGCCAGCCAAACTGATAGAAAAAGACAAGAAAGGAATAACAAAATCCCTCCAATAAAATCAGAATTCCTAAGCTGGGCATCTCAAGCAGTCTGATCATAGGACAGGTGTTTTGCAATGATGAAGCAAAGAAGAAAGGCAGTTTGTAATTTATATAGTTATTGTTTGCTAATTACATAGTCAAGTCTATAAGACTATGTTTTTATGAGGAAAAGAAAAAAGTCCATTTCTTTTACGATGCAGTTTCACCCTTCACCCAAGGGGTACAATTTTACACGATTTGACGTCATATCTCCTTATTCTTCTTTAAATAAACCCACTGACTCAGTCAGATTGAGTATACCTGTTGATGTGCATGAAAAAAAAGTCTGTGGTGCATCTTTTAACTCTCTCCATACCAACCATTTTCAGAATTTTTTGCTAAAGCTTCACACCCATCCTACATACAAGAAAAGCAACAAGTACATTCTATACAAAATATTGTACACCAAAATGAGCTTTTCAACAGAGTGAAAAGTTTTTAAAGCGATAAAAAAAAAATTTTATATAAATTTTGTGATGTTAGAAAGAAATCAGAATGAGAAAATTGTTTGTTGCATCATAACGAATCGGCAACTTTCCTATGGTTGGTAAGGATGGGGTTAGGGTCTAGATAATGCTCACAAGCTTCATACCAGCAGGCAAGTTGTTTCAGAAGGTATTTCAGAAAAATGAGCAGCAAAAATGATTATCAAAATTTGAAGGAGGGAATTTAAAAGTTTGATATCCCGATAGCCCATCTGTATTATACCATTCTTATAGTAGTCGTGTTGCAACAAAGGTCTTTGTAAAAATGGTTTGGTATGCAGTCATAGCCAGGTAAATTACTATCAAGTATTTTATGATATTTCCTATTATTAATGCGGTTTTTAACTTGTTAGTATTTTATGTGATGTACTAGATATCATATTTTAATGTAAAGCGCAGGGAGAAACTCGACTGAAACTAGACGCTATATTAACTCATTACCTTATACATACTATCATATTATATCAATGACAGAATTTATGATTTGAAGGAAATTTTTTCTATTCATTAAAGGGATAAAACCAAATATGGAAATAATCATCTCGGAGTACCGCAGTCTCTATGGGTGAAGGAATCTCTTTTAAGTCAGGTAAATGCAATATAAACCTGAACTATTCTAAAATCATAATAATCTATACTTGTTCGATTTGTTTCTAGATGAGAAACAATGATAAGACTCAATCTGAGTCAGTGTTCAATGAAGAAATGTAACCCATGTTACCCATCCACTTTCCACAATGAAAAAAAAAAAGATTGATGGTATTGCGTTCATCATCAAAGTCTTTAAAATGCATCAACTTGCATACATAGGTGCATTTAAAAATTTTATGAGAAAAAAAAAAGAAGGGAATCATATCACAATGAAAACCCATTAAAATCAGAGACAAACAGTAAGATTTCAAATGTCATACAAGGTTGTACCTTTCTAAAGACAAAAGGAGCAACAATATTCTTTTCTTTCATTTCCACAGTCTGGTTGGTGACAATCTGGATGACTTTGCCCAATCTAGAATTAAAGAAAAACGTTTTTCCATGAGCTGTTAATGGAACATATGCTTGCACAAATGGCTTTCCACGGAGTTTGATAAAATCATTAAAGAAGATGTGTAAAAAGATGTGATTATAGGCATCTCTTAAAGATTGTAATATTAATCGTCTGTCTTGAAACCAGTGGGAGAGAATTCTATACAACACTGTTAAATTTTGGGAGAGTCTTTCTCAATGTGCATAATTTTATTTATTTTTTTTTTTTGTTTTTTGTTTTTTTGGGATATCACTAAAGCAATATGGTGATTCAGTCATGTCTTTATGTGTGTTTTAAAATTAAATAGTTTCAACTCAGAAATAAAATCACACAAAACGACACATAAATCATATAAATCTTTTAATAATAATAAAAACAAAACATTTCTTACTTGCTAAATAAGCCACCAGACCATTCGTCAAAGACTTGTACATGCTTTAATGGAAACTGTTTGAATTTTAAAAAACCCATTAAAATAAAAAGTTTCAGACAATAGAAAATAGAAATAAAGTAAAATTAAAAAGTTGAGTTCAGACATTGAAAAAGAATAATTACGCCCTTTCGAAACAGCACAATAATTTCCATTCAGGATCTTATCTTATATATATAAGAGTATATACAAGTATATCTTATCTTATCTGATAAGATCCCGTCGCCTAGGCAGTCCATGAAGGAATATAGATAATCCATCAAACAGGAAGTCTGATGTCAACAGGAATCACCCATGTTTTCCAAGTGAGCAAATTGGGGGTTAATAATCGTGTCCAAGGAAAAAATGAAAGTGCCTGAAGCAGGGCTCAAACCTGGGACCTTCCAGATCCCAGTGCAATGCCTTAACCACTCTGCCACTTTAAGTTAAATGTTGCATCAAATAAACAGGTTCCATCTCCATTTCTGAAACATTTAATTTCACAACTTTTTTATGAACGATATGACAAAAAATATATCTACCTGCCTCTATCAGCAAATTATATAATGCTTTTTAACTTTGTGTTAGTTTCCAAACTCCTTTTCAAACAGTAGAAATAAGTGAAGTGATGTTGGTGTTGCGCAGTCTTGGCTGTTATGGTGTGAGTGGTAAAACTGTTTTCCAGTGCAGCATACTTATTGCAACAAGGATTTCAATTCCCGATTGTTTTCTTATAGATCATTAGTAATAAAAAACTCACCATAATGACATACACTTTAGTAAAGACCCTGTAAAGCGACACCGTTATGGCGGTAATTGCCAACATCAAATCGACAGTCAAGCTACAATTTCTGTACCATTGAAAATGATTGCTTTCCAACCAATGATATCCCTAACATGTAACCAATGAAATGCTTGATTGGCCGACCAATAATACCCAGTCTTTTCAGGGCCAGTAGATGAGACAAAAACCTAGCTTACCTGGAACTTTGCATTGCAGAAGCAGTCACTAGACAGCAAATTAACGCTCCACACCAACTGAACATGCAAAACACGTCAATTATAAGATGCTGTGATATCGACCCGCTATCAATATCTCTGATCACGCACACAAATACGAGAATAAATCATGATGTCCACTCCTACTTCTACCAAGTAGAAGAGAAAAACACTGACTATAATACCTTTGGCATGCATACAAATAGCCACAGCTGTCAACTGGTGAGTGAATGTCTCCACCTAAGCTAAATTTTTGTCTTGCTTTGTCTCACTTATGGAATGGGCCTCAGGGATTCCCCTTAACTTTACCACAATCATCAAGAACCAAGAGAATATCAAACAACACGGGTTTTAAATCAAAAGAGAGAGAAAAGCAATGACTGCCAACGAATGCTGATTTTGATGAAGCTGTGCCGACGTAGGTCAAAACAAAGTCGAGCAATCAACACACAGAGTTCTTGATCAGGCGAAGGCATTAGTATATTATTAGATATTAGGAACAATGAGTTTCAAGCAAGAAATGGCTGACTCTGTCATTTTAAGAAGAAGCGACATGGCACTATATTCAAGGAAGCCCACTTCAGCTGAAACAGTCACAGTAGACGGTTGGAAAAAGATAGCCATAGTCAAACAACTGTACACCCCCCCCCCCCCCTTCCACGCCCTCTCTGCTATTTAAAGTTGCTCTGCTATAACAATAACTTTTTTCCCTGGTTCCAATGATGACGTTGTTGAGAAGAAGCACTGTAGTTGTATGAACAATGAAGCTGATGATGGTGGTGGAAGTGGTGATGGTGATGATGGTAACAAAGGACCTGAACAGCCACCATGAGACTTAATTCTTTTCATATATGACACAGAGAGCAATTATTTTTTTTCATACAGTCATTAAAAAAATTCATATTTTCATTTCAAGAAGAATAATATGAGAACTAGCTACCTAATATACATCTAAATCCATGATACTGGGTACTCAATTTATATCTTAATTTGGGGGATGGGTATAAAGCTAGCAAAAAAAAAATAGAGCATGAATCACATTTCACAGCATAAGATATGCCCTGCCATTCGAGATGCAACTCCGCATTCTTTCAAATTTGGAAAATATATCAGAACCATAACACTCTGTTCTCTAACAACATGTTTTGCTCTATTTTGATTTCAATTTTATTTATTCATTCATTTTTTAGTTGGTTAATATTATTTTGTTTTGTGTCTTGTATGTCTTTTAAATGTGTTTCCCTTTAGATGTTTTTTGTTTAATAAATTTGGGCAATTTGGACATAATACTGCCTGCATATCAAAATAAACAATTTTGTACTGATGGCAAACATGTGATAATACCAATCACTGTTGATTATTTATATTGGTATTCGACTTTTCTTTTCAAAATTCCATGATCTTTACTGGTTTTAAAAATAGCTTGCCCATTTTTTCATATTTTCAAGGCCTTGAACTGTTTTCTTCTATCTTGTTTTTCTTTTCAAATTCTAGGATTTTATCTAGTTTTCAAAGAGCATGGTAGTTCTGCTTACTGGAAATTTGATTGCAAATTTTTTTTAAAATCTAATTTGATAACATTTATCAAAAATCATATATTTTTAAAAGATAATTAACAGTACAACCGGCTATACCTTTAGAAGTGGGAACTGAATCTCCTTAGGGACAAAAACCACCGATTTTGAGCACAATTTCAAATGTCCTTGCTGTTTTCTGGTTGATGAAAGAAAACAAAAAAGTAATTTATCAATTGGGAAACTCTAAAACCAAAAGAACAAATAGGTCATTTAAGTACAAGGAAAAGTAAGACGAGTAAACTTGAGAGAAAGAAGTACAGAGATAAAAGGAGTAAAATAATTTGATTCTCAAGTTTGATGATTATTATTTCATTAAATGACATCAATAAATTAATTGTGATATCTCCTTATAGATGCCATGTCTCGTTCTTCATGATATATGTTGCTGTTAACCTAGGACTAGTGCGGCTATGTGGTCTTGTGGTATGACTCGCATTCGGATCGGAAGGTCCTAGGTTCGAGCCTCGCTCAGCACATAGCGGAGTCCTTGGAAAAGGCTCTTTACTCACATTCTCCCACCATACTCAGGTGTAAAATGAGTACCTGGCCGTTAACAGCGTTGTCTCTGTCCCATAAAGAATTGTAATACTGCCTAACAGGCGTCATGTCTTGTCCTACATGTTAAGTATTGCTGTTGGCTAGGGACCCCCTGTAAAGCGCTTGAGCACATGTAATGGATATTGCGCGATATAAAAGCTCAATTTGTAATGTACTCTGGGCACATTTGTGACTAATCATCGTTGGAATGAAACTGATGCTTAAAATTGAAATAACATTGCTAATTGTCGCCCTTCCCCACTGATTTCTTCAATCTTCTCATTTTGTCATGAAATGAAGAAATAGATTGCGTTTTAATACATTTTCAATAAACCTGTAACCGATAAAATTAAAAAGTAAAAGGGGCAGCGTGGCTCAGCGGTACGGTCTTTGCTTCGTACCCGAGAGGTAACGAGTTCGATCACCCGCCGCTGCGCTGTGTGGCCTTGAGCAAGTCACCTCGCCCTAGCTCACTTTGCGGCGATGCACCGTGGCTGACGCCTGGGTTATTCCAGTCTTCCCTTAGAATAGACCCTAAAGACAAATTTCCCCTTGGGGATGAATAAAGGGAATTTTTTTTTTTTTTTAATTTATTTAGTTGTTAAGAGCCGTAAGACCCAGAGTTTATCCCCCTTTGAATAGGACATTGGTCTATTGTGAAATACTTTTGCTAAAGCTAATAGATCCAACAAGCCTATCACTAAAAGTTGGGGTGGGAAGAGGGGTGAAAAAAAGGATATCCTCTTAATCCAGAACCTAAACGAATACCTTTGCAAATCATAGGTTCTACCAATTAAGCTTTGGAGACTCGCAATTAAGGGTTCAGGAAATGACATTATATCACTTCTCTTACCTTTTGATAGCTTGATCTTGCGACAAACCAGCTGGGTAATAATACACACTGTAATCTTCAAAGTAGATTTCTCCAGGCTCCAACAGCAGCAGAGAAAATCTGTTATAAAAATTCAAAAGTTTGAACGATTAATAATAAATCATAGTAGTATATTTTTGTTAAACAATTTCTTCTCATTTTTTTTTCTTTTTTTAAGAGAGTAAAGGAGATTTATTGCTAAAAATAGTCTTTAATCAAGTTAACATTTCATTGCTGGGTGAAGAGCAAGGCCAGAGAGAAAAAAATATGAGATAGAGCAATGTCAAACCAGTTTCACTCGTCATATACTAATTTCTTATGAATGAATGCGTTGTGATCTTCAAGCATTCCATTGATGGATAAATTATATCATTTTCACTTTGACTCCAAAGTCCTCTTTATATTGTAAACAAATCCCAATGTTAACTCCAGGCTTTGAAATACTATAATTTGGTGGAGTTAGTTCATGTTCTATCTATCCATCGCAACTGAGAAGAGCCATGTTACCATGTGATATAAACAATGTTGCTATCCATATTGCTCATTAAAATGTTTTTTATGTATCATTTATTGCATATAAAAAATGCATTACACTGGTCTTGCTCTCATCTAGCTCATTACTTTCAGTGCCTGCTACACTTCTAGGTCACAGTTATCTGAAGAAATGGTTGACAAACGGAAATAGTCTAGTAGATTCCAACAAAAATATATTTCTGCAGCCAGCCTAAGGCCACCTAGGTCTCATCTAGACATTGACATGTCCTCGCACAAATGGAGAAAAATGCTATTAATCATACATAATATATGAATCTCTGGATTGTCGGGGTAATATGACAAAGTCATCATTTGACTAATTGACAATTTACAATCAATTTTGAATAATGTAGTGAGAAATAAGAGCCTGGATATGAACGCAAGAAGGTTTTTATAACTACTGTGACGTCACAAACTCACAGAGAGAAAATAACACAACAATGAACAAACTAACAGGGCTACCCAACGTTGAAAGCAATTCATAACAATAACTCAATTGCCCAACAACAAAAAACCAGGACACATTGAAACACAACAATAAATATGTCCCTACAACAATCTGATGGTTGCTTGCTGCAATGATAGGCTTAGATTTTCACAACATGAAGTCGAAACTAACATATATAATACCAATTTAAGCTTTGGTACTAATTTCACCATCCAGATGTCTCTGTACAGCTATGTGGTCTAGTGGTATGACATGTACTTGCCTTCGGATCGGAAGGTCCTGGTTTCGAGCCCTACTCTGAGCGGCACATAGTTGAGTCATTGGAAAAGGGTCTTTACTCATTCTCTCACCATACTCAGGTGTAAAATGAGTACCTGGCTGCAAACAGTTTCTCTTTCAGAAAAAAAAATTAATATCGCCTAACAGTGAACAGACGTCTTGTCTTGTCCTACATGTTTTATGTTGCTGTTGGCCAGGGACATTTTGTAGCGCTTTGAGCATGTTTAGTGGATATTGCCCTATATTAAAAGTTTTTTTGTTTTTTTTTTGTAATCTGAACAAAATTCTGGGAATGAAGTTGGTTGGATTATGGAGACGTGACAGTATCCAGGTCCAGAGGAACAGAGTTTTGTCTCAAAAAATTAATATTTAAATTATTTAATCCCTGGTTGCCTCTAAAGGGAAATCTCTGAAAAAAAAATCTGAATATTGCACAGCAATATTTGGTAAAAGTAAAAGTTTGTTGGCATCTTCATGCTCCTGGAAACACTGGGAGATCAGCATGAGTGTTCTCTCTACCTCAACATCTAGTTTGTCAACAAATGCTCCACAAAAGTCACCAAAAACTGCCAAAACTAAAACAGGGTTACTCAGGCCCACACATTCATTCATTATCATAGAAATAAGAGCCTCAGTCTCAGACTCAGACTCTATTTATTTGTTTGTTTGTTTTTAAGGGTTTTACAGCGCTTGCAACACATTCAGATTATTATATCAGCGCCAGTAAAAAGGAAGAAAATGGGATAGTAAAAAGTTATAGAATTACAATTAAAGCACCAAAAAAGTAAGACATAAGGGAACTGGGAACAAATAGGGATCGGATGTACATTCCAAAAGCATACCACCAATGTACTTAGTTTGAGATCACCTATAAGTCTCATCCGGACACAAGCACAAAATCCAACAAATCGGAATACACTCAAATAATTACATTATACATTCAAAATAACAAATATAATAATGCATAACAGAGAGATGATTAACAAGGAAAAAAATATCATCTCCCAAAACAATTCTGCTTGACTGTTTCCCTCCCAGCTAGGACTCCGGCCAGGGCCAGGACAAAACCAAGTAATCTCATTCCAAGACAAAGACAGAAAGCCAATGAAAAACAGATATAAGGGGATAGAAGACACAGTAAGTACCTCCCTGCCCACTGTGGGAGGTCAGGAACCCCACCCAGTCCAGAGACTCAGACTCATACTCTGTCACTGTCTCAAACAAAAGTTGCAGGATTGTTGGCCTAATATTCCATTCATGCTTGCATTAAATACATAGAAAAATCAATCTTGGTTATTGCAAATAACATGCTACCTTTCTTGTCCTAAAGTATCTGTTTCGAGGAAGGCCATTATTATTATTAATATTTCTTACGATATTCACTTTCCTAGTTTCTGTTTAACGCCCATTTTTTTTTTTACTATCTTGGCAAATTGTTCTAAGGAAGTCACGTTTATTTGTGGTTATTGCCCTTAGGAGTCTAGACTTTGTTTACAAAAGTGTGTAGGCAGTCGTTTAAGGATATATTACGCACTATGTATACTTGTCGTCAGTTATTGTGATAATATTCTTCTTTTATCATTTCGTATCATCGTATCATATAAAAGGTTATTTCGGCTAGCTAACCTTTGAATACCATGTGTATATAAATATAATCACAGCTGCATTGAAAATTGATTATTTCTTTATCGATATCAAGCATTCTTCTTCTTCCTCTTCTTCTTCTTCTTCTTCTTCTTCTTCTTCTTCTTCTTCTTCTTCTTCTTCTTCTTCTTCTTCTTCTTCTTCTTCTTCTTCTTCTTCTTCTTCTTCTTCTTCTTCTTACTACTACTACTACTACTACTACTACTTACTACTACTACTACTACTACTACTAGTACTACTACTACTACTACTACTACTACTACTACTACTACTACTACTACTGCTGCTGCTGCTCTGCTATATACTACTACTATACTACTACTACTACTACTACTACTACTACTACTACTACTACTACTACTATAATATAATAATAATAATAATAATAATAATAATAATAATAATAAATAATAATAATAATAATAATAATAATAATAATAATAATAATAATAATAATAATAATAATACTTCCTCTTCTATTATTATTATTATCATCATCATCATCATCATCATCATATCATCATCAGCATCAGCATCATTAATATTAATGTATATTATTATTATTATTATTATTATTATTATTATTATTATTATTATTATTATTATTATTATTATTATTATTATTATTATTATTATTATTATTATTATTATTATTATATTAACATTATCATCTGTTATTATTATTACTCTTCCTTCTTTCTTTCTTTTTCCCCCTTTAAACTCTGGCAATTTTAGATAATGAACTTTATAATCAGAAACAATTAACATGGCGAAAAGTGGATGGATTATTGCTTCGGCTGTCAAGATTGCATCTCTGTTTTGAACGCCTTATTAACTTACTCTATTTCACACACTACAAGTCTTAAATCAAGCTTTGATTAATCCCTCTTCTTAATGGCTGGTCCCGTAAGCTTGACGTCGCAAAGAGACGCTACAATCATACTACAATGAGTTCCCATATAATCGCATTTCATGAGAGGGTGTGAAATACTGTATAGTTGAATCTACATTTCCCATTCATCAAACCTCCGAAATTGTGCCAAAAACCGGTTGACCAATGAGAATGAAGATTATATTGCGCTATGGCCTCTAAATAAAATCTTCGAAGAGCCTTTTTTGTGTATCAATAAATCATTCCACTAATGTATGTACAGAGCTTAGCACATTGAGTTTTCAGTGAAGAATTAACGCAAAACAATATTTATAGGAATATCGTTTGAGGAACTTTGGGGAGGATGGTCTTTTGAAATAATGTCTTATATCACTCTATATTTAACTATTCGTAATGAAAAAAAATCTTCATAACTTCATAATTCAGATTAACATCTAGGACTCATTGATGCCAGAAAGACATGAACACAGGAAATGGGCGTGACGTGCCTAACTGCTTAGACCTTGTCGCAAGAGAAACAAATACTACACGCCGCGAGTATTCATTCCTCTGGGGGACGAAAGATACACCTCTAAATTCTAAGTTTTGCCTTGACCTTCTTGTTCAATTGGCCCTGACCCTGCCCACTACTGCCAACATGGCGAATACCAACAAATACACAGTTCTTCTCCCCACATATGAAGAGAGAAAGAATTTACCGCTTATTGTATGGCTACTTGTCAAATATTTTACAGAAAGGTACGAGCTTATTCAAATAAATTAGCTAATCCATGAGCAAAGAATCTCCTTGGAAAGCGACCATTACCCGCTTATTCTACACCAGTCTCCAGACCCAACAATAACAAGTCAAGCAAACACACAGGCCATGAACTTTATAATCAGAAACAATTAATATGGCGAGAATAAGTGACATAAATAATGGACTAGCCGATTGTTCTGTGCATCTTTAAAGTTCTCAATATTCACGAAAGACATTATAAACTAGCAGTTAGTAGGCCCGGTCGGTAACGAGATTTCTCGGTACCGAGAAATCACCGGTATAATTAGGGAGTTTAATAGAAATTCTAAATGTACCTCACACACTTGAAACCAATGTCATATGAAAGAGCTGGCAACACAGATTACAAAACAGTTTGAATTTTGTTTCTATCTTGATTAGAAATGTAGTTATGGCAGTTCAAAGTCTGAAATTTCAGACCGATTTTTACCCCAAAATTACCATTGCAAAGTTGTGACCGAAATCGCGTGATGTTAATAAAAAATGATTAAAACAGTCAATATGGAGTTCTTATCATATATTGTATACCAAAATGTTCGTCTTATCGAGGACAATGCATTTACATTAATAAAGAGGAAGATAAACATTTCAAATTAACACATTATTACATAATATGTCGCTAATGTTACATAATCAAAAACTCGGCTAGACGTAAGAAACAATTTGCTCTATCACTTTTGGATTTATCCCCAATATCTCACTGAAACAATTGCAAATAATTACCCTCTTTTAATTAATACATAGAGAGAATAAAAAAGGGTTTGAGAGTATTTAAATGAAAAGATATAAACATGTTGTGTAATGACATAATGAGTTTATTTTTACCTATGGCAATTTAATTGCATATAAATAAAATGGTAGATTGAAAAAGTTCAAATAAATTGAAACAGATTCCCTATTATAATTAGAAGGAAAGTTCTGGCTTTTAATACTTTAAAAAATTCTGCTGAACCACTTTGGGTTTATTGTTATTACATCATTTGAACTGACAATTAAAATAATTTTATCCCCGCCCCCCCCCCCCCCCCCCCCTCTCTCTCTCTCTCAATGTATGGGGGTGTCAAAACTAATAGAACTTCTTGCCATCATAATTATTAAGGCTAAGGCCTTTAGAATATGGATACAAATGATAAACATATCTAAACATATGGGAAAGAAACTTGATGACTTGATGGCAGAGTAAAATAAAATTAAATTAAAGCAATTGGTATTTTTAAAATATCGATATTATTAATATCGGATTTCATAAAGAGAAGAAATATACGAACTTTTAAAACAAAAACTATAAAATGCCTATAGATAAAATTGAAAATTATGTATTCAAAATAAAAACATAGTAAATAATAGTACTGAAAATATTATGGACTAAATTTAACATAATACATAACAAAATTTAAAATATCGATATGAATATCGATATCGACCGGCAGCCATGATGAGAAGATAATGTAAACATGGCATTTCGGCGCAGAGTTAAAAGGTGTCTGCGCATCGATATAGAGCCCTGAAATTTGGCATGAATAAAGTTTAGATGTTATTCTAAAAACAAGCGTTTAAATTTTAAAAAACACACGCGGTAAATAAAAAAATAAATGCATTTGAAAATTGCCAAATTTTAACTTCATATAACTTCTGGAATTATTAATGGATTTTTCCTTAATTGGCACCATTTAAAAGGAAATTGAAAGACGAAAATAATGATACCAAAATATCTGCGATATTCCTCTTTATAACGAAGTTATGCATCTTTAATTGAACCCCCCAAAACGCGAACGGCAATTTCCAGTCACAACTTTCCTATGGGCGAGTTGGGTCAAAATTTGACTGCCACTGCCGCTGCTCACTAAACTGCCTAGTATAATAAATGGTAAAACCTCAGGATCGCTATACTTACTTATGTACCGTCGAGACCGGTACTTGCTGGGAATTCCCATTATTATTCGTAATGAAAATCATCATTTCCTGTAAGGAAAGGGGTTTAAATTGTTATTTTATTTTGTAGTTTTTGTCTCACTATTCTTATTACTTACTTTTTCACTTCCATCTATTTTTCAATGAAAATTCAATGAATATTCAATGAATCTAAATTCTATCCTATACTTTAACATTAATGGAACTCAATGCAATTCCTAGAGAACTGATGTTAATGTTATATGATCTCTCTTTTTCGTTAATTTTATAAGTCTAGCCGCTACTACCACTACCACCACCCAGCATCACCCTCGACATTTTTATTACTAATATTGTTATAATTATAAACTTTGCAAAATTGATTCATTAGTCTTTTTAAATCCACAGTGATATAGATTATGAGATCATAATTATTGATGATGGAAGCCCAGATGGTACCCTTGATGTTGCTAAAGAGTTGCAGAGATTATATGGTGAAAACAGAATTGTGAGTTTTATATCCTAAATAATTATTATGTGTATATATATATAAATTTGTATATACTCGTCTGCCTCTTTACTAGGGAGAAGACTGCCTTTTGGCTGCTATCTTGATATCACACTAAGGTAGCATGAATAAGCAAAGAGTTGATCGCTCAGTGAACAGTTGGTCCAACATAGAAGCAGATGGAAATGCAGCGACGATTATCAAACTGTCTCAGCCTAAACATCAATAATGGTTGCCATATCAATGCATGTTGTTGTATTATTGTAAAACATTCATAACGTTTCCTATTAGATTTATCGGGTATCTCTTTTTTTTGTCCAAGTAATAAGCTAAGTTACCATCAATGGACTATTAACATGCAATCCATTTGCAGCAGGTTTTATAATGAAATTTTATTACCAATTTTTAAAAAATTATATCTAAGGTCGCATTTCTATTTTAGTATAATTATTATCATCATCATCATCATCATCATCATCATCATCATCATCATCATGATCATCATCATCATCATCATCATCACCTTTATTATTATTATTATTATTATTATTATTATTATTATTATTATTATTATTATTATTATTATTATTATTATTATTATTATTATTATTATTATTTCATAACATTTATTTTCAGGTGCTAAGGCCAAGAGAGAAAAAGCTTGGGTTGGGTAAGTTATTTGGAATCTTATATTCCACAAATGGCAATTTAGCTTTTTTTTATTACTTCAAATATTTGCCTCGCTTGATGGGACAGGAACGTAATATATAATATACTTAATTTTTGGTTTTAAAATCTTTTATTATAAATTTCTGATTATTCAATTAATTATTTACAATACTTAAAAATGTTATAATCTTTTTTTTCTTTTTTCTAATTTTTTGTTTTGTTTTTGGAATATAATTGAAATGAATACAACAAACTCTTCTCCTTCTTTCTCATGTGAAAATTATCGTAGTGTTAAGATAACATTGTGTTAAGCAATTATTTTTTTTTATATATTATTTTTTTTATTGACAGATGAGGATGAGACAAAGAAAAATTGCCAATATACATGAAAAGCAACAGATGCTTTTTTTTTTTTTGTGGGGGGAGGGGGGAGGGGGGGGGGGATTGGGGGGAACAGCACCCTAAATCAAATCCTATATTTTCATTATATTTCAGGCACTGCCTACATGCATGGAATCAAGCACGCTAAGGGAAATTTTATCATCATTATGGATGCTGATCTCTCTCATCATGTAATTATTAATTCTTTGAACTAATTAAGTGATGAAGTTTTGAATCAAAGCTTTCTCTATATCCAAGCTATGATTTAAGGCTGAACTTTTGAAGGGAAATAAACTGTACAGACTAAACATGATACAGTTGGGGAAAAAATGTACACATCCATTTGGACTTGTGCAGTCAGTCTTCCAGGGGACTGGATAAACTCTGTATATCTAGTCTTCCGGTTTAAAGTGACTGATGTCATACTGTGTTTCTCACATACTGGGTAGGGTTCCTGACCTCCCATAGTGGGCAGGGAGGTACTTAATGTGTCTTCTATTCCCCTTTATCTGTTTTCCAACTTGCTTTCTGTCTTTGTTTTGGAATGAGATTACTTGGTATTGTCCTGACCCTGGCTGAGCCGGAAACGGTCAAATGTATAGTTACGAAGTGGCTAGCCGTACTTAAGGACAGGTAGACTGGCAGGCTAGACGTCATTAAGTACGGGGGGCACAGGAGTCTAGCCGTACTTATTCTGGGGCCTTGACCCCTGGTCGTGTCAAAGGTCACATCCGGTAAGTCGACCGTGGTGGGCCGTGGCGCCAACCGCGAAGCCATGATTGTTTTCTCCAGATTTACGAGCATCATCAATTTCAATACGTAGTATTTCAATAATGGCCATCGCTATTGGTGACAATTTTTCATCTTATCAACAATTGCCAAAATGCAGTTAAGCAGTTGCAGACTGAGACTGACACCATCTTTATTCGTCAGGATTCTGTAAAGGTAAGAATTTGTCTTTTCTTCTTTTCTTTTAAAAAAAAATTATCAGTCAAGGCTAGGACTAGGACCGGACTAGGACAATGTAAAAAGTATTCGAGCGGTGGCGATATTTATGATGAGATATAATATGAATGAATGAGAAAATAATTGTATTGTAATATCAACACGCCTTATTGACTGGCGCGTGTGTCATGTGTTCTGCATTCCAATGTGATCTTTATATGATGGATTAATCCTTCGTTGAGTTTATTTCTAAAGTACTGGTGTAACTGTAAATGTAACAACTGGGCTGGTGACTGGTGGGCAGTTTAGTGAGCAGCAGCAGTGGTAGTGGAACTCAAATTGTGATCCACTCGCCCAGAAGTATAAATTGTTACTGCAAATTGCCGAGCACATTGGTTGGGGGGGAGGGGAGGCAGTAACTCTAAAATTGTGGGAGTTGGTAATTGGTAGGAAACGTCCAGTTTTTGTCATTCCAGCACTAAGCTAATTAGTGGCTGTGAGCCGATTTTTAGGACTTTGGAGTTGGAGTGAAATGCCTCATGATGATGATATTGATAATGACAATGTGTCACATAGTCTGTAGATATACAGTATTGTCAAATAATGAAAAACGATATTATTATCATTATTAATATTACTTTTTTTTTCAATTTATTTTGTTATTATTATTATTATTATTATCATTATTATTATTATTATTATTATTATTATTATTATTATTATTATTATTATTATTATTATTATTATTATTATTTTATTATTATTATTATTATTTATAATTATTAACTTAAGCAATGGCATTGGTATGTGCCATTTTCACTGCAGTGAATTTAATTAATTTTTTTTTCATCGACAGCCAACAGGAAAGAATTCAGTTGACCGTACTGGTGTCCTGACAATACAATCAAGAAAGATAGCTGGCTCAAGATGTGTTGTGGCAATCTTATCAATCAGCAAACCATCATCTGTGCCAGCAGAGCAGAGTATCTGCAAGCACTTTTTGAAACCGGTTAGTATTGTTTTCAAATCTTCATAGCATCCTTACATTTTTATTGGTGATCAATAAAGTACACTCGAGCATGGAAATTTCGAACAAGTTGGGACCACGCTTATTTGTTCGAGATTTTTGTGTTTTCGATTTTTCCAAATTTGAGGATTTTATGGACGTAAATGAAAATGTGGGTGGTCTTGACAAAATTCATATGATTATAACTCTCCGTTATTATGAACTCTGTCGAGAGTCGATAGTGGGACTATTCAATTTCCTTTTCTCGGCCAGTTCAACACAATTCGCGAAAAAAAAAATTCAATGGACCACAAGGGAATGTCCAGTTTGTTTGAGATTTTCGTTTTGCCAATACTAATGTAATAGAGGGTTTAAAACTGGGCATTGTACCAAGTTTGAGATTTGCATGCTCGGGTGTAAATGCTCATTTTTCTTAATGTAATTGACAAAGGATTATTTGAATTGAGTTACTACTGCATTTATGAACTTAATAGAGTTTGTTGCCAAGAGTTTTGGCCTGTGGATGTTAAACCAATGAAATTTCAACTGTGTTGGTGAGAACGATGACCAGTTAAAAAAAAATTGGTATGTGAATGATAAATTCATTTTATGACAATGATTTTAATTTTATAGCCATGTCTAAAATTGCTAATGAAAAGTCTCTTTTATTTCCATTTTTCAAACCAGAACAAGATCAACCCTCTTTGTGGAACTACAGAAAAAACAGTCACAAACAAGTGGTGTTGACTTTTTTCCTGGAGGCGAAAGAAAATTTTTCTCCTATGAGTTTGCGAAAGAAAATTATTGCTTTTTATTTTGAGCTAGATATATTATCACCATTCAGCTGTTTTCTTGTCTAAAATAGATTTGATTTTGCAGTTCAAGTTGATTACATACTTATCTCACAAGCAGTAGCCTATTTTAGAAATTGAAAAATGAGGGTAGTATGTCATATCATATTTTGCGAAATCATATTTCGAGAATTTTTAATATATCAAGGAATCATCTGATAAGTAATCTGGTAAATAATTAGTTTTTCTGATTACAATGATGAATTCGTAAGGTATAAATCAACTCTGACCATAAAATGAAAGAGTACGGAAATATTTTAATTTTTCAGCATTTATTTCTCGAGGGAATGGGTTAGCGAATCATTTATACATTTTTTAGACAGATCAATCTACTCAATTTTCGTCATCTCTTGTCCTATGACGCTCATTATTTTGAAAATTTTATGGATCAGCTTATGTCGAATTAGTGCTTTCTCAAATTTCCGTTTTATGTCATTTTCTGATTTTCATACAATCATACATGTCATTTTCCTTTAGATTGTTTTCAAATATATTCAGAATCTTTTTTGTGTGTTTTGCATCATGATGGAAGTATTTTGGGGGAAATTTAAATATGTAAGATTTTTTAATTTTAAAAATTGATTTTTTCCTGTCGATCAGCGCCACAATTTCAGTCGAATTAAAAAAAATATTCTAAAGAATTTCTTTTCAAGACCAGTGGTAAACTCTTCCATCATTATCTAGTTATTTATGTAATATACATTGTGTGTAATTTTGAAAGAAATTTATAGTGTGTGAAGATTTGCGTGGTTGTTTTGAATGCACTGACTGGAATGTTTTTATCGAATCATGTGATAGTGTGGATGAGCTGAATGACTGTGTGAGTGAGTATTTAAAATTCTGTGAACAGCTAGTGTCTTGTAAAAAAGAAATAAAATATTATCCTAACAATAAGCCTTGGATAACAAAAGATCTAAAACTTTTATTGAACCAAAAGAAAACTCTCTATACTAGTGGAAACAAAAAAGATCTGAAAACAAAACAAAAAGAGATAAAGAGGGTAATATCTAGTTGTAGAGACAAGTACAAAAATTAAATTGAAAAATGCTTTTCTTCTGGGATATACGGGACACGTGGCGGGGGCTTAAAACTGCTGTTAACTATAATCCAAAGCCCACGATTATATCAGAAGATATCGAAATTGAAACTTTAAATAAATTTTATTCACGTTTCGACACAGCAAACAAATTTGATATTGAAAATGAAAAACATAAATTAGACAGGGCTTTGGAAGATGAAATGGCTGTTGAGGTCAGTGAAGAGGAAACGAGATTCGTATTTTCGAAACTAAACGAGAGGAAGGCTGCTGGGCCGGATGGATTGAAAGGAAAACTATTAAAAGAATGTGCCCACCAGCTTTCCCCCATTTATACACATATTTTTAACTGGTCCCTCCAATGCGTTTCAATCCCTGAAATTTGGAAAACTTCGAAAATTATTCCTGTTCCAAAAAAGAAAAACTTGAAACTATGAACGATCTCAGACCTGTTGCACTGACTTCAATAGTCATGAAATCTTTAGAAAAACTTGTTCTTATTAAAATTAGGAATCAGTTTATGCCATTGAGTGATCGTCATCAATTTGCTTACAAACCAGGACGTGGCGTAGAGGATGCCATTTTGCTGTTTACAAACAACATCTACAGGCATCTAGATCACGCTAGGAGCTATTGCAGATTGCTTTTTGCAGATTTTTCTTCAGCGTTCAATACAATGCAACCCCAGTTGGTTGTTCAAAAATTGACTAGTCTGAATTTAAACAAGTATATAATTGCTTGGGTGCTCGAATTTCTTACGGAGAGAGCACAATATGTTCAATTAGGGCAAAACAAATCTTCCTGTATAACTACATATACTGGCGCTCCTCAAGGTTGTGTATTGTCCCCTGTATTATTCACAATATACACGAATGACTGTAGAAGTCAAAACCTGAGTGTACCTTTAATAAAGTTTGCAGATGACACCGCTCTTCAAGGCCTCATAACAAATGGCAACGAAGTGGCTTATAGGCAAGAAATTGATAGATTTGTGTCTTGGTGTGATGCCCACCACCTAGAGCTTAACATAAGCAAGACAAAGGAGCTAGTGATTGACTTTAGGAGAGTGAAGGAACCGATAGAACCGTTAAAATTAAAGGACCAATTCGTCCAGCGAGTTCCTCACTACAAATACCTTGGTGTAACGATTGATGACAGGCTCAAGTGGGATGAACACTTGAAAATAATTAGGCATAAGATGTGCAGACGTACATATTTTTTATCAAAACTCTCTCAGTTTAGAATAGATAAAACCCTCTGCACATTATTTTATAGAGCAGTAATCGAAAGTGTTTTGTCATTTTGTATAACAGCTTGGGGAGGCAATTGCTTAGCAGTGGAAAGGAACAAAATAAATTCAAATATTAAAAAATCCATTAAACGCTATATAAATGATGTTGACGATGTAGATCTTTTATACGAGAAATTTTGTATAAATAAAATAACTAAAATATTAAATGACCAGTATCATCCACTAAGACCATCAATTATTATGTCAGAAAGAAGTGATCGCCCTTTCTCTATTTCAACGAAAACAAGAGACACCGAAAATCTTTTCTGCCGTCCAGTATTAGGCTTTATAACAACAAGCAATAATCATTTTATATAATTATTTCTCATTTTTACTTTTTAAAAATATAAATATTAATTTATTAATTTATTTGTTTTGCAATCTTTTCAATTTTCAATTTATAGTGACAGTTTTAACTATTTTACAGTGTTGAAATTATTCATATTATAAAGCGCAGCTCTGGTTATAGAGCTGCTCCTTTTTTATATATATACATCCTATTTCCATTGTATTTTTATCTTATGTGTAAATTATAACACGTCTGTACAAAAAATTTCCTTTTTGGGATGCAATAAAGTATTATTATTATTATTATTATTATTATTATTATTATTATTATTATACGCTGGTTTTTGGTTCATCTATGTTAGAAATTTTAGTTTTAGGGTTTTACATCTAATTTTAGCCTATAGGGTGCCCCTTTAAAATTTAAAAAAAATATATTAAAGAGTTTTTTTTTGGGGGGGGGGGGGGGGGGATTTTTTTTGTGTGTTTAACATCAATCACATTATTAGTTTATGAGATTAACTATAAATCATAATTGACCACCAAATTATTTTTTTTTAAATGAAAAATGGATGTCAAAAAAAAAAAAATTCTAAGTGGTATGGGTTAGCGAATCAATTATATTTCTTTTCAAGAGTTTGATCAATTTTCAAAATTCTACTATTTACTTGTTCCATATATATTGATTATACTTTGGAATTTTGATGGATGTTGTCTGCAAAATTAGCTTGTTTATCAAATTAAAGAAAGATTATGTTTTTTCTAAAAAATCCATTTTGCATCATTTTCTGATTTTCTAACATTCATATCTGGATTATTTTCCATCAGATCGTCTTCAAATTTGTCAGAATCTTTCGTATGATGGGTTTTGCATCATGATGGATTTGGCTTTGGGCTAAACTAAAATTTAGTAGTTTGAATTTTTAAATTGGATTTTTTCCTGTCGTTTCATGAGTGCCATATTTTCAATCGTAATCGAAAAACAATTCTTTAAATAAATTTTTCAAGACTTGCTAAACCTATCCATCATGATGTTGCTCTTGCTGTAGGAAACATTGTGTTTAAATTTGGAAGGTATCCGTTGTTTTTGGTGCATCACTGTAGGAATTCATTTTTTTGGGGTGGGGGGGGGGGGGGTTGGTGTTTGGTCTAAATTTAGCCTATATTGTCTGTGGAATTGAAGACATTTAAATATATTGAGTTTTTTATATAGAGCAATATCCACTAAATGTGCTTAAAGCGCTTTACAAGGGGTCCCTGGTCAACAGCAACATTCAACATGTTGGACAGGACAGGACATGACGCCTGTTAGGCGATATTACAATTCTTTGGACAGAGACAACACTGTTAACGGCCAGGTACTCATTTTACACCACGGTACGGTGAGAAAATGAGTAAAGAGCCTTTTACAAGAAATCACTCGAACCCATGACCTTCCGATATGAAAGCAAGTGTCATACCATAAGACCACATTGCTGCACATTTAATTTTTTTTGGTGTGTGTTCGTCATCAAATTAGACCTCCTACCACCTAAAAACAACAGGGGAATACCAATATTGGCATTGCAATAAAAAAACGGATTTTTGACTATAGGTCCCCCTTTTAAGGTGAAATATTTCCTATCTCAGATGGTTTGTTTTAAGCGGACTGTAGTGCGTTCCACCGTGGGATTTTTTTTTTCATATAATTGTATTCACTGTCAGTGGTGACATATAATTTTACTGCCTAGTTTTGATCTCCATTACACACTATCCCTACCACTACCACCAGTGCTTTTACAGACTGAGTCCCTACCATCAGGGCTATTACGCACTGAGTCCCTACCACCAGCGCAATTAGCCACTGAGTCCCTACCACCAGTGATTTTGTAAACATTGGGTCCCTACCACCAGCGCAATTAGCCATTGAGTCCCTACCACCAGTGATTTTGTAGACATTGGGACCCTACCACCAGTGTTATTAGCCACTGAGTCCCTACCACCAGTGATTTTGTAGACATTGAGTCCCTACAACCAGCGCAATTAGCCATTGAGTCCCTACCACCAGTGATTTTGTAGACATTGGGTCCCTACCACCAGTGTTATTAGCCACTGAGTCCCTACCACCAGTGATTTTGTAGATATTGAGTCCCTACCATCAGTGCTATTAGCCACTGAGTCCCTACCACCAGTGATTTTGTAAACATTGAGTCCCTACCACCAGTGTTATTAGCCACTGAGTCCCTACCACCAGTGATTTTGTAGACATTGAGTCCCTACCACCAGCGCAATTAGCCATTGAGTCCCTACCACCAGTGATTTTGTAGACATTGGGTCCCTACCATCAGTGTTATTAGCCACTGAGTCCCTACACTACACCAGTGATTTTGTAAGACATTGAGTCCCTACCACAGTGTATTAGCCACTGAGTCCCTACCACCAGTGATTTTGTAGACATTGAGTCCCTACCACCAGCGCAATTAGCCATTGAGTCCCTACCACCAGTGATTTTGTAGACATTGGGTCCCTACAACCAG
The DNA here is from genome assembly GCF_034508935.2 of Berghia stephanieae. Lineage (NCBI taxonomy): Eukaryota > Metazoa > Mollusca > Gastropoda > Nudibranchia > Aeolidiidae > Berghia > Berghia stephanieae. Next base: position 16,804,678 of record NC_088366.1, on the reverse strand, counting down.
TGTTATTAGCCACTTGAGTCCCTACCACCAGTGATTTTGTAGACATTGAGTCCCTACCACCAGTGCTTATTAGCCATGAGTCCTCCACTACCACCAGTGATTTTGTAGCATTGAGTCCCTACCATCAGTGCTATTAGCCACTGAGTCCCTACCACCAGTGATTTGTAGACATGAGTCCCTACCACCAGCGCATTAGCCATTGAGTCCCTACCACCAGTGTTATTAGACATTGGGTCCTGCATAACCAGTGTTATTTAGCCATGAGTCCCTACACCACCATTGGTATTATGTAGACATTGAGTTCCCTACCACCAGTGTTATTAGCCAGTAAGTCCCTACCACCAGTGCTATTAGCCACTTGAGTTCCCTATCACATCACCAGCGCTAGTTAGCCACTGAGTCCCTACCACCAGGCTATTAGCCATAGTCCCTACACCAGTGCTATTGCCACTGAGTCCCTACCACCAGTGTTATTAGCCATTGAGTCTATACCACCAGTGCTATTTGCCATTGAGTCCCTACCACCAGCACTATTGGTCACTGAGCCCCTACCACCAGTACAATTAGTTACTGAGTCCCTACCACCAGTGCTATCCAGCCATAGAGACCCTACCACCAGTGCTATTAGCCACTGAGTCCCTACCACTACCACCAGCGCTTTTACAATTATAACTATTAGCTGTTGAGTCCCTACCACCAGCGCAATTAGCCATTGAGTCCCTAACACCAGTGCTATTTGCCATTGAGTCCCTACCACCAGCGCAATTAGCCGTTGAGTCCCTTCCACCAGTGCTATTTGCCATTGAGTCCCTACCACCAGTGCAATTAGCCACTGAGTCCCTACCATCAGTGCTATTAGCCACTGAGCCCCTACCACCAGTGCTATTAGCCATTGAGCCCCTACCACCAGTGCTATTAGCCACTGAGTCCCTACCACTTGTGCTATCCAGCCATAGAGACCCTACCACCTGTGCTATCCAGCCATAGAGACCCTACCACCAGTGCTATGAGCCAGTGAGTCCCTACCACCAGTGCTATTAGCCACTCCCACTACCACCAGCGCTATTACTATTATTACTATTAGCCATTGTCATTGAGTCCCTACCACCAGTGCTATGTACCATTGAGTCCTTACCACCAGCGCTATTGGCCTTTGAGGCCCTACCACCAGTGCTATTAGCCATTGAGTCCCTACCACCAGTGCTATCCAGCCACTGAGTCCCTACCACCAGTGCTATCCAGCCACTGAGTCCCTACCACCCGTGCTATTACCCATTTGAGATAGAACAAAATTGACGTCACTCAGTTCTTTATTATCGTTTTTAGCCATTTTTTAAATGATTAGTTCTCATTGATTGTATCAAGACAAAACTATAAAAGGTTGAGGTTACACATCGATTAGTAGAGTGGTATCACGGAGATCAGTTTTCCCAAATAATTCCAGGTGATGGGGAAAAAAACATCCGGTTAAAAAGGGTTTTGACGAAATATGCAGTGAAGACATGCGAAGGCAAAATATGCCACCGCACATAATAATAATAATAATAATAATAATAATAATAATAATAATAATAATAATAATAATATAATAATAATATAATAATAAATAATAATCTACCAATCCTTAAGTACAGCTAACTAAGCAATCTACACGACATTAAGTACGGCTAGCCTGCCAGTCTGGCTGTCATTAAGTACGGCTAGACTGGTAGGCTAGACGTACTTAAGTACGCCTAGACTGGTAGGCTAGCCGTCATTAAGTACGGCTAGCCTTTTCCGTATAGTTATTGTTTTGGGAGATGATATTTTTTTACTTGTAAATCATCTCTCTGTTATATATTATGATTATTATATTTGTTGTTTTGAATTTATAATGTAAGGACCTGTGCTTGTGGTTGAATGAGACTTTTAGGTGATGTCAAACTAGGTAAATTGATGGTATGCTCTTGGAATCTACACTAATTCCTTATTTGTACAATTTCCCTTTGTCTTACCTTTTCTTGGGTGCTTTAATTTTAATTCTAGAACTTTTTACTATCCCATATTCTCCCTTTTTACTGGCACTGATATGACCTAAATGTGTTGCAAGCGCCGTAAAAGCCTTTTAAAAAAAAACATTTCTCACCTAAACGAGTTCTCTTCGTCAACAAACAGTCCTCCTGTCTTCATTCACATCCATGAAAATCTTGACTAAGAGTCTGTCTTTACGATCCTACCTCTAATAAAGTTTTGTTACTTTTGAATTCAATATTTATGGCACAATAGTAGTCTGGTTGTTTCACCATTTTCTTGATTTGTCTTGTAATCTTTCAATGCGGGACATAGTCTACGGGTGATTGAGAAAGTGCAATGGTCAGTGAATCAAATAAAGTTAATTTAATTTTCTTAGTGTTGAATAAAGAGTAACAATTGTTATGATAGGATTACACTCTATCACAAAGTACTTTCTACCAGGTTGAAAGACCCAGCTAGCTACCAAATCAGCGCTGGAAAGACAGATGGGTCGGCGGGTGGTTGGATGGGAGCATCACCCTTGAATCATATACCTATGATGTTCGCATGGGTGTACGATCCGATAGTGATGTTGTTTCTTCTTCTCTTTACTAGCCTATCCTTCTTCTTTGGTTTGTGATTGTATTTTTGACAGGGGATATTTTTTTTTTTCTGTAAATCTTCTGCCTGTTTGTTCTTGGTTGTTTATAATTTAGCTTATGATATCTTTAGGTTATGATTTTGATTGACATTTGTACTATTTTTGTTAGATTGCTTGTTTTTTTGTTTCAGCGGTCTCTCATATAACCTCAATTGTGTTGGAAGAGACCTAAAGCAACAAACAAACAAAACAAACAAACAGATGGGTCGGGGGGGGGGGGAATATAACTCGCTGTAGACTTTGCCACTGGGGCAGTTGCTTTACCAAATGACTTTTTATCAAATAGGCCATTTAGAAACCAATTCACAAATATATATCATCACACTCATGTCCTTTACATTGAAAAATTACATTTTATCTCTAACATTTCATAATGGTAGTAGGGGATTTACAAGCTTTTAGCTGTTCATCACTAAAGGAATGTAAAGCAGCTATTTTCTGATTTTAATTCCAGAAATTAAGACAAATTAAGCACCAGTACTAGTGCACCATTATTGTGTCTTCCTCAGCCATCATCATCATTATCACTTCATCACCACTATCATTGCTACCATCATCACTACCACTACTACTACTGCTACCGTAACAGGGCATCATTGATATGATATATGAAGACTTGTGTCCCTATTTTATCTGTTCATTCTTTGTTAATCAAATTTGATTTTTTTTTCTCACATTATTACCTTAATTTTTGCTTCTTTTTTTTTTCAGCCAAAATTCATTCCACAGATGATAGCGTAAGTCAAATTTACATATCACTCATCTCAGAAAATTATCTCTTATCAGTTAAAAAGGGAGAGAGAGGGGGAGAGAGAGAGAGAGAGAGAGAGAGAGAGAGAGAGAGAGAGAGAGAGAGAGAGAGAGAGAGAGAGAGAGAGAGAGAGAGAGAGAGAGAGAGAGATTTGGAATTTAATGTATTGTACATAAAGGTCAACTTTTAAGACACCAAGAACAGAACACTGAGGTGTGCATAACCGCTTTGTCCCCAAAACGCACTTTATCAGTAATTGTAAAATCTGTGTCCCCAAAACGCATTTTATCAGTAATTGTAAAGTCTGTATAATGAAAACAAAAGTGGTTGTTTACAAAATAAAAAGATGATGTTACTCTGCTCTTTGTTCTTTTTTGCTTTAGAGTGCTAGTTGCTTGATTATTTCTCACTAGGTTCTCTCAATCAGAGGATACAATAAATGTTAAACGTTACTGTTACACATAGAAGTTAAGCTGGTATGATTGATCCTGCAGGAAGAACAAGTGAGAATTTTACTAAAACACGTCCCATCGAAAGTAATACCCATGTAGTTCACTTCGTTAAGCCATTACTGCTATTGTTTACTGAATAAGGACTATTCTGACTCCTTGCTTCAGCCTTGGTCAGCTTTATGTCAGGTGTCCAAGGATGAGAGACAAGCAGAACTTCTCTCTCAGAACTATTCTGAAACAACACCCAATATTGTATGCAAAGAAGCTCTATAGATTCCTGTATTTGTTTTTATTTTCTCTATTTAGTAACCAGTACAAATTTTGGTTTCTCTTAATTTGTTGTTTCATGGCTTATTGGCGTCTTTGGGATATTTATATATATATATTTTTACATGTATGTTTCTTTAAGAGGTTTATGGTAGATTCAGTGGATGGATGCATAGATAACATACATGTCAGTGATTAGTTTTACATCGAAGCTGTAGCGGGTTGGCTAGTGAATATAAAATAATATTTGCTTTCCATAAGATGGATAGGTGTAATATTAAATGCATTGCATAAAGATTTTTTTTTAAGTGTTGTCATTATCTTTCTAGACAATAGAGTGACTAAATTGGGAGTTCCTATAGCTGATAGAAAACTCGACTGATAAAGTGGCTGATATCAGTTCTAGATTCAGTTGATTTTATTTCTATTGCCCCTCTCTCTGTCCACCCTTTTGTGATTGAGGGGCTTAGTTAATTGAACTCTGCCAAAAATGTTTGTGATAACGAGAATCCTATATAAAGTCAAAGGGCAGAAAGTAATTGTTATTGTCCATTTATAGCTGTGGAAACGGAGATAAACTTCGCCTGCACTATTGGTCTAATGCTTCTGAGGGACTTCTTTTCCTTACCATCCACAGTAAACAAGCTGAGAAAGATTATGATATCGTCACTGGTACAAGATATGCTGGAAATGGTGGCGTTTATGGCTGGGACTTAAAGAGAAAAATTGTCAGGTCGGTCTTGTTCTTGTCATAAATGTATGTATGTATGTATTATGCACGTTTGTTTTCTTCAATTAATTTTTTATTGCTTTTTTTTTTTTTCTTTTGTTTTTGTTTTTCTATTTTAGTGTGTGTATGTGTGTGTGTTTACGTGAAGAGAGCAGTCATTTATGAGTATCTTTAATCTTTTGATTTTAGTATTTACAACAAGAGTGCGCCCACTATTTATGACTATAATTTCAATGAAAATAATTGCACAATGTGGATCACCCATATGTATAGAGCTGCCGACTCATTTTTTTTTTTTTTTGTCCTGGGATTTTCGCGCTGTCAAAAGGGCAGAGTTTTTAAGATCCTGTTTTTTTTTTCTCCAAGATGATTTAGTCATGTTTACACAGTGACAAGATTAATTGGAGTCTTCAAATATCATATTTCTGTTGAATTCCATTACAATGACTTTCAATTCATATTGTCTCAATGTTTTATTTCATAAAGATTGATTGAAGAATAATTTAAGAAATAAATTTCCTAATGCTATGGAGCAAGTTAAATAATGAAAAGGTTTGTTTCTTTGGGATTTTTTCTTTGTGGTTTTGGCATCAGAAAAATATCTTACTTTTAAATCAAAACCCTGTTGTTGTTTCTTTTACGGTACTTTACTTATTTTATGTTTTGTGTCATCCATTATAACTTCATTTTCCCACTTATTGTTATTTCTTTAGGACATGATTGTTGATTGCAGTTGTTATCAATTGTTTGAAACATTCACAATTGGTTTTGACTTCAGATGTACATCTGATAATCTCTCTTTGAAAATGTTTGGTTGTCAGTGAGAATTTTGCATATCACATCGATATCCCCCTTTTCAATTTGAAAAATTTCCAGGTTGCTTTACATTGTTATGGATCTGTGCCTTCACTTGAAACAATACTATGTCATGATCTCTAATTCCTGGGTACTAGGAATTGTTATGAATTTTGAGCCTTTTACTATTCTAGCTAGTTCAATATTATTTATAATTTCAATCGTCTTTTCCTTCATTTTTTTAGTTTTGCATATTGGGGATCTTTTCTTTTTTTATTGAAATTACCTCTGATTGTCATGTTACGTTGATTTTGTATTGTTGTGAATCACTGTTGTAATAAAAAGTTGATAAAAAATAAATTTGATGAAAAATGTAAAAACTGTATCTATTTTTTTTTTTTTTTATAACACACAGATCTGGTTGTAAGACTCCAAGGTTAATATTGCTTATATCAATATTTTTTACAGTCGAGGTGCCAATTTTCTAGCACAAGTTTTACTACGACCAGGTGTGTCAGATTTGACAGGGAGCTTTAGACTCTACCGTAAACCTGTTCTTGAAAAGTTGATATCTTCCTGTGTCTCCAAAGGTTATGTGTTTCAGATGGAGATGATGGTACGAGCACGTCAATTTGGACATTCAATTGGAGAGGTTGGTTTTCAGATATCTAAATTTTGTATTGTTTAGACTGCCATTTTTTTTTACTTTGTTTACATTTTACATTCTTCTTGTAATAAAATTGTAATCATAGTTTTGTTACTTTTTTATAAATCTAAAATTTATTTAAGACTAATTTTAATTTCAAGTGGTTACTTTTCAGGCTTAAGTAGCTACAAACATTTTATATATCTTTGCAACACAATTTCTTTTTCTGCAGTCAAATTCAAGGCATCATTTTTCTCTCCCTGTATTATTACCAATAAATTACTTAGAAAGGGATTTAATGATCAAGTTCATTATCCCTGCCATGTTTTATATTTTAAATGTAGTTGGTTTGTTTTTTTTGTTTTTTTTTTTTTTTTGGGGGGGGGGGGGGGGGGGGAGTGGTTTGTGTGTGTATTTTTTTTTCAAATACATTGGATGAGCCCTCAAGGAAAAAATAAAATATGTATTTACATTCCATCACATTTTTTTACAGGTTCCAATCACCTTTGTAGACAGAGTATATGGAGAATCGAAGCTTGGCGGTAGTGAAATTATATCTTATACCAAAGGATTGCTTTACTTGTTTTCAACTACATAATTTAATATTTATTATTAATGCACTTAATACGTGGTGCTCATTTCTAATCTCATTCCATTTGTTAAAATGTGAAACGTAACTTGCTATTGGTGGTCATTCATTTAGAGTTATCCATTTAGATTAAAGTTTTCTTAAATAAAAAAAAATTACTGGGATGAACTGTTGCAGCATAATTTGAAAATAATAAAACACCCTAAATAGTAGTTACAGAGTAACTGGCTCCATTGCCAATGACTGACATGTGTTATATACCAGTAAGTTACATATAGATTAATACAGCTGCACATAAGTTATAAGTCTTTGGATATTTTGCTGTATTTAAACATAGTTAATTGCTTTAAAGATACGAAGCCTGCACTAGAAAAATCGTGTCGATTGATATACAGCTTAAATATTTCATTGTGAATAAATGTTTTTTTTTTAATGTTCTTTTTGATTTATGAAGTTCACATTTGGAGATTACCTTGGTTTTATACTTAGAAACAGACATTAATCCTAAACCTGCATCACTATGTGATGAATTATGGCAAGAGCATGTAACTTGCCTCCTTTGTCTATTAGGGAGTCGGTGTTATGATAGAAAATAATCAGCTGAGGACTTTGACTGATAGTGATAGCGTAAGAGAAGCTTTCTGTAATGGTAGATTTCAAATTCAGAGCCCCAATAATATATTTACCCATTTCTGCAAAGATGAGTATCAAAACTGTCAAATGCATACATTTTTGATGTGTTAATATTACACATCCTCATTATCATCATCATCATTGTTTGACTATCGTAACCATATGTTTTAGTTATTTGCTGCTCCTTTTAATAAAAATTGTGAACTAATATATCATGTTGCTTTACTTTATTATTTTATATCCATCTATTTATCTATCTATCTATCTATCTATCTATCACGATCAAGTTAGTGAGTTTGTTACAAACGTTGCTGCAGCCCTCTGTACTTGTTCAATTATCTTTCTTTGGTTTTGCTAGTGAGGATCCCACACAGATGGAATTGGGTGGAGGAACATTGGTCCTTTTTGGAGCAATAGATATTATACTGATCTATAGCCTTGCTATGTCTTCTCTCCCCTGTATCATATGTCAGTTATATGTGCCTTTGTTACCTCGTTCTCGAATGGGACGATTTGGTTCCATTTTGACCCTGCCTGGAGTCTTTTGTTGAGAGAGAAATAGGTGGATTTATCTTAATGGTGTGTATTACACACACACACACACATATATATATATATTTATATATATATATATTAGTATATATATATATATATATTATATATTATATATATATATATACATATATATATATATATATTTATATATATATATATACACACACAACATTAAAATAAATTCATCTAGTCCTCGGTATTACTTAGAATCTGCCTGTTGTGGTTAGTGATTTTGATCAACAAAGATAAACGCACATTTTTTTTCTTTCATTTATATTTATTTAAAAATATGAATGGAACCATGATTATCCATTTTTTGAGATGAATAAAATTGAAACACAACATTCAAAAAACAACAAAAGTCATCTCCATTTCAGATCTTTTGCTTTTAAAAAATGCTAAATATCACAGATTTTTAGATCAAGCAGTAAATGAAAATTATTATATCTTAATGTCTAAAATTTGTCAAAGTTATCTTTAGTTTAAAAGCTGTGATTGTGTTTTAACTGAAAATGCCATTTACAACATATACAATGAGAATAAATATCACCAGATCACATGTGTATATATACAACTACATGAGCTTAAGATGTCTTTGGCAATATTGCATATTCTACAGTCTACACATCAAGATCTATCCCTGGTAGTTAATTTAAATTATTTTGGGTGTGACAGTGACAGTAATTTACTAATAAAGTTAGCATTATAAATTGGGTCCACTTAGATCTTCCATAAGCTTACATAAAATAGGTTTTGATTTAACATTTAATAAATTCATTTTAATCCTTTAATGATGAACTAAATCAAAAACCATTATGCATGGCTTAGCAGTATGGTCTTTGCTTAGTACCTGAAAGATGCAGAGTTTGACCACCGTCGCGCTTGGTGACCTTGATTGAGCCAGTCACTTCACCCTAGCTTACTTTGCAGTGCTGCATTGCAGTTGACACCAGGGTTATTTCACTCCTCCCTTGGAATCGACCGTAGAGACAAATTATCCTTGGGGCTGAATTTTATTTATTATTATACACTGGTTTTCACAAAAGTGCCTGTCGACTGAATGTCACTTCTGTCTAAATGATACAAAGCAGATTATTTCAAATCAAATTCATTCCTCGAAATAAATGATACATTTCACCTATTTGCTTGCCTTTGTGACACAGAAAAGTCTCAAGACAAGATGACAATATTTCAGTTTACTGCCTTAAGTTGACCAACTCATCCTCCACGCTGATTCATGAATTACCTTACAACTCCAGACGTGCATGAGGAGCACTAAATCAAATGTCAAATGGTGTTTATTAAGGACTCTGGCTTTTGTCCGTTATGAGGAGTTACAATCAGCCAGGTTGAGGAAGTCTACAGACTTTTTCTGGTTTTTATCTTGCAGGAGTGCCTGCATTCAAATTTTTTACTTTCATATTTTCAAAATAAACGTGCAAATTGGAGCATTCTCTCATGTCTTCATTCTTTTGAGTTCAACAATTGTTTAATGCAGAGAAGAGGTCACAGCAGAAATATGTACTCTTGTGAATAAAATAAACATTCATCCCAACTATCAGGTAACCTCTTGTGATGTATTGGTTTTTATTTCTTTTATTTGTTTCATTCACACCATTTCAGATTTCTATCCAGATTTGAAAACTCATATGTGACCTGCTGCTCCAAAATGGTTTTTATCGGAGTGATTTAGACGTTAAAAATTGAATTTATATAAAAAATAAAAGACTTTTGTTACATTTATTAGTTCTTTTTTCAAGGAGAAAGAATCTAGTGTCATAAAGAGTATAAACCAAAATTTTATCTTTCTGATAATTTTAAGTATTTATTCATTTTTGGATCCCTTTTATCCAAACATAGTACCAGTCTGAATCGGTGAGTCACATATTTAGTATCCCCAGCATAAATAGTAATATTATTTGAAACAGTTTATTTATCACATATATAGCAAAACTTTGCCGTCCCAATGTGTATTATTTATTTTTCCCCCCAGCCTCACTTATCGCGATTTCATGATGAGCGTGGACTATATTTAATTAATAATAAAATATTGTATATGCCTTAGTTTTAAGTATTACTGCAGCATTGTCTACATGTCAAGCACTCTTATTATCACATTTGTATCATAATATGATTAAATATATATATACATAATAAGTTGATGATATACTTTGGTATGACGACCTTAGCAAGCACTGTGTTCCCGGAAAATTAGACAAAACGAGCGTAAGGCAACTGCAATTCCAATAATCCTTGTCATCACACAAGTAATTCACCATTTTATTTGTCTCTTTTGAGAAATGAAAAAAAATCCCTCTTATTATCTAAATTATTCATACACGAAAGGAACTACTTCTCTAAACCCTACTAAAATGATAAACATAATGAAGGCACTATATCTTTGGCATTTTTTAAACTGTCTTTTTGGTTCCCAAACAGCTTGAATTTTAACATGGAAACTCCTACAATTACATTACAATTTTGCGACATGTAAAGCGATAATGATATAAAATGTAAACTAATGGGCATTGGAATATGGATGGGGAATGAGAGTGCATCGCATAACATAACATGGTAACGAATAACAAATAACAAAAACAACAAATGATAAAATAAAAGAATAACATTTTGGTTGATGGAATGCCTTGTTTCTTAAGGGTTGTCTGCATTTGCCCTGCTCATGGCCATCGCAATATGCCTCTGTGTGTCCCACCTTGGAAAGAAAAATCATGAATAAATAAATATTAATATCATTTCTGTATAAATATAACAACATCCATATGGATCAAAAATTCTAATCGTCTAAAGGCATGTGAGTAACAATGTGGATGAAATAAATTGTAATGAACTAAGCTCAGAATTACTTTTAGATCAATAGACATAAAATCATATGTGATTACAGTCAAAGTCAATGAAATTGAAAAGAGTTCTCAACGAAGGGCGTCCTTCAAGATTGCTATCCGATTCTATGTAGATAAAAAAAAAAACTGTGGTCAAGTAGAAAGATGTCTCATCCAGTAATAAAATTAAGACTATGTTAAAGGTAATCGGCGATATGGGGTGACAATAACATTTATGTTCCTTGACACTTTACACACATTTCCCCATTTGAGCCAAGTGTGAATGAGTACCTTGGAGTGATGATACATTATATTGTAAGAATGCTGCCTTATGTACGACATATACTGTATGAAATGGAATGAACATTGAGCATAGTGGAATTCTGCAATATAAATCGTTACACTTATTATAACAATTGCATTAGCCTATGTACATTTTTCAAAAAGATTTTGCACTTTCTTTTCAAAAAATCGTAGAAGTCATTTATAATCATTTAGCCATCAACCCACATGAAAGCCATCAGGCTCATTGAGTCCAGAATCTGTTGTATGCATCTGACTAACAATTGCTTTTGCTTTCTGAGCAGAGAAATTCTATTGCAGCTAAGAAGTCTCAAAATCTCATTTGATAGAGCACTCAACTCACAGTCACAAACAAGTGAACCGGGCTCGATCCCTGTTTTAGTCGAGGTTTTTTTTATCTGACCCCTCTGTCAACCCTGATGTGTAGTTGGGTTTATTACATCTGATGAATAGTACTGTGCAATATACTAGTATCCTCTATGTGTGGCAAGCAATTGTTGTCAGATTGTCCGTTTAGCACTTAAGAAACAATAATAAAATTTGGTTCCTTAAACTTAAACCTTATGGCCTTAAAATATTTTATTTAATGTAAGGATTTTAAGAAATTGAATTAAATTGGATTAAATTGTGTCATATTCTGTGAAAATCAGCCAATGCTCTTAGTGAGATACTCAGTATTAACATTTATTCAAAGGCATTGCTAATAATATGAGTAATACCCCTGGTTACATTGAATATGAAATGATTTGGTGATAATAAAACCACAAAACATAACTTTGAAAGCAGATTCAAAATGTCCGTATTAATATTCTATGATAAATATTTATACAGCGATCAATTTTGGCGCCAATGGATAAAAATAATATATGTAATATTTATCTACTTGTATTGTAACAAAATTATTTTTTATTTGAAGCAAAAAAAATGTGTCCTCAGAGGAATTTTGTGCTCCCGAATAAAGAGAATAAAAAAGTTAATAAGCTGTGACATGAACAAAAATGGAAATATGTAATTTTATATATTGCAGTGTTATATCTCTATTCTACTGCCTGAAGCTAAGAACCACGACAGAGTGGAATAAATCTAAATTATGAATGATAATAAAATATTTCGAACGCAAAATTTCCTGCACCCAAAAGCAAGAGACTTTCTGGTCTTGACTCAAGAAATGTTTTCTCAAAGATACCACATTAAATGTTTAGAGAGATTTTCACCTTAATGCAATGCCAGATTCTTGTCAAAGATTGCTTTCTTTTTGTGAAAAAAAAAACAATAATAAAATGCATCTTTCAAAATATCAGAAAGAAATGATCTAAAGCAGACTTGAGATGAAAAATTTGTTGGAGGCGAGATGTGCGAGTAAATAAAGCATTGCATTTACACTAAGAGGCATCGGTTTTGATTCCTACTATTGGTATTTTTTTCCTTTAGAAAAAAAAAACCAGCCTTTATTGCTCACTTAAAGGTGTTGCACTGCACCTGAGGCATCTTATCTCATGATAAACCCCTTAGGAAAAATAATTGGAATCTTATTTGGCATTGTATCAAGGTGATTAAGCTCTCTAAATATTTCTTTTTTTTTTTTCTTCTTTTTTTTTTTACGAAACTGTCTTGTTTTATTTTTTAAAATTCATTCTTTATCCAGTATCTATAAAACTTTTATTTAAAAATTGTATTTATATATTTGCATATGGTCAGCGTATTTTGAAATATATAACATAAATACTGTTTGCCTGCAACATTTACATAAAATTCATTTTGCCATACACAAATTCACAACTGATTGAAATGTGTAAAGCATCCACCCCAAGGATACAATGCTGAGATTAAAGTTTATTTGCAATGCCATTCGTGTTATTAGTAACGATGCTCAATATTGAGAAGTTGAGAGACTACCACCGACTTGAATCCTTAATACTTGATATTACAATATCATGACTCGAGTTTGAAATGACTCGTGATATAGGAAAAAGTCACTGGACTTTTAACATGAAGGACATGAGTTAGATACTTTTTTTGGGGGGAATCGTGGATAGCTCATATGGTAGAGTCACGCTCCCACCTGCCAGGCGGAGTTGTACCAATAAGGTCGCGGGTTCAAACCCCCATCACCGCCGCGATTTTTTTTTTATTCTCTATCGTCTTCTGGCACTTTTCTACTCACTTCCATCTCTTGGACTTTTAACACACTCCAAATGATATTAATTCTCCTTGATCTTACTTTCTTAATTATGCTACATTCGGCTCAGTAATCCAATATCATCCTGGCTTCAGTTATAAGGTAAGCACAACATTATGTACTTGTGAGTGGTTTGGTTTTTGTTTTAGTTGCTTAGTGGATATTGTTCTATATTGAAAGTCAAATTTGTTGTTTATTACTAATAACATAGCAAAAACCTGTCAACATGACATGATGATATGACCCATATTACCTTTGCTATTGCCAGATCTAAATAAGATACATAATATGTAATTCTACCTTCAATTTTGATTGACTGAAAGCAAAAGTTTTGCAGTAATTTAAAAACTTTTAACTTAGCATCAAGGAAGAAATGTCAAATTAATGAGAATCGTGAAAAAAAAAAAAAAAAAGAATAGTGATAACAGCTTGAAGAAGTGAAGAGCAATGAAATGACCACAAAATGTTTGAAACTGAATAGAACACTGAAACAAGGGAACGAATATATATATATATATATATATGTAAATATATATATATATATATATATATATATATATATATATATATATATATATATATACATATATTATATATATATATATATATATATATATATATATATATATATACATATATATATATATATATATATATATATATATATATATATATATTGCACGTTTTATAGGGTTATAAAAAAAAATCAGTTGAAGTTGAAGGAAATGGAAGTGATAACATCAAACACACCAAATAATGGGCTTGGAATCAGTTATGAGACCTCACTCTTAATATTAAGAGCTTAACACAACTAGTCGTGGAAAAAAGGAAAAATAGATTTTTTTAGTCCGGATGGTTTATGATTTATAGTGTACCTACTAATATTCTCAGTCATTGTAAACACTCTGGAATTAATCAACAAAGCACCATAAATTGATCCTATTGATTATTTAACAAGCTAATTTCCATGGATTCACTGTGCAATGCTTTTTATCTTCAGCAGACCATGCCGATGCACATTTCCCCATATGGTTCAAGTTGAAAGATAAGTGCCATTTTGTACTAGCATTGTTAAAGCGTCCGTCGGGTACTCATTCACACCATAATAAAGTGGGATTGTGGGATGGTGTGTGTTGAAAGCCTTGCCCAAGACACAACGCTGAGGCCAGAGTTTTGTCACCAAATTGGTCACTGGCCACACCAAAAATTGTTTGTTTTTTGAAGTAAGATGAGACAAAGATACTGCTGGCCTATCAACGCCACAGATTAATTATTTATAATGGTACTGAAGTAATTTTCAATCTTAATATTTCTGTTACTGAATACAGGAAGACAATTTGATTCATATTAATTGTGGACATTTTTAAAAGAAAAAGACATCTTCAAATCATTTAAGACCAACAGTGCATGGGCCAGTGGGCGAAACCCTCCCCTCCCTGGGGGAGTTTTCGCCACATGGTTTTTCTGAAACAGCAATATATCTTGAGTATTAATCCGGGTGTTACCGTTTTTTCAAGTGTCATTTACGAGAGTTACGGCCCTTGAAAGGTCATTGGGTGCAATTTTTTGTGAAATCGTTTTTGTGCATAAAATGGTTGTTTATCACCTTAAAATTGTTTCACATACAATCAATAATGGAATTTTATTGTAATTTCTCATTTTTTGCCTCATATCATAAAATATTTTACAAAGCTATATAGCGTTTTTAAATCTTTGATAGCCATTTTCTCTATAATTTAAAAAAAAATCTATTACAGTGTACTTGTTTCCCTTCAGGATGAATAAACAAGAGGGATTTTGCACTAGCACAATTCAGGCATGCTTCAGGGACATATAACACAAATTAATCCGGGTGTTACAGTTTTTTCAAGTATCATTTACAGGAGTTATGGCCCTTGAAAGGTCATCGGGTGCAATTTTTCGTGAACTCATTTTTGTGCATAAAATGATTGTTTATCACCCTAAAATTGCTTCAAATGCAATAAATAGTGGAATTTTATTGTCATTTCTCATTTTTTGCCTCATATCATAAAATATTTTACAAAGCTATATAGGGTTTTTAAATCTTTGATAGCCATTTTCTCTATAATAATGAAGTCCCCAAAGGCTGTGCAATTGAAGCTGCATTTGAGAGTGCCTCATCAGAGGAAAGAAAACTGCAAGAAGCTGCTGTAACCTGAGACATTTGATTCTGGATTCTTTCAAAGATCATTCACAAATGCCTTGGCCCACCGCCCCCCCCCCCCCCCCCCCCCCCCCCCCCCCCCACATCAGAGTATTTGCTATCTGCTCAAGACCAACTTCCTTCTGCTCTGATCAAATTTTTTACTACACTCCTATCCAAGCAAGGTGCAGGACATATGAGTAGTAGGTCTGAAAGACTTGTACGTTCCATGGCCCAAGGTGTTTGATATAATGTCACTTGTGGACAATGGAAAATGCCTAAACATTTACTTCTGGGGATGACTGTGAGGCATTTGACTGGAAGTTTTCAGATTATAAACATCCTTAACCGCTTTGGACATTGCGCATCCCACTCTACTCTTTTGGAACTGGAGACTGCAATGTGCGATAGTGTTGTTGAATGCTCCACAAATCTTCCTTCTGCAGCATTGGCACATCCAAAAATCACCCATTTTGCTGGGATAATTTCGATCTCACAGAGGAGACCACTGATGGGTCTGGCACCACACACTCTACTAATGGCATCATGATCCAAGAAATAAAAGAAGGAAACTTGGAAAGAAAAATAGAGCAACAAAATGTCACGACTGGAAAAACACAGAAAAGGTCAGCAACTTTCAAACCCATCCAAATTCAGCCTTGCTTTGCAACTGGAAGAGCAGAACCTTCTCTGACTATTTCCACAACAACAGTAGAAAACAATCAAGAAAGACAGCTGTACCAAGATAATTTTCTGTGGTTGTTCTGTAGGATGAAGTTGAATTCAGACGGAGAACGTTTCCCTGGCTGGAAAGGTTGGCTTTCATCAACAACTCCAAACCCCCAAAATGAAAATGAAACCAACATGCCTTCAATTGTTGAATATATGCCTGTCATCAATGCTCCCATAACTGAAGCAGCTACAGTACAGAAGGTGCTACAACTATCTTTAGAGGCAACACAAGAGCTTGGTCAGCCATATACATTTGTAACATTTGACCTTGCTGTAGCAAAGAAAGCTTACGATATTGTCTGGCAAAACCCACAGCTTTACAAACAGTCATTATTCACCTGGGTGTCTTTCACACCATAATGTCATATCTTGGTGCCCTGGGAAAGCTCCAAAATGGATCTGGTTTTGAAGAAATTGTGACTGAAGCAGGGCTATGTGCACATGGTTCTATGGATAGGGTTATGAGTGGAAAGAACTACAACAGGGCTATACGAGTGCATGTGTCTGTTTTGGAGGCTCTAGAGAGACTTCTGCTTGCAAAATTTGAGCAGGACACGGATTCAAAACTCAGTAAAGACCTCATGTCTTACATAAAGGAATTCACCGAAGGAATTTCAAGCCATACAGCTAATAAAATTCTCCAGTCAACTGTGTATGCTGAGTTATTTTCCCAGTATGAAGCCTTCAAAGAGAGTGTCCGCTCAGGAAAGTACGGAAAAACTGCACAATACTGGATCCAATACATGGACAGAGTTTGGCTTCTCCTCCAGTTTCTGCGAGCTACAAAGACAAACAACTTTCTTCTTCATATATCTTGTTTAAAAGAACTGTGCCCACTGCTTTTTACCATGAATCACCACAATTATGCCAAGTATATCAGTGTATATTTTGTGTCACTAGCCAACCTGATTCATTCCCACCCAGGGGGCAGAAGAAATGTTACAAGATAATGGATTTAGTGTCTCCAGATCAAGGACGCCTGCTAGAAGAATAGCAGTTGATATGACCATTGAACAAACAATAAACAAACATGCAAAGACAAAAGGAGGTATTGTTGGGTTCAGCAAGAGTCTTCCAAGATATTACCGTTGGAGTGTAACAAGACACAATCGAGCAGAATATGTATCAGCAACCCAAAGAATGATCAGCAACAACAACTGTATGGATATAGACACCCACAAAGAATTGAGCCTTGCAGAAAAAAAGACAAAGTGAAAAGCGAGTGCAAAAGATCCTCCAGGCATTTTCAGCATTTATCAACCCCTTTGAAGTTGAAGATGGTCTGGCCAGTCAAGCTTCAGGAATGAAAGTGCAAGAGGATGTTGCTGATGACCTGCTAGCCGTGGAAAAAACAGGAAAAAGATTGTTTGAAAGTTTTGTTGAAAACAGACTGAAGGAAAAGACTGTAGAATTTCACAAGCCATTAGAAAGGAACAAGACCAAGACATTTGCATCATTGAGGAAAGTGGTAACAGTGAAAAAAGACATGAACGTGGTCAAAATCAAGGCACAAAGAAATTTATTTGGCCAGCTTCTTGTTTTGTCCCAAGAGCACAGTGTTGATCTTCAAAAAGTTCTTCAATATCCTCTAACACCTACTCCATGGTCGCTGGCTTCATCAGATGGTTTACCTCTGAAGACCAACAAAGCAACTCTTTTGCACAAGCTCACGCCTGACAATTCATTAATGTTCGAGGATTATGCAAAAAAAAAAAAACAAACACCGTTTTCATTGTTGATGGCAATGCACTGTTACAAACTCTGTCAGCAATCCCAAATACATTTGGTGAAGTAGCCAAACTTACATTTTCCTCCTTACCACAAGCAGCTTGTGTACACTTTGTGACTGATACTTACATAGAAGATTCAATCAAAGGTTGTGAGAGATTGAGGAGATGATCTTCTGAAGATAATGCATACTTGTTAAGAGGATCTGAAACAACAGTGCCCAGACGTTGGAAATCATTTCTCAGCTGCGTTGATAACAAAAGATCCCTTATCAGGTTTCTCCTCAAGGAATGGGAAAGTAACGAATATGCAAAGAAATTGAGAAACAGGGAAATCTTCTTTGTCTGTGAAGAGAGATGCGCCTTACTTTACAGTGACACGGATGAATTTACCACAGCTGTACCTTGTCTAGATCTCTACTCATCACAGGAAGAGGCAGACACACGAATTATACTGCACTGTCAATATGCTTCCCGCCAACCAAACTGTGAAACAATTGTTGTCAGATCACCAGACACGGATGTCTTCTTACTTCTCCTTTCATTCTCAGAGACAATTGGAAAGACCCTGATTTTTGATACTGGCTGTAGCAACAACAGGCGACAAATCAATGTCTCTCAGATTGCAAAGACTTTGTCTAAACAGATGTGTGATGCATTACTTGGTGTCCATGCATTCACAGGCTGTGACACAACAAGTTGCTTTGCTGGGCAAGGAAAGCTGAAAGCTCTAAAATTTCTTCAAAAGGAGGAAGATCTTAGAATTCTGTTCTCCAGATTTGGAACATCAGCAGCTGTTTCGAGTAATTACTGTCTCATGTTAGAGTCATTTGTGTGCAAGCTGTATGGCAAAACCTCATGCACAAGTGTCAACAAAGTGAGGTATGACATAATTCGCCAGCGTTTCAAAGGAAAGAAAGGTACCATCTCATGCAGTGGTGGAATTGATCTGTGTCAGATGCCTCCTTGTAGTCAAGTATTGTCACTGCACATATCAAGAGCCAACATTCAAACTCTCATTTGGAGGAATGCAGTGTGCCAGAATCCTAGCATTCCAAAACCAGAGGATAACGGTTGGCAGAGAAATTCTGCAACTGAATTGGAAGTACAGTGGTTCAAAGATGCTTTCATCCCAGATGAGTTGCAGGAAATTGTGTAACGAAGAAAGCTGCACCAGTACTGACGAAGATACATATGCCGAGGATGGTAGTGATAGCTTTGACAGTGATTTCCTTGACGACACTTCAGAGGACGAAGAGGATTTTGCTACTGATGATGAGGATATGTAATAAATTGGTGAGCAGTGCAAACTGTTAAGGAGTATAGCATGTTTGCAAAACACATAAGGATATTGTTTTTATGTACTTACTGCATCTTGAATCAAGAATCCCTTTTGAGTATCAATTATTCTTCATAATATAACAATGCGATTTCGTTCAAAAGTCTTCGGTAATGATGCTTCACTTGGGTTGTGAACAAATTAGTCTTTTTTCATGATATATCTATTGTTTTTACCACACCTTCAACTTACTTTTAAATGTGACAACTGGACATCAATACCATGTTTAAAAAGAATGAAAATTATGATGAATTTGGCATCCCACAAAGTGGAGAAAAATTTAAGGGTTGCGTACACTTTTAGTTTTTCCTGTAACGGAGAAATATGAAGGTTGTTGTTGAGGCTTGGGCCATAGCTTTCTTCAGTGCTACATTTTTAATGAACATGCTGTTTTTGGCCATATTTAAAATAATTTTTGTGTAAAACACTGAAATAGCCCATAAGTTTAGATATGACACTTCATGAGATTACTGACAAATTGTTTCAACTTTCTGTGAATCTATATAATATTTACAAATTGAAAGCTTGTGCACATAGTTTGATAGTATATTTAATTTCCTTCAGTTTGATACCCAATTTGCATATATTTGAATTAATATTGTAGTCTCCAGAGCCTTTGAAAGAAATGTTGTCTCTTTTTTGCAAGGGGACACAACTCACTTTTTTCAAAGGGCCATAACTCTCTTAAATGACACTTATTTTTACGGTAACAGTGGAATTTGTATGGCCAATAAGTTCTATTATTTGAAAAACATAGTGGCATAAACTCCCAAAGGGGGGGGAGGGGGGGTCCAGTGGCCTAAGCACTACAACGTCTGCTTGCCTTTATCAAAATAATTTGGGATAAAATGTAGTCCACTGCATTTAATGTTTCAGGTGTTATTTCGTACAAAATGATTTCCATATGCCGCTGAACAAACTTTTTAACCCAATGAATTCTAACCTGCTAACAATATGCTGAATCTTTTAATCCAAGTAATTATGGCTCATGGTATTGATGGTAAAATACTCAATACTTCTGCCTGCCAAAACAAGTGTAACTACACACAAAACTATGTATAACTTTTAATGATAATAGTCTATTCCAGAGAATTTGATTGAGAGCAAATCTACGCTCTCGTGGTCTAAAAGCTGAATGACTTCAACTTCATCTTCTATAAAATTCCACCAATAGTGAATAATGAGAGGTATTCGTTAACTAATTTAATAAAGGAATGAATAAAGGTGGCATAAAGTGT
The DNA here is from genome assembly GCF_034508935.2 of Berghia stephanieae. Taxonomy (NCBI): domain Eukaryota; kingdom Metazoa; phylum Mollusca; class Gastropoda; order Nudibranchia; family Aeolidiidae; genus Berghia; species Berghia stephanieae. The sequence goes on along the minus strand of NC_088366.1, from coordinate 16,784,085 downwards.
CTGACATTTTCGAACAATTTCAAAACCAAAATTATCTAAGGGGTGAAGACACGCTTTGAAAAATAAATGAGACCACAGTAAAAATAAAGTGGAAAAATGTATGTGGATTGAAGATATGATATAACTACTCGTGTATACATTCACACATATCAAAATAATTCCAATAGCAAGTTTTGTGATTGACAAGAGTCCAGGACTGGTGGAAACCTATATCCTCTAAAGGATGAATGAAAATAAAATATATAATATATTCAGCTAAATGGATACACAATATAAATATAAGTACCTTGGTATATGAATAATACACAAAAATTATACATACATACATACATAGTATCCTGAGCTAAAGTTTTACCTGTCTCTATCAAGCGTACTATTCCAAGTAAGTGAAGAAAAATAAAATTAAAATTATTTGTATGCAAAAAAAAGGGCCTTATGTTGCTCTGTATTTTTTGCCAGTGAGGAATACTGAACTGAAGTGAGAAATTAATAAAGCAGGGTTGTTCTACTGTGTTCTGATATTATTTTCAGTGAAAATCAATGTGCTATACTACTAATAAGCTATTATCTGTTACAAGCAAATCTGAAAAACTAAGTGGTTATGAAAAAAAAATTGACCTTTTATATTGCGCAATATCCACTAAATGTGCTCAAAGCGCTTTACAAGGGGTTCCTGGCCAACAGCAACATTTAACATGCAGGACGGGACATGATGCCTGTTAGGCAATATTACACTTTTTTTGGAGAGAGACAACGCTGTTGACAGCCAGGGACTCATTTTACACCTGAGTACGGTGAGAGAATGTGAGTAAAGAGCCTTCTCCAAGGACTCAACTATGCACTGAGCGAGGCTCAAACCCAGGACCTTCTGATCCGAAGGCGAGCGTCATACCACCAGACCACATAGCCTAACAAACAATCTTTTTAAAATTCTCAATTTGAAGAAAATGTAAAACTTGCCTCCCCATGTACAAATATATCTAAACTTATGTCTCAAATTTTACCAATTGTGCCTAGCATCTCAAAAAGGTAATATGTCAGGATCAACAATAACGGTAAGGGTGAATTTACTATAACAACATATTTGTTTTATAGGACTGTAAGAAACTAAATTTTATTATCCAAAATAAATAGTAGAAATTACCCCCAAGTTTCATGTTATGTATGGCTATTAATATATATATTCAGCACCTGGATCATACCGACATAATACTGCTTTGAGACAATGGGCCACAATTTACCAACATTAACCAAATCTGAGTTTTTCTCTGAATCATTTATGGTATTTTGAAATTCACCGCGTGTACAGGTGTTCAGGGGTTACCTTATGCCTACACTTCAAAATGTAACAGGAATATATATATATATATATATATATATATATATATATATATATATATATATATATATATATATATATATATATATATATATATATATATATGAATCCTCTTTTAATTTTGGGGGATCGCGACAGTTCTGGCAAGAAATTTTTTTTTTAATATCACGACCCAAGACCCTAGAGACAATATATTTGATATTAATGTCGATTACAACTATGGACAATGATTGTAAATGATGTTTTTGTCCAACACGATTCCGTGGGTAGAAGTAGAAAACATTCTCAAATATGAATGATATGAAAATAATAATACAAAATAAAAATAAACAAACATTACTTTTTAAGTAAGTTTCTCCTGTTAATAAGGAGTTAAGAAAAAGGTGTCTTGAATTTTCTAATTATGCGTGTGGGATTATGCTTTTAATTTGAGTAAATACAAATAAAATAATAATAAAATAATTTATCTCTTTCTTTCTCTCCACTTACACCGATGAACTTCTGCTTCGTCTTCTCTGGGGTTCTAAAACTTCCAGCCTAGAAGAAGTATTGCTGGTAATCAACCAAAAGATTTTTTTATATTTCTATGATCAAGGTTTGAACAGCATATTGATTTTTTGAAAAATTCAATTTTATATTCGATAAATATAGATAGCCACACACGATGATGATGATGATGGTGATGGTGACGATGATGATAACATCATTTATCCAAGTATGTTTCCCCTTGATTAACAAAATTTATTAATAATAACATTGTTTAAAAAGCCTAATTCTCTTTTTTTTTAGAAAATTCATCTTTCTTTCAAAAGTTATTGAAAAGTTGCCACTCAGCAGCCGAGAAACTTGTGATTGAATAAAGAATTTATGATTCAAATCTAAACAATCTGCATTCAAGATTCATAAAAGCACTACAAAAACTTCATTATTATTGAATTTAAAAAATTAATAGTCATTTGTGTTAATCAATAAAAGATTTCGTGTGTTTCGTTTAGGTCTTATAGCAGCTTTTGGCGATATTATTATGGTGCCATTTATAATGAAAGAATCTTATGTAGTACAACCATCAAGTGGTTTAAATCCTATCTTTCTGGTAGATTTCAAACAGTACTGATAACGGTTTGTAATCATCTCCATTTAGGTTAGAATTTTGGTGTTCCTCAGAATCCTCTTCATAGCATGAATAAATCATAAAATAGGTTATCATTGATCATTTTATGCCGAGGCACCCAGTCATATAAGTATAAATTTGTTGTTCCAATTGAAATGTATCAAGAATGGAGAAAATGCAATGAAAGTGCTCAAGATTCAATCGTAAAAATGAACGAAGAACAAAAAATATATTCTTTGGTTTGTTGTAAACCATATAAATAATTTAAATTGAAAAGAATGTTAATGTCAAGGAAGATGAGTTGGCGAGAGGCCATTTGTTGTGCTGTCCCTACTGACTGGACTGAGGTGAAAGCTTCTTTTAATTATCTTTTTTTTTCTAGTATTATTTAATTAAAAGAAAAAGAATCCAAGAAAAAAGGAAAGGAAAAGGAAAAGTTGTTTGATCTGGAAATATCTTTCTCAGTAGTTTTCACTGAACTTAAACTTTCAATTTGTTGATTCTGGCGCTTCAAAAATGATCTACTTAAAATGATGGTAATGATGATGATGATAATAATAATAATAATAATAATATTAATAATAATAATAATAATAATAATAATAATAATAATAATAATAATAATAATAATAATAATAATAATAATAATAATAATAATAAAGATAATAATTAAAATAATAATAATAATAATCAATTATAATGATAATGATAATAATGTTGATAATGACTACATGGGTCTAAAACTAATTATATCATTTCAATTGATCTACTTGACTAGATCAAAGAAAGAAAAGTAGAAAATCCACTGAGGAGAGTTTACATTTTCAACCCTATTTAAACAAACACACTACATTTTAATCGACTTCTCATTCGCTAAAACTATATTCGCCAAACCTAAGCTTAGCTACTTGCAAAGATTAGCTGCAACAATGAATTTAACTTCATCTTTTAATTACACTTTTTATAGTACATAAATAAAATAGAAATTGAATGTGAATGAGCCATATTATGGACAGTGAAGAGTGTAGCTCTTTTTTTTTTCTAAATATGTTATCTTTATTTCTAAAGGGAAAATGAAAGATTGAGAAATAAAATGACATTATTTTTTTCTTCAAATTTTACATTATTGATCTTACCCCCTAGGCAAATGCAGTAAGGGTCTACTTAAACTCTATGCTAGCACACATTTTATGAAACAGATGCAAGAGAAAGGATGGGTTGAACTCATAGTGACTATGTATACTAAAACCAAATTACCAATTTTAAACGTGGCTTTACTTTTTAAAGCCACCAAAGTCTCATTTATGATCTTTCCTGTAAATAAATTTAATGGTTACTGAATTACTACAAGCACACATAATTGTAAGATGAGAATTTCATTTTTAAGAAATTGTAACACCTGAATTTCATTTCTAAAATACTGTGGCTATGTTATCCGTGTATTGTTAGCATAACAGAATTTTCTTAATCTGAAACAAACCTGTTATATATGAAAACATCAAAACATATGAATTGGGAGAAGTTATTCATAACATTTAAATATAATATAATTCATATAACAGCATGGAACAAAAAGTGGTAAAACAACAAAAAGAAGTCAAGATACTTGCTGTCATAAAATTACTTTAAATTTTGGAATCACATTAAAGCAAAGCATTTCAAAACCACTAGTGTCCTGTTTGATAATTTTTAGTCTCCATTATTTATCATTTAAAAAGGGGGTAAATAAAAGAAAATAAGTTATAAATATATATACAGTAAGAATCAAGTATACAAAAATATATGTCATATAATAAGGTAGACAACAGTAGAGTCCTAGAGAAATAAAGATAGGTGGAACCTGGGGTGTTCCAAGTCAAAATTATTTTATGAAAGTTGGACCCTTAAAGGGTGTAGACCTCTGATTCAACTTGGTGAAATAAGCAGGTTTAATAATATGTGGACTCCATGCTGCATTCACTGTTCATTGAAAGATACATCAACTACCTAAATGAAATTATGTACCAAGAAAGATCTCACAACTGTCACCGTTTACTTATGCCCACCTTTCCTTGTGGAATGCCGTCGACCATCATCTTCTATCCTGGGCTGTCTTTTCCAATTCTTTCTAAGTTGTACCCATCTTCTTTGTGTCTGCGTCAATGTCACTTCTCTATATATTTTTTTCTGCCATCCTCTTATACACTTCCCGTGGGGATTTTATTTCACTGCCTGCAATGTTGTGTTGTTGGCCATTTTCCTGAGAGTGTGCCCTATTAACCTCCGGCTTATGCAGTGTGCTTTTTCATCGTCTCGTACTTGTTGGTGTTCTGCCACAGGTTGCATCACTCATAGCGATAGGTCAATGAATCTGTCAGATGCTACTGAGGCAGTTGCTGTTAAAGCTGTAATTTCCTGATCTTGTGGTCCTTCAGGTCTCTCCCCCATAGAATTAGACTCGACTTGACTTTTGATATGAACAGTCTGATCTTTTTTTGCGGATTGACATCTAAGAGTCCCTGCTCTCCTCTGTTGTAAATACATTGACAATATTGCTCATCCATACCTATGCAATCTCATAACACTATAATATGCACTATAATTCTCGGACTTTGAGATCTAGTGATCAGCTTCATTTAAATGTGTCCAAGAAAAGCCACAAAAAGTTTTATGATATTTCCTTTTCTATAATACCACCATATTATTAAATTTAGAGGTAATAGAATCAGAAAGATATACAGTTTTTTCATTAGTTCCCCAGTCTTATTCTTTGTAACCGGCTGACGATACTAACTTTAAAGGCTTTGCATTAATTGTGACTCCAATTATTTTGTCAATATCAACAGCAACAACAGCAGTAACAAAAAAGAAAATGAAATGAGACAAGTATAAGCATTACTCTTTGCTTCGTTTACACATTTTGACTTTCATCATTGCTGTTATCATCGTCGTCTTCCTCATCCTCATCTTCCTCGCTGATTTCGATAAGTTGCCCACTCTCACTGAATCTAGTGTTAGTGAATTTTATATACTTGTGCAGTAACAAACTTTAAAGTGAATAGTTACATATCACACCGATTCTCATAATAACGATATAAAAATAGAGACCCGCATCTTGGGGTAATCATAAGTCTATTCATTTAGGACTCAGATACGAGAAGGGTGACGAGATTTGAAAAAAAATTCCATAAAAAAAACAATAGAGCGCAATATCCACTCAACGTACTCAAAGCGCTTTACAAGGGGTCCCTGATCAACAGCAATATGTAACATGAAGTAGGACGAGACATGATGCCAGTTAGGTGATATTGCAATTTTTTCGACAAAGACAATGCTGTTAATGGCCAGGTACTCATTTTACACCTGAGTACAGTGAGAGAATGTGAGTAAAGAGCCTTTTCCAAGGACTCAACTATGCGCTGAGCGAGGCTCGAACCCAGGACCTTCCAATCCGAAAGCGAGTATCATACCACTAGACCACATAGCCTCACTAGTAAAGCCTTGATATTATATCTTAGCATGGTGTTTCTATTTTAAATCTAAGTAATCTGTGATGGGAAATAAGAAGATGCCTAACAATTGCTTTTAGTTAATTCAGCCAAATGAAAAAGTTATGGAAAGGACAGGACAACCAGTCTTAATTAAGAATAATAAGGAAATCCACATTCCCTGAGAATGGCAATATGTGAGAATGTAGAGTGGATCATCATGGAAAAGTTGACGAGGAAAGGATTCATATATTTTAAATGAAATATCACAGATGGGTTATGAAGCTTCCATGGACAGGTAAAATAAGAAAAGAAAAAATAAGTAATCATCTGAAACGAACATCAAACTGGTTGATACAAAATATCAAAGTAAACAAACTGAAATATTTTGGAAATTTTATCTGACAAGACAGCTTAGAAAAACATTCATCAATGGCGTTTTATAATAAAAGAAAGAAAAGCAGACCAATAAAAATATGGCATGAGGGTATCAAAGACTGGCTCAGGGAAAAAGTAACTAGGGGTTTAAAGATAGCATTGGGGAGGAGAGAGGAGAAAAGCGAAGTTAAAGTCTCCAAAAACATGGAGAAGAACACAAAAGTAAATAATGATAGCTTGGACTAAGACAAGCAATGAAATAGCTTCATCGTCACTAAACATGGATAGAGATTTATAACAAACAAATGGAGTTAATTTAAAAAAAAAGGTTCTTTCAACTCGTGAAGATTTAAAAGTAATAATTCTTCATCTTGCCCTGTCTTTGCCCTCTTCATCCCCGATGTAGAGGAATATAGTTTAAATAAAAATCCCATTTATAAATATGCATTCATCACATAGATTATATCGAGTGTACAAAGTGAATTTGAATTTCATAAATTCCCGCTGTAGTTGTAGCCTTGTTCTCCTGGTAACGTAGACCATTGTACTCAAAAATGGGTGAAAGTTTACATGGATCAATTTGCATGAAAGATAGACTAGTGAAGCCAATTTGCATGAAAAAGATGCATATTTAATTTTTTTTTCACTCGATGACACAGTGCAAAATGCAAAGGGACAATGATTATTATAACAAAAAAAAACAACAAAAAAAAAAAAAAACAGCACTCCCTACATATGCCAACGAACTATTACCCCTGTGCCTTCTGAATCAAAATTATCACACAAAAATTAGGATTAACATTAGGGTTTTTGTATTGACATCCATAATGTAATAAATATTAGTACAAACAGTCATTTTTATCATGATGACTTCAAAACAACACATGCACGATACATACTTTGGTTTCCTCACTATGACCTTCTTGGGTTTCTTCAGCTTGAGCATGAGGAAAGCAGGGTCCAATTTTCGACCTAGAAATGGCGGGTTGGTGACATCTGTTACCATCAAGATGTATTCACCTATGACAAAGTTTTTATTTGAATTTGAATAAAACAGCCTCCAATTTTGACTAATTGAGAATTATTTTTTTAAAAAAAGCAAGCTACACGCACACATATTTACATAAACACCCACACACACTCAAATATAAACATACAACAGAGAGAGTGACATAATATATGAAAAAAAATGTCTTTACGGGTGTATTTTGGCAAGTAGCGTAGTGCTATTTGAACCAAAAGCTAGTGCTATATCAGAGCTATTTGACTGAGTTATGTTTCTTGATGTTATGACCCGTGTCTTTGCCATCAAAGTTGTTGCTTTTGACTTAAGTTTCATTCGCCACGGTGCACGTGCTGATTATAAAAACAATTTCCAGTGTTACAAGAAGTGTGGAGGGCAAAATAATTCCAGTGTGCAGGCTTTCAACAACACTTAACCTGTTGGACGAGACACAACGCTAGGGGATATTATTTTTTTTTCCAACAGAGACAACACCGTTAACAGCCAGGTACTCATTTTACACCAAAGTACAATGTGTGAATATGAGTAAAGAGCCTTTTCCATGGACTCAACAATGCATCGCTCAGAGCGGGACTCAAACCATGGATCTTCCAATCCGAAGGCGAGTGTCATACCACAATCATGACATATCATTTAAGAGAATTATAAAAGATATGTGACCCATTGCCTCAAAATGGTAATTCGTTGAAATGGTTCAAATGAAGAAAACTTAATTTATAGCCAAAAATATGAGAATTTGTTTAAATTCATTTCATTTATGTAGGAGAACAAATTCCGTTTCTAGAGAGCAAAAAAACAAAATTCATATTTTTAGATAATCTTCACTTTAAATTCTCTTTTTAAAATCAGGTCAATTCCCATATAATATCAGGCTGAGTCAGTGGGTCATAGTATAGTATAGTAGTATAGTTTTCCAGCGTATTAGGCGTTTTGTGCCTTTGCTGATCTTGGCATTCAGTTCATCGAGATAAAAGTCAATAAAAAGCCCTAACAGATCTTTTGACCTGTATCTATAATATATAAACTTTTTGATAAATTGAAGGCCCTAACCCTAACAGATCTTTTGACCTGTATATACGTCTAACCCTTTGATGGGATCTTAATGGGCGGTTCAACTATGCTAAACATGTAATCTGCTAAGTGGCTATCTAAGCTATTTTTGAAGGCGTTGACACTTGGAGCATTGGTCACCGTTTCAGGGAGACTGTTCCAGCGGTCGATCACACGTTGATTAAAGTAGTGTTGCCTAAGCGATGTGTTACACCTTGGTTTATGCAGCTTGTAATTATGACCTCTGGTTCCATTGTTTGCAAACAACTTCTTGAAAGTATGTTGACAAACCTGTACGGGCGACTTTCTCATCGGAGGCTGCAGGTTTCTCTGGCTCGGTATGAGTTTTTGGAAGCGTTCCTCCTTGTGCAACAATTTGGGAATTTTTCCTCTCTAGTAAATAGATTGTTCGATTCAACACACCGGGAAGGCAACGATGTCAGGGGTGTCATGTTTCAAATTTCCATCAACACATGAGGAGGGGGTGAGGAGGGAAAAAGGTAAAATGACATTTAAATTAAAATATATAATTCATTGGAGTAAAAAAGAAAAGGGGTAATATAAAAAAGTATTGAGACATATCATAAATTCTTCTCTTGTCCGAGATCATCAGGTAAATATTAATTGGATTAAACGTTGTTAATATGTTAGGAATAAAACATTATTTTCTTTAAATAAATAAATTGTTCAATAGTTGAAGAAAAGATTATGACGAGGTATGACATCAACACATCTACATATTACATTGTCTAACCTTTTAACAGTGAATTTGTTAACAAAGTTCCTATATATGTATATTTATCAAAGTATTTTTATGTCTTCGAAAATAATAAGTTAACTTTTTTTAAATAGAATTTTGAAATAGCATTTATTTCCTTTTTAAAATGGGATAAATTTTAGGTTGTCACCATTATCTTCAAATGCTTCACTGAACGCAGTTGTAAACATATATATATATATATATATATATATATATATATATATATATATATATATATATATATATATATATATATATATATATATATATATATATATATATATATAAATGCATATATTACAATAAAATACCCATTAAAGACCAAAATTCCTGTGGAATTAGGATATGCATTTATAATCATATTTATGGTGAATCGGTTTAAAACGAATTATATAAATATATACATAATTTGCTGAAGTAGCAAACCAAGATTTTGATTTTGAAAGAACCAAACAAGTTTCTACCAGAGTGCATGATGAAAATCACAACAGACGTAAAAGATCCATATTAAAAAAAGTTGACCATTATGACATTCAAATCTATGAAATGTGACAAAGATTGAGATGTGATAATCCTCAAAACACTTGAAGACTAGATGGAAAGATATATCAACCCTAGCCTTACCAACTGGAGAAAAATCATCATATTTGTTACGATTCAATGAACAATGTTCTTTTTCAAATTTCTTTTTTTACATCACAAAATTGAAGAAAAAATCTTTGTTATAGCCATAAGAAATTAATGCTTTTATTTTTATGCTAAGCTTGTTTTGCTGCACAAAATTATGTATAGTATGTCCTTATTGTTTCTGAGTTTGTGTGTAAAGAAATAAACT
>NC_088366.1:16766621-16771621 GCF_034508935.2 Berghia stephanieae | reverse complement strand
CATAATGAATGCAAAATTGCGCTTATCTTATTTCAATATCTTAAAAATCACACCAAATATAATGTTAAGAAAATAACCATCATATAAACTAAATTTTATGATGGAAATGGAAAGACAAAAAGGATTATTAAAATAGCACATACTTTACTACAACATCTTGAAGCAGTGATCACACTGAAATATGACTATAACATACTTCATGCAATACATTTCAATTTATCTATCACAATGATTATTGATCATGGAAGATATTTATAAGGTCTTGCCAACTTACAATAAAATTCTAATCAATCAAGCTTGACATCAGTAGGCAGCATTTTTTATGATACCATTTCTTAAATAAATAAAATATATCATCTGCTTGGATGACCCAACGTTTTTAAAATGTTGCCGATTTAGTTGACTACTTACCACAGTGTTACAAATTTATGGGAATAAATTGACAGATGACTTTAAAAATCAGTGTGTGAGACAAGGCTGCATCCTATCACTATTTCTATTTTGCATTGCTATCCATTGGATTCGGAAAGCATCTGCTGACGGCGAGAAAACCAGAAATATTGAAAGACTTAGATTAGGAAGATGACTTTGTGTTTTGGTCACTTGACCATGACTTATCTCGTAAGTGAAACAGCACAAAATGGAAATCTAAGACTGAATCAACAGTAAGACTAAAAGGCAAGAAAGGCTTTTGAAGGTCAAATAAATATCTAGAATTCAAGAATAACATTAACAAATACGAAACTGGGTTTTAGACCAACCATCCTGCCTCTATTTCTTTATGGTGCTGAATCCTGGAAGATCACAAGAGGCATTTGAAAAATAAATAATTTTTTTTCTCTTCACCTTACAGGGAATCATACACATATTTTGGCCCAATACTATTTCAGACAAAAAATTAATAGAAAAAATTCACTGGAGCCTATGTTCAGCATATTAAAGAGAAGCAGATGGAGAAAGACTGGACATGTGTTCAGAATGGATTCTATGCCAGGAATGTCCTGAGATGGGCCTCCCAGAGATAAAGAAGAAAAGGGTGACCAATAGAGACCTGGAGAAGAACCACCAAAAAGGAGATGAAAACAGTTGTGTCAATTAAAAGAAAGATGGCATCTGATTGCAAACGATAAAGAACCAAAAAGGCTGCAATAAGTTAATAAGAAGTTTTCACGATACAATGTCTTAATTCCATTATTGATTACGAAAAAATAAATGTTTTCTTTCAAATTAACAGCAAAAAATTATCTGAAGCAAATGGTCAGCTGAGAAAATTGGTTGTTACGGTCATAAAACAGTGTAGTACAATAAAATACTGGATCATTTCTCTTCTTTGTAAGCATTATGATAAATATTATACATTTTAATATCCGAAAACATGAAAATAAAATCAACAATTTAGGCTTGTCTTCATCTTTTAAAAGCCGTATTCATTTGCCAAAAAAATATAACTGCCCCTAAATATCTTCCATTATCTTTGAAGCAATGACCACGTGGCATGAATAATATGAATACCTTTCTCGTCTTCATCTGAGGAGTCATCTATCAAAAGACAAGTCAACAGCTTTCTTAATAAAATATCAAAAGATCCTGATTCGCGTAATGATGCCATTTTGTAGTTGAGAATTTATGAACGAACAAAGAATTATTTGTAAGTCTCTTTGAATTAAATTGACAAAGAGTCTCAGGCTGAGAATTATAAATTGTTCTCTATAAATTTTCAATACTATCATTAAGATAAAAAGGCATCACCAATTATCTGCAAAATATTTCTAATTGAGCAGGTACTGACATTGACATGTACCACTGTTATAAAAAAGTATATTCATTAGGAAAGTGCCAGAAAAAAGCCCAATAATCAATAGAACTTGAACCCAAGCCACCGTCAGGTGCAACAAGTTTGAATCTTGTAACTGCACATTTTCTGAGAGTTTTTTTCTTCGTTTTTTTTTTTTTTCGAGCACTACTCATACAACCTAGGCTTTATCATTTCTCTGCAATGCTATAAAATAATGTTTTTAAACCAAGCAAACATTTTCAAATTCTGCCAGACTGAAATTTCGCCAGTGCTTAATAGTAAAAGTTGATTTTAAAAGGGTACTAAAAATCGAAGCTAGTTATTCAATTTGTAAAGAACTTGTATAAGTCGTTTGACACAGAATTCGCTGCCTATAACAACTGGTCGCCTAAATCTTTTACAGATAGATTTCAATTTTACTCTTCTCTAGTGTTTATCACACAAATTTCATTAAGCGAGTTGTGCAACTTGGGTTTTAATGAAGCCCGATTCCCAAATTGTTACTGCTAAATTGGTGAAAACGTTAAAATTCGTAATTACAACCAGATAAAAGATAAGAGAAATTATAACTGGAGGAAATTCAATCTCGTTGTTAAAATGGTTAAAGAGCAATAAAGTAGTCCCTTGGATCCATAGGATACATAGAACAAGATATCCCAATTGCTGTAGTGTTAAATGGACAATGAGAATTACGTTATCTCTTTTGGATTTTAAAAAATGAGCTTTTAAATAGCGTGATATCCACTAAACGTGCTCAATGCACTTTACAAAGGGTCCCTGGCCAACAGCAACATTTCACATGTAGGACGGGACATGGCGCCTGTTAAGCGATATTACAATTTTTTGGACAGAGACAACACTGTTAACGGCCAGGTACTCAGTTTAAACATTAGTATGGTGAGAAAATGTGAGTAAAGAGCCTTTTGGATCCAATACTTTTCGCCAAATCTAACCCAATAGCTCTTCCTGGATCTGGAACAAGTCCGCTCAGTTGTATATTTTGGCTGTTCTACCAGTTGAGCAATTGGGACCAAACAAAATAGTGGGGAAAAGATACAACTAGCAGCCTTAAGACTAGCGGTCTCCATGACAAGTATTAATGCATATATTTTTAAAAATAAGTTTGTATAATTGATATCCTCCCAAGACCATCGTCAAATTTCACAATTATCAAGAATTTTTTGTTTATGTTTAGGTTTTGTAAACAATGATTAAAGGAGGATAAAAATGTGACAGCATATTTTGATTTTTAAAAAGCGATTAATAATGCATCATCTGCATTTTCTCCCCCGATTTGGTGTTTGAAACATGTAGAAAAAACTTATAGAGACATGCTCATTTATATAGCGCACTTCTATTGTTTTCACCGTAATCAATAGGCCCAAGAATGCTATTATGGGTTGCGCTATAATACATAATCATTTTTTTTTTCGTTAAAAATTGTTTGAAAAGAGAATCAACCCAATTTTAGGCGATTTGTGTACAATATTATCATCTCTATCATCTGAGAAACTGTGATATTATCACTTCATCTTATAATTTTAGTCATGGTAAAAAAAAAAGCTTTTATTAGTTCAATACATTTTACTTCTCAAGCCTCTATTTTTGTTGTCTTACTTAATGTTATGAAAACAGTGACCTCCGTCTCAATCAGATGTGTTAATTAAATATACACCAAAAAATGAAACTTTATTCAAATTGTTCCAGTGTAGGAAAGTGCATAAGTAGTATTACTATAACATTATGATTTCACATTAAATTAGACTTGAAAATACCAATTTTCAGTGTTTGGTTCGACCCAACATAATATCAGATTGAGGGAAATGGAATATTTCAATTATTTCTTCCCTTTTATTTTCTATCTTTTCAGCTAAAAATAAGTGCAGTTCAGTAAAATATTTAATTGCTCATTGAATTATTCCACAAACGCTTTATTTGCTACAGTTACACAAACGAAAGATTTATTTGGTTTCTCTACGAAAAACCTCACTTAAATGCACACTCTGTTTAATCAATACATTTATCCAGAATGCGATAGGTGAACAATAATTAAGCAGAGGGATTTGTACTGATCTGCTTAAGTATGCTTATGTGCAATGATATTATTGTAACATGCATAATATACATAAAGTAAAAACACATTCAAAACTTAAAACTTACCGTCTGTTCAATAAAAGGAAAAAATAAAAAAAAAGGATAAAATATAATGTTAAAATTAGACTGAGGATAATTCTAGGGTAATAATTAATGTCAATCAATAGTAAGTGGTACGACCAATAGACATTTTAAGATCGGTAAATCTATTTATCAAAATATTTTAAAATCCATGCAACAAATACTATGGGGGTTTCAACATAAGTAATAAAGGTCTTATGTATGTGAATGTATGTTATTTTATAACGAGATACGAGATGGTTAATAAATTAAGTTAAGAAAATAAAGTACTCTAACATTGATTAAAAATATAAAATGATATAAAATGATATAAAAATATAACAATAATGCATAATATGTCAATATTATTATCAAGTATAATCCTTTTTATCAAAAGAAATATACACGTTTCATAAGCAAATTTTAATGTCCCATGAGATGATGAAATATCAACCGATTATCCTTAGTACGATCTAGACATTTAAACCGTTGTTTGAAGAATGTAAAAAAAACTACCCTCTTCCTTTGATAGCTTAAGTAAGTAATTTGATGAAAAATAATGAATAAATAAATAATTAAATAAAGAATTTTTTTTAAATACATAAACAAACAAACATAAATAAATAAATAAGAAGGCCTAAATAAACAAATAAATAAATAAAAAAATAAATAGATAAATAAATAAAAGTAGATTTCTTTCAAAAATAGAGAAAAACATAAAAATATTTTTTAAAAACGAAAACGAAAGAAAAGAAAAACAGACACACGTGTCCACTTTCCATGAAAACACCAAAAGTCGTGAACAGTGCACTGCTTCCAGATAAAAGAAGTCAATGTATGTTGAATGAAAAAAAAAATTACAGATGATAAAAACACATCATTTTACTGAGAGTTACAGGTGTGTGTGAACTTGAATTTTATGGACAACGAGAAATCTCTTCTTACCTATCTTTTCTCGAATCAGGGCTGCTTTGGTTTTCTTCTTTGGTCCTGCCTCTTCTTCCATGATTACAAATGGCCGATACATTGGAGGGGGTGGGGCAAGCTGGAG
>NC_088366.1:16659121-16764121 GCF_034508935.2 Berghia stephanieae | reverse complement strand
AAAACAATAAATTGATTTTATCTTACAATGGTGTAGGAATGGGCTGGTCTTCAACATCTTCTATAACATCAAATAAAGCAGATCCCATTTTAGGAGCTCTATACTTGAATCCAGCAGATACTTGAAGTTCTCGGCCTTGATCTGTTGAGCATTATGAAATTTAAGAGAGAAAAAAATCACAATTACGAGATACTCCATGTATTGAGTTATTATGCACAATGTATACCGTGTGTCGTAATAATATGTCTAATAGTTCTTATAAGTCCGAAATAGATGAAGACGAAACAAATAATTTCACAACAATAATCCTCAAACTAATCTATACCCAAAAATGTTTTTTTTTTAATTGTTTTTCATTTGTAAAGGGCAAAACTTAATGGGTTTGAAAAGTCGTTGTGGTCAAAAACACAAATTTTTACTCCTTTGAAATATTTGAGAGTAAGATGAACTTTCAAGAGATGAATATGCTGCCATAGCCAATCAAAAAATTGCTACATCTTCCTATTCAATGCGACGCTGAATTCAACATAGAGGAAGTTCCAGAAACTAAATTAAAAGGTTTGAAAAACAAATCAGGTACTGACATTTCTTTCCAAAAAAAATGTTTAGGTCGTTCTTTTTATTTTTGCCATCACTTTATTTCTTTGGTTATTTCTAAAAAAAAAACGTTTCATTTATTTTAAAAGTATTTTCCATTGTTACAAATCTTTCTATCTATCTACCATTTTTTAAATCAAATTCCAGTGGCCCATTCAGGCTTAGACTTTTATCAAGCAAAAAGTTAATTAGGAAACAAAGAATGTACCACTTTCTCCCCAAGCAGGTCATATGGAACGAACTTTGTGTATAATACATTAATAAATTACATCTTAATGCCCATTTTGGACTAGCATTCTTAAAATAATCACTACTACCTTCAGTCAAAAAAGCACACACGAATTATTTGGTGAAATGTCTTTGACGTGCCCTTACCTAAGGACACTATACAAGTATACCAGAATTTTGTGATCATTGTAATCAATCTGATCACAGATGACCCTCAACATTGCATGACATTAACTGATAAACTTAATCTACAACACTGTTAACCACAATTCAAAAATTTGAAAATTGATGATGTTGATAATGATCATAAAAAACAACCTGGCACAATCTCATCATCGTCATTACGACATTCAACACGGATAGCGAATGGAAGACCTTGGCGAATAGTCATAGGGCTCTCCTCAGCCAGGAGTATAATCTTTGTTGCCATAGTGACAGGGTATCCATTTATCCAGTTGCCACTGTAAACGATGCCTGAGGCATGTTTCATAATGCCCTCTCCATTAAAGAGATCATCTCGGAACTGGCCCTGGAAGACAATAATTCAAACATTTCTTTAAAAAATAAATTTTAAAAGATTAATTTCCTAATACTTAAAATGAATGTACCAAGTTATATCCAATATAGAACCTTCATAATCAATTATGCCACAGTAATAACAAAAACCTTAGTAAAATTGTGTTTTCTTGCTCTCAAACCCTGACCTTTCCCCGTTTTGAAATCATAGTTATCAAGGTGGAAATATCACAATAAAGAAAAGCAAATCAATATAAAATTTTACTCATTTGAATTTAAAATGAGCTTTAAACTGAGCTTGTATATAGCACTAAACATGCTCAAGCACTTTACAAGGGGTCCCTGGCCGACAGCAACATTTAACATTTACGACGGAACATGACGCCTGTTAGGCGATATTATATATTTCTTTGGACATAGACAATGCAGTTAACGGCCAGGTCCTCATTTTACACATGAGTACGGTGAGAGAATGTGGGTAAAGAGCCTTCTCCAAAGACTCAACTATGCGTCAAGCGAGGCTCAAACCCAGGACCTTCTGATCCGAAAGTGAGTGTCATACCACAAGTCCACATAGCTGCACAATTTAATATATCATGTCTTTACTTTTGCTGGATCTAAAGACACCCCACTTCTCATTTACTGGTGGGTAACCAGATTGGAAGTGCAAAAACGTACTAGATCTGGAACAGAGTTCATTCACGTTTGGAACTGAGTGCGCTTACCTCATAAGCCAATAATAGATGCTCAATAGGTTCAATCATATTTTATTTCTCAGTTACCAAAGGGCAATTGGCCAAATAAACATTTTTAAAGAAAAAAAGAAAAACTGAGAGAAAAACAAATGATCCATACACTGTAGTGAGACCCATCAGCCATAAAAAGATCACCATGACCTTGCCGTTTGTCCAAAACCCAGAAACCTTCATAGCGATCTCCATTGCTGTTTATGGAATAAATAAGAATCAATATTCAGCATATGAAGAAATCATCGATATTAAATGTTTTAATTACAAAACTTTCATCCATAAAAATTTTTTGTTTTTTATCTCAAAATTACTCTCTGAAATAAAATCCTATTTTAAAAAAAACAAGTATTTAAACAGATGACAATTTTAAAATAATTTTAGAACCATTTTCTTTATTTTGAATTATGAGCTAATTTCATTTTTTATAATTTAAGGAATGATATCTTGAATTATTTACTTTTAAGTTTCATTTTAATACAGATATTCATACATCCAATCATGAAGATTGCTGTAAAACATTTAAATATTCATCAATTACAATATTGTTGCATTATCTATTGCACACAACTAAAATAAAAACTAGCAGTTTTAACTGTAAAGCAAAATAGAAAAAAAAAATATGCTTGTTTTCTTAATAGTAGGAATTTAAAAGGCATATCTCGTAAAAGATGATACTTTTTATGAAATAAAACTGTGTGTTTGGAGTGAAAAATAGCAGTAAAAACGGACGAAATTATAACATATTTTTAAAAGGTCAATTCGCAGAATCAAATGAAAACATGTGTTTGTTGTATCATTCTTTTGGATCATGGAGGCCGAAGTACTAAGAGGAAAAAAAATAACGGAGCTATGGAAAAAATTATATCAGGCCATGCAATAGAAACGCTGGTCATTTTAGTTCAAAGATAAAGAAAAATTGTTACATGAAATAGCACATTGGAACTTAAGTTTTATTGGTCTACTCTGATAAATAAAACGTGTAGTCTCAGATTTTCTAAGTGGTTAAGAAAGTGTTTGTTATTACTGAAAGATCACAATAATAAAGTACATGAATATCATTAAAAGAGTATCAACGCCATACATATTGTACTAAAATCCGAAAAGGTTTAAGAGATGAAACAGTGCCAGACATAGCAAAACGAAAAATACAAGAGAAAATAAACCTTCAAGGCAAACTGATTTTAAGGGATGATTGTTTTGTTGTTTTGTTTTGTTTTTGTTTTTCTGGGGTTTTTTTTTGTTGTTGTTTTTTTTTTTTGTTTTGTTTTTTGTTTTGTTTTTTTTTTGTTTTTTATTTTTAGAGGAGAGAGATAGAGAGAGAGAGAGAGAGAGAGAGAGAGAGAGAGAGAGAGAGAGGGGGGGGGGGTATGTTTTCTTTTGGTTTTGTTTTGTTTATTCATTTTCTTTTGGGGGAGGGGGGGGGGGGGGTTGATGGGGGTTTTTTTTTCAAATCGTCTTCTTTTTTTTTTATTTTTGGTATATTTCTTTTATTGCCTAATAATCGGTACAAGGATAGATCATATTATGAAGGGAACCAAAATCAATATTTCGTTTAAAAAGCTTTATGTTTAAAATAATGCAAGGGAGTGGGAGGTAGGAAATTTTGCTTTTTTCTTGTTTTTAAGAAAAAAAAATTGTAACTTTCGTTTCAAAACGGTATTATGTTGGGATGAACCAGATGTCAGACCCTCATATAAGAATTGAAATTTTAAAATTTGTGAGATTTCAGTTTTCATTATCGCAGTGGCTATTTTTACAGTCCCGTAAAGATGGTTCTCAGGGCTATTTTTACAGTCCCGTAAAGATGGTTCTCGGGGCTATTTTTACAATCCCGTAAAGATGGTTCTCGGGGCTATTTTTACAGTCCCGTAAAGATGGTTCTCGGGGCTATTTTTACAGTCCCGTAAAGATGGTTCTCGGGGCTATTTTTACAGTCCCGTAAAGACGGTTCTCATCGCTATTTTTACGGCGTTGATGCGATTCTGTTCAATTATCCGCATAGTTATAGATTATCATCTTTTTGCAGTATTCAGAAAACTTCACATATCATTTCTCCCGATATTTAGATGTACAGATCTAGAGGAGGTGAATGAAAGCAAAATTAATTTCATTTAACATATTTAGATCTAAAGCTAAAACTAAAATTAACAAACAATTAATGTAAAGTCAATTCTCTTAGCGATTTTTACGGTACTGTCATTTTTATTACATATGATTTTTTTTTTTTTTTTTGCATAAGTTATGTTTGCAGTACAGAACAGCCCGTTTTCCATCATCAGTGGGCAGGTTAGGTTGTATGTCTTGATTTTTTTTTCTGTCAAACATACATAATATAGATCTATTATCAAACACTGAAAGTATATTTAGTTCCTGCTTGAGTCGACACCCCTCAAGATATAATACTTTACAGGTTGGCTTTTGTTTACACTTTACCAGTATAACCAGTCAGGAAGGACTAACGGTTTATACAATTTTAAAAGACGTAGACGTCTAACATTCAGGGTGCAGTCTTCTCACGTGAGAGTGGGTTTGAATCCAATTTCAGAAAAGAGGCCGTTCACAAACCAATTGGACACATTTTGACCATAATTTTAGAACCCCCCCCCCCCCCCCCCCAACCATATTGTGGACAAATGACTAACCCCCCCCCCCCCCCCCCCCCCCCCCCATGTTGATGTCCATGGTAAAGATGCACATTGCGAAACACCTCATGCTTAAATATTGTTCTTTGAATAATTTTTTTTTAAAAGAAAGTAAATAATGATGATGATTCTCTACCATGGGCGGTCATGATCCAAAAGAATAGAGGTGCCCAAGACTGATCCTCATTGGGGCGCCGAGGTGGAGAGGGCATTTCACTTTGGTCCCACCATCGCGTTGCTCCTACTCTACCGATTGACCCAGTGTTTGTTCCGACCAGACAAGAGTGGTCGCTGTATAGCTCCTCCCTTCCCAGTTAGGAGGTTGTTTTATTGTTCTCCGCCAAAGTGGTGTTCACCTTGTGGTCAGACCCCTCTGCCTAGGCTTTGAGGTACCACTAGGGAATAGGGAAATAGATTGATAGAGAAAAAGAGAAAGGAAAAAAAGAGAGAGCGAGAGAGAGAGAGAGAGAGAGAGAGAGAGAGAGAGAGAGAGAGAGAGAGAGAGAGAGAGAGAGAGAGATAGAAAAAGAAAGAGATTGGGAAAGAATGAAAGAAAGAGAGAGGGAGAGAGAGAGAAAATGAGAGATCGGGAAAGAAAGAAAGAAAGAAAGAAATGGTTAGGGAAAGAATGAAAGAAAGAGTGAGAGAGAGAGAGAAACAAAGAAAGAATGTAGAAAGACCGGGAGACAGAGAGAGAGAGAGAGAGAGAGAGAGAGGGGGGGGGAGAAATAGAGAAAGAAAGAGATTGGGAAAGAATGAAAGAAAGAAAGAGGGAGAGAGAAAAAAAAGAGAAAGTAAAAAGAGAGAGAGAAAGAAGAGAGAGAAAGAGAAAGAAAGAAAGACATAGAGAAAGAATGAAAGAAAGAGAGAGAGAGAGAGAGAGAGAGAGAGAGAGAGAGAGAGAGAGAGAGAGAGAGAGAGAGGCAGGCTGCTAACTAGCCGCACCTGAACGAAGTGGGTGAGAGTTTTAGAGCTAATGGCGTCTACTCAACCAATCTGTTACTATTTATAAATCTATTAACGCAACGCCGTAAAAATAGCCACCAGAACCGTCTTTACGGGACTGTAAAAATAGCCACGAGAACCATCTTTACGGGACTGTAAAAATAGCCCCTAGAACCATCTTTACGGGACTGTAAAAATAGCCACTGCGTTTCATTATATTAAGAAACTATATTACTTTTCCCAGTAAAACATGCAAACTTTTATATTGTTGACTAAGATTCAGTTTTTACGTCTAAAACACCCCAACATAATACCTTTCTCATGTCATAATTATGAATTTCCTGTATTTACAGACAATGGCAAAGAAAGCATTGAAAAGTGTGCAATTATTGAAATGAAATACTAGCACTATCTAAAGTTTAGTGTGATATCTAAGCTTTTGTATATTACAGAATTGGCAAAGATAAAATGAATGTGCATTATTGAATAAATACATATCTAAAGTTTAGTTGATATCTAAGTTTAAATAATTCAATTTTCTTTTATATAGATTACTTTAAAACAAGTAAAGATTGCATCAATAATAGAATAATTTTTTTTAAATTTATAAATATTTAAAATTTTGATTATGAAATTTATTATTATTATTATTATTATTATTATTATTATTATTATTTTTATTATTATTATTATTATTATTATTATTATTATTATTATTATTATTATATTATATTATTATTATTATTATTATATATTATTATTATTATTATTATTATATTATTATTATTATTATTATTATTTATTATTATTATTATTATTATTATTATTATTATTTTTATTATTATTAACATTATTATCGTTGTTGTTACTATCACATCATAATGTATTATAAAAGGACCGATTATAAAGTGTTGCGTCAAAATGTTTGAAAAGTGTTATAGGGAACACCTTTAAGATTTTTATCCGTGTTTCGAAAATAGATGCAACTATTCATCCCACAAACTTAGCAAAAAGTAATAAATTTGAATCAATCAAAGTCTTTAAAAAATGTAAGAAACCATGAAATAAAGTGAGAGGAATGGGGAAAAAAATATGCAGGGTCAAGGAGACATTTTATTTATAATTTTCTCATGAGTAAGAAAAGGTGAAAATTGTTTAGTCGGGTGCAGGGAAGTATCATTATTCAGAAAAGACTTTAGTCGGATGCAGGGAGGTACCAATAATCGGAAAGAAATTTATTTGGAGGTAAATTTTGAGCATTTAGAACTATAATGTTTCTATTTTTATATCTTTCGACATGAAAACAAATTAGTTGAAATCATTAACCCTTTCAAGTTCAAAATGAACTGTATTCGAATAAATATGTCAGATTGCCTTTGCATGTGGATACAAGACACTCAAGTAGCAATTTCCATCATAATTCACATTGTCTGTGAAATTCTAAATTCAAAACTCAGCTTCAGTTTCTGAATTACAGCTCAACATATCCATCATGATTCTGAACTTGTCATATTATCGATGGTGGATATCAAAATTTTGATGGACAAAAATTCTGCAAATTATTGTAAATTAGTTGAAAGTGTTAATCACTAAATCGGTATATTCTTAAAGACTGAGTAGATTGAAAGTAGATTCAACATTTGGATTTATTAATCAGACATGAAATTATGTACTAAGAAAATGACAAGAGTATTCTGTTTATAAATAATCCAATACAATATCTATATTGGGCTAATAATCCTATTAAGGAGGAAGCATGCAATTGAAAAGGAATATGCAATGGAAATATTTTCTTTACAGGAACCTTAAACCAATAATATAAGAATACCTGAGTTTTTGATAAGTTGGGCTATATAAAAATGAAAAAAAGAAAGATAAAACATATACAGAATTTACATAATCATAATCGCATATCATCGTTTCTCTCTAAACATAAATCTATAAGGAAGAGGAGAAACAAGAATTAATTATCATCATCGATGCCACTACCATTTTCAAAATTTATTGAACGATGGTCAGAATTCCTTACCAATTACTCAATATCAAGTAGTGCATAACAATAAGTTTATCTTAACAGAATAATTTAATTTCGACTTTTAAATAAAAATGATCGATAGTGTTGTCGATAGAAATATTGGACGTGAGGTGGAGGCTGATGGACATATACCAGCAGCAAAGCACTTGAGAAAAATAATAAATGCAATTTTAGTCAAAGACATGCTGGTGTTGTGTAGCTGAGGAAGAAGAAGAAGAAGTAAAAGTAGTAGTAGTAGTAGTAGTAGTAGTAGTAGTAGTAGTAGTAGTAGTAGTAGTAGTAGTAGTAGTAGTAGTAGTAGTAGTAGTAGTAGTAGTAGTAGTAGTAGTAGTAGTAGTAGTAGTAGTAGTAGTAGTAGTAGTAGTGTAGAGTAGTAGTAGTAGTAGTAGTAGTAGTTAGTTAGTAGTAGTAGTAGTAGTAGTAGTAGAGTAGTACTAATAGTAGTAGTAGTAGTAGTAGTAGTAGTAGTAGTAGTAATAGTAGTAGTAGTAGTAGTAGTAGTAGTAGTAGTAGTAGTAGTAAAAGTAGTAGTAGTAGTAGTAGTTAAAAAATACAAAAATAAACTTGATCTTCACCATCTCTCAAGTAACCTTTAAACCAAACTCAGCTGTAAAGAGCAGTCGACAATTAATTAATGGTCAATGAAGACATTGTTAATCTTTTTGAACTGCCAAGGCTGCTAGATCTGTAAACGACTGCAGGAAAAGGCACTGTGTTAGGTCAATAGTGTTACCATTCTTACTGTTAAATTCAACAGCATATTAGAAAGCAAAATAATAAGACATTTTAAAATTCAGTAGATGTGGTTGATGTAAAATGCAGTCATGAAGGCAGTACATATAACAACAAAAATAATAGAAAGCAAAAACAAAGTCGTACTCATAAGTTTGTGTTCCTTCCCCATCCCGTACATGCCCGTGAAATGTACCTTCAAAGACTGCCTTGTCACTGGTTCGCAAGATCCCAAAACCTTTATCAAATAAAGATAAATATATACATACGTCCAATCATATTCGAATAAAAGAATTTTAACTGTCCTTGATATATAGGCAAATAGTTGAGTTCTTTCACAAACATACACATTCATAAATATGTAGAAACATATGAAGTAAAGCAATTGTCAAATAGAAAAATGCTTGCACTGGCTGAAAACGAAATGACATTGATCATATGGCATACAAATAAGTGTCCCCTAAATATTCATATCATTGTAAATAAGTCTTTTAAAAATGATTAAAACTTGACATTTTCCATGCATTTAAACAGCGAACATATCCGCTCAAGTGCTTTAAGGCTTTAGAAAATTACATAAACTTTATCTACAAAAGAATGTAAATAAAATTAGCTAAACAAAAATAACACAGTAAGAGAAAAAAAACTATTTTCAGATGAAAGAAGTGACAAGTCTACATACTTGCCAATCGACGAAGCTTCGTTTTCACACAAAAAAAAAAAAAAACAACAAAAACTTAAACCTATAAGCATTATGATCTACTTTTACCATTTTTACAAACCTTGCTTTTTATTTTTGTACCACTGTCCTTCGTAGATATGTCCATTTCTATAATACATAATTCCATGGCCATGCATTTCTCCATTCAGAAACTGGCCTGTGTATTTGGACTTTGATGATGAGAAAAACTTATAGCCATTTCCGTTTATTTCTCCATTAACAAACTGTCCTTCATAGTATGTCCCGTCCTTCATCAAAAGTTTTCCATGACCTTAGAAGGAATAAATAATATAAATGTAAGAAAAGTCTTTTTCTTTTTAAAAAATTAAAATATGATGTTTATTCCAAAAGTAAATGTCCTGCGTTTTCACCGTAAACTCTAAACCAATTGAAGAAAAGTCATGAGATTTTTCCAAATATACATGACGTCTTAAAAATCTAATATAACTGAACCAAATATCATGAAAGTTTGTCAAACAATTTTTACTTATTGCTCTCTTTGACATGGCAACCGCCAACATAAATGCATGTTATACCAAAGGTCATGAAATTTTCTACAACATTTTATATTTATTGCTCTATTTGATATGGAAGCGGTCAACATCAATGCACTTTTGTATTTGATGTAGTCATCATTAAAACACAGAGATGTAAGCTACTTTGTCCAGACACATGATGGCTTCTTTGATGTCTTATCTTGATCAAAATCTCTCTCACTACAGAGGTCTTCCTACTTCACTTTTGGAAATATATAGATAATAGTCATGGAAGCAGGTTCAGATGGGTAAATGGGATGATCCAGGGTCTCTCATCTACCACACGCAGTGAACCATAGCACACGACGATGATTAATTCATTACGTTTTGCTACATTACTAGTACTAATCATCCAAAAGAAACTGTTGCATAATGATTGACGGATTGCACAAAAGGATGTGCTTGTCTGTGAAATCTTCCATTTTTATAGAAAATATTTCCTTAGCCACAAAGGATTATGTTTTTAAGATATTGTTTAACCCAACTTAGAGTAAAAACTGAAAAAAAAAAAATCATTTTAAAAGATTGTTTAGAACTCAGATATACTAAATTATAACTATCACTGAGGTCGCATGTTTCTCAATGAAGTTAAGACAAACATTGATCCAAACTCAGATACTTCTGTAAGCAATCCTACCTTTGATTTCTTACAAATAAAATCACTATGCATGTGAAAAGTGTAGACAAGCCAAAAAAAAAACATAAAACTATAACTGTAACCTTTTTTTCATTTAACAGTATACGGTCATTTGGGTAACATTAACAGCACATTGTCATTTGTTCGCTTTAATTTATCTGGCAAAACATTACTGAGAAAAAATGTAGATTTTTTATGTAATTTTTTTTATTTAAAAAAAATAAAAAAAATCAATCAATGCACTTACCATGCTTTTTGCCTTTCATCCATTCTCCCTCATAGCGAAAAAATGCATTTTCATACACATATGTACCATACCCTGTGAGGAATACATTTAAAATGTTAACAATACAAGCCAGAGTAGAAGGTTACATAAACCATTAATCTTGTACTAAGAAAATAGTTAGATATCTAATCAAGAGCCACATTTCAACGATATACCCCATTCCACCCCCTTCCTTCTATTGGTGATAGTCATCTTTACTCTTGTTTTCCCAATGTACTACTCTGTACAATGGGATTATATTTTGATCTCAAGTCATGCTTAAGAATGAAGTATTATCCCCTAAAATAGTTATACTTAAGAGAATTATACAGATAACAAAATGTCCCTATACTTAGATTTATCAAAACGCTGATATTTCAAACGTCAGCTGAACTGGATTTCAGACAAACATCATTGAACGAGCAGATGACATAGGTTTGGCAACAGAAGCCACCATAACTTCAATATCATGTCACCGAACACCATAGTTATCAACAGCTTGTTACTCCCTGCTTTGATAAGGTAAAATGCTCAAGTATCTTTCTTGACTTATAGGTGACGATAGATATCAACTTTTCTTACATATTTTGCAGTGTGAGCGTGGTAGTGATTCTGAACTGTGATGATGATGTGGTGCTATTTATAGGAATAGTGATGATGCTGTGGTGTTTTTATTGGCAGCTATATGATAGTGGTTATTATGAAATCTCATTAATGAAATGCTGTATAGCACTGTAGCTCTGAAAATATCAGACTCTGAGCGCTTAAATTACTTTGGTTGTAATATTAAAATCAAACACATAAAAATTACCTCTCTTCTCATATTGGCTAAGGTCTTTAACAGATAAGACTTAAGCAAATGCTTACAAATATACTAATAGTCTTTTTCATGTATGCTCTGTAAAACTAAGACAAAAAAGGAAAAGGATTTCATTCCAATTTTTGTGCATATGCGAGAGAGAACAAGTTTTGCTAAATCACTGGCAGAATGTAAGAGACAGATTTTTCAATAAATTTCACTTTGGAAAGGTAGGGAGGGGTATTATCATAAAGTCTAAAATAAACTAATACACAAGCTTTGGATTTAACCATTTAGCGAATAGGCAACCAGTGTAGATAACAAAGGAGAGGATTGGTAGAATCACAACTACACCTCATGAAAACCGAAAACAGCAAGAAGTGATCAATGGTGAAGCATCAGGATGGAAACCAGTTCTATCGGGGATCCCTCAGGGTAGTGTCTTGGGCCCAATTTTATTTATATGCTATGTAAAAGACATGCCTGAAGCAGTAAACTCCTTCATTAAAATGTTTGCAGACGACGCCAAAGTTTTTTCATCTGTAAATAATGTCAAAGAAGCTGGCCGACTGCAAGATGACCTAGACACACTTCGGTTGTGGTCTAAAAAATGGCAACTCTGTCTCAATGCAAACAAATGCAAGGTTATGCACCTTGGAAACGACAGGATGAAGGATAGTAAGGGAGCTGAAATCAAATTGGAAAGTACTTTTATGTGAAAAAGACCTTGTTGTATATGTGGACCCCAAATTGAATTTTAGCCAGCACTGTGTAAAGACTGTTAACAAAGCAAATAGAATCCTGGGACTTGTCAGAAGATCTTTCGCCTTTATTGACAAACACATATTAACCACTCTTTTTAAAAGTCTAGTACGATCACACTTGGAATGTGGAAATTGTGTATGGTCCCCCATCAATAAATCAGATGCTTTACTAATAGAAAATGTCCAACGTCAAATTCCTCGGCTCAGCTGGGACCAAGTCTTTACGAAAGTACCTGAAATGAGGTAGTGGCATTTTATTGAACAGTCTAATCAGTGTATATTGAAAATGTCGGTAATGCATATCATATAAATAACATTTAACAATATTATAAATTGTGATAAAGACCATCTCTCATAAAACGCCGTTTTTCCCCGATGTATGGTTCCCTCCGCACGGCCTCAAGATTTTCAGTCTGTACGGTCGCCATGTTGTTTGTATTGACAACGAATTATCACATGACCTTCGCTCCATTATAATCTCTCTATCTATCTATCTATCTATCTATCTATCTATCTATCCATCTATCTCTATTGCGTAGATGAAGATTTAAAATAAGAATGAATAGAGTATATATTTTTTGAATTATTTTTTTTTAATTTGAGGTTTAAAAGTTTGTGAGAGCTTGGCGTCATTACTTTATACGTTGGTCATAAATTAAGATAAATTATATTAGGTATTTGCCGATTATATTATGTGATTGATAAAAGCACACTATAGTTTTATAAAGGCGATCACTGCAATCTAAAAGAAGTTTTAAAGACGACTTCAAAGCGGTCTCAAGATGGACTGATGATCCCACGACGGGATCCCTGAGCCATCTCATAATTTATTACATTTTTGCCACATACCATGGCATGATCTTCCATGTGACTCCCATCCGAAGTGACCAGAGTGCTGTTGTGGGGAAGAGAACAAAAGAAAAGAAAGTAATAATAATAATATTTATTATTATTATTAATAATAATAAAATAATATAATAAAATAATAATAATAATAATAATAATAATAATAATAATAATAATAATAATAATAATAATAATAATAATAATAATAATAATAATAATAATAATAATAATAATAATAAATAATAATAATAATAATAATAATATATAATAATAATAATAATAATAATAATAATAATAATAATTATTATTATTATTATTATTATTATTATTATTAGTAGTAGTAGTAGTAGTAGTAGTAGTAGTAGTAGTAGTAGTAGTAGTAGTAGTAGTAGTAGTAGTAGTAGTATAACAAAGAGAATAACAACAACAACAACAGCAACAATAATAATAATAATAATAATAATAATAATAATAATAATAATAGTAATAATAATAATAATAATAATAATAATAATAATAATAATAATAATAATAATGATAATAATAATAATAATAATAATAAATAATAATAATAATAATAATAATAATAATAATAATAATAATAATAATAATAATAATAATAATAATAATAATAATAATAATAATAATAATAATAACAATAATAAAACGAAGACGACTTCGACGACGGGTAGCCAACATAAAAATCTCTTCAGCGTCAATCGTCAATCGCAGCAGTCGTCGCAATGTTATGGGTTGAATCGATGGCTACGGTTGAATCCACAGTCTATGTGTTTATATCCTCTCTGGTTTAACCCCGAGTTCAAGTTCATTAAAAAAAAGATTAAGGACAGGGTTGGCTGATTCTTCGAGCTGAAGGCAGAAGTGTAATATCTAGTATCTAGAGTTCAAAAGTATGTATGAGTATGGAAAAAAAAAAAACGCTATGAGTGAGAGACATTAATTTAATATGCATCATTCATTAATTAAATAAGTTTGAAACTCGATTTATTTTTTCTTCTGAATATTGAAATTGAATGAATAAGTATCTCGCGATCTATTTTAACTTTATCTGTTGTAGAATATGCGGGACAGATGGAAGTGGAAGCGGCGTACGGTATGCAATTCATATTGACAGTTTATTTGTTCAGTTCAAGGCAAAGTCACCGCATTTTAAAACCAAAGTTGTGAAATTTTTTTATCTGATCAGTGTTGTCGGACGAATCATAGTATTATATATATCTAGATCTCAAGTTGCTAGGTGTCTGGTTTTGTGAGAGGTTTGAACATAATATCTATCAGCCACCAACTCTTTATACTAAACGTCCCTTTATCAGGGTTTTTTTGTTTTTTTTTTTTGTTTTTTTTTGTAAAGGAAAGTGAGAGGAGAGACCAAATGGGAGGGATGGATGATTATTTAATATTTGGAAAATTCAGGAGGTCGTTTTGTATTGAAACAATTTACAGGGTTGATTAGTCATTTCTATTATTCTCGCAGATGGAAGAATTATCAAACCTCTGTTTAATTCTTGACATTTACATTATTTCAACAGATTTGTCTGATCGGTTCCAAGTTTGGCTGAAATCATTGTTTAATTCTACTTTTCAACATGCCCCAAGACACTGTGCATGATTTGAGGACATAGAATAATATGGATGAAAATTAATCACTTTAGATTTTATCATCCAAAATCGAAATCTAATCACTTAAACTTAAGTATCTCATGACAAAAATGGAGAACAGTAAAATGGATATAGATGGTTATGATGAGAATGGCTGCAAACAAGTTCCAATGGAGAGCACTTACGACAAAAAAGAAACTGAAACCATCAATCCTGAAAAAACAGAGTTAAGGAGACATTTGTCTTTGTTTAACATTGTCGCTTTTATGGTGTCGATTACTGGCCATGTTGCTATTTTTATGACACCTGGCACTGTTATGGCCTTATCAGGATCTGTTGTGATGACAATAATCGTTTGGTTTCTTGGAGGTCTTTTTGTCTACAGTCTGGCCTTGTGTTTTGCAGAATTGGGTACCATTTTTCAGAAGGCCGGAGGACCATATTTGTACATCAGGCTTACATTTGGTCCTCTTTTTGGTTTCCTTATAGCGTGGGGATATATCATAATGATTTCGGGACCATTTATTGCTTGGACATCATATACAACTGCCATTTATATTGTTGGAGCCATTGTCAATAATGAAAACTGTGAGACTGTTTCTCATGATCAAGCTGCTATGATTTTAGCAGGACTTATCATTGGTAAGTTTTATTTTACTGTGTCATTGTGTAGTGGTGATATAGTCTTGGACAATCTAATAATAATAATCTAATGGCTGAAACAAATGATCAAGTACCTTAACGGTAACGGTATGTCCTTGGGGAAAGTTGTGTTGCATATATATTTTCCTTGTTCAATCAGATTAGAGGTTTCCATGAGTAAAGCAGCATTGCCTTTTGTTCGAAGGCTGTGCTTGTGGAGCTTTGTTGTAGTCTTTTGGTATGACACTTGCCTTTGGACTTTTAGGTTCCTAGCACGAGTCCTGCTGAGGGTGGGGTAAAGTTGAGTCATTGGAAAAGGGAATTTGCTCTCATTTTCTCATTGTACTCAGGTTGGTAACAGCGTTTTCTCTGTCGAAAAAAAATTGTTATGAGTAGCACAAGACAGGTTTCAGGTCTCATCCTACATGTTAAGTGTTACTGTTGACTTAGGACCCCTTTTTAAAGTACTTTTGAGCACATTTAGTGGATATTACGCTTAATATATGAAGCCTCAAGTTTTGGCTGTATGATTTGACATCGGCTGAATGTCATTCTTTGCCTGATACTAATTGTTTTGGGAGAAAGCTACACGCTGTTTGAAGTTGAAGCCATCATTCTGAGTGTTGATGGGAATCATAGATAAAATGATTTGGTGCATTTGGTTATGTTTTTTTTTTTGTATTACTCACGTAAAGGTTAGTCAAGTTTCGAATGTATAATATAAATTTGCATATGTTATTGACAAATCAAAAATGCTGAAAAAAAATTGTTTATTTTAATACAACATATGTTAGTTGATACTCATGCAGATATTGGAAAAATGGGTAAAACTTAGTTTTTCAGATCCAGGTTTCCATTCAAGTTAATTTCTTGAATTGATACGATTTGATTTTGGATCACTTACTATAAATGTAATCGTCCTTGAAGTTTCAGTTATGCTATCTATCAAGAGCTTTGTCAGTCACAAGGGCTATAAAGTATGTATCAGTTGCTAAGTGGGAATTCGACTGGCTTAACAATAAATGCTGGTGACTGATTTTAAGAGGGATGTGTGTAACTTGATATTAACATTTATTTTTAATCATTCATTGAATAATTTGGTAATTTTAAGTTCCGATAACATTTTCCTCTTTTCTAAACCCTCTTTTTCTGTAATGAGTGATCCCATTTTTGTGGCTCTGTATCTATTTTCTTTACTTTACAATAGCATCATATTTGTTTTGTCTGTATTTTTTGTACAATTGATGTTTCAGTAAATCTTCCTTGATGTCAATTACATTGACATGCTAAAGCCTATAAAATCATAGTATGGCTGTTCCCTCAGGAGCTCTTTTTGAAATTGTGATTGGCATGAGGGCACAAATTTATTCATCTTTTAAAGCATAGTCTAGCTACTTCAACAAAACAGTAAAGCAAAACACAATTTACCAAAGTTGCTAAAAGGCTCTGATTGCTTTGGCCATTATCTAGGTTTCCTATATTAGAAGTAGAAACTTTGATCCAACCTTGTCCTCAAGAAATATATCCTCCGTAATCTGTTGCCAAATTTTGATAGTTGGTGATGTTATTAAAGTTGGCTGACCTGGCACATCTAATCCTGTGGCCACTAATTCAATTTTTTGTGATAAGGACTTGATACAAACCACATTATATGCATGTAAACTAATTCTGCAGTACTTTTTAAAAACTTGAATCTCCTTTCTATGACAATTTTCACTGAATGGGTTAATATGTTCTATGGGGTCAAAGAGAGTGTCTTTCTCGAATGCATTAAACAGCGAAGTTGGTTGTAAATTCTTTGATAGGAGTTTTCACGTTTCTAGGCTTTGGTATTGATATCTTTCAGCCTATATTCATATCCAGGGGTCGACAAATATAAAGTTGCCCAAAGAAACTTGCAATGTATCTCAAAGAAAACTTTGTATGAAAAATGAGAAAACTGATTAGGTAATTTAATTTGGAAATGAATTTAAAACACTGTGATTTACTAGGTCAAGCATACACCCCATTGTTTTCATTTAACTTTTTTTTCTTCTTGTTATTTCAGTCATGCTCTGCTACCTGAACTGTCGATATCTCAAGCTAATTGTGAGAGTCCAAAGTGCTTTGACCATAACTAAAATGATTTTGATTGCCTCCATCATAATTGCTGGGCTATACAAAGGGATAACAGGTTGGTTTACATCTAATCTCCATTAGCATTTTGTTGCAACTAATTTTATGATTTAACTTATTTCTCTCAATCACAATTAGATAAAACTTGAATTTTTTGTTATTTTGATGCACTTTTATATTATTGACAATACATGTCCCTTTACCTTTTAACGGCTATTTTTTAAAAAGCAGAATTTCTACCCGTATTTTACTTATTTTAAGTGCAAACCACACCATTTTTACAAAGACAACAATAAAATAATGTACAACTGAAGATTTGGGTGAAGTCAAATCTCCATCTGGAACTGTTTCTTAGAGTGGCAATCATATAAAGTTGTCTCCAAGTCATAATTTTTTATCTCCCATAATATCCTTACTCTGTCATTGCATTTGACAATCACATGAACTCAATTATGACATTTTACTTGTCATGTCTGTTATAACAAGTTACTCGATTTTAAGTCGGTCTCAATTATTTTAATAGTCGCACCAGACATTTCCATTTTTGTCTAGGTATGTAACCAATTACCTGAGAAAGGCAAATGCTGTTCATATCTACACGAACGGGCAATATCATATATAATAGCAAGCTATCAAGCCCTATTGCTCAAGTACCATTTCAAACAAAATACTGGAAAGTCATGAAATATTTAGACGAACACTGGTCTATATGAGATGTAATATGGATCCAGTTCAAAGCAGCCTTCTGCAACTCAGCCAAATGTGTCTAACTCTCTCTCTAAAATTTATAAATCATGGATTTTTCCACAGCATTCAACAAATTAGAGCAAAACCTGTGTCACAAGCATTGTAAAGAAAGAATTAATAACTAGAGATTCCTAAATGAGTCAATGAAATGGAGATAAAAATAAAGGGAGTAAATCTGACTCATGAATGAACAACACAAAACAAACGACATTTCGGCCTTTGGCCTTTTTCAAGTAAACACAAAATACATATATATTTATATTAGATTAGATTGTCAAAATAATATAGATGAAAATTTGTAAACGTGTGTGTGAGTATGTGTGTGTGTGTGTGGCTGACAATTTCCATCCCCGACTGATAGAACATTCGAACCTCAGTACGGCAGTATGACATTAAAGACAATCACAAAAGTTAAATGTAGCAATCAAAACGATTGCACTTCATGTTCAACAATGGATTTGAACAGACTCTGAACCAGTTTATTGAAATAGGTGTCATATGCAAAGAAAGCCAGACTAAAATTAAGCAAAAAAAAAAAAAAAATTAATTAGAGCTGTTTCAAGTTACAATCATGTACACTCTGTAAGATATACACATGGGAATTCAAAGGAGAAACTTATTTAATGGTCCGCTTTAAAATATTCTTTATGTGTGACTTCTGGATTTGGTCGGTATTTACTTTGGTATCAATTTTTATAAAATTATATTATGTATTTTTTGTTGTGTATATGTGTGGTGAGTGGTAGGGGTGTGTATGAATATATTTGAACACTGCTTACTCAGATGATTGTGATGCTTAAAAGTCATGTGTACATAACACTTTGTAATTTCTTTAATGGATTAATAACTACTACTGCTACTACTACTACTACAACTACTAACTACTACTGCTGCTGCTGCTACAACAACAACAACTACTACTACTACTACTACTACTACTACTACTACTACTACTACTACTATTACTACTACTACAGTCGACTCCACTTAATCACAGACCTTCGGGAGTTTGGGTTAGTGTGTCGATTAAGCAGAGAATCTAAAAAATAGCATCTAAGCACCAGTTTTCATGTGCCATTAGCATAGGACCTATCCCTCTGGAGTTATCTACAGGCTTGGGACCATGTTTTTTCAAGGTATGCTGCATTAGAGGGGTTTTTTTTTGTTTCTTTTATTATTGGTTTGTTTGTTTGTTTTTTGTTTGTTTTGTTTGTTTTGTTTTGTTTTTTGTTTTGTTTTGTTTTTTGTTTTTTTAGTTTTTTTTTTGTTTTTTTTTGGGGGGGGGGGGGGCGTTCTTTTTAAAAATGTTATTGTTTTTTCTTTTCTTTTTATGTTTCATTGACAACAAAATGTGACATGTTGTTTGTAAGAATAGTGATCATGAAGCGTTGGTTGCTTTTTATTCTGTGCAAGCTGTTCATTAACCCCTTGTCTTTAATCTTGCCAATGTTCGTAGATCAATAGATCAAGAATTGACCAGTAGATTTTTTACCAATCATAACATGGAATTTGTGACACACCTTAACATGTGCTCAGACAAGCATGGTTGGTTGTTTATAAACAATAACTTGAATGATATCGACCTCTCTCTGATCATTGTTAATGTTTTTATACTGCCAAATGGGTGACTAGTTATTACACAATTTTGTCGATCATATTATAAATGTTTAAGTTTACACATAGTTTTCTGTGTTGGTTCTATTGATCAAGCAGAAGAACAGTGGGTGTTTTAATGAGACGTATATCATCAATAGTAAAACCTGTGTAGTTTGCTATGTTTACCATCAGTGTCATTGTTTACATGATGATGACTGTCCGAGGGGCATGGCTGTCTAGGTGTCTATTCTTCTTGGATGTAGTTTGTCCACCATTTCAAGTTTTTCAGTGTTTGTCAGGGGTACTATTATCTGTTGACAGTTAAAACTTCACTCCCACACCCATACTACTACTACTACTACTACTACTACTACTACTACTACTACTACTACTACTACTACTACGACTACTACTACTACCACTACTACTACTACTACTACTACTACTACTACTACTACTACTACTACTACTTACTACTACTACTACTACTTACTACTATACTACTCTACTACTATTCTACTACTACTTACTACCTACTATCTTTCAACTTACTCCTACTACTACTACTACTACTACTACTATACGTACTACTACTACTACTACTACTACATACTACTACTACTCTACTACTACTACTACTACTACTATACTACTATCACTACTACTATCTACACTACTACTACTACTACATCCACTACTACTAACTACTACTACTACTACTACTACATACTACTTCTACTACTACTACTCTACTACTACTACTACTACTACTACTACTACTACTACTACTATACTTACTACTATACTATACTACTACTCTACTATACTATTACACTACTATACTACTCTACAACTACGACTAACTATACTGCTACTACTACTACTACTACTACTACTACTACTACTACTACTACTACTACTACTACTACTACTACTACTACTACTACTACTACTACTATTACTACTACTACTACTACTACTACTACTACTACTACTACTACTACTACTATTACTACTACTACTACTGCTCCTACAACTACGACTACAACTACTACTGCTACTACTACTATTACTACTTACTTACTTCCTATCCAGCGTCATCCTCATTGACATTGGTTGCCCGCTCTCTGCGATGACAAAAGTCTGCCCATTCCCTTCGTCAGTTGACTACTACTACTACTAATACTAATACATATTACTAATACTAACTTTATTATTACTGTTGCATAGATCAATCAGAGACCTTTGAAGAGCCATTGAGGGGTTCATCAACAGATCCTGGTAGAATTGCCCTTGCCCTTCTTGTGGTTACATTTTCAAATGGTGGATGGTAGGTTTCTTTTAACCCACATTTAAAAAAAAAAAAATCCCTTTATTTATCCCCATGGGGAAATTTGTCTTTAGGGTCTATTCCAATGGCAGACTGGAATAACCCAGGCGTCAGCCGCAGTGCAACGCTGCAAAGTGAGGGGCAAGGTGACTTGCTCAAGGCCATACAGCGCAGTATGTGATCGAACTCGGTACCTTTCGGGTACAAAGCAAAGACCGTACCGCTGAGCCACGCTGTCCCATGATGTTATTTGACTTAATGAAAATGAGAATAATCCTCACTAGCTTAAAAATATCAACAAAAACAAAAGTGCATATGGCTAAAGGTTACATATAGTCCATATTCCTGTATGCCTTTGAAACATGGACCATAACGAAGGAGATTCTTATTGATGCTGGCCAAAGTCAGAAAACTGTTGGCAGAAATTAAAATGAGAAAACTGAACTATTATACACGTTCGGAGACAAAACACCATCCAAAAATCAGTGCTAGAGTTGAAAAGAAGCTTGCAGAAAGGCACGAGTTCAAACCAAGGAAGACCTGGATAGGAAATGTGGAAGCAACAACTGGCAAATAGATAATCAACTGCGCGTTATTAGCTCTTGAGCGTGAAGAATGTCATTCTATGACATTCAACCTTTGTGGGCAGACAGAACTCTGGTAAGACCTTAGGTAATGTTATTTGCTTCGATTGATGCTTCAATCTATTGCCTGAGCCATATGCCATTCACATCACTCATATCTCAATTGAAAGTTTGCCAACCTGTTTGCAATGAACATGGGCCATTTGGCAGCAATAAAGAGGATGATAATTGTGGTGGTGGTTATTCTATTATTATTATAATAAAATTGTTGTTATTATCATTATTGTTATTATTATTATTATTATTATTATTATTATTATTATTATTATTATTATTATTATTATTATTATTATCATTATTATTTTTTTATTACTATTATTATTATTATTATTATTATTATTATTATTACAAAAAATGCCCTGATTACGATCTGGATGAATCGAATGCACAATAATTGACAAACGACAAATACCACAAGGCAAACTCTAACTTTAAAGTATTTTTGCTTTATTGAGAACCAAAATTGGAATGCACCATGTGTATATTTGTGTTACAAAAACCTCTGTCAAGGGAAATATTTTAAAAATGAAATAATATTTCATCAATGCAAAATATGCCCACTAACACCTTTTAAATCATCTTTAACAGGGCTTTTACTTTTCTGCGGTGGAATTCTGTGATTTTCGAAATTCTCGGTGGTTCACAGCTGATCCATGATCATAGGTTTCAGTGGTTCACAGCTGTTCCTTGAAAGGGGGGTGGAGGTGGAAGCTGTTTTCTGGTTAATTCTGAATTCACGTTACCAGGAAGTAGAAGATTTAGTCGGTCAATGATGATAATTGAGGATTTTTCAGGGAAATTCAAGCAACACATTTCTTACTAAAATTATTTCAGTTGGTTATAGACTTCGGGTTATGACTGATATTTTAGTTTTGGTTTTTAACATTTGCATGAGATTTTGCATCTAACCTATTTTTTACTGTCTGAATGTTCATTTTAATGCTCTTACAGTTTGTTATGTTCAGGGTGTCCATCAAGGTCGTAAAGTCGTAAAAAAACCCTGTAAATTTGACCTTTTGGTAGTTAAGGTCATTTATGGTCGTAAGCTTGTATCCATGGTCATAAAAAAAGTCGTAAAATAGTTGTAGGTTCCATGAATTAACATTTTAAACAGTTTTTCATTGAATTAAAGCTCGGAGTAAAAATTACGAATTTCAAAAATGACAAGGTCGCCACCATTTTGAAAATCTAGGCATGAGTCAGACATGATTTACAGTCTGACCATGGTACAATGTACATTGGTGGTCAGTTTTCGTCCTTGCTGACATAAGCAGACTTCTATGTGAACTCAACACAAGATTAGACCATTGCAATTATCAACATGGATAAGCCCTACCGTTACCCTCTCCCCTTTGCTTTGCATCTACTACGCCCTTATCTCTCGAGATGTCGATGTTACAATAACCATCACTACATTAATACAAACTACTACCACTAATACTGCTACTACTACTACTACTACTACTACAACTACTACTAGTACTACTACTACTACTACTAGTACTACTACTACTACTACTACTACTACTACTACTATTACTACTACAACTACTACTAGTACTACTACTACTATTACTACTGCTACTACTACTGTTACTACTGCTGCTACTTCTACTACTACTACTACTACGACTACTAATACTACCGCTACTACCACTACTACTTTTACTACTAATAATAATACCACAATTACTACTTTTAACACTACTACTTTTACTACTACCACTGCCACTACCGCTACTACTACTACTACCACTACTACTACAACTACTACTACTACTACTACTACTACTACTACTACTACTACTACTACTACAACAATTACTACTACTACTACTACTACTGCAGTGGTCTCTGTTTTAAGCATTTAGAGACATGCATGTTATCATTCTGACATTCTGCACGATACCCAATTGTTGTAACTTTGACACGTTTGTGGAAGCAGGGGTAAGCAAATGTGTTACCGAATTCGGTCATAATTAATCATCGGATCAAGACAGTCATTTTGATCATCACAGTATGTTTACAGAGTTGTTAATTTTGCTTACTATGTAAGGTTTGAAGGCATGATTCACGCCTGTGCACTTTATCTGTGACTTTCCTGATTACATGCATGTAATACATACCTGCACTCTACACTCTATACTAAAAACCTTTAGATCTTAAACAAACATTTAAAATTATCAGATTATATCTTCAACTTAATGACTGAGAACAGATTTGGGACCAGTTCACAGAAATAGAGGATGACATAAACAGGTGCATCCAATCAATTATTATGATGATGATGATTATTTTTATTATTATTATTATTTTATATTATTATTATTATTTATTATTATTATTATTATTATTTATTATTATTATTATTATTATTATTATTGTTCTTCTTCTTCTTCTTCTTCTTCTTCTTCTTCTTTCTTCTTCTCTTCTTCTTCTTCTTCTTTCTTCTTCTTCTTCTTCTTCTTATTATTATTATTATTATTATTATTATTATTATTATTATTATTATTATTATTATTATTATTATTATTATTATATTATATTATGTTATTATTATTATTATTATTATTATTATTATTATTATTATTATTATTATTATTATTATTATATTATTATCATTAATATTATTATTCATTATCATTTTTATTATATATTATTATTATTAGTAGTATTATTTCTATGATGAAACTATTTTATCTTTGTCATAATTATCCTCAAAAAAAATACGGTATAATAAACACCAAAATAGGTTTATAATTGATCTCATTATCCATTCACAGGCAAGCGGTTACATCACTCACTGAAGAAGTCAAAAATCCAGCAAGGTATGTGGCAGCCTCTTAATTTTTACTATTATTGATTATTGATTTAAGGAAAAGTAGAAAAAAAAGTATGTTGTGACTTGACGGGTGATTGTTACATCCTAAGAATTTTGGAATCAGCTATTATTATGTCTGTATGATTAATTAATTTAAATACCCTAGTTTCATCATCATCACCACAGCCACAACAGCATTATCAAATGCACAACAGTCACAGTCGCATCACCACAGTTTCATAATCAATGTCATTACCACCATGTAATCATCACTACTACCAACACGTCAGGATCGCCACCAATGCTATCACAACAGCACCACTACTTTAGTCACCACGACATTATCTTTGCTACCTTGTTTTTTTATGTATAATGAAATGTAAGCATTTGAGTGTATTCCTCTTTGTTGGATTTTGTGCTTGTGTCCAGATGACACTTATAGGTGATCTCAGACTAAGTACGTTGATGGTATGCCCTTGGAATCTATATCTGATCCCTATTTGTTCCCAGTTCCCCTTTGTCTTTTTTTTTCTTAGGTGCTTTAATTGTAATTCTAGAATTTGACTATCCAATTTTCTTCCTTTTTACTGGCGCTGATATAACCTAAATGTGTTGCAATCGCCCTAAAACCCTTAAAAACAAAAACAAAACATATCTGTGCTACATCCACCACCATAATATTACTAATAGTATACTGCTGTTCCAATGTTATATAAATGACATGCCAAGAAAGGTATCATCACAAGTAAGTTTATTTGCTTATGACTGCCTAATATATTGAGGGATAACATGGGGAAAAGACCACAATATTTACAGATGATGTGTCTTTATTACTACATATCTGGATCAACTGCTGGAGATGAAATTAAATGAAACCTGGTGTTATGTGATGTGCATACACAAAATCAAACCTCGTCATATTTTAGTTAGGCCCCCCGAATTATTATACCCAAAAAAATACACCAGAGCCTATTCTATATTTGTCATTCATATCTGTGGATTTTTAATTAGGTACACGTCAAAATGGTCAAATTGTATTGCTATTATCATGCCTTCTTTCTATGCACTAATATGAAACGCTCCTTTGAGTTTGAATCATCACCTGATCAAATATTGAACTATACAAAACATTTTTACAAAGAGTTTAGACATAAATTTCAAGCGCCTCACACGTACCTCCAAATAAATGCTCAAAACTAAGATACTTTAGAATAAATACAGATACAGATATTATATGTGGTTGTATACCATACTTTATCGGTATGGATTAAGATACTTTAGAATAAGCAGATACAGATATTATATGTGGTTGTATACCATACTTTATCGGTACGGATGAATTTGTTGATGTTTTTTTTGCCTTTAAATGTTTTTGTTAGTTCAGTTTAAAAATTAAAAACTGAAAATGTTGCTGTTTGAATCTCGAAGAAATGAATAACATTTCGTGTTGTTATTTTAAAAATTGATAAATCATATGTTGAAAACAGTCAATTTCTTATATCTCTTGTCAAATGTTAGGACTCTTCCCCTGGCCATCCACCTGACCTTTTTGTTCAGTGTTGGAGTAAATTTCCTTGTGTTCTTGGCCTACATGGTTGTGTTGGAAGTGGCTGATATCAAGAACTCCAATGCCATTGCTCTTGTAAGTAAATTTTAACTTGTTAGATAATAGATTGCATGAAGTCAGGATATTGTACAAGAATGATGCAGAAACTTATAAATTAATTTTGTTCTCATTACATTGAGTAGAATGCTCAGATATCATTTGCTGATGGGATTATATCCTACATTAGGTTCTTTGACTTTCCTTTCACCACCCTATGCTTTGCCCTCCTTTCTTTCTACCTGAGTATATGACGATTTCTCCCAGATTGCGTGTGAAAATCCTTGTATTGTTCCTCTGTGTGTTGATGTTCTGAGTATTTCAATACATTATATACTACAGTTTCTTTTATTACTTTTATCTCATTTTCCATTATCTGCATATTCCATGTTCCACATTCGATGCATTTAATTCATAATCTTGTGCCTTCCTTTTCTTTTGCATCTCCATGTAATTTTTGTTTCCTATTACTGTTCTTTTTTCAACTTTCGATTACACTATTTTCGATTATATTTTCTCTGCTCATGAAATCAGTTTTCTAGGTGATCAATTGCAAAAATAATTTGATAAGTGATTGCTTTAGAGGCCTGTTTTTGTGAACCATTCCCCGTTGTCTTCCTTTCTCTCAGTGTTGCAGACCTCCTGTTATTTGCTTCAAATAGGTTGAAATAAATTTGCAAAAAATCTACCTGATTTATGATTTTACATGTCTTTTCTCTTCTTCAAAAAAGAAAAGCATCTTTATTTTTCGACTCGTTATTTGATTATGCAATTATTTTCCTATTTATCAAACTAGTTATAAACATTTGACTTTTTAATATTACAGCTATTCTGGCAGCGTATTTGGCCTCCCATGATTCCAGTTGTTTCAGTATGTGTGGGCCTGGCAAGCATAGGGGCTCTCAACACGGGGATGATGGGGCATTCACGGTAAAAACATTGGCATTGAAATAAATAAAAAAATTTATTGTGCTCGATATGAGTAGAATATTGTAACAAAATTTATTGGCACTTTCAAGGCATTCTTAATCTTTTCATGTGACCTTCTTTAACATTACCATCAATTTTGAGCAGTTTATTATTGGAATGGCAATGATGTTTATAAGAATTTGCAAGAAGATATCTATTTCTTGTTGGTCTTGTTTAGGACTATTTTGTTAGTAGGTACTCATGAATATGCATAATCTTCTCCAAAGAAGACTGGTTTCCCATGATTCCTCACTTTTTAATGGTCAATCCATAATCCGTTGTACAACAAACAACATAACACAATTTTTAAACAGAATTTTAAGAAAAACTCCCAAAATTGATTGATTGAATACATATTTTAGTTTTAACAACATCATGCATTGACAGACTTTTAGTGGTTTTATAAAGACTTCAGGCCACA
Organism: Berghia stephanieae; assembly: GCF_034508935.2. Lineage (NCBI taxonomy): Eukaryota > Metazoa > Mollusca > Gastropoda > Nudibranchia > Aeolidiidae > Berghia > Berghia stephanieae. The sequence goes on along the minus strand of NC_088366.1, from coordinate 16,736,601 downwards.
CATAATAGCCATCATTGGCTTTTGATTCATGTAGTAGAATTATATGATAATAATAATAATGCGTAGTTTCTATAACACCCCTTTTCGTCAAAAGTTCTTGGAAATGCTTATGCAAAGACTGATCATGCGATCGTATTATATCATTCAATAAAATCACTCACAGAAAACTGAAGGGAAGTACTCTGTCGTCAAAGAGGTTTTAAAGGAGGACAGTGAATTACGATGTTTGGTGTCTACTGAAAGGGCATTCGACACAGAAGGAGCAGAATGTGCGAAAGCACGGCATGAAAACATTGACTTAGAAATCGAATGGTTCAAGTACAGGGAAGTAATTGAGTGGAGAAAGCGATTCAGATTGTAGATAGAAAGAAGAGATTACAAGTAGTTGGGACAGTGCCATGGATGCTCTTAAAACAGTAACAGGCAAGTTTGCAAGCAGCAATCCGCTTCTCCGTGATACAGCATTTCAATTGATTTACTCCATAAGTAATCAATTTAATGACATTTTGTAAAGTAAGAATGAATTTGCCATGATTAAATCAGTCACAAGTGATGATTATCTAGATGAAATGTGATTGATATTCAAGCTTGTTTATAATTTTTAGCCATATTTATTTCTAAACAAAGACCATAAAAAGGGTGTTGAAACAAAGTTTCAAAGTTTATTCAATCTTAGGCTTTCGCCAATAAATCACGCAATTTGATGACAACATACATGAAAGTGGGAAAAAAAATGGTAAATGGAACCAAAAAATAAACTGATACCATTAATAACAACAAAAAATACAACAATCGTAATACCACCAATACGTATAATGATAATAATAATAATATTAATAATAATAATAATAATAATAATAATAATAATAATAATAATAATAATAATAATAATAATAATAATAAACAAATATCATAGTTAGAATAAACAGAAAATCCCCAAGTCTGCATGTTTTTCCTTGTAAGAGTTCCCATTAATTTTTCCTCCATGTCTATCAGCAGTGGGGGCAGCGTGGCTCAGCGGTACGGACTTTGCTTCGTACCTGAAAGGTACAGAGTTCGATCACTTGCCGCTGCGCTGTGTGGCCTTAAGCAAGTCACCTCACCCTAGCTCAATTTCCGGCGCTGCACTGTGGCTGACGCCTGGATTATTCCATTGTCCCTTGGAATAGACCCTAGAGACAAATTTGCCCCGTGGGATGAATAAAGGGAATTTTTTTTTTTTTTTTATCACCTCATTAAGCAGATCATTGAATGACGTAAACTAAATTGGCTGTAAATAACTAAAATAAATACCTGAAGCTTTTTTTTTTTTGGTGCATTTATGGTAAGGATTTTTTCACAATATTGCTAACAAGTATTACACAGGTTCCTTTTATGTCCCTTTTTTAATCACCAGAGTTCTGATGGCAGTAGCTAGAGATGGAATTTTACCAAAGGCGCTATGCACTCTGAACCTCACACATAAAACACCTATTATTGCCCTGATTACAGTTGTAAGTTGAAAAAGTAAATGAAAATGGCTTCTTTTCTGCTAATTTTTTTAAATTATTTTTTTTGATTTTGGTATTATGTCAGAAACAGAAAGTTAAGTTTGATGAATTACAAGTTTGTATTACTTGCTGTTTAAGGTGAAAGCTATTTCAATTAAAGAAATGTTCATTAAAAATTGCACAACTTAAGTTATTTATATCTGTCTACTGAAAAATCTGTTGTTTCCCCTTTTAAAATACTGACTTAGAAAAAACTGTTTTGTCAGCTGTTTATTCTAAGTTGTAAATAAAGAAAGAAATATCACATACCAACCTCCGTTTTAGCTGAGATTTTAGGCTTAAAAATTGCATTATTACCATAATTTGGAGCACATGTGGAACACATATTGATCATTGTGAATCAGTTGAAATGATTGTTATAAATGCTCATATTAACTCCCCCTAAATGCCCGTTTTGTCTGCTTCCCACTCATTAGGCGTTTAGGCAATCACCTCTGTATTTCAAATTTTCGCAATTCATCAAACTTGAAACTGCAATTCTTTTTACATTTTTGAGACACCCCCCCCCCCCCCACACACACACACACACACAAAATTCTGCTCAGGGACTTTGGATGGTTATATTTGAATAGAAAAATCATTAAAATTATTAAAAATATAATGTGTTGTTCTACCTTTTTGTTTGTTCGTCTTTGTTTTTTTTTTGTAAATTATTTTCAATACAAAATGATAAATGTTAACATACGAAATTTAATAAACAAAAGAATATATACCAAAAAAAAAAAGAGAAATATTTGCAGTAACACATATATTGTTCTTCCAGTCTAGTTATGGCTTGTTCATGCTCGTTGCTGGCAGTGCAGCTAAGATGGTCCAGTTTATTGGTCTGTTTTCATTCATCATGGGTTTCTTCATGGCTTTGGCAGTGGTTTATTTGCGCTACACCAGACCTGAGCTCCCAAGACCATATAAGGTACCTTAATGGCATTCACCATTTCTTTATCTTTTTTTTTTTTTTGGGGGGGGGGGGGGGGGGGGCGGGCTATCATCTGCTTCTAGATTAAAAACAGTTTTCTTCTTTAATTTGCTATGGGGAAGTTCTCTTCAGAGTTTGTTATGGAATAAGGTAAATAACTTGAGCATTAAGTTAAAGATCTGAACACATGTGTATGAAATGGTGCCAGACGAAGCAAGAAAGAAAACTATAAGAAGAAAACAATCCCAAAAAATCAGTCTGCCTCGAATGGGAATTGAACCTCAGACCTCCTGATTACCGGTCAGGCATGCTACCATTACACAGAGGGCCCTGATAGTTGGGACAATTTTAATTCCTATTTTAGGAATATGATATGACCTAGGTATTAGCACAGCCATAGAGAAAGCTATAAGAGTTGAGTGTATAGCTCAGGGGAAAAATGAGATGTGGAAAAAAGGTTGCACAAAACATAAGGAAAAAAAAAATCACTTTATCGGACCTGCCTAGTTGAAAATCTGAAAATTCGTAATTTTAAGGAAATAAAAATTGTAGTCGCCATAATTAACTTTACATGTCAACAATTTGCCCTCACAGTGATTAGATATCACTCCAAAATCTTTATAATTATGCACTTCAAAATCAACTTTTATTTTCAATAAATTTTAATGACTTAGAATGTTTTTGAAGTTCTGAAATTGGAGCCAAAACTTCGTAAATCTACGAATTTTTCATAATGCTAGACAGGTCAGCTTTATTCGTTTCCAGTTGATGTTTCTCTTCACGGTCTATCTGGAGCAATGACTGAAGTAACCCTGGCTTCAGAGGATATTCAAGGCTGCAAAGTGAGCAAAAGATGCTGTTTCTTGCTCGGGGACAATGAAAAATTGGGGAGCAAAAGCTACTTATAAAATATGTCTAATTTTAAATGTCCTTGTAAGTTTCCATCAACCTCATATGTCGTTCACCATACTGTAAAATATCTCTATTTGATTCTTTTTTTTCTTTTTTTTTCTTCTTTTTCCAGGCACCGTACATTTTCCCAATGCTCCAACTAGTCGTGAATTCCTCCATGTGCATGCTGGTTGTATACCAAGAGCCTGCTTGGATGCTGGTTGGATTTGCCATCTTCTTTGCTGGTATCCCTTTGTACCTTTTTGCCAAGGCACCTGTGCCAAAGCCTCGGTCTTATAATAAAGTCACAGGTGAGTAGTACAATAGTTGTCATTAATGTGCCCAGTGATTAGGAAGTAAGAAAATTAGGTATTCAGACAGAAGGGACTTATAGACGGGGATATGTAGCCTTGTCACATTGTAATGGTAGCACGTCTGACTGGTAATCAGAAGGTCTGAGGTTCGATCCCCAGTCGAGGTAGACTGATTTTTTGGGATGTTTTTTTTTTTCTTCTATTTTTCTTTCTTGCTTTGTCTGTCACCTTTCATACAAACTTGTTCAGATATTTATCTTATACAGGTGCTTGCTCCTTAATTTCTATAATTTCACAGTTGAAAACCTTGTTGAAGAGTCATTTATAGCAAGACACTTTACTTACCGATTCATTAATGCAGAGAAAGTTTATGAGGTGGTGATATCTTCTGACCTACTGAAATCATGATATTCTAGAAAAAGAGGCCAATAGAGAAAGAAAACATGATGAAGTGATTTAGTTACAGACCAAAACAACTTCAAAATTACATAGATAATCTGATTAAAACTGCAGATGATTTGGGTGAAGAGGCTGAAAAGTCATTTTCACAATGCAACATGATCTTCTTGTCAGGGCCAATGAGCTTTGGAGAGGCTCAAAATGTAGAAGAAGGGAACTGAATATTCTTGCTTCAGAAATAGAAATGAAAGAAAAGTAGCCAGAAGCTTACTCTGTCATTGTGTATATATGTAAAATCTAAAAACTGATCTAATATTATAGTGTGTGTAGGTGTATAGTGTAGTGAAGGTAGGCCCAATATATTTATTGATACGAGTAACCAAAATTTTGTCAAATAAATGCTTAACTACTTGGCATTGTCACTCTCAAGCCATGATGTCCTGAATTGTCCTTACCTTGAAATAATAATAATAATAATAATAATCTTTATTGTCCAAATTAAATGCAATTCATGTGAGGTAAACAATGCTCAGTTTGGTTCATGGTATGAACATCAACACGTTTACATTACAGACACAAACATACACGAACATACACGCTTGCACATTGTTTCTACACATGTATACAAAAGAAATGAGCGTAAATACAAACACACATACATACAGACAAACGTACATACATACACATATACATACAGACATACATACATACATACACATATACATACATACATATGTACATCCATACATATATTATACATACATACATATATACATACATACATACATACATACATACATACATACATACATACATACATACATACATACATACATACACACAAACAGACAGACAGACAGAACGATACGATATATTTGCTGGGACAGCAGATAACCATATTATAAATTCCCTCAAATGGTAAGATTGATAGTATTATCAGTAAATGTCTTGAAATTTACTTATTCGCGTCATTTTGTAATGTCTGATTGCGAACAATTATGGTAGGCCTTTTGCTTGGTCTGGTAGGATTTTTTAATGTCTCTGATACCTGGACACCCGAATGAAAAAAGTTTATTTTGGCAATGGCTGTCTTACACAGAGCTAGATTAATTTTTTCTTGAGATAATCATTTTTTTTCTTTTTGTCTTTTTTTTTTTTAAATGGAAATAATTATTTTTAAAGAATAAATTTTCAATGATATTGAAAACAAGAGATCAGTTATTTTATTTTCATTTCTTTTTGTTTTCCAGGAGAACTAACAGCTGTGATTCAAAAGTGCCTCGTTTTGGTTCACGTCGATTGAAGTTTATACTTTTGGTTCAATCCGATTGAAGTTAATACCACATGGCCTTTCAGTTCATGCATTCCTTTGCGACATTTGTAATAATATGCAATGAACTCTTTACCAAAGTCGTTCTTTTCTTCTTTTTTTTTTTTCTCAAATGCAATTTTATTGTTATATATTCTTTAATTCTTTGGTGTATTTTTACACAAATTTGGATTTTATATTTTATAATTGTATTTTAAAAAACTGATGGGTGTTTTTGGTCTTTCATTTAACTGACTACTTTTTGTGTGTATGTGTGTGGGGAGAGGGGGGTAAGGGGGTGAAAGTTGAGCAAAGAGTGTGTTTGGGGAGGAGGGGGGAGGGGCGGAAGTTAATGTTGTTGAAAGGTGACAGAAATACATACTATGTATTTGTTAAATGTAATTATTTTAGATTTATTACAATGAATTATTTTATAAGATGAGTCAGATAGCCGAGCAAGAGGTGTTGCAAGACTTTTTTATTTCATGGGATGCACCACTGGCTTAATATTTATTGAGATAAGAGTTGCCAGATAGTTTAATTGATGCCTTTGACTATTTGGTTACAAAATCTGTAAAATGATTACAGCTGGTAAGGTTAATGTCAGTATGTTAATACTGTCTTCATGGCTGTATTGAAGTGCATTGGTGTTTGTTGCTTATACGAGTACTCTTTTGTAGTCTTAATGGCAATTTATTGTAAAAACCTGGTATGTTAAACTGGAATTGTGATTCCATTCTGATTACTCTCTGTGGTAAAGTCAAGTCCAGTGAATATGGATTTAGTATATTTCTATTCCAATAGGGCAATATTGATTATTTAGTGATGTCTACCCAATATTACTTATCACTAGTATGAATGTATTTAAATGTTGTTCATAGCATACCTCTATTGCATTTCATTACAAAGACTTCTGAATGCTTATGTATTTTTTTCCTATTGAGTTTATTCCAAGGAAAATTATATTGACTCTATTCCTGTGTCTTGAATGCAAAAGAAAGGTTATTCTGAATGTTAAAGACTAAACTGGTGAAAATGTTTTTTGGTGATTGTTGAATTTGCTTCTGAAAGAATATCCTCTTAAGTCACAATCCTCATTTTTTAAAAAAATTTGCAATCTTGGTTTCTATTGAAATGTAAATTATATCTATGTGACAAAATGTTGTCATCAATTGTGATGTGTTTATCATGAAAATAGGTATTTTTATATTTTAAAGGATCTTCTATATTTTTACAGATATTTCTTTCCGTATGGCTCAGAGCAAAATTGAACAAATTATTTTATGAGTATTTTTTCCGTGTTGCACATAACTTAACTGACATTGCTTTAATTTTTTTTATCAGAGGTAAAAATCTTTAAAAATTATTTTCTTCTTGATGGTTGTAAAGTGTTTCTGTTTTGAATTGCATAATGATATTTTTTGAATTGCATAATGGCATTTTAATAATATAGTTTTTTCATTATACTTATACATTTTTTATTTAAAATTTATGTAAAAAAGATTTTCATTCAACTGAGATTAATGATGTTATTTGTGTTCAATGGGTTATTGTTTTGGAAGGGTATTTTTGCCGAGAGAGAAAGAGAGAGAGAGAGACGATTAGCTGAATGTATTTTTATGCTATTTTCTTTGTTATTTTACTTATGAATTCTATCACCGTAGTGTAAAAGTATATTCTATTAATATACATACTATTTGTGTCAGATGAATGTATCCTTTTCAATGGTTATTTATTCTTATGTCCTGATGTGCCATTTGAGTTGCCTCTGACTAGACATGCAAATAGATTGCTTCTGGATCGTCTATTTTTATTTTTTATTTTTAAAAAAAATCTATTTTTAGAAAATCCACTTTAAAAGTTTACTAAACGTCATGGCAATGTTTAAAGTACCCTCTGAAAAAATAAAAAAATTGAGCTTTATATAGCGCAATATCCACTGAATGTGCTCAAAGCGCTTACAAGGGGTCCCTGGTCAACAGTAACATTTAACATTTATGACGGGACATGGCGCCTGTTCAGCGATATTACAATTTTTCTGACAAAGACAACACTGTTAAAGGCCAGGTACACATTTTACACCTGAGTACGGTGAGAGAATGAGAGTAAAGAGCCTTTTCCAAGGACTCAACTATGCGCTGAGCGCGAGCCTCGAACCCAGGACCTTCCGATCCAAAACGAGTGTCATACCACTAGACCACATAGCTGCACAAAAAAATAAAGTTAAAATGTTTATCTATATATTTGTATTAATATTCATAATGCAGAATTTAAATCATGCTTGTTTACGTGCTCAACACTCAACAAAGGCAAAGTGCCTATACATATGATATTTGATAAAATCTCAATTTAATTGTTCATTTAACCTTGTTGTTAATGAACCAAATATTTTTATGTGCCTTTATTATAAGACAATCTTAAAGGATATTTACAGGTTTTTGAAGCTTTTTCTTAAAGATATTATTTTGTGGTAGATGGAATCTCCTTTTGGGCTTAGTTAAGTTACCCTTAACCGAGACTAAAATCATAATATTGAGACAAGAAACTTAGAGCTCCATGCATACGCTACGTCAAGTCCGTAAATATAAAATTTGAGTTGTGATGGTATGTGCAACCTTCAAAGTTATAAACAAGAGATGAGTGAGTAGGAAATTGCCAGAAGACAATAGAGAATAAAAAATTTTCGCGGCGGTGATGGGGTTTGAACCCGCGACCTTATTGGTACGACAACTCCGCCTGGTTCAAACCTCATCATCGCTGCGAACAATTTTTATTCTCTATTGTCTTCTGGCACTTTCCTACTCACTCATCTCTTGTTGTTACCAACATAAAGTGCCTGCTCCACTCACTTTTCTGACTTCAAAGTTATAGTATGTTAAAGAGAATGTAAAGAGAAGTAATCACCCCACTGAAGTTAGAAGCAGCAAAAATCTGTGCAAAGTTAAGTCATATTACATATAATCATCTGCTCGAGAGGATGTTTACCGACTTGACATGATCTGATCATGATTCGCATCATCTGCTATTAAAACGCTTTTGCTACTCTTGAACTTTCTTGTCCATGTATTTCAGTCTCGGCCCTTACTGTTGCAATGTCTTATATTATACCCCAGTATCATTAGTTCATTCCAGGCACCTTTGTGCCATTGTTCAGGAATTAGATGTAATGGCTTTACCTGGGTCTCATCCAAAGTCTTTTGCTGACAGGGAAACAGTCAGATGGACTATTTATTTCTTATATTTGTTTTCCTTGTAAATCATCTCTCTATGTTAGGTTCTTGTATACGTTACTATGTAAACAATTGAGTGTATAATAATTTTTTTTTTCAGAATTCCTGGGACTTTTAGATTAAATTGTTTTTGATATTTTACTGACATGGAGATAGATGGGTTCGTCTTTTGAGTAGTGTTTTAGGAAATGATATTTTTTACTTGTAAATCATCTGTTATAATATATTATTATATTTGTCATTTTGAATGTATAATGTAAGCATTTGAGTGTATTCCGCTTTATTGGATTTTGTGCTTATGTCCAGATGAGACTTATCGGTCTGGGTGGGGTTCCTGACCTCCCATAGTGGGCAAGGGGATACATACTGTTTCTTCTATCCTCTTATATCTGTTTTGCAACATGCTTTCTGTCTTTGTCTTGGAATGAGATTACTTGGTTTTGTCCTGGCCCTGTAGGAGTCCTAGCTGGGAGGGAAACAGTTAAATGCATAGTTATTGTTTTGGGAGATGATATTTTATTCCTTGTAAATCATCTCTCTGTTATCCATTATTATATTTGTTATTTTGAATGTATAATGTAAGCATTTGAGTGCATTCCTCTTTATTGGATATTGTGCTTATGTCCAAATGAGACTTATCGGTGATCTAAAACTAAGTACATTGATGGTATCCTCTTGGAATCTACGTCTGATCCCTATTTGTTCCCAGTTCCCCTTAGTCTTACTCTTTCTTGGGTGCTTTAATTGTAATTCTATAATTTGACTATCCTATTTTCTTTTTTAGTGGCATTGATATAACCTAAATGTGTTGCAAGCGCCGTAAAACCCTTAAAAACGAAAACAAACATAAAACTCAATATAACTACAATCGGTTTTAATTAATTCAGGCTTTCAATGCTGTGCTAACCAAGAACCCACGATAACCAGGACACCACATTATTATTATTATTATTATTATTATTATTATTATTATTATTATTATTATTATTATTATTATTATTATTATTATTATTGTTTCTTCTTCTTCTTCTTCTTCTTCTTTTCTTCTTCTTCTTCTTCTTCTCTTCTTCTTCTCTCTCTCTCTTCTTCTTCTTCTTCTTCTTCTTCTTCTTCTTCTTCTTCTTCTTGATATTAATACTACCTACTTCTACTATTATTATCACTGATATTATACTGATAATATCATTAATATTATTGGTATTATTGTAAATGTGTATCAATGTAAGTAATGATATGTAACTCAGTTGATCCAGAGCCTCTGTCTGGTAATTGCGTCAGGATGGACCAAATGTTAAAAATTGAATTTAAAATCTGTATTATGAACCCAGGTTTAAAAGATTTTTCTCTTTTATTGGGAAGAATTTAAACATTCAAAAAATGATAATCGAATTACCTATTCTGACCCTGGGATGATGCCTTTTGACCTCCCATGTTCGGCGGGGAGGTCTCTTATTATGCTGTGTCTTCCATCCTCTTATATCTGTTTTCCTTTTCCAGGTTGCTTTCCGTCTTTGGTTTTGAGTGAGATGTCTTGGTTTTGTCCTGGCCACAGTCCTTGTTTCGGGAGATAATATTTTTCTCCTTGTAAACTGTTATGTTTCTGAGTTATATTTGTTTTGTTTTGAATATAATATTTTGTTAGCGTTTGAGTTTATTCCCCTTATTTGGATCATGTGCTTGTGTTTGGATTGGACTCGAGTGATCTCAAACTAAGCAAATTGATAGTTTGCTACTGGAATCAACTTCTGTTCTTCATTTGATCTCAGTCTCCTTTGTATCCTTTACTTTTTCTCAGGAACATTTAATTATGAATTTATAATCTTTTGACTATGCCAAGTTTCATTATTCTTATTAGCACTGACATGACCTAAAAAGTACAGTAAGAACCGTAATACCCTTAAAAATATACATGTTCTGCTTCTTTCATGTTTATAGTCAATATATTATAGCATTTGGCTCAACCCGATCTAATACCACATGTAAGTACAGTCTTATTTCTCTAATTTTCAGATTTTATTCTAATTCTCTTGTTCATTGAATAATATGTATAAAATATGTACATTTCATATGTAGATCTTGTGTAAACAGTAATGAATACATCTAGATAAAAAAGAAAAAAAATCATAAACCTGGGTCAGGGTCTTTTAATCTCCCAATGTGGTGGGGAGGCTCTGTCTTTATACCCCTACTTCTTTTTTCTCTTTCCACGTTGCTCTTGTCCGTGTTCTGGATTGACAATGCTCGGTTTTTTCCTGGTCCTGGTGGTTGGAATCCTTAACTGAGAAGGACGTAGTTTTTTGTTTTTTTTGAGAGATGATATTTTTTCTCTTGTAAGTCAATCCTTCTGTTTTGCTCTATTATAGTTTTTAGTTTTGAACATATTGTAGCCTACTACGTACTGTAAACATTTCAGTGTATCTTTCTTGGCAGGATCCTTTGCTCGAGACTGCATGGGACTTTTAGGTAATGTCAAAATAGACACGTAGATAGATTGCTTATGGGATTTTCTGTTCCCTATTTGAACCAGTCCCCTTTGTCCTACTTTTTCTTTGGTTCTTATATCATCTAATCTACAAATTTTCCCCCATCACTCCCTTTTTACTGGTGCTGAAATGGCCTACAAGTATCGCTGGTGCTGTAAAACCCATAAAAACAAAACCCCTAAATAAACCCTTAATGGTGTTCCTGGCCTCCCATAGTGGGCAGGGAGGCACTTTCTGTGTCTTCTATCCCCCTATATCTTTTCTTGAGTGCTTTAATTGTAATTCTAGAACTTTTTACTTTCCCATTGTCTTCCTTTTTACTGGTGCTGATATGACCTTAATGTGTTGCAAGCGCCGTGAAACCCTTAAAAAAAAAATAAATAAAATAAAACCAAAAAAAAACCCCAGCAAACTACACAATTCAAATTTCGTTCGCTGACTCATCCTTTATTCAACCAATCAAGTGTCAGGCTTGTTGCCAACATCACTGATTAATTCTCTTCAATCTGTCATCAGCGATCCCTCCATGAAATCCACACCTCTCATCCGCTAACCTGACATCCATATACAGTTGAATCCGCATAAAGTCAACACTCACGTCTGCTTAAAGTCCCAACTTTTCTGTTCTTTATTCAAGTGAGTTTCATTGATACTAGATAATCATTGATACTGGATAACGTCAACTTTGCTTAAAAGTCAACCAATCTTTCAGGTCCTGCGATGTTGACTTTATCAAGATTCGACTGTATTGAGACTTCTAACTTATGTGATTCTTTGTCTTCCTTTACATCTCATCCCTTTCTATTTTTCCTTTTTGGATTGTTTTGGGGTTTTTTTTTGAAAATGTGACCAAGAAATCTCATCTTTCTTATTCTGTATACAAATTTTATAATTTTTGGCTGTATTTAAGCCAATTTGACTCAACATTCAATCAATTGTAACTCCCATGTACTAAAATAAAATATATTTTATTTCTGTTGAATTTGTTTGTTTCTTCTTGACTGAATTTGAAATGAAATGAAATGATATGGACCACTTCCTGTGTAAATGACACTGAAAAAATAGAAGCTTCAATTTAAATTCACAAAGACAAATGATGTGGATGTTTTGGGTTTCCTCGTGGTCAAGAAAACAAAATGATACATTAAAGACGACTGTTGGATGAGAGGATTGTATTGTTAAAGTGAATTAAATGGAACTGTGATACTTCCAAGTACCAACATTTGCATTTCCTGGGTGGGATTCCTGACCTCCCAAATCCTTTTAATTGTACATCTAGAATGTTTTTACTATCCCATTTTCTTCCTTTTTACTGGCACTGATATGACCTAAATGTGTTGCAAGTGCCGTAAAACCCCTAAAAACAAACATCACTTAAAATTCAGACAGCTGAGAAGTAATTGGCTAGGGTTGTCCACAAGTAAAGGGGTCTGGAAATTTATTAGTGTATTGTTTTAACACGTCAACACAATCATCCAACATCGATCATTCCTGTAATTACAAACACAGTGTTTCAGCCTCGTCAGGGATTGACCCCTCACATGCTAGTAGTGTCATGCTTATCGGAACAAAGTTATCTTCTTAGGGTCTAAAAAATATTAACCTCCTTTCCCCCTACCCTTTGATAAACAATTCCTGTAAAATGTTGTTGAGATACAACTTTAAAGGCAGCTAACAAAACTTGGTCTTTATAAAAGTGAGTCTACAGGCAATTTCACAACCCTATGGCGCTACAGAGAGGATGTCATTATAAGTGGGCTGCACTGTATACAGTAATAGTTATCAGAGATCATAAATATGATGGCTTTTGGATTTTTCAAATTGTATAACGATATCTTCCATCCACCCACCCAACCCCCCTTCCTGACAATTGCCCGTCTTCCTCATGTGTATCCCTCTCTTTAATATCCTCCATTCCGTAATTAAGCGCACGTGTGCATGTTTGTTTTTTATTTGCTGTAAAGTTGTTTTAAGATGCTTACGACACTTCTGTGTCATTTTAAGCACAATTAAAGAGGAATAATTATAGAATTGTTAAAAATTAGATCTTGCTAACAAGTATCTAAGGAAAAATATAACAAAGGGGACAAATTCAACACAGATCAGAAGTAGATCAAAGAGCAATTTATTCATCGTCATCATCATCATGTTCTGATATCACAAAAATGTCAATATTTAGTAGTATTCGTGAATTACTTTTTTTTACAAGAGTAACAATAATAATAATAATGTATTATTATTATTATCATTATTATTATTATCATTGTAATAAAAATATTTTCTAAAGCACCTTATCCCGAGAACGTATCGGTTCCAGGCAAAATTATGTTTGTGATAACAGTCTAAAAAGGACAGTGTCATACAATGCAGAAAGAAAGTACATTAAAAAAATCATTACCCCCAAAAGTTTGAGGAAATAAATAGTTTAAAGCTTATCTAAAAAAAATAGTAAAAGAATTTGCAAAGTGCACAACAAATTATATACAATGTGTAAATATTGATTTTGCACAGCCTATTGCGTTTCATTTTAAAGATCTGTTAATTACATAAAGTACTGATTGATTGATTGATTGATTTTAAGGGTTTTACGGCGCTTGCAACACATTTAGGTTATATCAGCGCCAGTAAAAAGGAAGAAAATGGGATAGTAAGAAGTTCTAGAATTACAATTAAAGCACCCAAGAAACAGTAAGACAAAGGGAAACTGAGAACAAACAGGGACCAGATGTAGATTCCATGAGCATACCACCAATGTACTTAGTTTGAGATCACCTATAAGTCTCATCTGGACACAAGCACAAAATCCAGCAAAGAGGAACACACTCAAATGCTTACATTATACATTCAAAATAAAAATAATAATACATAACAGAGAGATGATTTACAAGGAAAAAAATATCATCTCCCAAAACAATAACTATGCATTTGACTGTTTCCCTCCCAGCTAGGATTCCGGCCACTGCCAGGACAAAACCAAGTAATCCCATTCCGAGACAAAGACAGAAAGCATGTTGGAAAACAAATATAAGGGGATAGAAGACACAGTATGTACCTCCCTGCCTGCTATGGGAGGTCAGGATCCCCACCCAGACATATAATGCACTCTTATCATAACTATTTATAATTTCATACGGGACATAAATATAGAGCAATCTGTATAAAATACGCATCAACAAATTCCTTTTAAACCACTTTTTGACAACAATGAAGGGGAGTGACCGCTTAGAAGACCCACCAAGATTACGACCTCGGACATAACTGACATTTGTTTTTAAGGGTTTTACAGCACTTGCAACACATTTAGGTCATTTAAGCACCAGTAAAAAGGAAGAAAATTGGTTGGATAGTAAAAACGTTCTAATTGTACAATTCAAAGGACTTGAGAAAAAAAGTAAGACAAAGGGGAATAGTTCAAATAGAGAACAGATGTAGATTCTAAGAGCACAATATCAGTGTACTTAGTTTGAGATCAACTAAAAGCCTCACCAAGACACCAGCACAAGATCCCACTAAGAGGAACACACTCAAAGATAAGAAAAAAAAATAACAGTGCATCTCCCAAAACTATAATTATAGATTTAACTGTTTCTCTCCCAGCAAAGGGCCCGGTCACGGTCAGGACAAAACTAAGTAATCTCATTTCAAGACAAAGACAGAAAGCAATTGGAAAACAGATATAGTCCCTGCCCACTATGGGAGGTCGGGAACCCCAACCCAAGGTGGAAAGGTTCAAAGGGGGAAAAGATGTAGATTCTAAGAGCACACTATCAGTGTACTCAAGTCGGGATCACCTATAAGTCTTATCGAGACTCAAACAAAGGTCCCCACTGAGAGGAATGCACTCAAATATGTACAACCAATATATATTTATAACAACAAAATAACGTAACTATATAACAGAGGTGATTTACAAGGAAAAAAATATCATCTCCCAAAACTATAACTATACATTTGACTGCTTTCCTCCCATTCAAGATTCCGCCCAGGGCTAGGACAAAACTAAGTTATCCCATTCCATGACATAGACAGAAGACAACTCAGGAAACAGATATAAGAGGATAGAAGAGACAGTGTGACCTCCTGCCCACCATCATAACTGACTACTGGTAGGCCTACCTCTACAAATCTGAAACGCAAGAATTTGTTGTTTTTTTTTCATATTTGTAGCATAAAATTGTTGATCTGAATATAATTCTTAATTGTGGAATTACATGATCAGATTTCTTCCATTATATAAATTCTTGAGGCCTGATATTTTAAAGTTTAAAATATAAAAATGTTTAAAACATAAGGAATTCCCTACTTGGAAAAAAAATAGAAATTACAAAAATCAATCTGTATAAAAACTTTAAAAAATGATATGGAGTATTTATAATTGAATCGTTGACAATCATAACATTGATATTTATTTTTGTTCTTCTGATCAGGTTTTTGTTTGTATTGACAAATTGCATTAAAATATTGTTTAAAACCAAACCCAGGAATAGTGAAAATGATTAATAAGTGTGATGTAGGGTAGGCAGATAGTGGCTTATAGTTGCATGACACTGCACTGCCTCGTGTCACTCGCAATTCCACTCAAACACATAAACACACACACAATGCAAACACCAGGTATCTACATATTAAAAATAACACTTATTAATGTTCAATCAATTTTATGCACGGTAAATAAAAATAGCATGCGTCAACATTTTTGTGGGTACACCAGATAATTATAAGGAGTAATACAGTACTAGAACTTCTTTGACTAGAAAAGAAAAGGGTGGTTGATAGAGAGTAAGTATTCAGAAATGAGAATTGTAATGACTATCCATGATTTGAACAGATTTTTAATGGCATTAAATAGTAACAGTGGAATGATTAAGTGAAATGATGGTCCTTGCAATGCTTTTGGTTACATCAACGCCAGCAGTAAAAGAGAAGATATAGGGCTAAGACTAAGATTCATCTCCGCTTACAATCCTCCATGAATGATATCTTCGAGTCTGAAACATTTATTTATGGGGGGGGGGGGGGGGGGGGGGTGGCGAGAGGATAATAAAATCACATGCCAACTGAAACTGGGCTTACAACTCATGCCGTAAAAGGGTCGAGGAAAAACTGAAAATTATTTTCCACGACAAAGACCATATGAAAAGAAATAAAAAATGTCGGGGTTAATAGAAAGTATAACAAGTGGGCTCCCCAATTCTACAAATGTCTTCCTTATTCTTATTTGAATCAAAGAAAATGCAGTAGACCAAAAATTATAATGAATCATAAGCATTGAATTCAACAATAAAACACACCATATCATATAATGTCATGAAGAGCAGGTCTTTCAAGAAGACAGTGGGTCTGAGGTTCGTTCAGATTTTTTTTCCAGAACTCATTTTCTTTTGTATTTTTTTCTGTACAATATTTGGCACTGTATAATAAACAAATTTTAAATATTATAATCCTGCATTGGTGCCTACCCCTTATATTAAGTAGGCCATAGACACCAATAAATTGCATTAAATTATAAAGACGAAAAGAAAAATAATGGTTATAAATAAATCTCCATACTCTCATATTTTATTGTCATGATTGTCTACCTCAATTATTGGTAAATAATCAAATAAATAAATAATTGCATAAATAAATAAATGAACATGCATATTCAAATAACACATTTCCATGGTCACATTATGCTTCATTGGCTTTTAGTTTCATTTATTTCCCGTGGAGCCAAAAAAAAGTTCCATCTCATATTGTGCAACTCAACACCCACCTTTTTGTACTAACCCTCTATTTATGTCAATGCCTGTAGTTAAGTGCTCATTAATATCTCAGACATGGGATAATTTGTATATAATGCCTTCGCCAGTGACACAATACCAAGCTAGAATTTTTGCAATCATTGTCACCCATCCAGCTACTGACCAACTCAACATCTCTTTTGTCTTATTTGTTTTTACCACACTTGAGACTTGGGTCATTTTAGTGATAATTGAATTGATCTTCTGGATCAAAACCCAGAAACAAAACAATTCAGGAAAAGCGTTTATTGTACAAGTTTTGAGAATTGAATTGAAGTCCATATAAATGTTACCCAGTTGCAATAAACAACCAATAACTATCATGAGACTTCCTTATTTCACATTCTCATCCAAGCTGAAGCATTTTTAATTTCATACTTTCAAATCAAAATTCATATTTTCATTTCAAAAAGCATGATACGATTGCTATTAAATGCCAGGATTTAATAAATGGATCGGATGAACAAAGAGCAGGGGAAAAACAAAAAGGGTTGTGTGTGTGTGTGGGGGGGGGGGGGGGGGGGGGGAGAGAGTTGAATACCCATTAACAACCTAAGACCTCTTTTGCTGTCTAAAACTCATCATTTCTTAGCCCTTGCATGTGTCAACATACTTTAAAACATAACACTTTCAATGGATAAGGCCACTTTTTTGTTCATTTCATTTCTTGTAAATTTATCATATTTGCTTATTTTTGGACAATATTGCGTAGATAACAATGTCACATAGTCGAAAAGCCTACAGCAAATAATGATAATAAAAAAATATTCGTTTATTTGGTTCCTGGAGGTTCGCAACAATTCTGACACCTTGTAAAAAGTTATCTCTCAAATACACATGAGTCCAGTTAGCAGGAAACCTCTAAATGGCATGAGATTTACTTCAGTGGATAAGTTAGAAGTAAAAAAAACAGTTGAAAATAGGATAAACACAATTGAAGCAGTTTTCTGGAAGTAAAATTTGCATCCTGTATCCAAGTTTGTTGAGGAAGAATCTGGAAAATTACGTGTGTTCGCAGGTGAACTGGGACTTGTCAGCTGAAACCCCTTTGATGTCTTTCTGAAGGGCCTGGGCCAGCGTCAAGCCAAAGATAAAGGCTCCCATAATGATGAAAGTGATGGCAAAAGATCTAAGGTGGTAGACAGACCAAGGTTGCTCTATGCCGGAGATGATTTTATCTTGCATGGACTTGAGTAAACAAACACCTGAGTGAGGATGATGATGGTATAATTAATAAAAATAATACAATGAGAACAAAAAACCCCCCAAAAAATGATGATAATGATAATGATAATAACGTAATAATAATAATAATAATAATAATAATAATAATAATAATGATAATAATAATAATAATAATAATAATAATAACAGTAATAAAAATAATTATGATAATAACAATAATGACAAAAATAAAAATAATAATGATGAAGATGATTATGATAATAGTAATAACAATAATTATAATTACTACTACTACTACTACTACTACTACTACTACTACTACTACTATTACTACTACTACTACTACTACTACTACTACTACGACAGCAACAAAAATAACAACAATGATTCATTTTTATGAATCCCAAAGAAAATAAAAAAGGGGAATAAAGACCTTGAACCTAAATGAGAACTGCTCTTAAAACTATAGGTAGGGTTTGAAAGGGTTTGGCACCAATATAAACAAGCATACTGTGATAAGTTTGACATATCTAGTGCGGCTATGTGGTATGACACTCGCTTTTGGATTGGAAGGTCCTGGGTTCGAGCCAGCTAGGCGCATGGTTGAGTCCCTGGAAAAGGCTCTCTACTCACATCCTCTCACCGTAATCAGGTGTAAAATGAGTACCTGGCTGGTAACAGCGTTGTCTCTGTCTGAAAAATTGTAATATCGTCTAACATGTCATGTCTCGTTCTAGATGTTACGCATTGATGTTGGTCAGGGACCCTTTGTAAAGCACTTTGAGCACGTTTAGTGGATATTGCATTATATAAAAGCTTAAGTCTAGTTTTTTTTTTTTTTTTGTAGCTAGCGAAAATCAGTGCTGTCCTATTATGACAAAGGTCATTACAATGCCACAAAAGCTTTCATAACATAGACTAACATAGACTAAAAGAAAAAATAGCATAGCATTAATTCGTTTAACAAAAGATATGACAAAGATGTGTGCATAAATCACTTGTTCTGTTTTTTCATGGAAGATGGGGTCTCAAGGGCTTATTTTGTAAAGCATTCCCTTTTAACACTATAGAAACAGGGATAAACGTCAATGTTATAGACCTTATGGCTCTGAAGGAATATGTCCATGCTTTCAAAATAGAAAAATAAAAAAATTTTCAAAGAGCTTTTATAGAGTGCAATATCCACTAAACATGCTCAAAGCACTTTACAAAGGGTCCCTGACCAACAGCAACACACATAATATGTAGAACGAGACATGATGCCTGTTACGCAATATTACAATTTTTCCGACAGGAGCAGCACTGTTAATGCCTAGGTAAACATTTTACACCTGTGTACGGTGATAGATTGTGAGTAAAGAGAGTTTTCCAAGGACTCGACTATGCACTGAGTGAGGCTCGAACTCAGGACCTTCTGATCTGAAAGCAAATGTCATAGCCGCATTAGAGAAGCATTTTACACTTCTGCTTTACCTGGAAATATAAAAATAAAGACGGCTGCAAATGCCCCTAGTACTTGAATGACGACTCCAATGTTTGGGATTAAGACGGCCAGGAATAGAGATATTCCAAACCAAATTAGTGTTGTTATTATCCTCCTCCTCCTCTCAGTTCGTTGAATCTCTAAGTCACTCATCTTCCATGCCATCGTCCACAAGGCATCGAATCCAGCCCTGTTGAAACATGATTAAAAAATATAAGTTGATATACCACAAATTTTTAAAAAAGGGTTTGAAAGGATTATGCAAGTCCTAATTGGTAGAGCACTAGACTCGCATGCAAATGAACTGGGTAAAATCTACAAAGGCAAAGTTAATATTTCTACCCCATCGAGCAATGGTTTTGTGATTACTTAAGTCCTATTGAGACCTGATAAAAAGTGTTTTGAGATCAATTAAAATTGAGCTTTTAGATAGCGCAATATCCACTAAATGTGCTCAAAGCTCTTTACAAGGGGTCCCTGGTCAACAGCAACATTTAACATTTAGGATGGGACATGACGCTTGTTAGATGTTACAATTTTTTCAGATAGAGACAATGCTGTTAACGGCCAAGTACTCACTTTACACCTGAGTACAGTGAGAGAATGTGAGAAAAGAGCCTTCTTCAAGGTCTCAACTATGTGCCGAGTGAAACTGAAGCCAGGACCTTCCGATTTGAAAGCAAGTGTCATACCATTAGACCACATAGCTGCACAATCAATATAGATCATGTTTAGATCAAAATCGTCATGTTTCCATAATCTCTAGCTCTGAAATCCAGAAAGGTCTGTCATTTCACTTTTTTAGATTGGTTAGCGGAGAACAAATTTTAAAAACTATTACTATTTACCATCCTGATTTTGATCTTCCATTTCTTTTTTAAAGCTTGCCTTTATGCATATAAGAAATAGCATTTACCTGAAACAGCACTTGTTCAGGTTGTAAAAGATCTTTAAGTTATTGACAATGGTTAATGCTCTTTGATAATTTTGGTTAATATTTCTTCTGCTTTAGATATAATTAATCATGATCCTTTTTTAAAACATCTTAAAATTACTTTCTTCGAAAGGGTTAATAACATTGATGAATCCATGAACTGTTATGCTTTATCAGTGGTGGTTCCAATGACTCAATTGTCGAGCACTCGTTTCACATACAAAGGGACAGTGATCGATCCTGGGTGCAGTTGAGATTTTTTCCACCCAGCAGTGATTGGGTAGCTGGGTCTGTTAGATTTTGTGGAAATTACTTTGCAAAAGAATAGTGTCCTATCCAAAGGATAGCAAGAAAGTGCTATTGTCTGTCTGTCACATAAAGAAACCAGGATTAACTCCATCTTCATGAGCCTAATGGCTCTGGAGGATTACTTTTTATTATGCTTTATCATTACCTTCCACAAAACAACAAAATAGGATATGTGGTGTAGGTTTTGATGGCAATCAGAATGGTAGCCACCATCACTGATTTGTCAGGCTCAAAGGACAACAAGATGTCAGATGTGATATCTGATCCAAACTGAAAATAACAAAATAAATAAAAAGATTAATAACAATGATAATAATAAAAACCATAATAATAATACTATTACTAATAATAATAATGATAATAATAATAATAATAATAATAATAATAATAATAATAATAATAATAATAATAATAATAATAATAACAATCCTAAACTGCCTCTTTAATATATAACAATCCCTCTATATTCCAGGCTTTTTATATGAATGCTTAGATCAAAAGATCCTAATTGGATTTGAATTCTTGGTGAATTTGGAGGTGTTTACAGTCGCTACTATTCCTAAAATTAAGGCAGATAGAGATATTAAAGTGTGCTTTTGGTAAATTTTTAATTTGCTGCTTATTCTTACAGAATATTGGATACCCATGACACTTTTATATTGTTTCCTGTGAAATTAATTGTTCTTCTTCAGACCAGCGTATTCCCCAGAAGTAAAAATTTGAGCTTTTGTATAGTGCAATATCCACTAAACATGCTTAGAGTGCTTTACAAGGGGCCCCTGGCCAACAGCAACACTTAACATGTAGGATGGGACATGACACCTGTTAAGCGATATTACAATATTTTCGGACAGAGACAACAATGTTAATAGCCAGGTACTCATTTTACACCTAAGTACAGTGAGAGAATGTGAGTAAAGAGACTTTTCCAAGGACTCAACTCTGCGCTGAGCAAGGCTCGAATCTAAGACCTTCCGATTCTAAAGTAAGTTTCTTACCACAAGACCACATAACCATGAGTTGATTGATTTTGCTGATTGAATTTATTTGATTTTACTGTTTTTTTGTTTTTTCTCATGTCTAATCCATGATTTATTATTATATCTTTTTTTTTAGTGAAGCAATAGATAACATTTTTTTCTTTTTTCTCTGTCCTCCTCATCTCCAAACGGTGATATTACTTTTTCTTTTTCTGGCTCTCCATTTATCTCCTTTACTTAACACTAATGTTACATCTGTTTTGTCAGATCAGAAATAAAGTAAACATCCCTCCTGTAAGTAAAATGGTGTCCAGGAGAAGATTGAAATAGATAATAAATGGACATGTTCTAATAATTAAAAAGCAACGCTATAAAGTGGTCACTGAAGCAGCGCTTCCTCCAAGTGGCTCCTATCAGCATTAAAGTAGACGGAATAATTCCAAACAACAGCCTCCCATGCATAGCGTTAACATGGACACTTGATATCAAGTGGAAGAAAGGAAGAACAAAACATGGAGGAGGACAGTTAAGAAGGATGGGGGTTTGCATCCTGGAGGGAGGTCATTACTGTTGTAGTCGATAGGACAGCCTGGAGATTAGATGCCAATCTCGTCTTCTAGATCTATGCTTTCCATGATAGAAACACGCAGAAACAGTTTGATGGTATTGAAGGCCACAGACACATCCTATGATAAGAATTTCAATTTTTATTTTTAAAGGACTTGGCAGCTTGCCCTAGTGGGTCCAACGTGCATCTCTCCTGAAAGAAATCCACCCTAATTGTGACAGTTAATTTTCAACAACTGTTCTAATTTTGCTAAAAAAATCTTGACGTCACTTGGGATCAATCTCAGTCCTTTTGCATATGAAACAAGTGCTCTACCAACTGATCTATCGAGACCCCTCTGATTGAAGATATCATCCATATTTCATCTAAAAGTGGTAGTCAACATGGCAGAGACTTATTGACACTGAGCCATTTTTTAATATGGAGATAGAAGCATCAGCAAACTCCAATCTAAGAGACATACATACCACCAACTAAATCTTACTTGCAAGTATCCGAAAGCAGCAGTGACTGTGTAGGTCAGGACACAAAGCACCATGGCCAGGCTGACTGTTTTAGAAAACTCCTTGAGGTTTCTCTTCTCTAGGCAAGAGTAAATTGGAATAATGCTGACGTGGCACTGGAGAGAGAATGGTACAACAGAATGATAAGAAAAATTGATAGTTCTTTTGTTTTATACCTTATCCACTAACATGCTACAATGTTGAAACTAAAATTGGGCCTTCTTTGACCATCCAATTATTATACAAGCACATGGCATGTTGTCTTGTGGTATGACACTCGCTTTAGGATCGGAAGGTCTTTGGTTTGAGGCTCTTTACTCTCACCGAACTCAGGTGTAAAATGAGTACCTGTTCATTAACAGCGTTGTCTTTGTCAGAAAAAAATGTTATTTCGCCTAATAGGCATCATGTCTCATTCTACATGTTACTGTTGGCCAGGGACCCTTTGTAAAGCACTTTGAGCATGTTTATGGATATTGAGCTATATCAAAGCTCAAGTTTGGTTTCTTTTAAAAAAACTACATAGCTATTCTGTACAGATTAAAATAAAAAACAAAACACACACACACACAAACACACATACAAGCACACAATTACTGTTTGTCAGATGGACATCTCAGGGTTTAAGTCATAAATGTGACCCTCTGCCTAAAATTGATATCTTACTGGCGTGATCTGGATGCCTTAACATTGAATTCGTAGTTAAGTATATGGCTTGAATTTATATGCTTTATGACTATTTCTTCAATTTTAAAACAAAACAACAAAAATCCAAAAAACAACAAAGAAATACAACAATAACAATTTAATGAGTAAAATTCATTATAAATGGTCATTTTAACGTTATATCTATATTACACTAGATTGCTGGCCAGGAGGTCTGATAACTCAGTTGGCAGAGCCTTGGCTTCACATACAAAGGTACTGAGATCAATCTCGAATGAAGAAGAGATTTTTTTTCTGACCCCCCCCCCCCCCCCCCCCCCCAGTAGTGATTGGGGAGCTCAGTCTGTTAGATCAGGTAGGCAGTGCTTTGTAACAGACTGGCATCCTAACCAATGGATAGCAAGCAATTGCTTAAGTCCATTTCACGCTAACAGAAACCAGGATAAACTCCAGCTTTATGGGCCTAATGGTATGAAGGAAGGACTGTAACTACTACATTGCTGGCCAAAGAAGTTGAGCCTGAAGTATTCTCATTAATCGACTCCGTTATCTTGATCCTACATTTAAACTGTTTACAGTCTCATGTATCTTAGTATTTACTTAAACCAAATAATACATCAAACAAACCTGGTAAGCAAAGCAAATTTCAGGCACAACAAGAAAGACATCCATCCACGATTTTGGACTGTTGTAAAAATAAGAAATAATTATACATAATGAGGTCATAGACTTGAATAAGAACACTGCCATTTTTTTTCAATTTGCTTTCCACATCATTTTTACTTCCTTTCATTTTAACAAGACTTAATAGCAGTCCTTTCAAAGTAAATACCTAATATCTAAACCTATTAGAACGAATTTCATTTTACAATGCCAAGGACAGAAGCAGATGGCAAATGCTCGTAGAGGTCCTATGTTCCACAAGGAGCGAAGAGGATCCAAGTCAAGTCATGCTACATAAACTGGGAATAACTCTAGCTCCATGAGACTAAGTGTTTATTTATTAGGGTTTTTAAATTATTTTTTGGGGGTAGGGGGGGGGGGTTGTTTATTTTTTAAAATCATTCTATCCATTTTTGTAATGATTTGATCCAAAAATGTTATTGAGCAGTGACATAGAAGAAAAACTGGCATAATAAGGAAAAGGTTCATTTTACACAAACTATTGGAATCTGTAGACTATCATTATCTCGTGATAATTTATATAAATAAGTAATCTTTTTAAAAAATGGAATGAAATTTACCTGGTAGCAATTGTTCCTGGCACAGTAAAAGGCAAGCAGTACTTTATTGTAACTAAGGCAACAACATATAAAATACCCATGACTCCAATAAAACTGTGGAAGAAAAAGTAAATTTTAAAAAGCTACTTACAAATGCAACATTCTTATCTTAATATCAGACTTTGAAGCCTAGGTCGCATAATTAATGATTAAGCCAGCAGCTACAATCCAATTAATAATAGGGATAATTCTGACTGAAAGTGATTCAATCTCGCCATTGAAGTCTTAAAAGACTGTAAGTAATACATACCTCTTCTTTATTACATGAATAATGAGTGGTATTTGCAGTCAAAGTTGTTCAAAATGAACCAAAATCCCGTTCCCATCAACTAGCATAGTTGCTAGGATTATGAAATCTTTTTCAAATCTTTACACATGGAACATTGCTATGAAATATTATAAAAACCAATAAATCAAACTTGTGTGATATTTCATGCTAATATTGCAATATTACATTGGATGAGGGAAGGGGGGTAAAAAGTTTTTTTTAAAAGGTGTACAGATATATTTGTTGTTTTTTTTTGGTTTTGTTTTTAAGGGTTTTACGGCGCTTGCAACATATCAAGGTCATATCAGCGCCAGTAAAAAGGAAGATAATGGGATAGTAATAAGTTTTACAATTAAAGCACTCAAGAAAAGATAAGACAAGGTGGAATTGGTTCAAATAGGAAACAGATGTAGATTCCAATAGCACACCATCAATGTACTTAGTTTGAGATCACTAAAAGTCTCATCCAGACACAAGCACAGGTCCCCACTAAGAGGAAAACACTCAAATGTTTACAAATCATAAATAATCCGTAAACAAAATATAATACAGTGCAAAACAGAGAGATGATTTACACGGAAAAAAATATCTCCCAAAACTAACTATACATTTGACTGTTTCCCTCTCAGCCAGGGTATCTGGCCAGGTTCAGGACAAAACCAAGTAATATCATTCCAAGACAAAGACAGAAAGCAAGTTGGAAAAAAAAATATAGGGGGATAGAAGACACAGTAAGTACCTCCTTGACCACTATGGGAGGTCAGGAACCCCATCGAGACAGATATGTTTGAGCAGCCCCTTATTTTGAAGAAATAAATTAAAGAACATATAAATCATCTCAAGAGCAATAAAAGGTCCTCCTTAAAGATAAGCTAATAAATATACAAAGCATTGGTTGGTATGAGGTTGTCCCCATGAGAGAGAGAGAGAGAGAGAGAGAGAGAGAGAGAGAGAGAGATAGAGAGAGAGAGAGAGTCTTAAAAGACTGTAAGTAATAGTTACCAAAAGTGCAAACCCCTCTCTTGGTATGAGGTTGTCCCCATGAAACCCAGTGCAGCCACAAAAGAGGAGCAGAAAGAAAAAATGACAAATCAAAGCAGCCGTGGAACGAAACAGAAAATAAAATGGATGACTGTGTGTATCCTGAGAATTCTTTCAAAATTTCATTAAAATGGAAGATTCAGTGCCTGATATGATCACCGAATGATGCTGACGTACTCCTACACTTAAATGCATGGTTTGGTTTTAGTTTTCATACACCTATGATATACATATCTGTACCGCTGACTATACCTCAGGTATAAACACAGAGAGAGAGAGAGAGAGAGAGAGAGAGAGAGAGAGAGAGAGAGAGAGAGAGAGAGAGAGAGAGAGAGAGAGAGAGAGAGAGAGATATTTTAATTTTGTTTGTGTATCTGTTGATCAAAAGAAATATGGCAACCAACACTAACTGTGCTCATGGTCAACCGGTGGTCGCACAGGAAGGACATATGGCTTAATTTAAGTGAAGGCATTTTTCTTCCATTATATTTTTTTAGCATTTTGGGGGTCCCAATGGCTCAGTTGGTAGAGCACTCACGTCACATGCAAAGGGACCAAGATTGATAACAGGTGCAGTCGAGATTTTTTTCTGACCTCCCTGGGTACCCAGCAGTGATTTGGTACCTGGGTCTGTTGGATCTGATGGAAAGTACTTTGTGATAGACTGGCGTCCTGTCCAAAGGGTAGCAAGCAATTGTTATTGTCTGTTTCACACTATAGAAATCGAGATAAAAACTCTGGTTCCATGGGCCTTATGGCTCTGAAGGACTATTTACATTTTGTAATGTCGTGGCAAGAAAGAACAAGGTTATTGATAAAACTTGGAGTCTAGATCGTTGCATCGATAGATTGATCGACTCACAACACAAACAATGCCACTGATTTCAATCCAGACTGAGTTAAGGTTTTCTCTCATTCTACATGGGAGTCCTGAGAGCTCAGTTGATAGAGCACTCGCTTCACACACAAAGGGACCAAGATCGATCACGGGTGCAGTCGAGATTTTTTCTGACCCCCCAGTCCACCCAGCAGTGAATGGGTAGTTGATTCTGTTAGATTTGGTGGAAAGTACTTTGCGATGGACTAGCATCCTATCAAAAGGATAGCAAGCAATTGCTATTGTCCATTTCACGCTATAGAAACCGGGAAAAACTCTGGATCTATGGGCCCAATGGCTCTGAATGACTGCTGGTCCTACATGTTAAGTGTTGTTGTTGGTGAGGGACCCCTTGTAAAGTGCTTTGAGCACATTTAGTGGATATTGCCCTATATAAAAATAAAATCAAGTTAAAGTTTGTTCTGAAAATTCTCGTTGCATAATACAGATTAGGTGACTGTGTCTGTCAAATCTGGCAAAAAGTTCTTTCTGACAGATTAACTTTATATTATTAAAAGGTGAGGGTAACAAAAACAATGACTGTTCATTTGATGTTACAGAAACTGGGATAAACTTCAGTCCTTTAAGTTTTGTGGGTCTGAACGACAACTTCTTAAAGGAAATTTTAAAACTTGACATCACGGAAGATTCTGTTTCAAAAATATCTCACGTTCATCACACATGGGAAAACTATTATCATAATACATCAGAGATGATAAGAGATGACCTTTTGATAAAGAGTAGCTAGTCTATGTGTCATCATTATGAAATGCATTTGACTGTCAACACATTTATGGATCATAATCATGAGACAGGGAGTTGCATCACATACACCTCCTTCTAATATTGTGTGATTAACAAAAGTGACAGATAACTTATCAATCTACAACACACGATGAACCTTTCTAGCTTCACAGTCACCTTATTATTCAAATCAATATTGATCTATTTAAAAGAGTCCTAATTTAATCCCATGATGCAATATGTTTTTCTCTTATGGCTTTGAGAATAAAATTATACACACACACACACACACATATATATATATATATATATTATATATATATATATATATATATATATATATATATATATATATATATATATATATATATATATATATATATATATATATATATATACATGAAATTATATGAGATGAAAATATTCCAGCACAAACCTCAATAGATGATTATTTCAAACAAGGAACCAAATACAGAGGGCATACACCAATTTCACTTCCAACAACATTGAATCAAGATCTCAACAAATATCAAATACATTTAGAAACAACAACCGAAGAACTGATTTCAACAATACAAGGAAACATCCAACTGCCTCAGCACCTTAACACACATGATGACATTCTAAAGCTAAGAACACTTGCACTAGACAGAGATTTATGGAGGCAAAAAATGTTACTAACTGGATAATAGAAACAGACTGATAAACTTGAAGTGACGCACACATTCACGCAAGCATCCATAGAGACAGAGAAGCAATATTCATTCATTCATATATATATATATATATATATATATATATATATATATATATATATATATATAATATATATATATATACATAAATGGGACAAGACACGATGCTTGTAAGGCGATGTTATAATATTTTACATACACAGACAATGCTGATACCAGCTATGTACTCATTTTACATCTGA
The DNA here is from genome assembly GCF_034508935.2 of Berghia stephanieae. Classification (NCBI taxonomy): domain Eukaryota; kingdom Metazoa; phylum Mollusca; class Gastropoda; order Nudibranchia; family Aeolidiidae; genus Berghia; species Berghia stephanieae. The sequence goes on along the minus strand of NC_088366.1, from coordinate 16,707,948 downwards.
GTATCATAAGATAATTTGAGTAAAGAGCATTTCCCAAGGACTCATCTTTGAACTGTCATTGCACAGCTAGAACCAAGGACCCATGGGTACAAAAGCAAGTGCCATACCACACGACCACAAAGCGCACAAATAAATGAAGCATGTAAAGGGCATTGTGCAACAAGACCATACTAAATAATAAATGACAAGGAATTTATGGAGAAAAAAAACAAACTGTTTCATAAATAAAGTATTAAGATTCCCAAGTCAAAACAGGCTGATGTTTTCTTTCTGCTTTGGCTGGTACTGTTTCAAATACACCTTTTCAGATTGTCATCTCACACCCATGCCTGGTCCCTATTTTCCACTTTGTTGAAGAAAAAAAAAACAAAAAAAAAAAAAACAATTGAATGTAAGCTTCAATTTAATATATGAAAACAGGTAAAATGGACGTTTCGGGTTTCCTCTTTATCAACAAAACAGGATGAATGAAACACTATATCCGAATGAGATAATATGTGGTAGTGGCGTTGTTAAGATGAATAAACAAAAACATTTTATCTGTTTTCGTATATTAAATTGAAGCTTACATTCAATTTCACATTGCTATTTATTTCTTCGAGCTTCGAGCAGCAACATATACATCACTTTGTTGAAGAAGAGATAAATACATGTGTATATACATATCAAAGCTCACATTTCAGCTTATGATTCTCTCTTTTTTTTTTTACTTTATAATTCATCATCCAATGTATCATTTGATAATGCTTACCTTGCATATTTGAGAAAATCTATCCTCTTTGGGAAGCACAATGGCAATACAAACAACACACAGGTAACACAGATGGTAAAAGTCCTCCTCATATAGATGGGATTCTCTTTACAATAAAAGTCATGAGCTGTGCCTAGAAATACTGAAAGACAAAATGGATTTTTAAAATAGATTGCGTCACTGAACAAAGAGTAGATACATTGGCTTTAGTTAAAGACAAGATGAACGACAAAGAAAATTTTAACTCAAACCTTATATGCCATCAAAAATGTGCAGAGCTTCAATTAAAAATAAAATGGAAAATAAAATGTTTCAAGTATACACATTTCTTAAGCAACAATTACCTTAAAAGCAGAAGGGGCAATGAATGCAGAGAGGAATGAAAGGACAATATAATTTACTAAAGCTTTCCCCAATAACAAGTTCTCGGATTTAAAAGTCGTTTTATAAAAACAAGAAAACAAAAAAAAAAAACTTACACGATTCCCATTGGTCCCCAATTATAATTAAGAATGTGATGCAAGTCCCAAAGCAGTAGAGTGCTATAGACAATGCGCAAGTTACCCTTCCCCATGGGCCACATACCGAATCCACCACATCCTGGTAATTGTTGGTCTTTTTAATGTCTGAGCAGTAGCCTAAGATCATTATGGCTGCCACCACAAACACCAAGAAAAACTGAAATGAAAAAAAACAAGGAGAGAGAGAAGTAATCATGAACATTTTAAGTATAAAAACGCAGGCATGCCTACCCTCAATTTCAAATTTCAGGGACATTTTACAGATAAAACCTCAAATTTCAGGAACAATACACTGCGCAATAGTAATTTCTTAAAAAACAGTCAAACATCTGATATCAAGAGCATAATATGGTTACAGCGGTGCTAGATGTTATGAGAAGTATGTGTAGTTACTAATCTGCTTGCAACAAAAAGGGTATCTTCACTAACTGTTTTAATAACATAATATAACTTGGATAACTCACCAAAATGAAAATGACTGACCACAAAAAAGGACATTTTTCTCCAACCATTGCTTACAATTTCCAAATAACGTAGTTTGTTGATGGCAGATGATCTGGTGGTGAGGGTGGTTGTAGTAGTGGTGGTAGGGGTGATGGAGTGATGGTAGTTGTAGTAGTGGTGGTAGGGATGATGATGTGGTAATAGTAGTTGTAGTAGTGGTGGCAGGGATGGTGATGTGGTGGTTGTGGCAGGGATGATGATGTTGTGGTGGTGGTAGGGATGATGATGAAGAAAACTTCAGTATTTTCCAGGACAGACATTATTTTTTTCAAATTTTCAGGACAAATCCAGATATTCCGGGACTGTAGGCATGCCTGAAAACGTGAGACCACTGCCTGCATTCAGGGTTTCCAAGTCAGGAGGAAAAAATTTTCAGAACTTTTACACATTTGCCGACCCCTGTCTGAACACTAAACTCCAGTAAAAAGACATTATGTCGTACTTACATTTTCCCATTCAACGGGTAACACAATAATGGATAAAGTCACCACATAAATGTATAAAATCTGCAGTGATGGGCAAACCGCCTTTTGCAGATAAAGACGTTGAACTTGAACTTGAATTGTTTTGATTTTTTGTTGTTGTTGTTTTTACGGATTTTACAGCGCTTGCAACACATATAGATCATATCAGCGCCGGTAAAAAGAAGAAAATGGGATTGTAAAAAAATGTAAAATTATGATTAAAGCACCCAAAAAAAGTCAGACAAAAAGGGAATTGGTTCAATAAGGGAACAGATGTAGATTCCAAGAGCATACTACCATCAGTGTACTTAGTTTGGGATCACCTAAATGTCACATCCTGACACAAACACATGTCCCCACTAAGAGGATATCACTCAAATATTTACAAATCATATATTTATGTAAAACAAATACAGTGTATAACAGACGGATGATTTCAAGACAAAAAATATTATCTCCCAAAATTCTAACTAAACATTTGACTGTTCCCTCCCAGCTAGGGCCAGGACAAAACCAAGTAATCTCATTCTAAGACAAAGACAGAAAGAAAACATGTTAGAAAACTCCCGTTATGGGAGGACAGGAACCTCACCCAGCAACAGATAATTGGGAAATATACTGAGGTTTTTCCAAATTACTGAATTCCGTCAATACATATACAGATAATTAGGAACTGTGTGAAATAGCTGTAGGATTACCCTCTTAGTCAGTCAATCCCCTAGATAAGTGACAATTTGAAAGGTAAATAAGCCCCATTTCATCGTTTTTAGTTTTAAAAAACAACAACAACAAAACTTGAGCTTTCATATAGCGCAATATCCACCTTAAGCTCTTTACAAGAGGTCCCTAGCCTACAGCAGCACTTGACATGTACATGAGATGTGCCGCCTGATAGGCGATGTTACAATTATTTTCCAACAGAGACAACGTGGTGTTGGAGACCAAGTACTCATTTTACACCTGACTACAGTGATAGAATGTGACTAAAGAGCCTTTTCTAAGGACTCAACTATTCGCCACCCACAGCGGGACTCAAACCCTGGACCTCCCAATCCAAAGGCAAGTGCCATACCACAAGACAAAGTAGCCACACGTTTACTCAATCTAAATAGAACTAGCAACATTAGTAAATGAATTGAAATAAAGATGAAACATAATGGCCTAAAGTGATAAAGATCTCGGATTGTCAGGCAGGTGTAATATCCATATACCAGTTTGTACATTGAGAATGTAATGAAAGAGAAAAAAACAAAAAAAAAACAAGAATAAAATCAGCTTGTCTCAACTTGGGATTTCCTTTCAGACCTCTGTCAGATGAGCTAACAATGTGGACGTAACAACTGGCAAAATAATAATCGACTGCTCGGTAATGGCCATTGACCGTGAATAATGGCGTTCCATGAAATTCAACCTCTGTAGGGTGACGGAACTCCGGTAAGGTGCTAACAATACATATTTTGTGTTCAATGTTTACTTTCCCCGGCCAGTATAATCATAAAATACCAATGCGATTTGACTGTACTATAATAAAGCATGTTACACTCACAATACCACATTTTTGCCCAGACCATATTTGGGAGTTGTAAGACCATAATATTTATTTATGGCAACTCTGCAAACAAATACTGGATAAGCTGAAAGAAAAGGAGGAAGAAGAAGAAGAAGAAGAAGAAGAAGAAGAAGAAGAAGAAGAAGAAGAAGAAGAAGAAGAAGAAGAAGAAGAAGAAGAAGAAGAAGAAGAAGAAGAAGAAGACCATAATATTTATTTTTCTTCCCTTAACTCTTTCAATGCCATTCAATGCGCACTGTGCAGCCAGAGCAGAATCTCTGTTCTTCTGGCCAATGGCCGCAAAGTGCGGCCAGTCTTGAAAGGCAAAAATAATAATAATGTAATCCAATCCTACTTTCTACAACAGTACTATAAATTGAACCAATGGTATCATATCTTTCACCAGTATATTCAATTGAGATTTTGCCCTGAATTCGAATGTGGCCTCATCTTAGCTTGTCATTCTCATGTTGCCTCAATCAGGTGTCAGCCATTTTGTGACAGAAATGTGAATATAGCTTCAGCGCTGAAAGAGTTAAAAGGATTATGACATACTAGCATAGTCCTTTGGGCTGGATTCCAACCCCACTGTCAGCATTTCGGTTTTACCTTGAGCAAGAAACTTACAACAGACCATAAAGAATATTATTTAAAAATAAACATTTCTGCTACAAATTGGTATATGAGAAGGTAGGTAGTCAAAAGTCCAAAACAATAACAAAAACTCAAAAACCCCAACAAACTCACAGACTGTACAACAATTGCTGTTAAAACTCCTCCAGCTTCATGGTATGCTTTTGGAAAATTGAGCAATCCAGCCCCAAGTGCAGCATTGACAACAAGAAAGGCAGATCCAAACCAACCAGAACCTTCAAGGTTGTAAAAAAACAAGAAATTAAAGAAAATTAAGCAATTAAAAAAAACATATATTCATAATGATGAAAAAAATTCTCTAAGCACTTTACATGAACATATATGTTAACGTGTTTTCATACACCTACATTACACACAAATCCAAACAAAAACAAAATGCAGAAAAGCACGATAAACGTTTGAATCTTCATTTTAAAAAATTATATTTCTCTATTTTGTAATGCATTTTATTCATACATTTGAAGTTGAAGTATTTCCTAGCACAACATGGTGTTATTCATTGATTTTAATATGGATTCATTTCAATTAGAGACAGTTGACTAAAAATTTAAAATAAATAAACTCAATTCCAACATTTCTTAATGACAGATTAATATGTCCTCAAAACTGTATGGAAGAAGTAATTCACCTCTTTGAGTTTTTACAGAAACAGTTGAACTATTTATGACATGATTGTCGCCTAGGATTGGGTATAGTTCTTCCTCAGTAACATCTTCAATAGAAGTGTTGTCATTATCATCCTCAAGTTTGGAGGTATTCTGGATCGACATTGTGTTGCAGGTCTGAAGACTAAACAAAGAACATATCGATTATAACTATTATCCAGCATTTGAATAACAAGCATAACATCATATCAAACCAAACATAACATCACTTCACTGTATAAAAATAGTCAAGCTCCACTTATTTTCAACCAAGGAGATATCTGTGCGAAAAACACATGGAGATGAAAATTTTAGGGGCCGATACAGTATTGTCTTTTTTGCATTTATAAAAAAAAACAAGCTGGGTGAAAAAAAAAAGAGTGTGAGTTTATTTATACCTTTTATGTCCTGAGGACATACACACTACAACAAAATATCCACACTTATCCGCATAATTAATATCACACACACTCAATAACACTTTATATGTATACTGTGGGTTGTCCATAAAATAAATAATAAAATCAAATTTTTAAAAAAATTCCCTTTATTCATCCCATAGGGAAATTTTGTCTCTAGAGTCTATTCCAAGGGAAGACTGGAATAACCCAGGCATCAGCCGCAAATCGAGCTAAGTTGAGGTGACTTGCGTAAGGCCACACAGTGCAGCAGCGGGTGATCGAACTCGGTACCTTTCAGGTACGAAGCAAAGACCATACCGCTGAGATCATATTTGCTGAGTGATGAATATATTGCATGGAAACAGCTGAATAGGCAACAGATAAGTTCTATCTTTTTAACAACACATCATGATTTAGAAAGCTAACTTCGTTTAAAAAAAGCAATTGAAAGGGTTCATTCTTCTATATTGTGCGGAAGTCCAAGTCTAGTTTGGACTCAATCTTAAATCAAGACAAGAGCATTGAAATGTTGTGAAGCTTTCAATTTTTCTTGTATTCCAGAAATTACAATTATAAAATCTGCATCTTTCTTTTTTTTTTTTAATTATAACATCTGCAGCTCCAGCTGGCATGAATGAAATATCATCTGATTCATCAATTTGACTTTTTAGATTACTGGCATCGTCACAATCACAATTATCAGACACCCCTAGAAGCGGTTAACTGGATTTGGGGGGCACGGAATGGACATAGAACTGAAATGTCTTACACTAGGAAGTCTGATTCCAGCCTACATACAGGTGCCAATTAACAATTGGGGAAGTGAAGCGTTAGTTTGGGTTAAACTTTGAATAGCAGGATTTCGTATGAAATAATCACTGCTGCATTGTTTTTCACAATATCTAAACGGTTCTGGTATCATTTTAAGCAGCAGAGATCGAGGTTCTTTTGGTGCAATTGGCATCAAAGAAGGCTCCTTCAATCAAAACTATCTAACCAAATAAAGTCCATAATGGCTAAACGTATGAGTATGATAAAAGTGCTGTGAAACTATGGAAGTGCTCCTCACTTATCTATGTCTATGCCAAATTTCACCAAGATTGAAGGAGTCGCAGAATGTTTAATTTTGGCCGCAGGTGACCAACCCTTTTATCTCCATACTAAAAAAGTCCCGTTTCAATCATTCCAGTCACAGATTTTGATTTTGGAGCCGTTCTTATTATCATATCTAAAAGTAAGGTATCATATTAAATGGTTTTTAAAGGCCTATCTGTCTGTGTAAAAATTACTTATCTTTTTTTTTTCTTTTGAAGGAATATTGATCTTCCTACTTACAACTTACGTTTAACACTGCACACTGGAACTTTGCCACTTTGATTGCCTGGTCCTGGTCAGTTGTTAGAACTGAAAATGGAAATAAATGGCTGGGTTTATAATTAAATTTTAAAAATAAGATTTAAATTTGTAAACTTTAAATCACATTGAATTAGGTGTATTCACATTTTCGATGAATTCAGGATTCCATTCGATATATTGTCCTAAGAAGTTTTCCATTGTTTTCCTTCATTGTTTTTGTCAATCAGCTGAGATCTCCATTTTCAAACCATGTGACTTAAGTAAGAAGTATCCATAACGTAAGTCGGTGGGTTTCCTTGAAAACGATCCTAGTTCAAGGATTTAAAAAATAATAAACGCAAAATTATTAATGCAAACAAACGTAAATAATCAACAGGATTAATTTTATCTCACAAAACTACTATAAACTAATGAATTAAATGGTTCATACTTTATCGAGTACTTTTAATTCTATTTTTATTTTCTCACATGACCACCTTACGTCATGTTTGTGTTGGTTCCTGACGCAAATAAGAGAGTCAATATGGCGGAAGATAAGTCGAAACAATGTGGAATTGTTGTCACTCGTTAAACCGCCCTAAGGAGGGTCACAGTCTATTTTATGTGTGTTTGTTTTGGTCTGGTTAGTGCTTTCGTTGTATTGGAGAAATATTATAATGGGTCTGAAACTAAGCACTAATAACCAGCCGCGAATGCGAACGTATTCTGCCAGTACCCCTGGTTCTAGTGGTGCTGGAACGGATGTTGTTGCCAGAAATGGACAATCTGCAAGGGCCAGAGCCCGAAGTCTTGGAAACTTTCAATCTGACGGGAATCCTTCATCACTTGGAATTCCTGGAGCATCAGGTGGTGGTCGCAGAAGTAGTTCACCTGACTCAGATTCAAGCTCGCCAGGCGATGACTTGTTTGGAGGCAGAACTTTCCATCACCCATCACTCAGACTTCCCATGCATTTCTTTGCTCTTCAAGGTTTGTACCTAAGAATAGATAAGATTAAAAAAATATTGTCCTCAGCAGAATGAGAATCCCTGAAAAATGCAGAGACTTGTGATACTTTCCTCACAAAGCCAAAATCTCGCGGTTAATGTCTACGTATTTTCTCCTCGAGAGAGCACAATCATAAGGAAGTAATAAAGTTAACGCTGTGATTATCCCCAGACAGGTGTCTGGGGATAATAAAAATTTGTTATCCCCAGACACCTGTCTGGGGATAACGAATTTTTATTATCCCCAGACGCATATTTGAAACTCCGCTCTTTTAAACAATTATCCACATTCCAGAATATGGAATGTTTCCAGATGCACATAGAAATAAGGAAAGTTAATAAAATATCTATAAAAACATAAAATTAACCAACATTAAAACCAGTTGTTACTACATATACACAATATGCGTCGACTTCGAAGTGGGTGTCATGGCCGAATGGTTTAGTCGTCTGCCCTGGAAGTTTGACCAGAATCGACGTTGTGGGTTCGAATCCTGGTAACGTCATTTTTTTTTTTTTTTAAAATTCCGTCTTCTTTTTACAAAACGTTGAAAGGGATAAATGTCCCATCCATCCTCCCCCCACCTCTTTTTTTTTTTTTATTAAACTCTCTCTCTCTCTCTCTCTCTCTCTCTCTCTCTCTCTCTCTCTCTCTCTCTCTCTCTCTCTCTCTCTCTCTCTCTCTCTTGGTTTTTTCTAGTTTCTAGCAAATGTATTAGTCCCCACTCCGATCTCAAATAGTGTCTAAAAAGAATACATAATTAAAAAGCAAACAAACAGAAATATTCAGAGAGCGACCAAATGGTCAGATAGAGGAGAAAAAAAAACAGTAATTGTTTTAAAAATAAAAACAATAATTGTTTTAAAATAAAAAACAATTTAAGAAATTCATGCTCAGAAACGGAACATTTACATAAAGGTTTAGCAAACAAAAAACTCTACGAATTAGGTCAAAATATAAAAAAAAAGAAAAAGAGAGATTTCTCTCGGAGCAGGGAATAGTGTTAACAATAATAATAATAATAATAATAATAATAATAATAATAATAATAATAATAATAACAATAATAATAATAATAATAATAATAATAATAATAATAGTAATAGTATGATAATAAGAGTATTAATAATAAAAATAATATTATTATTGATAATAATATAATAATGATTATGATGGTAATAGTAATAATAATAAAAAATATTACAATTATTATTATTATTATTATTATTATTATTATTATTATTATTATTATTATTATTATTATTATCATCATCATTTGACCAAAACAAAAAAAAAAAAACAATAATAGATCTAGAGCAAATTAAATAATGAAATAATATTATCGGAGAAATAAAAAATTCAACTGATTAAAAAAAAAACTCTTGCTCGGAACTCGGAACAAAAGTGAAAACAATGAAAATCAATTGGGAAGAAAGAAAGAAAAAGTAAAAAAAAAAAAAATGTGTGTGTGTGTGGGGGGGGGGGGGGGGGGGGGGGGGGGGTCGCGAATGGGTCGAATCTGTGCAGCTAAAAGAGTAAAATGAAAGGTGGCCTAACCCACTGAGCTGCCTATCCACACCGCTATCGGAATATTTTAAATTCATATATGAGCTAAACATATTTCCACCATTTTTGCTTCCTTGTTTTGGTAGTTATTTTCATCTCTGATTCGAATAAAAATATGTTGTTGGATCTAGTTTTGTGGACGTGTGATACTAAATTGTATTGTCTTGTGCGAAGCAGACAGGAAAATAACAGGTGTGGGTTTTGGGCTTTGGGGCGAACAACACCATGGCCTAGGAATTCGTCCGCGACATAAAAATTATTCCCGGTCGTCCCCAAAATTGTGGCCAGAATGAGCAAATTATAGAAACAAGAGATGATCAATAAAGTTAACAGGTAGGTAGGTAATGAAAATTTAAATGGTTGGTGGACTATGAACAGATTTGATGATTAACAACTTTCTTCCTGGTTGAAAATAAAAAGTCAAATTGCCAGTTTGACGTTTTCAGATCAAAGTAACAAAAGACATTTCATTGATCCATTTGCTTTAAAATATTGTTTTTAAAAGAGCTGGATTTGACATTTGATCACTATTTACTTTCATCTTGTGTTAAATATCACTTGATATATTAACTGTTTTGGGACACAACCACTAGTATTTTTTCCAGAATATTTGGTATTTTTCACGCCTAGTTTGGCATTTTGCATAAAATCTTTCTGCCCACTTGCTACATGCGTCTGGGGATAGTATCCCCAGACAGGTGTCTGGGGATAACAAAAATTGGTTATCCCCAGACACCTGTCTGGGGATAACGAATTTTTATTATCCCCAGACAGGCGTCTGGGAATAATGACAGCCTAAAGTTAACGAAGTGCTTATTCGCAGTAAGTAATGTGAAGAGTGATTTCGAGGAGGAACCACTATTCGCAGTAGTAGAAGCGCTCTATCGTCTCTGAAAATGAGTTTTTGTCCCCTCACTGAACACAACACTGTAGTATTTTCTGTTCAAAATGGTTTGAAGTTGAATGAGAGTGTATTAGAATTAGAAGGAAAGAAAAAGAGGGATGATTGAAACATTTTGTGCGACTTAGAATTGAGATTTTGAACGTTTCAACTTTTCTTTCAAGTCTGAAACTTGACAAGATTCGTGTTTTGTTTTGTTTTGTTTTTGTTACCCCAATCCAATCCATGAAAATTTCCCCATTCCCACCTATCCGACTTGATGATTCGTTCACATCATCTTAAAATCTATCAAAATCAGATTATCTGTCTGATTACTTTTATGAGAATAGTTCCATCCCCGTTTATAAAGTTAATAAAGTTCATGATATAATTCTTATCAGTTATCTATTTAGAACTATACAATATGTAAACACAATACCATTCCAATTCCTTTTTCTTGTGTGCGGAAATTCCTTTTTCGGCATTGAAATTCGTACGAGTGGTGTCTGAAACTCCTGTGAGCCAAATTTAAAGTTGGCATCTCTGCCATCTGTTTATGGTCATAGACTAAAGGAATATCAAACAATTTCTTTTTAGCAGTCCATGTTCAGATTTTGCCAGTAACGTGTTTTGTCTTGTTATTAAGTCGCAACTCTGTGCATTAATAAAAGATAATTACGACTTCGAGTGTGGTGAGAACGAATGGACATGCCTAAGCCTTCATTTTGATTTCATTGATTTCTCTGTCAAATTCAATTTGGCTATTGATTATTTTTTATACTTTCGAGCAGAGAATTCCATATTCGGATGGTGTTTGGAGAAAAATGTGTTGAGATGAGCATTAACTTGTGACTGTTGGACCTGATATGAGTGCTGTTGTCTTTTGTTTGGAATAAGGCTATCATTGAGAGTCGTTGTCAGTCCCTGATTGGCCTTAAGTAGGTCTTTGACTTTTTGGATTGTGCGTCTCTCATGTAATGGTGATCAGTTTTTAAGTCACGAAATAAAGTACACTCTTGCGCAGAGCAGAATATGCCACTTTTGAGACCTCACTGTAAAAAAAAGTAAACATCTAAGAACTGAAGGGATCACCTTTACAGAAAGCCTACTACCCATACTCTGGGTCTAATTTTTTCCACGTTCATTTGTTTATTGTTGTGCTGATAAAGGGTTTGTACCCGAAACATCTATTGTCTGTATTGTTCCCATCCAAAGTCTCTCCATTATCATTCTTTCATTATTATTTTCATGATCCCAGGCTTCAGGCAGCCCCCACCACTCTCATAGGACTTGGGTATTGTTTTAAATATAAAGTACTGAAATGTGATGTATTATGTGAACTGTAGTCAGTTGTAACTGTTTTCATAAAGTGAGCAGAATCGGGAGTTAGTAAGAAGCTTGCGTTGTGTCACAGTAGCTGAGTGAAAACGGTAAGGAATTTTGACATACATATGTGTGTATATATATATATATATATATTTACATCCTTTTTTGAAAGGCCTAATTTAATGACATAATTTAAGTAATGAAGTTGCTTTATTATGTTTTTATTTTGTCTTTTATACACTGTAGTTGTAATGAATTGTTTTATTTGCACCAGGAATAAAATGCCCAGTCTGCTCCAAGCAGATAGTGTCTGATGATATAGAGTGCCATTTGGTTATGTGTCTCACAAAACCCCGTATCAGTTATAACGGTGAGTCAAGAGATTTTCTAATTTTTTTTCATGTTAAGATGTCTCATTTGTGTGTGCAACTTTAATCCTTATCTTAGCAAAGAATTAATCTACTTTTATGAATCTACCCTTTTGTTTTTTTGTCTTTTTTGTTTTTTCATTTTTATGGTTTTAGCCTAGCTGCAAGATTTGCAGTGTGTGGATAGAGGGGGAGAGGAGTACCATAGCACAAATTTTAGAATTTTTGCAAAAACATAAAATGTGCAAAATTTGATTTTAGTGTACTTAGTGGAAATTTTACACAAATTGGTCGATTGTGAATACTTGTGAAACAATGTTTTTGCAGAGGGCTCTTCTCCTTCTCTCTCTCTCTCTCTCTCTCTCTCTCTCTCTCTCTCTCTCTCTCTCTCTCTCTCTCTCTCTCTCTCTCTCTCTCTCTCTCTCTCTCTCTCTCTCCTCCCCCCTTCTCCCTGTAGACAGTTTGTATTGTTGCATTTTAAAGCTTTTCGTTAGTATTTTGTAGTTCCATGATTCAGGCTGCCCCTTTCTGCTCTAGGATAAAAAACCAATAGCTTTCCACATAAATGACATTGTCTCATTATGCAATCCACATTCAATTCGCTTCTTTTAGTTTAAAAAATAAGATAATTATAATAATATAACGAATTTATAGAGCGCCTTGTTCCAATCAAATTGCTGGTGGATAAGTTCTTGAAGATAAACAGAAGCAGACTTGGTTAAGTAATTGAAATCGTGGGTAAGTATTTTAAATTCAATTCTTAACTTCACAAGTAGCCAGTGTGCAGGTCCTCCAATATGGAGGTAATATGCTCATACTTTTTAGATAATATTACCAAAATTTTAGTTGATAGTAAAAACTAATTCATCTTGTGATTTTCTCCCTGTTTCTTCTCTAGAGGATGTATTATCAGAAGACAAAGGAGAATGTGTGATCTGCTTCGAGGACCTAATTCAAGGCGACACAATAGCTAGGCTACCATGTCTGTGTATATATCACAAAGGGTGAGTCCTTTTTGAGCATGTTTGTGTTTTGTTTTTTTTTTTGGTTTTACATAGTTAAAGTGAAGTGTAAAGACATCAATAGCTCAGTTGATAGCTCACTTGTCTCAAATGGACCAGTTTCAGTTCTGGGTGCAGTTCTTTTGGGCCCCTCTCTCCACTCAGCATTGATCAGGTAGATGGGTCTGTCAGATTTGGGGAGAAAGTACTTTTGGGATAGACCAACATTTAATCCAAAGGATTGGAAATAATTGTCCTGTTCATTTATTGCTACTGAAAACCCCCGAGTTTCATAGACAGAATGATTGATTTTTATTTTTTTTTTAAATAAAGAATAAGAAATGAATTATGAAGAAGGAAGAAAGTTTTAATCTGACAGTGGTTTCTGTCATGAAATGGACATATAGGCAACTGTTCAATATGTGGTCTTTTGATCTGACTATTGTATTGTTAATAGATTCGTTTTGAACATGCTTTTCCTCTTTAATTCACATATATCGGTGATGATATTCTGCCTATATCATGTGGCTTCTGTAATCCTTGGGGGTTCTGATAGCTCAGTTGGTAGAGCAATTGCGACATTGTAATGCACCCTGAGCCTGCATAATAAAGGGGGATAAGCTGAGCTTAACAAATGTGCACTATTATTTGTTATTATTATTATTATTATTATTATTATTATTATTATTATTATTATTATTATTATTATTATTATTATTATTGTTATTGTTATTATTATTAATATTATTATTAAGAATAGACAGACAAAGATGACTTTTGTATTACAGATACATTTAAGACAATGAAACATGTTCTTTCCTTACAATTGATTTCTTTTTTTTTTTTTTTTGGTGTTTATTTATCGGGATTTTTATTAAAAAATTTTTCAGATGTATTGATAAATGGTTTGAAAAGAATCGGTCGTGCCCTGAGCATCCTAACGACTAATAGGAAGAGGACTTCAGAAAACAAACCTTAGCAGACTATATTGTATAGTATTCCAGGAAACAAAACTCTTAAACTTTACTCACTGTTTTGATGTGACACTCGTCTCACCTCTTAAAACTTTTACATGTCATGTATTATGGAGGAACAGATATCCAAGGTTATCGGCTCTTAGCTTTACTTCTGCAATAAACAATTCTTTGTTGGATGCTGTAACTACTGTATTGCCATTATCTTGAAGCCCACAGTGTTGTAAACAAAAAAAGATGGAACAAGATGGAGACAAAGTGATAAGAATCGTTATGTTGATGCTGTTTTGCAAAAGAAAATTGAAGTGTGTGTGTGTGTGTGGCATGTTGCGCCATACATATATACATATATGAGGCTGTGCCAAACTGTTGGTATTGTGGAGGGGGGGGGGGGGGTGTTGTGACATTTGCCACAGATATGCTCCATATTATTATTTGGAAAGACTAAAGGGGAAAAAAATTATTTAATCAGTTTTTCTGGGTTAAATAATTACAAATAAATTAAATTAAAAACTGACAATGTAGCATCAAAATTATAATAGTTATTGCTTTTTAAAGTGTTAAAAAAAGTATGGACAAAGTTGATACTCTGTCCATACTTTTTTTTAACCTTTGAGAAACTATCACTGCTTTTCTATTAGAGTTAGAGCTTACTCACCAGTCTTCGGTTTATTTTACATTATTCAACAAATAGAAAATGATGGTGAGTAATTTTTTTCTTTAGTTTTTCCAAATGACTTATTATTGGAGTATTTTTTTTTACAGCGTCATAAAAACGACTTTTTGGCATAGTCTCGTATACATCACAATACTTATTTATACATGATGTTGGTTCATGGCTTGATACAGTCTTACATTGCTATATCGCCAACATTTGGAACTTATGAAAATGGATTGTATAACAATTGTAACCATTGGTCTCAATCTGGTAGTATGTTGGGCTGAGAAATGTAATGAAAAGTGAATTTAAAGTTATAATGAATTAAGATACAGTACTCGCTGGATTGTAGTGCGCTCTTGGGGGAAGCCAAAAAGGTGCTAGAATCCGAGAGTGCCGAAACCAGGTGCTCATTGGCGGTAACGTTTTATGTAAATAAAATTTTAACATCAGGCTAGAATCCAGTAAATACTGTATGACATTTTACTTTTAATCCTCCATAAAGGATATTCTTTCTTCTTCGGAAAACAAAAAGTGTTGACGTAAGTCTCATACTTCTGGTCATATTTTCAATTTTCACCATTTTAACTGTCCTGACATGATACTGTTTTTGAGAGGATTGGTCACAAATAGATTATACTGAATTTAAATCAATCCATGCACAATAATAAGTTGATGATAGGGTGTGTATAACGTAGTTTGGTGAAATAAGTATATGATAAGGTTTCACTGAATGCAAAATTGTGCCCGGCCATTCTTTCTCAACAACCTGTGTTGGTGATGTCAAAAGTTGCATAATGGGATGACTCAAAATACCTTTAAAATTTAATAATTTGTTGAATGGCTCCTGATATGTTTACGTTTTTTAAAAAAGAAAAATTCTTGCAGAGAGCAGTATGATTTACTTGGGCATCTCATTGATGAACTTTTCGACATTCCCAAATATTCAGCCTTCTTTTAGTATAGTTTTAGTGTACCTAATTTTGTATGGGCCAGGATTGCAGATTTTGTTACTCACCCTCACGTTTTTGTTGTTTTTCAGTTTTTGGGGTTTTCTTTCAATTCCAGTCTGCATATCATTATGGTCACGTCTTGTATTATTGGCCTGTGTGGCAATGGAATCCCATTAGCTCACATGATTGAGCTCTTGCCTTACAAGTGAAGGGACCAGTTTTATCTCGGGTTGAGTCATTGCTTTTTTAAGATGTGACCCCTCTGACCACTTAATAGTGATTGGGTAGCTCTGTCATTTAGATCATATGGAAAGTACTTTGTAACATCCAATTCAAAGGCTACAGTCATACCTTTGTAGTTTGTTTATTTTATTAAAAATTATTTAAAAGATAGCTGGGAATTCTTTGTTATTTTCCATTAAATCCTATTGGAATAAATTGCAGCTTCTTTGAGGTATTCAGCTGCATACTGTGGTGCACTGCAACTTGTTTTCGAGCCAATACTTTTAAGGCATATCAGTAATTACAAATTTCATAAATTATTTTGATAAAAATGTTTGACTGCCACATGAATTGTAATCAACAAGAGACATACACAATCTATTGCCGTGACACAAGTTTTGAAAGGCTCTACACATTGTTTTCGCCATCAGGATAAACTCACCCTTGTTTAAAGTCAACAGATTTATATGGTTTGGATGTGTTGACAGTAGGTTGCACTGTAATCTGATTGCAAGGGACCATGCCACACCATCACCTGAAAAATCCTTTCTATCCCTTGTTTCTCTCCAATCTTGTCTTCTGTTTCAAACTGATTACTACCAAGTCCTGATAATAAAAAAAGTAGACAGTGCTTGGGCCAATGGGTTGAGAATGTTACCGGTCTCAGAGAGGTTTTGATGACTATTCTGGCGTACTCTGTAAAAACATGTATTTAAAATTTTGGCCAGAAACTCTTCCTTCAAATACCGATCAATTGAGATGACCCTCATCTTGTCAAAATCTTTCAAACCTGGGACTGAAGTTCTTTGTTTACCACAGTATTCAAAGTAACAACTTGTAGGTTTTAATGCAATTGCACATAAATACTGCCATCCCTTTGTTTTTGTTTTTATTTTTATTTTTCCTGGCACTGCGAATTGCTGTTTGGATTTTGTTCAATGTATTGTCAAGTAAATATTACTGGTCTCCTGAGGTGAGGTGAAATATGTTGTGTAGCCAAAACTGGATAGTTGTTATGGTAGACAATGATAAAATGACAACAATTGAAATAATTCATAGGATAGTTACAAATTATTTATTATTGTTTCTTTTGGTGTTGATTTGTCATAACATCAGGAATTAAAGGCCTTTCTTTTCCGTCATTACTACGCTCATGGTGACTGAGGATGTTGCCAGACTATTCTTTGGAATCCAAATGATAAAATTGCAATAATACAAGTTTAGTCCGTTATTCATATATTGACTGGTGATATATTTAACTTCAAATCATCAAGGATAGGGTGAAATACACTCGATAGTGGCAATTCTCTATATAATAAATATGCAAGTTTGAGACAGTCGTGTGCTGTTTAAAATTTCAGATATAGTTTGTATCAAGCGAAAGGAATATCAATTGAGTGCCTGTATATGAATAAACAATATTATGTACAGTAATGATAATATTCCACTTACTAATATATATATATATATATATATATATATATATATAATATATATATATATATATATATATATATATATATATATATATATATATATATATATATATCAGACCTGCCTCCTTGAAAATAAAAGATTCGTAATTTTTTTTAATAAAAATTGTAGTCGCTATAATAAACTTTGAAAATCAACAATTTACTCTCACAAGGATTAAATAACATTTCAAAATCCCTAATATTGTGTCATCATTTTCAATAAGTTTTCATGACTTACAGATGCTCATGATTCTCTGTGATTATAGCCAAAATTTCGTCATTTGACAAATTTTTCGTAATAGTAGGCAGGCCTGATATACATTTAGTGTGTACGTGTGTTTGTATATACATATATATTAATATTATGGAAGATTCCCACCCTTGTTGGGATCCCCACTCGTGTCCATTTCGAAGTTCTCTCCCACTCGTATCCATTTTACACTTTAAATTTGCACACTTACTTAAATCCGTTAATAATAGCTTTCAAGATCCTTTTCTTTTTTGGAGTTAATTGGCTTTTTTTTTTATAATTTTGGTTTCCCAGTGCAATGCCTAACACACAGGTCAGTCAATAGTCATGCTCTCTGCCTCAGATCCATACAACAGACTACTGAATTCCAATATTGAAGAATGTATTTGATAGAAATGATGCATGACAAAGTTCAAACTTCAAAATCTGTTTATTGTCAGCAATATGAAATAAAACATATATAAAAGATTTAAGACTTTGTTAAAACAACATACATAGTCAGATTTTAAATGTATTGAAAGTAAATATTATATATGTTTATATCTTTTGTCTTTGCCATTTCTCAATAAGATAACCTTCATTGGGAAAGCAATTTTCATCTAGAGACGCACACCCTATGAGACAACTTAGTCTCTGGGTCAAAAGTCTGTATAATATATCAATTAAAAAGAAACACTTTCCAAGAACATACATACTCAGGTTTTAAATGTATTGAAAGTAAATATTATAAATGTTTATATCTTTTTTCTTTGCCATTTCTCAATAAGATAACCTTTCATTGGGAAAGCAATTTTCATCTAGAGACGCACACCCTATGAGACAACTTAGTCTCTGGGTCAAAAGTCTGTATAATATATCAATTAAAAAGAAACACTTTCCAACAATTTTGAATGGTTTAGGATTTTTAAATTGAAAAATGTCCTCTTTCAAAATATCACAGTGAAAATAAAGTGATGCGGACAAAGGCTGTGAAAATCGATTTTTAGAGAAGTCGTTTTTAGGCTCACCTCTATACTGACAGTTTTGTCCTCTGAAAAATACAAAAGATTAATTTATAACACTTCTGAAAATACACTAACTTGGAGTGTGCAAATAAAAATAACACAGACAATATTACAGTTTTACTTCTTAGCAAATGGATAAAATGGACACGAGTGAGAGAAAAGTTAGAAAAGACCAAGAGTGGAAAGTCTTACACTTACATACATATGTATCATGTTAACAGAAAAAAAGGGGCCCAAACTTTGACTCATTAATTTTTGTTTGGTTTTTTTTCGTACAATTGTTTTAAAGCCGTTATCAGATAAGCACTTGTAAACATTTGTGTATTAAAATTTCACAGGTTTATTGATAGACATATTCAAATTAAATTTGTCTTTTGTGTGTATGTGTGATGTTATATTACACTTGAGAACGGTTTCCTCGAACACAGTTTTTTCTGATTCATTTGAATACCCCAATTTTTTTCCTTATTCTTTGTTAACATTCCATTCCTTCCTCCGAACTAATTTTTACGTTGAACGCAGGTTTCCTCGAACTAATTTCACCCAGCCAGTGTTTTTAAAAATGGAATTAATCAGCAGGTTTTTTTTTAATGCGCCCAGTGATTTTGTCAACTGAAGATTTACTGTGACGTGACATTGGCAGTTACGTATGTGTGTATCGTGTGTATCTATCTACAATGCAGGTGTGTTTGTAGGGTATGATACACACGGAGATACACAGAGCCACTCACACACTCCATCGTCAGTTGCTCTGATTTCAATGTGACAGTGACATGCAGTGAATTGCTAATGGTTGGCTACGACGGTAAATAAATATTGTGATATAGCAACCCCCCCCCCCCCCCCCCCCCCCACACACACACACCAACCCCGTGAATAGTGTATTAAATCTCCCTCACCATATCAATAAAGTTAACGAATTATAAAGTTTTCTTTATTCATCCTCAAGTCGAAATTTGTTTTCATGTCTATTCCAAGGAAAGAGTGGAATAACCCAGGAACCACACTGATTCCCCCCTTCTCCATTAAGGCCTGATTTCCTGGAGCTTTATTACTATTACATGTTCCAAGGAGTTCGAGGAAACCATACTGGCTGGGTGGGGTTCCTACCTCCCATAGTGGGCAGGGAGTACTTGTTGTTTCTTCTATCCCCTCTTATCTGTTTTCCAATTGCCTTCTGTCTTTGTCTTGGAGTGAGATTGCTTGGTTTTGTCCTGATCTTGGTCGGAGTCCTTGGCTGAGAGGGAAACAGTCGAATGTATAGTTATTGCTTTGGGAGATGATATTTTTTTCCTTGTAAATCATCTCTCTGTTATGTACTGTATTATGTTTTATTTACATGTTATATTTGATTTGTTAACATTTGAGTGTATTCCTCTTTGTGGGGACCTGTGCTTGTGTCTGGATGAGACTTTTAGGTGATCTCAAACTAAGTACTTTGATGGTGTGCTCTTGGAATCTACATCTGTTTCCTATTTGAACAAATTCCCCTTTGTCTTACCTTTTCTTGGGTGCTTTAATTGAATTCTATAACTTTTTACTATCCCATTTCTTCCTTTTTACTGGCGCTGATATGACCTGAATGTGTTGCAAGCGCCGTAAAACCCTCAAAAACAAAAACAAAACAAACCATACTGGATTGTATGTACATTGTTTAAATTGGTATATTCATTCAATTATTAACTGATTGACTTGTCTAAAATAGTAGCAAGACACATTAGTACAATTTCACCACTTGAAGGTTGATTGTTACGACATATTAGACATTTGAGTGATCAGGCATTAAGCAATCAGCAATTAAAAATGAGTAAGTTTCAGTTAGAGACCAACAAAACCAAAATTCAATGACTCTATTGTGTCCTTTAGGTACAATACTAAAAATGAATGTCATCTGCCAATGCTACATATACGTCATACTTAAAGGTGTATGGATTTGTCATAGATTGGGTGTTGATGGAAGCTAGGAACTAGCCTACTATTCAATATATTTTCTCATAGCACAACAAAGTTTTCTGTTTATAACTGTACACCTGTAATCTCAATCGTCAACATTGAAAGTGTAGCCTGTCATCAAAGTGAAGACTATATTCAACGTTCACTTTTGTACGTATTAATACAACTGTATACAACAAGGCGTTATTTAGACCGGGAAATGTTTTAATGCATACACTTAAAAATCATAAAGAGTTGTAAAATATGTATCACTGATCAAAAACGTTTAAAAAGAGGAAACATAGAGATAGGGAGAAATTTACTATAATTATATATGGAAAGTTGTCTGTGTTAATCATTGTTGCCAGTTTTTTCTTAAGGAAACTCGAGCCATTAGGTTGTGACTGGTGAACAATATATAATTTGCTTCTAATTTTTTTTTCATCCATCTTACAATTTTTAAAATTAGATTATGGGTGTGTATACTGATTAAAGTACAGTAAAAACTGTTTAAACCAAAAGGACTGCTAAATTAAGAAGAAATAAAAATGTCAAATTTTGCTCTTAGTTTTTGTTAACCATCAAGAAGCTACCGCAAGCCACAACAGCCAAACTGTCATTGTCATTAATCGCAACCCTCACAAAGGACTGTTACCCAATGCACTCTCTTGTATTCATTCAACACAACTTTGCAGAAACACTCTCCACTTCGCTGCCAACCCCTCACTCCGCAATGCCATAATATTCATCTCTGTCCGCCTCTCTGCTCCCCCACTCCCAAACCAAACCCTCTCCCCGACTCATCAGTTGATCTTGCTTGATAGTGAGAACACAGATCAGTAATGTTGTAAATCCACATAGAACTGGGTGGGGATCCTGACCTCCCATAGTGGGCAATGAGGTACATGTTGTGTCTTCTATCCCCCCATACCCGTTTCCCAATTGTTTCCTGTCATTGTCTTGGAATGGGATTTTGAGAATTTTTTTTTTTTTGAGTTTTGTCCTGATCCTGCCGGAGCTCCTTGGCTGGGAGGAAAACAGTCGAATGTATAGTTATAGTTTTGGGAGATGATATTTTTTTCCTTGTAAATCATCTCTCTGTTATGCATTGTATTATGTTGAGTTTACATATTATATTATATGATTGGTAAACATTTGAGTGTATTCCTCTTAGTTGGGACCTTTGCTTGTGTCTGGATGAGACTTTTAGGTGATCTCAAACTAAGTACATTGGTGGTATGCTCTTGGAATCTACATCTGATCCCTATTTGTTCCCAGTTCCCCTATGTCTTACTTTTTCTTGGGTGCTTTAATTGTAATTCTATAACTTTTTACTATCCCATTTTCTTCCTTTTTACTCGCGCTGATATAACCTAAATGTGTTGCAAGCGCCGTAAAACCCTTAAAAACAAAAACAAACAAATCCACATAGAAGACATTGGAGTTACAACACTATTGTTCCCACCCAACTATTGCATAATATTACCATTACTGTCTTTTATGTGCACAACCCCCCCCCCCCCCCCCTATACATACAAACACGCCAAACTACAAAGTTGAATTTGCTTTGATACATTGTGTGTGGATGAATAATATAATATCAGTGGGATAATACAGAATGCCCCTTAAAAATCCTGATAACTTTTTTTTTTGAGGTATGCCTTGATTAATCAATTTATGTTTTAAACTAATAGAATACCAGTCCCTCGGATTTCAGGTTATACGGCTTTTACTGTATTTTTGAATTACATGCCCATTTTGTTTTCACTATATATCAATTGTAAGGATCTACAAGTCGTCAAAGTCAAAGTTCTAGACCTTTTTGTTTTGTTCTCATGATATATGAGTATAATATGATATATTGATGTCTTTTATATATTATGATTGTTCTTGTAAGAACATAAACTTATATAAATGAATTTGTACAAACATTAACTTATGTGGAAGAGAATCTACTTGTCTACACCTGCATAATGCATTAACTGAATTTATTTATTCAATATTTTAAGATTACCTTCGGTATGTGTATAAATTATATATGCAGTTTCTTGTCTTGTTAATGTTATTGAAACTTTGTTCATATTTAATTTTCTTCATGTCCAAATGTTTTCTTGGATTATGTTTAAACAACAAACAGAAACAAAATACAAAAAAAAAAAAAATGCATTTCGTTGATAAACAGTGGAGTTTGCATAATTCATACATTGTATACTAATTCAATTATTTGAATAAATCCATCAAAAACATTTTCTCATTACATTCAAAATTAAGTCCGGTTCTGTTGAATTTGAATTAAGCAAACTTTGTTGTTTTGCAAAGTATTTTGTTAAGTTGCTTTTTTTTTCTGTGTTTTTACTTTTATTTCCCAACTGTTAAATGGGATAATAGATTTTGCCTCCCTGGAATTGGAGCATCTTGAAGGTTTTCAGCCTTGTTTTCGGGTGGGGTCTTTTGACCTCCCAAGATAGGCAGGAGGTCACTTGCTGTGTCTTCTATACTCCTTTATCTGTTTTTCCGAGTTGATTCCTGTCTTAGTCATGGAATAGCATTACTGATTTTGCCCTCGCCCTTTCTGAGAGGGAAATCGTCAAACGTATAGCTATAGTTTTTGGGTTATATTTTTTTTCCTTGTAATTCATCTCTCTGTTATGTACTGTTAATTTTTTTGTTTTAAATAATATATAATGGTTTGTAAACATTTGAATGTATTCCTCTTGGCGGGGACCTGTGGTTGTTTGGATTAGACTTTTAGGTGATCTCAAGCTAAGTATCGTGATATTTGGCTCTTGGAATCTACATCTGTTCCCTATTTAAACTCTCCTTTGTCTTACTTTTTCTTATATGCTTTCATTCTATAACCTTTTTGACTATCCCATTTTATTCCTTTTTTACTGGTGCTGAAATGACCTAAATGTTTCGCAAGCACTGTAAAATCCTTTAAAAGCTAAACAACAGCCTTGTTGGGGTTGGTTAATTTTCTTGTTAAAAAACCTGAAGCTGGGGGAGGAGTTACAAACGGCGCTATGTGAGCTCATCACTGCAATTGTACATTAACAATAAAACGTATACATGGTCTGACATATTATGTATACAAAAAGAAGAGAAAAAAATCAATTATTTTGAGACCAAATGCATGTGTGTAATGATGTTTGTTTATGTTTTTAAACGTGTTGTCTATTCAGAATTCCTGCACACAAGGTTGAGAAATCGGGAAAGGCCAGGAATATGATACAGTAGTTTTGCTTTTTTTCTACGTCTGGAAAAGGATCAAGAGTTCGTTTATTTGGATATGAGTACATTTGAGTAATTGGTTGGGAATTTGTGTAGGTCTTTTTCATGTTGTGGGTCTGGGTGGGGTTCCCTACCTCCATAGTGGGCAGGGAGGTACATACTGTGTCTTCTATACCCCTATGTCTGTTTTCCAATTTGCTTTCTGTCTTTGTCTTGGAATGAGATTACTTGGTTTTGTCCTGGCCCTGGCCTGAGTCCTAGCTGGGAGGGAAACAGTCAAATGCATAGTTATTGTTTTGGGAGATGATATTTTTTTCCTTGTAAATCATCTCTCTGTTATGTATTATGTTTGTTATTTTTAATGTATAATGTAAGCATTTGAGTGTATTCCTCTTTGTTGGATTTTGTGCTTGTGTCCGGATGAGACTTATAGGTGATCTCAAACTAAGTACATTGATGGTTTGCTCGTGGAATCTGCATCTGATCCCTATTTGTTCCCAGTTCCCCTTTGTCTTCCTTTCTCTTGGGTGCTTTAATTGTAATTCTAGAACTTTTTACTATCCCATTTTCTTCCTTTTTACTGGCGCTGATATAACCTAAATGTGTTGCAAGCGCCGTAAAACCCTTAAAAACAAAAACAAAACAAATCATGTTGTGGGTGGAATTCTCCATAGGACTGGGTAATGTTGGGTACCCCTGGGCCAGTTGATTCATCATCACTCCACAAGTCTGTAACTGGGTTGGGTCTTTTGACCTCCCCCTGTGGTGGGCATGATGGTCACTTGCTGTGCCTTCTTTGCACCTGTATCCGTTTTCCTGTTCAAAAATAATTTTTAAAAATAGAGCTTTTATATATAGCGTAATATCCACTAAAATGTGCTCAAAGCGCTTTACAAGGGGTCCCTGGTCAACAGCAATATTTAACATGTAGGACGGGACATGCCGCCTGTTAGGTGATATTACAATTTTTCGGACAAAGGCAATGTTGTTAACGCCAGGTACTCATTTTACATCTGAGTATGGTGAGAGAATGTGAGTAAAGACCCTTTTCCAAGGACTCAACTATGCGCCAAGCGAGGCTCAAACCCAGGACCTTCCGATCCGAAAGCGAGTGTCATACCACTAGACTACATAGCCGCATTCCATGTTGCTTTCTGTCTTTGTCTTGGCATGAGGTTATTTGGTTTTATCCCAATACTGGCCGGAGTCCTTGACTGGGAGGTAAACATTCGAATGATTTGTATTGTTTTGGGGAAATATTTATTTCTTTATAAATCACCTCTCTCTTTTATATAAAAAAGATCAATTTAAAGAACTTTTTTTATAGAGGAACAATCCACTGAACATTCTCAAAGTAATTTACAAAGGGTCCCAGACCAACAGCAACACGTGTCATGTAGGATAAGACATGACGCGTGTTAGGCGATATTACAATTTTTTTTTCTGACAGAGACGAGGCTGTAATCGGCTAGGTACTCATTTTACACCGGTGCATGGTGAGAGAATGTGTGTTAAGAGTAAGAGCCTTTTCCAAGACTCAAATATGTGCCAAGCGAGGCTCGAACCCAATCAAACCTTCCAATCCGAAAGCAAGTGGCATACCACAAAACCACATAGCTGCACCAGTTATATTTTGTTTTGAATAGAATATTTTGTAAACATATGAGTGTATTGTTCTTGGAATCTACTTGTTCCCTATTTGGACATCCCCTCTTTTTTTTTTTCTCATTTGCTGTTTTGATCCTAAGTCAATAATTTTTTTTTTTTTACCATTTCACTTTTTCCCTTTTTGTTGGTGCTGAAATGACCTAAATGTGTGGCAGCGCTGTAAAACCCTTGCAACAAAAACAGACTCCCTGAAATCATTTGATGGTGTTGTGGTAGAATTGGGGTCCCGATATCTCGGTAGAGCACTCACATCACACGCAAAGAGACCCTGAGTGAAGTCCTTTTTTTTCTGACACCACCCCCCACCACGCAGGGATTGTGTAGCCGGGTCAGTTAGATCTGGTGGAAAGTACTTTGTTATAGACTAGGGTCCTATCCAAAGGATAGCAAAGCAATTTCTACCGTTCGTTTCATGCTATAGAAGCCATCATAAATGCTGACTCCATGGGCTCTGAAGAGCTACTTTTTCAATATTTTTTTATTAATGAATGGTAGAATTGGTAGAACCTCTGACTTTTAATCAAGAGGTCTTATGTTCGCTTCCCGGTCAAGAAGTGATTTTCAGTGATAGTGTCTGTTGACCTCCCATAGTGGGTGGGGAAGAGGTTTTTGCTGTGTCTTCTATCCCCATGTATCAGTATCGGTTTACTTTTTCATGGTTGCTTTCTGTCTTTGACTTGGAGTGGGATTTTATTACGTACTCTTGGTTTTGTCTTGATTGGAAATAGTCAAATGTATTCTGTTTGTTTCTGGGTGGGATCTTCTGACCTCCCATGGTAGACAGAGAAGTCATCTTTCTCCTTTCCATGTTGCTCTCCGTTTGTGTTCTGGATTGTAAATGCTGGGTTTGTTTGTTCTTTTCCAGTCAAGGTACAGGTCCTTAGCTAGGGGGAGACAGTAAAATGTATGGTCCCTTTTTTTTTTTTTTTGTGAGAGATTATATTTTTTCCCATATATGTAAATCATCTCTCTTTTATGTACTAAAAAAGTTATCAGTTTTCTGGAGTTTTCGCCGTATTGTATTTTGTAAACATTTGAGTGTATCCTTCATGCATAGCGGGATTCTTTGCCTGCCTGTGCCTGGCTGGAACTTTTAGGAAATGTCAAAATAGAACACCAGTGTCCACCACGCAGTAATTGGGTAGCTGGGTCAGTTAGATCTGGTGGAAAGTACTTTTCTATAGACTAGGATTCTATCTAAAGGATAGCAAATCAATTGCTACATACTTGGTTTTGCCTTGGACTTGGTTGGAAACAGTGAAATGTATTTTGTTTGTTTCTGAGTGGGGTCTTATGACCTCACATGATGGACAGAGAGGTCACTTGCTGTGTCTTCTGTCTCCTTCCCATGTTTTTCTCTGTCTTTGTTCTGGGTATTAAATGCTCGGTTTGTTTGGGGTTTTTTTTTAGTCCTGGTACAGATCCTTAGTTAGGGGGAGACAGTTGTATGGTCCTTTTTCTTTTTTTGAGAGATGATATTTTTTCCCTTATACATATGTAAATCATCTCTCTTTTATGTACTATAAAAATTATCTGCTTTCACCGTATTGTATTTTGTAAACATTTGAGTGTATCCTTCATGCATAGCGGGATCCTTTGCCTGTGCCTGGCTGGAACTTTTAGGAAATGTCAAAATAGAACATAAGTGGATCTTCCAAACCTATTTTTCCTCTATTACTGGCGCAGAAATGACCTAAAACCCCTTAAAAGAAATGAATAGATCCTTCCAACTACCTCAGAAGATGTGTTTTTCTGCCCTCTGGGCAACACCTTCAACTTCAAGATGAGATCCTAAACCCCAAGCACTTTGGATAATATTTATCATGTTAAAGTAATTGGTCCCAACTACGACTCTCAATTTCGGGGAATGCTCCACATCGCTAAGATTGAAACAGTGGCTATGGTCTATGGTTCTTGAAGTATTCTCATCTTGAGATACCACCTGTCAAAGTAGGATTCAAGTTTGGTCATATCTGTAGTGAACGAGGACCCATTGACTGCGTATTTCAGCCTCTGGTAGGAAGTGTTTGGCATGATGATCATGATCATCACACAATCCTGGACTCCTTTTCCTAGTCCAAGTCAGATCCACGAGGTACACCATTCCTCAGTTTTACTGACTTCACCCGTAAAATCTCCTTGGGCGACGTATAATTGCCTTTCCCCTAGTATGTGGTGAGAACAACACGTCTTCCTGCACTTTATGATCTTAATTTTGGCAAGTTTCAGCATTTGTCCCTCACATTAAACAATCTTGTCTATGCTGCCAATAGGTCTATGAATATAGAACTCGACCATAACTTTCGTTGTAAGCCTGCCTCAAATGTGAAGTAGGAGTAATGACTTATCCTGTCATGCATCTCCAGTATCTTAAGTCTGCTTGCTCAGGTGGTAGGGATGCGTCTCCGACAAGTCTCTAAGGGCTCAATGAAGTTAATAACGGCAGCTTAGGAGTATTATGAATATATAGCTGCCCGCCACCTTTGACTTTTTACTAGACATTTCAAAATGGCAACTA
Source organism: Berghia stephanieae (assembly GCF_034508935.2). Lineage (NCBI taxonomy): Eukaryota > Metazoa > Mollusca > Gastropoda > Nudibranchia > Aeolidiidae > Berghia > Berghia stephanieae. The sequence goes on along the minus strand of NC_088366.1, from coordinate 16,680,091 downwards.
TCTTCATATTTATTTCGCACTTGCGGAAGCCTTCTTATTGAAAGGACATCAGACATTGCCTCAAAGAGCAGGCAACCAATGAGAAATGAGGTTAGGACTAATGAGAACCTGGATTTTGGCAGGTGGACAACAGTCAATATATAGAACTTGGGACAATGAGAGTAGGGCATTGGTGGGGAGTGAACTTGTGACTTTGAGGGGGAGGGGGGGGGGAGTTAACCTCAAGACTATTCAACTAAATTTCAGTAATGTATGAACTTGAGACGATCAAACTAGAAAAAGAGTACTTTGAGCTGTGGATTCCACAATTAAGATTTTAGCTTTGTGGTCATATTATAGCATGACAGTCAGATTCTGACCTTTACATTGTTGGTTCAAGTCCTGCAATGAACGACGCAGATATATTGGACAATGCTCTTTACTCACATTCTACCACCAATGCTCATGTATAAACTGAGGGAACACGTCGCTAAGATTGAAACAGTGGCTATGGTTTTCGAAGTATTCTCATCTTGAGATACCACCTGTCAAAGTAGGATTCAAGTTTGGTCATATCTACAAAGTGTACACCCTCGAGACAGTTCAACTCTGCTCTGATGAACGAGGACCCAGTTGACTGCGTATCTCAGCCTATGGGAGGATGTGTTTGGCATGATGATCATGTATTAACAATTAATCTGGCACTCCTTTCTTCGTTTTACTGACTTTACCCATGGAATCTCCTTGGACGATGCAGAAAGTATACGATGAGAACAACCTCAAAGTCTTCCAACACTTTATGATATTAATCTGGCAAATTTCAGCATTTGGCCCTCACACCAAACGATTTTGACTACGCTGCCAACAGGTCTATGAATATTGTAGAACTTGTCCATTTCTTTCGTTCGTAAACCTGCCTCAAATATGTGAAGTAGTAACAATGACTCTTTTCAAAAGATCCTTCACTAAACTGTATGTTAGAGAGTAATGTTGATGCTTAAAATTGAATTTATGGTAAAAAAATATGAAAAATGTCATTAGGCACTTGGAGCCAGAGTTTATCCCAGTTTCTATAGCGTGAAACAGGGCAATAGCAATTGCTTGCTATCCTTTGGATAGGATGCTAGACTATCGAAAGTACTTTCCACCAGATCTAACATAACCTGCTACCCAACCATTGCTGGCTGGACAGAGGGTACAGAAAAAAAAGCTTAAATGCACCTAGGATCGATCACGGCCCCTTTGTTGCATAAGCTACTGAGCTATACTCGCCCCCCCCCCCCCCCCCCCCCCCAAAAAAAAAAAGAAAGAAACTTGGATTAAATATTTTTGTTGAGTAGAATAAAATTTCATAAATTCTATAATACTAAAAAACCAAAAAGTTCACATTTCTGATAATTTTAACTTAAATGCAAATTTTAGGCACCCGCTACCATACCTTAACCGCAAATCTCTCTCAGCGCCAGGGGGCGCATATAAGGCCTGGACATTTTACCTCCATTCCATCTGGTCCATGGCTACAATCCTGGCCCTCTACCAGCTGGACCATATGGTCCTTTTCCACCATCCTACGCCATGTTTTGGGGCATTATTTTCCCTCTCGAGTCCATCCTAATGCTAGTGCAGAGTCAGTCTAGTCCCCCCCCCCCCCCCCTTCAACACATCATGCAGATAATGTTAATAGGGATTTTAGGGTAAATATGTATAAAGAAAAACAAGAAACAATGAAGGATTACATTGAATATTAATTTATAATTTATATCAAATCAAAAAGCTTCTAAATACAACCACACCAGATATTATGAGACTATCATCGTCATTAGTCAGGAACACAATATTTTGACTACAAAACTAAATCTTATGGAATGCATGTAATACTGCTCTATATTCAACATTCGTTTCTAATAAAGTTCAAAAAGTGACGTGCTCAAGAGGTATTTATAAATATATAAAATGAAAAAACAACAAAATATAAATCTGTTAGAAACCTTCCAATTCTTAGCACTGGAGTTTAATATGCTGTAATGTTTTTGAAAATGAAACACAATAGGCAAGATATTATTTGACTGTTTGATTAATTACAACATTGTTGTTTTTAATTTAATTTTCACCACCTGATCTGACATTCGTAACAGCATACACGATACTTTTTATGCTGAAAATAAATTACCCACCCAATGTAGTAATAAATGAATAGTAAATGGATTGTCTTGGTTTAGCCTTGGTGCATTAAAACTCAATAGCTACATTCTTTTGATTCCAGTCATGAGTAATTTATTAACAAGATATTTGTGGGAATTGAAGAATTTTATCACAATATTAAGGTACCAGATACATTCTCTCAAGATTTCAACTATCCATTATAATTTCTAATCTCACTAACTGTATCTGATATATCAATTTCTGTCTCAGCTTTTATGTATGTACACTGTGTCAAATAATAAAACAAATTTTGTTGGTATTGGTATATTTGAAATTGAAACATGTTACCAAAAATTATCCAATATAAGTTGGGTGAAAAAAAAAACGAAAAAAAAAAAGTTTTAGAACAATTCAAATAAAAAGAATGAACAAAATATTTAATGAAATGATCTTGAGTAGATGAAAATAAAAACAAGAGAGAATGTAGTTACAGGATATTGCTGACAAATCAGGTGTTGAGAATCTCAATGAGTAATGACAATGAAAGTTGTCTAAACTCCAGGACCTCCCTCGTCCACTCCGGCTTGGGTCATTAGGCTGGCAATGTTCTTCTCTAGGTCATCAATCCTATTGCCCATGTCATCGAGTGGACAGGTTAAGGAATATAGTGGCAGGAAGATGATACAAGAAAGAAAAGTGGAGAATATGAAGTAAACATCATTAGGAATTTCACTTATTGTTTTGTTTATTGTTTTTATGGGATTACAGGTCTTGCAACATTTTTAGGTAATTTCAGTGCAGTAAAAAGGAAGGCTAATAAGGAAAAAGAGCAGATCTTAAGTGAAAAGCACCAAAGAAAAGATAAAACAGAGGATTGTTTTAAATCGTTTCCACAAGCAATCCATCAATGTGTCTGGGTGGGATTCCTGACCTCCCATAGTGGGCAGGGAGGCATTTACCGTGTCTTCTATCCCCATATATTATCTGATTTCCAACTTGCTTTCTTCTTTGTCTTGGGACGAGATTACTTGGTTTTGTTCTGGCCCTGGCCAGATACCCTAGCTGGGAGGGAAGCAGTCAAATGTATAGTTAAAATTTTGTGAGATGATATTTTATGTCTTGTAAATCATCTCTGTTAAGCACTGTATTATGTATTGTTTACATATTATATGTTGATGGCCTGTAATATAACCTCTGAAGTAGCGTCTTTGCAATTCTATAATACTTCAGTGGTTAGATCAACGGGCCACTAATATGATTTGTAAACATTTGAGTGTATTCCTCTTAGTGGGGACCGGTGCTCGTGTCTGGATGAGACATTTAGGTGATCTCAAACTAAGAACTTTGATAGTGTGCTTTTGGAATCCACATGGTTCTAATTTGAACCGATTCCCCTTTGTCTTACCTTTTCTTGGATGCTTTAATTGTTATTCTAGAATTTTTACTATCCCATTTTCTTCCTTTTTACTTGTGCTGATATGGCATGACATCAATGTGTTGCAAGGCTGTAAACCCTTAAAAACAAAAAAACATCAATGTTTGATACAAAACATAATAATTGTTGATGATGAACAGAAAGTATTATGACTGTATCCCTGAATATAATAGAAGTTGACTTCTCACTATGTTGAATTGTGCTAGCAACACAATCCTTCAAATTTATATTTGCATTCCACAAACAATTACTTGTTTTTCTTTTAACAAAGGATATTTCGACCAATAATCTGATCAGACATGTTTTGGAACTTGTCTTGCATTTGCTGTAATAGGTTCTGCACCTGAAATGAAAAATATTTATATATATTATATTATAATAGTATCCATGATACATATCATTTGCTTGCTTTACTATAGCCCTCTTGTTGCAGTAAGTGCTTAAGGCAAGGGTGATGTGTTCACCCTCAGGTATGAATGACTAAAAAGTGACCCACTGATCATCCCAGATCCCCATTGCAGTATTGTGCAGCTAAGTTGTCTAGTGGTATTGCACTCGCCTTCAGATTGGAAGGTCCTTGGTTTGAGTGGCACATAGTTAAGTCCTTGGAAAAAGGCTCATATTCTCTAACAGCAGTCGTTTGAAAAATGAGTACATGGCTGTTAAGAGAATTGCCTCTGTCCGAAAAAATTGTAATCCATACAGATGTCATGTCTCGTCCCACATTTTAAGCATTGCTGTTAGCTAAGGACCCTTAGTAAAATACTTTGAGCATGTTTAGTGGATATTGCACAATAATAATGCTCTCTAGTATTTTGACACCTACATGGAAAATGTGTAATCAATGTTGAAACGGCTTGCTGCCTCATCAAATTATTCTGCTATTGAACAAAAGGGAACCACTGGTGTGTCCAAAAATTCAGCAGTACAAGGTCTAGTTGGGTGCAAAATAAATGATGATTATAATAACGTTGAATAATTTATTTATGAATGTACCACTGATAAGTTAGTCTACAGAGTGGAGTTGCTTTGTGCAACCCTATATTTTCTGCATAATACATCCAAAATAAACATTACTCTCAATTTCTAAATTTTACTAATTTGACATAGCCTTTCTGCTATAAATTTAGTCAGATAAAAATATGTGGAATGTGAAATGTAGTTTAGGCTTTTACTACATTCTTTGGAGTATCAGCTTATACTTGTGGGTGTGAAAAAAGTAACAAAGGCACTGTGATAATTTGCTTGGATGGTTGCGAATCTGAATTTTAGCCACCTGCCTTGATACCTAAATGTCTTCAATTGCATGTTAATTGGGTTAAAGTAGCAGTTTCAATATGGCTCAAGAGTTTGACACCAACCAAGTAAGTTGTTCCAAAACAAGACATACTTGGGGAAAAATAGGTAAAATTAATTTTCAACATTAGACTATTATTAGATGGAGGAATATCAAAAGTTTGATACCCAGACTACCTAGTTTGTATTTTACTTGACTTCATTTGGCATTGACCTACTGGTATCTCTATCAGGTCATTACATTACATCCTCTATATGTACCGATTTCTTACTTTAGGCCTAGCCTGCACTTCATGCTAAGGTTAACATCTTTATTGTCTTATACATGTATCTGTTTTTGCCATTACTTTACAAGCCAATCTAATACTAACATACATACATACATTTTCCTAAAAACGATGTTTTAATTCGGAAATGTTTAGCTCACACAAAAATACTCAAAATCCTATCTAGGATTTTGAAAATGGAATTTTGGTCATAAAAATAAAAACAAAGCCCTTTAGAAGTGAAGAAAAGTAAGTCTCATTTTCTCCTCTGAAGTCAAAGAGACAAACAAATTGACATCAAAGATACATTTTGCGTCTACATAAATAAGGGCAGGGGCCAAGGGTCTTTATTTTGGTGGGAGTGTGTAAGTTGTTTCCGTATCGTTTGGAATCGATTTGGAATATCTTCCTCTTGCAATGCAAGTACCCAGTCATGACAGGTAGCGGGGAACTTCAATTTTTGTTGTTGTTTGTTTTGGATTTAGACTCTTACCAGTAGTCATACTCACTGTCGTGAATAGATTTTTACATCTCATTCACGATGAGAAAATAAAATAAATAAATAATATGCACGAGGCATGTATCTCCACCGAAGTGGGCAGTTCGCGATTTACTAAGTACACATACTTAGATTTTGGTTATCCGGTTAGGAAACGTTTAGTAGAAATTCATATTGCAAAAAAGAGAGCGAGTAAGCGTGACTGCCGCTTATATACGGTGGCCAACAAGATATGACGTCACAATCACAAACGGAACATCATGACAACAACTCACAACAGCCTCGATCGAGATACTACACACCAACACACAAACACACAACATAAAAAGGCATATTGTTCCCTACATCACATACAGTAGGCACTTGCAAGAAGTAGCTCTCGCGAGTTGAAAACAGCCGAGGATTTCTGTTTCCGTTTTTGAGGGGAAAAAATTTAGGAGTGATTTTAAAATGTTCATTCTTATTCCTCAGTGGAATGAAATGGCATGTATTATATATCATTGGAAAGGGCATAAAATTCTACATACAATGATGCTAATATTATTATCTTTTTATATCATGATTTTGAGAAATCTTTGTGTAAAGAGAGTATATGTGTTTAAACGCTTATAACTTTTAAACCAGAGATGGTCCTTCTTAATAAAAACAAGTCCTTCTGAGATACATATTAAAGTAGCTTCTCTAAAAATTTCAGAGCAAAATATGTTTGCACTCAAAAGTTAGAGCTCCCCAAAAAACAGTAATTGGCCTCGATTGTTTACAGAAGCTGCCATTTTCTTATACTGATTCACTTCCTGTCGTCTGCTGCGTTTGAGAGATAACTTCGTCAATCCACATCAAAACTTTACATCTTTATATCTTACAATATATTCCATTTATGGAAGTTATTTTTGTTTTAAATTATTTAATTAATTGGCGTTTTCATGTCCATGCATTCATTTCATAATTTACAATTCTCTTCCTTTTTTTTCCGATTGATTTTTCACTGTTGATTTTGACGTTTTTCATCCTTTGACGGACGTCTGTCCAATTTAGGGGAACGGGGAGCGGAAGTTTTTAAAATCACCTATTTTCGATCATTTTAAACAAATACACCACCTCAAACATTTATCAGTCCATATCTCTGCTTTTATGAGGTCTATTTTCATTTTGAAAAGTTCAAAGTGAATAACTAAATGACGCCGATTCAGTGGTGTATTTGGTCTATCTACATGTGAATAAATCTTTAATTGTCGACTTTTCCAAAATTCCAATAGGTCATTCATTTGCATGTCGTGATCTATTTTTCCTTGATTTCAGCTGTTTCAGCTCTAAACTATACCTTTCTCTCTCAATAAATAATTATTTATCTGTTTGCAATGTATTGCAGAGATGTTGAATTACCACATGTAAAAATTTCAAAGTTGTATCTGAAGCCGTTTCTGAATTATAGAGAGCTGAGCCGGTGTTGCCAATACTTAGCTTCTATAACTATAACCAGGACAAATCATTCGTTTGGACAGAAAAATAAATAAAAACTTACCGCTTACCGTCAAAAGCAGTTTAGATTTGAAGCTACATTTGTTTTCTATCAAAAAACATTCGGTACTAGACAAGCCTTGATGAATTTCAAAAGTTGTGTTTGAAATTATATCCTAAATATTTCATGATTCACTCCTCGCGAAATCGTGTTTTTTTTCGTCTGTCCAATGGTTGGTGCCCCCTAGTGCCAAGTGCCTGCCGCCTGCCGCGCAAAACAAAGGTTTTTTTAAAAGTTTATTGAGAAAAAGATACGGAAAAAAGTGTCCCTAGATAGGTATGCAATTTGGTGCATTAGTGCAGTAAAAATTGGTGCGCAAAATTAGTTCGTAGCGGATGCAAGACTGTGTGTGTGTGTGTGTGTGTGTGTGTGTGTGTGTGTGTGCGCGTGTGTATGTGTGTGTGTGTGTCTCTTTCTTTTTTTTTTTTTTTTTTGGGAGTGCCTACGTACACGGTAACGGGGCATCTAGCCTCAGGATCTACGTACACGTAAACTGGTTTACCGTTGCAACACAAGCAATAGATAGAATGCGCTTGGCCAAGGAGTTCACAACATTGCCATCCGGAAGTATAACGGACCAACACACAAACTCTGTGTAACCATGAACTTTTATAGTCTTGTTAATACAGTTTAGTGAGAACAACTCACAAACGCGGATGGCAAAAACAATAACAAAGGCCTGAGTGACGTCATCTGCATACTATCTATAGATGGTCCTCGCTGTCGTGACCGCGCGCGCTCGTGTGTGTGTGTGTGTGTGTGTGTGTGTGTATGTGTGTGTGTGTGTTATTTAAAAAAAAAATAAAAACAATTTTAACCATTAATGGCGAGATTCCATCTTACACTCCCCAAACTCCAGATCTTAGTCTTAATGTTATCATTAAAAGACAAGCTTTGCGATTTATAGTTTAATTGAAGCCCGAGTCGAAATATACTCTTACTACTGCTCTCTTGGTGGAAACGATCTATTCTGCATAAGCCATCTGGAGAAAAAAATCAGTGTCACTGTAAAAGGTTAAAATTTCACGAAGTACGCACCGTGAACACCGCTGTAACAATCCTTTGATCTACGTCATCAGGCAACCCATTGTTTCTTTCATCTTTTCCCATTCCCCCTTACTATCCCCCCCCCCCCCCCCCCATTCCCCCGCCCATTCTCTCTCTCTCTCTCTCTCCTCTCTCTCTCTCTCTCTCTCTCTCTCCCCTCTCTCTCTCTCTCTCTCTCTCTCTCTCTCTCTCTCTCTTGTCATAGTGTTATCCCTTCCCCTTCCCATCTCATTGTAAAATGAAAACGTTCTGCTGTTTGCAGATACATGTATGATTGTTTTGTTTTTTCTCTCTCACTCGGCTAGGATTAAAAACCAAGACATCAGGTAATTGGTGTCTAATGCCAAAGTATAGATTCTCTCTTTGGCCAATTTAGTCACGCATGTGGCAGCCCAGCTATTTATTATGTTCTGCCTATAACACACAATAAGTGGGATTTTGGGGGTGGGTACGAAAGAAATCAAGGTCATAAGTAACCGTGCACAAGAGCTGTATAGGAATTGGTTTCTGGGGGTCTTGCAAATACCAAATATTTTAGGAAAGCTCTTTCGAACTCCAAGACGTCTGGTTTGTTTTGTTATCTTGGAACAAACGAAACAGAGATGTCTTGATGTGTGACCTAGTTGTCTGATTTTGTGACCTGGATGTAAGGTTTTGTGACCTTGATGTTTCCTTTTGTGTGTGCAAGCCATGCGGGTAAGTACAGCGATAGCTTGCCAGTTGAGGAAAAAAAAAGGAAGAAGCAGCGTATCCGCATTTGAAAAACAAAACAAAAAAACCTGAAAAAAACAAAACAACTTAACCTTTTAAAGGCGAATATCAATCTTACTTGGACCAAGAATAAAATCTTACCGTTTTCATCAAAAGACAAAAAACAAATTACAATTTAAGAATTTGAGCTTTTATAGAGGGCAATATCCACCCAACGTGCTCAAAGCGCTTTTTATCAATATTCTTACTGCTCTTATGGTGGAAACGTTGTTTTTTTTTTTGTTTTCTGCGTTAAAAAATAATATAAATGAAGACTATTATTTGAAAACAAAAAAAAATCAGTGTCACTGGCAAAGGGTTAATTGCAGTACTCCTGCATCCTGTGAGACTCCTACGGCACTTGCTAATCATAAAAAAGGAAATAGCAATCAACAATACTAAGGTGAAAAAAAAAGAAGAAAAAAAAAAAGGTGTGGGGGGGGGGGGGAGGGGAGCAAATCCAGTAGCAATGCAACCTTTTAGCGGCGAAATTCGATCTTTGACCTAACACCAAATCTTCTATCATCAAAAGACAAGTAACGGCAAAACGATTATAGACAATTGAAGTCCGAGTTGCGATAGTCTGACTGCTCTCTTGGTGGAAACGCTGTATTCCCCGTTAACAATAATAAAGATAAAAGCAAACTATTATCTAAAAGCAAAAAATTAGCTTCGCCGTTAAGGGGTAAGAACACCTGCAACTGCTGCCAGCATCCTTGAGATGCTCTACGTCACACAAGGTCACCAAGCGACACGTCTCCCTTTCGTCTTCATGCAACACCCCCCCCCCCCCCACCCCCCCCCCCCTTCTCCACTCTCACGGTGGTGGTGGCGGCGGATAAAAAAGGCCTTTTTTTCTTTTATTCAATCAACTTGACTGCTGGTGGACCCTAGGCCTCTCTACAAGTCCAAGAAATAATACTCACTTTTTCTCTGCTCCAACGAAAATATCTACCCCCTACCGGTCTAATTATTTGTAGCAGACGACAAATTTCTCAAAACGGTCACGTGACACTGTAAAAACAACACAGGAAGTCCATGAAAGCTTCTAGTGCTGGGTCGAGTTTGAAACTATCAAATCGAGCGGGTTTTCGATCGAGTCATCTAAAATCGAGCGGGTTTCGGGCGGGTTTCGAGTCAGTGACGTCATCAAGCAGTGATTCGTTTGAAAAAAAAACACGAGCAACTCGTTTTGCCACAGGAAACTTCACATACCCCTCCCTCTCTTATGTCTGTGGCTGGCTTGACTGCAGCTGGTTATGATAGGGGCTGCCAGATGGCCAAGTTCAAAATTGGTTACTAAGAAACGCTTTTCTATTATTATTCATTTTTTAAAAAAATCTTTTATTTAAAAAAAATGAAAAGATAAGTTTATCCAACTGTAGTCGATTGTTTTGTTAATCAAAACCAATGAGTTTTTCAAGGGAGTCAGAATGCTTGTGGTGTTTGGCTATTTGGGGTCTATTTGACTACTTGGGCAAGAAGAAATCTGGCTGTCTGGCAGCCTTGATTATGATCGTTCGTCGCATCACACACACATACACACACACACACACACACACACACACACCATCAAACAGTTGTTGATGGTGAAGGGTTGAGACCCCCCCCCCCCCCCCCCCCCCCCCCCCCCACCACCATCACCCGCTGTCACCTTAACATTTCATATTTATGTCGCGCCAAAAGTTGTCGGCCGCCCCCACCTCCCATAATTTGTCACTGGTCGTCATCGCCTCTTGTGTGTGCGGGAAAGGTCGTGCCTTTCATTTCATTATTTAAAAATAAATGAACAAGAATGGTGTGTTTTTATTAGGTAGGTAGATAATAATAATATTTAGCAGGTTCCACACCCAGACACACACGGATTGCCCGGACACGATGATAACGATGCCGACGACAATGGATGACGATGATGATGATGATGATGATTATGGTGTTTCTGTTTAAAAAATGAAATACTTTAGCAGGTTCCACCCCCACCCCCAACACGGATAGACCGGACCCGAAGATGATGATTGTGGTTTTGCTGGCTGTTACGGCTGTGATGAGGATGATGATAATGATGATGATGATGACGATGGCGCAGATGGTGATTATTTGTTCGGTCGCTCAGTGGTACGGTGTCTCTTGTCAGAAAATCAAGCCTTGTCAATGGCCGGATGAGTGACAGTGATTGTTGAAAATTGTGATCCAGACGTTAAGTCCGTGTGTAAGACACTTGACTCAGGTGTGAATGTATTCTTATCTTATAAGCAATGACGGGTATTGTAAAGAGCTTTAATACAAAAAGACTCCAAACAGCGATGGGTACCTTCTGTACGAAATGGATGTATGGTCGATATGGCGTGCCGGAGGAATAAATTAAATAAAATATTGTGAAGTTCATTGAGCATGGTAAATCCTTGGAAATGCGCTTTGAACTAATACACCTGCTAGACAACTCCGATTCCAATATAAACGACTGATTAATATTTCCATATATAAACTATAGTTAGCTGAAAAGCTTTCTTTGTCGGGACTCCAAAAGTATGGAACGAATTAGACAAAGAAATCAAAGGGTCTTTTAGGAGCACTGATTGATTTTAGATTGATTATTACATTGAAATGTGTTGATATATTATTGATGGTCCTTTCGTACGGCGCGTCGGTGGTGGTGGTGGTGGTGTGTGTGATCGTGTATGTGGTTATGTATAAAAAAAATAAACATAATTTCCATTATGATATCTCATCCCAAACCCAGATCTTAGTCTTTGTTATCATTACAAGTTGGATTATGAATTAACCCACGCTATAGCTCTCAGTGCAACGCTCGCAAAATTTAGAATAGGTCACAAAGGTAAATTGCACAAGACCACCTGACACCGCTGTAACATGCTTTGATCAGTAACACTGTTCCTTTCATCTTCCATTCCAAAGACCTACCCTCTCTCTCCCCCTTGCATAGTGTTTTTGATCATGTAAATGAAATTCTGCTGTTTGAGATCATGTATGATGTTTGTTTTTCCTATGGAGATAACAAAAAACACAGGTATCTAAAAGTATGATTCTTCTTCCAATTTCACATAGCCAATTTATTACTTATAAAAAATATGAGCTTTACAAGAATCAAGTCATAAGTAAGTGCAAAGCGCTGTAAGGGATGGTTCTGGGTCGCAAATACAAATTTAATTATGTAAACGGGAACTCCAGCGTCTAGGATATTTTTGTTATCTTGACAAAGAACAAGATGTTTTGATGTCGGACCAGTGTACTATTTTTACCTGATGTAGGGTTTTGTGAGATTGTGGTGCAAGCATGCTTGTCAAGACAGCATACTTGCATTGAGGAAGAGCTCGAAGCAGACTTCCGATTCGAACACAGCTGAAAAAAACAAACACTTAACCATTAAATGCAATATCAACCATTGGACCAAAAATAAAATCTTACGTTCATAAACAGACCAAAAAGCAAATTACAATTTAAGAATTGATTTTATAGAGGGAATATCCACCCGTGTAGGTTTATAAATAGCCTTATGGTGGGTGTGTTTTTTTTTTTTGTTTTCTGCGTTATAATCTAAATGAAGTATTATTGAAAAAAATCTTGTCACTACACGCTTTATGAGTACTCCTATCCTGTACTCCTACGGCACTGCTAACCATAGAATACACAACATACTGTGACAAGAGAGTGTGAGGGGCTCGTAGCAAGAACCCACAGATCCAATATCATCAGACAAGTGCAAACATTAGACAATTGGTCATTCGATGCTAACTGTCTGTGAAACGTTTGAATTGTAAGCAAATATTCAAAACAACTCGCTTATAACCCTCACGCTGCGCATCTGAATCCTACGTCAACTCAAAGCGACACGTCTCCCTCGTGTCAAGACACCTCCCACCCCCAACCCCCCCCTTGATTACGTGTGTGGCGATACAAGTTTTTCGTTTTATTAAACAACTTGACTCTTGAACCCGGCCTTCTAAATCAGACATACTCACTGTTGCTTGGCGCACGTCTCCCCTCGGTAATAGTAAGCGACAAATAAACGCCCACACACAAATTACGTACGCATTTCCTTTGAACCGTGTAAACAACAAGATTTCGTTTTCATTCGACTCAACGGGTCAGATTGGCCGGTATTTTTTTAACGAACTAAAGTTCTGAAAAATCAAAATGTTTCTTAGAAAGTTGAAAGATGCTAGTTTTTGAAACAGAGGTAGGTTTTTAAAAAAAATCTTTATATTTTACGTGAATGCATGCTCAAGGCGAGTTGGACGTGCAGCGGAGGTTGGTCGGCCAAAGGCGAGGCTCTCTACTTGATTATCCATTGGGTTGCTGTGTTTTGGTCACATATTTTCCTATAAGCTTCTATAGAGATTTTTCACCACATAAAAGGTCATAACTTTTTAACTAGTTGAGATAGAGCGATAATTTTTTCACTTTAGTAAATGTTTCACTCCCCTTTATTTTTCTACGCTAAATTAATACCGATATCACTATTTTGAAAAATTCTTGCAAGTGCCTACATACAGTCCAAGTCCATTCATTATAATCACAGTCAGTCTCATGTCAATGTCAATCTAGTCACCATACTCATGATAATTATAATGACAAACTTCATTCACTACGACTCTACTCTAACTCTAATGACTCTAATGAATCTAATCCTCTTTCTTCTTACAATATATTACAGACTTTAAGTTTAACAATAAGTAAAATTATTATAACTGTCTTGTTAAACTGTCTATTATTTGCCTGCTTTTGATCTTAATTAATAAGTATTCCCCTGTCATGGCGGGCAGCCAAGAACAATGAGACTGTCCACTCGATTCGGACAAGACTGGACAAGCTTTTCTTTTCATTTTCATGTCGCGATTTACTCGCAATCCTAGAGTTCGATCTATAACTATAATTTGCAATGAACCCATTATAAATCTCCATTGGCATAAGAACTTAGCAATAAATCATTGAAGTTGAAAAGTTTGTGATTTAGTATGAATAATTAGAACTTACAAAAGCAGTTAAATCCTGAACATTCTTGGGGTCATTTCCAATTTTGTCAACGTCTGCCATCTTGAATGTTTGTCTGCTCCAAAAATGAAATTCCTGGATTGCCAGATCAATTTTATAAAGAGTGTCAAATAGATTATTTGAAATCTAACTGACAAGTAATCGTTATCATAATTTTTCCAGCATCACCTTTTCCTAAAAAATGTTCTCTAATAAATGATTGGAATCATCGTATCCGAGGTCATCTTAAAACTGCTTAAATTAAATTAAAACATCGACTTGTCTTGTTTGAGTGAAATTATTAGAAATGCGTGTAATTGTCTTTTTTTTAAACTTTCATTTAACTTCTTGACTTTAAAGAGATTTTTCTTTAAAATAAATTCAAATTATTTGTATAAAAAGGTCACCCTGTATCCCTTAACAAAAAAAGAAGTCAACAACAACAAAAAATGATTCTCGAAAAACACAAAGAATATGGAATTTGGATTATAAACTGCCAAACTGGTATTCTTGATCTCTGTCGTGACCTCTTCTCAACAACGGGCTAGTTATCGTAACTTTATAATAAATGAGCTCCTTGTCACAGGAATTGATGCAATGTGTAAAGGTAAAATAATCACAACATCCGCCAGCCAATTCTAATAACAACACTCAAAACTGCGTGTAACCGTTAACGTATATAGTCTGGTTGATATAATTTTGTGAGAACTTATCACTAACAGACTATAAATAATATCAAAGAGCTGAGTGAGGTCAACTTCGTTCCTTCTATACACTCTGGATAGTCTCAGCAGAGAACAATACAGCTGTATTATATATAATACGTTCTCTGGTCATAGGGAGCTGGCACGGTGGACCTACACAACTATCTCTCCTTCCCCCCCACCCTTGTGTGTGTGTGTGTGTGTGTGTGTGTGTGTGTGTGTGTTTGTTTGTTTGTTTGTTGCGCGCGCTCATGGTCATTTCTCCCATCGAAACAGAAAAAAAAAGTGATGAATAGTAATCGAGTTAATATGAAGAGAAAAATACAGGTGGTATAAAAAGGGGCAACACAAATTAAACAACGTTTCGACCTTTGGCCTTCTTCATATTATACACATATAATGACGAGAGAGAGAGAGAGAGAGAGAGAGAGAGAGAGAGAGAGAGAGAGAGAGAGAGAGAGAGAGAGAGAGAGAGAGTGGGAGAAAGAGAGAGAGAGAGAGAGAGAGAGAGAGAGAGAGAGAGAGAGAGAGAGAGAGAGAGAGAGAGAGAGAGAGCGTTTCAAGGGTGCTGCAGATAATAGGAGGAAAGAGATAGTGTGCCATAACAAGGCTTATCGAAAGGAACCACTACTATTCTACTTCTATGAAGGGCGTGTTAACAGTGTTGAAGTGTAAGAAGAAGTGTAATCACCGTCGTGGTAGATATATATATATCGATCCAGAGATAAGGGAAAGCTTTCACTTTCATCTTGGGCAACATAAAAAAGTAAGGGTTACTTAGGTCTAGTTCACCAAACCTGATTTTTTTTGGTAGATGCCCTCTCTGTATGATTGTCTAGTGGACTTGTTTTTATTTTTTGTTAGTCATCATTGGGTTAGACATAACCTTTTTACTTAAAAGGTCTCCAAACTGATCACGACCGTCCTCATAAAGGTCTGCCTAGTGTAGTTTTCTCTCAACATCAAATTGTGTTTGTTTTTTTCAAGCACAATCAAAATCTTGAACTGTCTTCGTAGTGACCTCAAACAATTATAAAATATGTTTCGGCACTCAAAAACAAAATTAAAATCTTGAATATTTCAGCAATCAAACAATCATATTATTACCAAGTATGTCAATACATTCAACTCTTACTATATTATGTTCAATAACTGAAGCTGCAACAATATAAAATGGAATGGAATATAAGCTATGTATCTATCGCCATATACTCATTCACACCAATGTCTGGTTAGTTAAATAATTTGTATTGGCACCTTACAAAAAGACAAGATTAGCTCTCCTCTTCCAAACTTAATTCCTGCATCACGTAAATGTATATAAATACAAAGTGTGCCAAGACCTCAACCGACCTGTCCCTATCACCTGATCCCATTCTGATTCAAAGGCAAGGTTCCAGTTCAAACAATAATTTTCCCGGTCATAACCATAGAGGTAGTAACAGCAATACAACTCTGGTTTCAATGAAGCCTAAGTCGCATTGCTGTTATTGCTCTCATCGTGAAAATGTCTAGGGCTCTGACTATAAAGAGGCAAATCGTGTGAGAAACTATTCTTTGATTTTAAAAAATCCAGATTAAACCTACTTATTACCCTATGTTGAATCTGGCCTTTTATCTCCTATTTTGTAAACACAAGAGGTCCAACTATCATAAATGTGCCTATTTCATTAAGCAAAACCTCCTATCAAATGAACATCTATTTCTCTAAGTAGGTACACCACAAGTTCCACCTAACCTAAAAAAATCTTATTTTGTATAGTACACCCTGGGATCCACTTATCATAAACGTCTATTTTACTAAGGGAGCGTTCACATATTACGTCATCAAAAATTTGCCCTTTTTAGACCCCCCCCTCCCCCAAGTCATCACTTGTCATCATTGACCTGACCCCCCCCCCCCCCCAACAGATGATGACGTCATCTAATTTAATAAAAACTAAAAGATACTTTAATTTCACAATATTTATTATTCGTTTTTCAAACCATAAACATTGATTATCAACGTTTGATAAAACACATTCAGACATTTTATTAATTTCAGAAACTTGATAATTTATGTTTTACGATACAATGGGGACATAAAATTTAAATTTGCAAAGATAAAATCTAACAAACATTATTTAAATTAGGCTACTTGGTGCAGGTGCTATTAAAAAAATTCAGAAAGTGTAATTTAAAATAGTATAGGAGGCAAATTATTTTATAGCATATTAGTCTTTTAGTGGAATGAATTTCTGTTTCAATTTCCAAACATAAAATTAATTGATTCAAAAATGTTTCTGCCTTAGACCTCTGGCAATGTACTATAAATAGTATCATCAATTTCATCTTCATCGTCATCATTTTCTCCCATTTGCTGTTCTTCATGTATGCCGCATTTTAGTGAATGGTCTTTCATTGCTGTGATCGAGGAGTGATACAATGAACATTTAGGGCAAGTTCGCCTTTTGAGAAGTGATACCCCTTTCCCATTTTGTTTCTTGAGAGATGGGCAATACTCATCATAGCAATTTATCTTTAGCTGTTTTGAAAGGAACAAACTTTGAAATAGGCTTCATTTGCCTATGTTTTGATGACATCATCTTGGGTCTGACCCCCCCCCCCCCCCATGTCAACACATGTCAACATTTGGTAGACCCCCCCTCCCCCCCTAGCTGATGACGTAATATGTGAACGCTCCCTAAGTACACTCAAGCATCCAACTATTTTAAATACTATTTTGCCAAGTGCATTCTGGCATCCCAGAGACAAGAACCCCAGAATGCACTTTGCAAAAGAGTTTTTAAAATTGGGTTAAACTAAAAAAACGGAAAACAAAACATCACTCAGAAAAAAAAAAGCTGGAAAAAACGGAGATTTGCCTATCATTCTTTCTCAAATAAATGACCTCTTTCACTAAGTATACCTCAGGTTCACTTGTCAAAAAAAATGCCTGTTACACTTAGTATGGGCTGACTACTCCAGGGTAAAGTTTTCTAAAGACACCTATTCCGATCCAGCTATCCTAAAAGCACCTGGGCTCAACTGTACGAAAAACATTGATTTTGTTAGGTACATTCCTATTCCTAGGTGAGGCCAACTATCCAAAAAACACCCGGGAGACCAGCTATCCTAAAAAAAAAAAACAGTTTTGCTAGGTAAACACCGGGGTGCAACTACCCTTAAAATGCCGGTTTCGCTAAATTTACCCCAGGTCCAGCAATTCTAAAAAACACCTGCCTCAATAAGTATACCCTGGAAACACTTGTTTAACGAAGTTCCACTATCTAAAAAATGCCTTTTACTGTAGAAAGATCCCAGGGTACATCTATTTAAAAAAGCCCTTTTTTATATAGATGTGAAGGACCACAGGGTGCATCCAACCAAAAGACGCCTTTTCCATCATAAACCTTTCCCCCCCCCCCCCAAAAAAAAAAAAATGGAACAAAAACCAAAATCAATTTGAACCTTTCAAAGCTGCCTTTATTTCATAACAATTATATCATCTTTTATATACATCAACAACAATTCTGTGTCTTGTGAGGAGTCAGTGTTTTCCAGACTTTAATTTGGAGACTTGAATAAACCTGAAATGTATAAGTGTTGAAAATTCATTTCTGACCATCTGACCTACATCATAAAATACTGCAAGGGATTCCTTTTTTTTATACATGCTCATTCGTTCTGAGCGAAAAGAAAATGGCAATAAATATAACATTTAGAGCCATCCCTTCCAAAATCGGACACAAACATTTGAGAAAGATACCAAAAATCACCTTTGTGTGTTTGCATTATTTTACTGCATTTCTACAACTGGTAGACGTGTCTTTATCTCAAATTATCATCTAGCTTCCCTATCAAATTTACCTAAAATTTTCCTTTTTTTTTTTTTTACACACATTACCCCACTTGACTTAGGTGGAAATGAGTACCTGGCTCATGGCAATGATGGGTATTGTAAGAGAAATGACTTGTAAGAGTAGTGTTTTGCTGACAAAGGGTTTGCACCCGAAACGTCCATGATTTGTACTGTTTCCTTCCGAAGCCTTTCCATTTTCATCTTTTCATTAGTATTTTTACGATCCCAGGCTTCAGGCAGCCCCCACAGTTCTCGACTTTTCCCATATTTTGGACACTCAACACTTCGACATCATTTTTCTTATCATCAACATGATAACATCACCCATCATCATAAACACCAATAATACCATCATTAATCATTAACAGCCACCATCATAATCTGTATCACCACCACCACCAGCACCACCAAAAACAACACAACAACAATTCTATGTAAATTTAATACATTTGTGAAAATAGCATTTTGAAAAAAATCTATGTAACGGGATTGTGGGTATGTATATGTGTCTATACATGTGTATGTGTGTGTGTGTGTGTGTATGTGTGTGTGTCTGTGAATGTGAATGTGTTAGTGTAGTGTGTGTTTGAGGACTCATGTTTTGTTTTCTTTTGTATGGTTCCTTAGGAACCTTAATGAAAACAAAATATCATTTGACTGCCAAAACAAAGAACAAACAAACAAAAAACGACTTAATTTAGTCTAAATTCTGAATGGTGAAGACAGAGCATATAAAACACAGGAATTTAGGTCACCAAAATTATAATCCGATTTTTACATTTGGGCATATATAAATTTTATTGATTGTTCTTGATATCAGAAAAAAATTTTTTACTTACTATTTAAAAAAAACAGCTCATTTATTGCAAGCATGAAAAACTGCGACATCCATCATTTAATATACCAAATAAAATATAAAAGAATACAAACCTGTTTAGCAAATTTGTATCTGAGACATCAGAATCATCGCTATCCTCATCCCTAGACTCCGAGTCTGCCTCACTAGCATGACTATCTCTTTTGGATTTCTTGGTCTTAGACGACTTTTTACTTTTCTTGTGTTTTTTCTCTTTCCTGCTTTTGTGTTTGGATTTTTTCTGAATTAAAAAACAAAAAACAAAAACAAAAATATCTCAAAACTCTTGTGATAACAACAAACATGAAAGTGAAATAAAGGTGCAGGAATTGATGTAAAGATATAGGATAGGGGAGTTAAATAATAACTGAATTCTTAAGCCTTTCAACTGATGGCCAGTGTTTTTGCATTAACTTAAAGAAACCTCACTATCACCTGCCCCCTTCTCACCGCTCTCTCTCTCTCTCTCCCTCCCTCCCTCTCTCTCTCTCTCTCTCTCTCTCTCTCTCTCTCTCTCTCTCTCTCTCTCTCTCTCTCTCTCACTACATATAAATTTGTCTTTATTTTACTCAAAAATCTAGACATATCATATCAAATACAATAGTTCTTTATTCCAACCTACCTTTTTCTCTTTCTTGACTCTGTGTTTTTCACTATGGCGATCTTTCTCTTTTTCCTTGAACATTAATTTTTCAGTCAATAGAGGTTTCACTGGATAAAAAAGAATTTTTTTAAAAGATAAAGGTATTGAATCTTGTAAACAAAGTCTTGTTTAATTTTTTAGAGGCGAAAAGGTCAAAATAGAAAGGAAATACAAACATTGGAAGTTTCCTGTGCCAAACCCTTCATCAGCAAAAAAAAAAAAAATAAACATAGAAATGTGAAAACCTAAATAAACTACTACTACTACAACTACTACTACTGCAACTGCAACTACTAATACAACTACCACTATTCTCAATTTTGTTATAGGTTTTAAGTATAGCTGTTTATTGTTTTGCTTATGAAGAGTTTGCACTCATAATATCCATCGTTTGTAGTGTTCATTTTCCGTTTTCACCTTTTCAATAGTATTTTAATTGCCCCAGGCTTCAGGCAGATTCTTATTGCTCTTTAACATTATTTTAATATTTTAATGCAAGGCGCTGAGTATAGAATAGAAAATTTTATTGTCTTAATTAAATTTGGTATCTTGTTTGATTTAAGTTTGTACAATTTGAGTGTGATTTTATACAGCTTGGCTCTGTATTTGTTGTATAAGAAGTACATAAGCTACAAACCTTCAGAGGCTGTGTTCACAGTTCCTGATATTGATGCAGAAGGAGGAAGGAGAGGACCATATTCAGAATCTGAGACATCTGTAAAGGTAATATGGAACAAAACAATACCGATTTTAATAATAATAATAATAATAATAATAATAATAATAATAATAATAATAATAATAATAATAATAATAATAATAATAACAAAAATGATGATAATCTTATAGTAAAAGAGAAAGCTTTCTCAAAAAAGCCAATATTAAAGGCAAATCCTAAAAATCTTAAAATTTGTATGAATATACAGTTTTGAAAGATGGATGTTATAAAAGCAAATCAAATTCTTTGAAAGAAGAAAATTATTTAGTAATTTATTAATTTT
>NC_088366.1:16619121-16654121 GCF_034508935.2 Berghia stephanieae | reverse complement strand
TGGGTGCCATTCAAATTGTTGTCTGGTCAGCTTGCCAAACATGCGCATCTCTGCCGCTTTCACTTCATCAGATACTTCACCCTATGGTAGGTTTTAGTTTTTTTTTGAAAAACAAGAAAACTTTAAAGTAATGACACTAAATATGCCGATGAAATTCTCATCAACACAAACAGCAAAAAAATCTTTCTTCAGGTCTGAGAAGTCTTACACTGATTTAGATAATGAAACATTAAAAAATGCAAAATATCTAGACCTGAACACTAGCAAAAACCTTTCACAAAACCATCATAACATAACATAACATAACATAATGTATAGGGCGAAATAAGATAAAGTCCCTTGAATGCCCTTAACAGTAATGCTAAAAATCTATTGATTGAAAGATTACAATAATGATAAACATGGTAAAGATAATTAATCAACCTTAAATGTCCCCATGTACGTGTGATGTACAAACATATATCTTTAATCGTGACATGCAAAACACACACCACACACACACTCGTGCACCCATACATATAGAAAATCACCATAATAAGACAGCAATGCCAAAAAATCACACAACATGGCTGCTGTTCTGCAAAGAAACATCAGAACATACCCAGACGAGATGAGCTATAAATGCTACACCACCCTTTTACAATATGGAACCCAATTAGAGAGCAATATGTAAAGAAGTTGGAGAATGTCCAAAAGAAAAGCAGCGTGAATGGAGGGCTATAATAAAAGGAACAGAGCTATGCATATTCTATATCATCTGCAATGGCCATCCATGCAGCACTGCAAAAGACAAGCCAAAGTCGCGACTCTTTTCAAAACTACCAGAAATGCATGGGGTGTAGATTCGACTCTGCTCAACCGAAGCTAAATGAGTTACAGAACAAAGGATCACTCTGAAGAGTTTCAAATACCAAACTCAAACTTAGAAGCTGCCAACAATCTTTTTTTTTTCATCTGCTTTATGCATGTGGATTAAATATCACAAGGAATTGTTGAAACAAAATAAACCCCAGAGAAATATGTCAAATTCAAAACTGCTGCCTTGATTTGGGTCGTGTGGTGTTCAGGTTTGAAGCACTGGGAGGGCAATGGGTATTATGACACCAAATCTTAATTTTATAAAGATAGAGGCATATTTAATCATAAGAATAATACCCCATTGATCAAATGTTTAATTTTAAAAAAATTATGCCCTTCCACCACGACATCATAAGATATCGTCGCCTAGGCATTCCACGAAGGAATATAGATAATTCATCAAACAAGATGTCTGATGTCAACAGGAATCACCCATGTTGTCCAAAGTGAGCAAATTGGGAGGTTAATAATCTAACGTTTAAAAAATCTTTAATAAATACCATAGCAGAGAAGCGTAATCAAAGTTGGAACCCCCTGAAAATGATTGGATTTGGGACAGTGTCTGTGTGTTTAGATTGGAAACTAATCCATTTCCAAGTTAAAATATTTTACCCATTTTACACTTAAAAATTGATTAAAAATTCAAACCTATTTTCACCCATTTTACACTTAAAAATTGATTAAAAATTCAAACCTATTTTCACCCATTTTACACTTAAAAATTAATTAAAAATCCAAACCTGATGGACAAACTTTAAATTTGGCAACAATAAAATGTGATTTGTGCAAATACCAATTGAATCTGTATAGAGGGCAGGTCTATTAATCCTGAAAAGCATAAACATTTTCACATATTTACCATTAAAAAGGCAATCATAATATTTACCCCCGGCTCCATCTTTGAGTCCTGGTTTTTGTCGTCCAACATGGCTCCCTGTACAAACCTTGAGGACATTGCAGCTGACATTGGCTTGAACAATCTGGCAGACCGACTAAACTCATCTTGTTCTCTAGACTTCTCCCACTCTGTCATCTGCTGATTGGACACTTGACTGTAGGGATCTAAAATTGACAGAAATTGGGTAGAGAATTTGATGGTGAGTCATAATATTTCTTGTTTTGCAAGAAATTGAAGCGATGTTGAGAATGGTCAGTAATACAATGATTGCAAAACACTGGCCCTAGCATTGTATCCTTGGGCAAGGTATTTTACACAAATAAATTCAAATACTCATATGTCATTCTGAGACAAATAGGAGCACAGCATATTCAAAATTCAAATGCTATTCACAGAAGAAATTTAACACTTAAGAAAATATACCTATGCATCTGAGACATGAACTCAACCTGACCAAAATTTGATCTCTCTATGAGAATATGTTATTTTCTCGTTTTTTTTTGTTTTTAAGGGTTTTACGGCGCTTGCAACACATTAAGGTCATATAAGCGCCAGTAAAAAGGAAGAAAATGGGATAGTAAAAAGTTCTAGAATTACAATTAAAGCACAAAAGAAAAGGTAAGACAAAGGGGAATTGGTTCAAATAGGGAACAGATGTAGATTCCAAGAGCACACCATCAAAGTACTTAGTTTGAGATCACCTAAAAGTCTCATCCAGACACAAGCACAGGTCCCAACTAAGAGGAACACACTCATATGTTTATAAATCATATAATATAATATGTAAACTAAACATAATACAATTCATAACAGAGAGATGATTTACAAGGAAAAAAATATCATCTCCCAAAACTATAACTATACATACGACTGTTTCCCTCTCAACCAATGACTCCGACCAAGGTCAGGACAAAACCAAGCAATCTCATTCCAAGACAAAGACAGAAAGCAATTGGAAAACAGATAAGAGGGGATAGAAGACACAGCAAGTACCTCCCTGCCCGCTATGGGAGGTAGGAACCCCACCCAGATGTTATGTTATTTTCTCACCAACTACAGTGAAATAATGATATCTAAGAGATGCAAACTTAAATGAAATATAGATACATTATAAAAACAAAACCCATGAAATAATAGAGCTCAACTTTTTGATACAAGGAGCTATTTATAAACATTTCAAGTATAATTACTTTTACAACATTGTTTCAAGCGTTAGCTCTCATCAGGACGTGGAAGTGAAAGTAGGTTGTTGTGTTTTTCGTATTTTTCTAGATTCGTGTTTATGGCGGTTTGTAATTACATAAAAGGTGTTTGTTTCTATGTCTGCAGATGGATGTTAGTTCGTTTCTTCTGTTTATTGTTGCCATGTTTGGTTTTGTGATAATGAAGAATTTTTCTTCTAAGCAGAGGTTGCAAATCTTAGATGAGGGGGATTACAACTGTGCTCTGGAGATGGTTTCCCATGTAATGTTGTGTTGTATGTTTTTTTCTTTGAGGTTCCAAATGTGTTCGCTTAGTGTAGTAGAATGTCATTTGTGTATATTTCTGAAGGAAGATTTATGCAGGTTGTATCTGGTTTTAAATGAACACTCAGTAAGGTCAATGTATGTTTCTTGTTTTGATGTGTCTGGTCGTGTAACTGTGGCTTGATAAATAATGTTTTGAGTCAGGCAATTGCCGTTTAGTGGGCATGTTGCCTGGGTCCTGCAGTTGCATTTTTTCTCTAGGTTGTTGCTGGGCTAAGCTGGCTGTGATAGTTTTCATTTAATGTTGGAGGAAAAAATGTTTTGTATGTTTGGCATGCAGGCATATCCTATTTTGATGGTGTTTTTGTTCATGATTGGTTGTAGAACGTGACCGGGAGGGAAGCATTTTTGTAGTAGATTGAAGAATTTGTTACCGATAGAAGTTGTCACATTCTTGCTGTAGGGTGGGTTGAACCATGTTATATGTCGTTTTCTTTGAGGTTTTTTCATTGGGGTGGTAATGGTCTCTTCCTCATATTTTAGTATGTAGTCATAGCCACTTTTTTGTAGTGCATTTGTGTATGTTGTTGTTTGTAGAGTTGTTAGATAGTCGTTTGTTAATGCTCTCTGGGATGTTTTTTTTATTAAAGATGGACGTACAATGAGATGTTGTTAGGTTTTGAAAATGGTTGATAGGTGCTGTCGTTCAGGTTGATGGTTATGTCTAGGAAGTCGAATGTCTTTTTGTTGGCTTCGATTGCAATTTTCAGATTGATGTCCTGGAAGATTTTGCATATTTTTTTCTTTATTAATTCTGTCTGCCTCTGTGTTTTATTGCACAATGCGAGCCCGTCGTCTCTGTATAGTCCAATGTTTATATCAAGATGTTGCATTTGGAAAAGTAGATATAGTCTACTTTCACTTCCACTTCCTGATGAGAGCTAACGCTTGAAACAATGTTGTAGAAGTTAAATAATCATAATTATACTTGAAATGTTTATACTTGAAAATGATAGTGCTAAACTATTAGATAAATATTTAGTTGAGCTCAAAAAGTAAACAACTGTTCTATAACCCAGTGGATCATTTGAGAATGATTAAATAATTAAATTAAAACATCCGGGTCAAAGTAAATGTACAACTAAACTATTTTCTTGTTTTAATCTTAATAATTCATAAATACAGATAAAATAATTCATGGACTAATACATAGCATATTCGATTAATCATAAAGACTTAAGACAAAGAATATTAAAAATTAGATGATGATTTTCATTTTTCATATTTAATGTTATTACTAAAGGGTAGAAATAATTCCAATTTAACTTTCATGTATTTGTGGTATGGACGGTGAAATGTCAATGAGTTTAGCAAAAGTCCCAGTGATAATTTGATCAACAATAGGACCATGATGTCATTAAAACATTAGAATAATGAAAATATTGCTACTTGAAGCTTGAAGAAATTAATAACATATGAAACTGATTAGAAGCTTTAATTTAATCAACGAAAACAGATAATGTGGACGACAGTTACCCATCCTTTCCTAATTTATTTTTTTTTTTACTTAATTAATTGATCACCTTTTATAAATATTTTTTGTTCTATTTTATTTTGTGCTTCCTTATAAAGGAGCATTCTATTTCCTGTCCCATCATTAGTTTGTTTATTCACCTTAAATACGCCATACTCACAAATCTCATTCATGTGTAGTGTTTCATTAATGACGTTTTGTTGATAACGGAAAATCCCGAAATGTCCAGATTATCTGTTTTTGTTTACTATATTAAGGATTCCATTCGATTTCATATTGCTATTCATTAAAATATCAGACAAAATTAAACTGCAATCGCCTACTGGTCACGAATTAACTAACCTGGTACTTTCTGCTGGACAGCAGTCAAGTACTGATCAAATCGAGCTTGCTTGGGAGGATCTTTCAAGAAAGGCTGCAAACTTCCTTTAAATAAAGATGTATTCGAAGTCCTCTTCACAGACTTGTCTTCATTAATTGTGTCAGATTGGGCCTCTGTAAATCTTGACAAGAACTTTGACTGATGATTTTTTTCTGTATCCAAACCCTGTGATAAAATTTATAACAACAAAGATGTTTAAAAAAATAATAATAATAACAATAATTTGCCAAGAAAGACGTGATGTGTGGTCATTGAACCAACAAAATATTTAAAAACTTGGATCTTATTTCTATTCAACAGTTAGAGACTTGAATTTGTATTAGGGCACAAATATACTTTTTCAATAACTTTTACTTTAGCCTCAGAAATTAAACAGTACTTACGATGTTGTAACTCTGTATCAGTATCAGTGGAAAAAAAAAAAAAAGCTAAAATCAAAGGAGATTTGGTTTTCCGAGCCTGCAACACCTTTGAGTCACTGGTGATTCATAAAAATTATCCAGACTTACAATGATGACGAGAGTGATTCATATTCATCATCAATACAGCTGAAGATGGGCCAGGACAACATCAAATTAACAACACCCAAAAAGGGCAGATCGATATCTTACTTAAAATCAAAGGCTAAGCAGTATATGGCTTATTTGGTACAAAATTTAGCAATAGCTGGGTGATAGTAATTGCAAAACCTAGATCTTGATACTGTGTTGTTGTGTCCTTGGGTCAGACACTTTGCATAAATGAACCTACTCATTGACTTAAGTATGAATGAGTACCTGGCTGTACATAAAGACAGATATTGTAAGAAAGAAATCTGAGCTGTAAGAAATGGACATTTGAATTCACTTGATCTGCTGGAAGAATAAATGAAGCATTATGAAATGCAGTGAAAACATGGAATCAAGTCTCATAAATTTAAACCCACCTTTTCAGGCTGGATGCCACTTGAAGTGTCTAAAGACTTGGTCATCTCAATAGCTTCCTTGGCAGATTCCATCCGACTTTTGTCTTTGGAGCCAACCAAGTCAAATACAGAATCTTGTGGTACAAAAATATAGAAATATAAAAATACAAAACTTGTGATGAACAATACAAAAAAAAAAACTCATCTTGTAACACAGTCTAGTGATATTGAACATGAGCTGCAGTAGTAATGATGCTGTGGTGGTGGTGACAATGGTGATAGTAGCGGGGGTAGTATAGTTGTGAAAGAAGTGTTCATGGCGATAGAAGTAAATGTCACAATGTTGTGGCGATGTAGAGGTGGTGAAATTTGTGATGATGTTGTGTATTAGGTGGTGAAAGGCATAGTGGTAGTAATAATGATGCTTTGGTGGTATTGGTGATGTTGGAAATAATAAATATTATGCTTCTCTAATCCCACTGTTGCAAACCTTCAACATTTTTCTAAAGAAATTTGATAACATTTCAATATTGATAACGTTTGTAAAATTAAAGAAAAGCATGGTCACTAGACCACTCTGCTATTAAATTTGATTCAATCAAAAAAAAATTTATTTTTTTTTTTGGAAAATTGAAAATAAGTTAATTAATAAATTGAGTCTCTCTCTCTCTCTCTCTCTCTCTCTCTCTCTCTCTCTCTCTCTCTCTCTCTCTCTCTCTCTCTAAAATAATCCATTGAAACCAAGATAAACCCTTCATACTCATGATAGGTTTTTCTCCCAGCAACAACCCCCTGTCGATTGCTGTCATCTTATTTTGTTTGTCATCAACACTATCTTTTTTCCTTCTCCTTGACCAATGATGAGACTTGAAATCAGCGAGAAGTTTTGGTGGAGGAAATTTCTGGGAATGAAAGATATTTTTAAAAAGATGGTTTGATAATTTATCTTTTTGGAAGTCAAAATCAATGAAAGTAGAGTTTGTACTATTTGTGGCAACAAGCAACAAAAAAAGAAAACTTGACTGAATATTTCTTTTTTAAAACTTCAAATTTCAAGAAAAAAATATATAAAAAAACTAAAGTCCCTTGATTCATCCCCAAGGGAAGATTGAAATAACCCAGACCTCAGCCGCAGTGCAGTGCTGCAAAATGAGCAAGGCGAGATGAGATGACTTGCTCAAGGTTACACAACGAGGCAGGTATTCGTGTTCGATACCTCTTGAGTATGAAGCAAAGACTATACAACTGAGTCACTCTGTCCCTAAAAGAATTGCATTAACAAAAAAAATATATCATAATTTCTACCCTTTTAGCGTAACTTACTTTTCTTGACTGCAAAGGCTTAGATGAAAGACAGAAACCCTCCAGTAGTTTTCCGACATAAGCCAATGGGAGTTTTTGTTTAGCTGAAAATAAAATAAAAATAAATAATTATAGTTAAATCATCATAAAATAAATAGTTGTTCATGAGAAAAACAAAACTGAAGGAAAATATTATTGCAACAAAAACTCAAAACTTTTGAACAAATCAATTAGTTAAATTTCAAATTCTGGCATTAGATTTAATCTTTTAACCATCATTAAATAACAATAACATCTTAAAAAATAACATGATATCATTTTAATTCAATTAAAAGTCCCATTTTATTTATACTGTTACTCATTTCAGGAAAGTTGTCATGTTTAGATAACGGACCAGGAAATACAGGAGCAAATTGGTTGATTAATACATTGGCTTTTTTCCTTTGGATCCTGAATAAGTTATCATTATCTATTAAATCTGTGATAACTGTTTATTCTTGGTTCTTATTTATTGTAGTGTATGTCCAGAGTTGGCTTTTTTTGTTGTTGTTTTGTTGCGTTTATCATTGATAATACAATGGATAATTGTCCGAATTGAACCATGGTTGTTGAAATTTTCAAGTTGAAGTCCGTTTGTACATGGTTGCCATTGACGGTCTTGAATTAATTCTTATTATCATTCCATATTTCAAATTTCAAATGACGAAAAAAAAAAATCTCATAATAGATTTCATATAAAATGATGCCAGGGGAAAAGGAGAGTTAGATTTTTGGTGCCTCCCTTTCAAAATATGCAAAAAATATACAGCAGTTCAAAATATGGAGATGGAACTGTTTTGTTTGCTTGTTTTTAAGGGTTTTACTGCGCTTGCAAAACATTTAAGTCATATTAGCGCCAGCAAAAAGGAAGAAAATCGGATAGTAAAAAGTTCTAGATTTACAGTTAAAGCACCCAAGAGAAAGTAAGACAAAGGGGAACTGGGAACAAATAGGGATCAGATGTAGAATCCAAGAGCATACCATCAATGTACTTAGTTTGAGATCACCTATAAGTCTCATCCGGACACAAGCACAAGACCCACAAAGAGGAAAACACTCAAATGCTTACATTATACATTCAAAATAACAAATATAAATATACATAACAGAAAGATGATTTACAAGGACAAAAATATCCTTTCCCAAAACAATAACAATGCATTTGACTTTTTCCCTCCCATCCAGGAATCCGGCCAGGGCCAGGACAAAACCAAGTAATCTCATTCCAAGACAAAGTTAGAAAGCAAGTTGGAAAACAGATATAGGGGATAGAAGACACAGTTACTACCTCCCTACCCACTATGGCAGGTCAGGAACCCCCACCCAGGGAGATGGAACTGGATTGGACATGTATTGAGAAAGGAAAATGGGCTTGATTGTGCTATAGCTATGGGATGGACACCAGGAGGAAAGAGGAGAAAGGGATGCCAAAAAACATCATGGCACAAAATGGTGGAGAGGGAAAGAAATGATGCTGGCATATTATACTCCTGGCAGTGAGCAAATACTGAAGCCAAGGTAAACGGAGGGAGGCTTTTCAGGCCTTATGCACCTCCTGGCGCTGATAGAATTAAGATTAAGGCAAGGTTGAAACAAAAGCTACGACAGAAAATTTGGTAACAAAATAATGATGATGGATAGATCTATAGCAAAATACTAATTTTTGATACCCTAACAGCAAGAACAAAACAGAGTTGGCTATCTATAATGTGACAAATCTCACCATGTGTCCGAGGTGCTGTCCAGCCAAAGTTTCCATCCTGGTCATCATCATCATCGTGTCCTCTCATGGTTAAGTCATAATTAGATAAACTATCTTGGACATATATGTCGTCATCATCATCTTCAAGAGCTCCCAATCCAAATGCCTGCCAGATAATAATAACAATAATAATAATAAAAATAACAACAACAACAACAATAATAATAATAATAATAATAATAATAATAATAACAATAATAATAATAAGAAGAAGAAGAAGAAGAAGAAGAAGAAGAAGAAGAAGAAGAAGAAGAAGAAGAAGAAGAAGAAGAAGAAGAAGAAGAAGAAGAAGAAGAAGAAGAAGTAGAAAAACAAGAAGAAGAAGAAGACGATGACAACGAAGAAGAAGAAGAAGAAGAAGAAGAAGAAAAAGAAGAAGAAGAAGAAGAAGAAGAAAAAGAAGAAGAAGAAGAAGAAGAAAAAAAAAAGAAGAGAAGAAGAAGAAGAAAAAAAAAAGAAGAGAAGAAGAAGAAGAAAAAGAAGAAGAAGAAGAAGAAGAAGAAAAAAGAAGAAGAAAAAAAAAGAAGAAGAATGATGATAATTATAGGAATAATAATAATAATAATAATAATAAAATAATAATAATCTATACACCAAAATGAATTACAAACAAAGAATGCATACTGCATACAGAACAATTTTCAAGACATGGAAAAAGTCTAATTAAATTATTAATTGGTTATAGACTTATGAAAGGTGTGCCTGGGCATAATTTGCAGTACTGAAATCAATTATGATGCTGACTGAGTCAAAGGTCTAAACAGCACACATAATAAATACGTTTTGAATGGATATTCTACTGGTGATCAGACAAAGTATATGCTTATGGATAATTTTAAGTCAGTCGCGAAAACATTGCAATAATTAAAAGAGTATAAAAATTGTGAACCATTATGTTACACTAATAACAGTTCATGCATAGTATTCACAGTATCTATAACAATATAGAAAAGTCCAATGGTTTTTTAATTTAAAAGAAAAAAAAAAAATAATAAAAGGATATTTGATATTTTTATTCACAGACAATGTGTTCTATATCCATCTAAAAAAGTTGTTTTTTAATGTTAAAACTGACAATGCATGCCTTATCCTACTAAAGAAATACATGAACATATAAAATAATTGCAATATGTACTATATCCTACTAAAAGAAACAAATTAAAATAATTTTTAAAAACTGCTTATGAAGCAACAGAGTCAAAATGTTGACAAACACTCATTTGACAATTCTAAAATGCCAGAAACTGCCTGCGATTTGGGATTTGGTTTCGTGTCCTTCAGAAAATGGATTTATCCATGGATTAAGGGATCACAAAGTTTAAAAAAGGATTATGGAAATGATATTTTTTAAGTGAACACTTGAGAGCCATGCAAGCACAATAACACACTTACCTGCCCCATTATTCCTTTTCCTCTCCTCTTCCCTCTGATAGGATTTCCAAACTGACTGACGCGAGATCCAGGGAGAGCCAAGGAAGGGTCCAAGCCTCTGTAACCTAAGCCTTTCACATCATCCTTTGTGTTCAACATTATTGGGCTGACATCGGATGGGGCAAAAGTCAAATCGCTTATGCTTGAAGGGATGTATGAATCAGAATCCTTGAGAAAATAACAAAATAAATGAAGCTAGAAATGATAGAAATGTTCATGGCATTGCCATTGCAAAATATTATTAAACCAATCAACAGTCACTGCTTTTTGTGTTAAAGGTTAAGCAGAATAATCATGAAATGTAATTTTTTAAAAATAATAATAATAATTTCATCCTCTAATAATTACTTACGTCACTGTCCGAATCTGACGGAGGCAGGGCACAACCATAAACTTTTTTCCCTTTGGATCCATCTAGATAGTAAAAGTAAACAATTTGGGAATTGTGTAAAAATGCTTCACTTCCAAATGCGGTTATACAAAAATAAAAATGATCTTTAAGTCTTACTCTTAGAATAACTGCAGAAGAGCACACTTGTGATGAATAAACTCAAAAGGAATTGACAGTGTACCCCAATTCACCATTCAAATAGACTGTATTGCCAGTGATTTCCTAAACAATTGGAGTGTAGAAGGATATTACAAAAGATTTTACGAAGATGACGGATCTCAAGCCCTTTTGCCTATCTTTTATGTCTACCAACTAATCAAAACGCAGAAAATTTCAAAATAATTCCTTATCATTTTTCTGACTGGAAAAAAGCACAAGCTTACAGAACCCCTCTTAAAATGTTAGCTTAAATTCCATGTATTATATTTTTAACTTGAAGAATAAGTGAAACATGACAAGAAAGTACATGTAAGACAAGAGGGCATTTGATCACACACATTACACAACACACACACACACACACACACACACACACACACACACAGCAGGTGCATTATTTACCTTTATTTCTTTTTGATTTTCCTTTCCTTGTGTTTCTCTTTACTCTCGGACCCAAACCTTGCCCTTCCCTCCATCCCATTTTCTTCAATAACTTGATGCCTATAGGGAGACTGTAAGCACAATACCACATGAATATATGTTTTAAAATTATAAATCAACTTGAGTAAACCGCTTGCATTATGATGAAGAATTTTCATCAAGACTTATCGACAAATAAAACATAATATTAGAGGTTGTGACTACAGTTGTTACCTTGATTTTTTGTAACATTATACAAAAACAACAAAAATAATTCAAAATTCTATCGAAATCATCCAGCTTTCATCAGTTGTTTGTTTTTAATTAAGGGTTTTACAGCACTAAATTTTTCGTCATTTCTGAACAAATAAAAAGGAATTTGATAAAATAGTCAAAATAATTTAGATTGACCTAACAAGCACTAAAGAAAAAAAAAAGTAAGGTAAAAGCAATACGTTCTTTAGCCTGGCCTGAAACGAACTAAAAAGTTGAACAATGTCAAAGCTCAAGGAACTCAGCAAAAAGGGATACATTCAAATGGTCATAAAATAATCATTTATATTTAAAACCAAACAATGATAATGTTAGTAATTTAGAATGTTGTTTTTTTTTCTTTTTGTTTGTAAGTTTTTCTCTGTGTTGTCTATCGCTGTGTGTAGACCCTGTAATATATCTTACTGAATATATAAGCTTCAAGGGTCATTTACTCTGTATTTTCTAATTAATCTTTCATAACCACATATGACTTTGGGAATATTTTCAATGATAGACTGACAGAGTTGTATAATTTAGAATTATTTGGATAATAAAGATGATTAGAAGCTTTCGGCCTTATATAAAAAGTGTCAAGCAAGTGGTGTGAGTTGGGTAAAATGAAAATTTGGCTTCAGTATTTGACTATTCAAATAAACAGATGTGAAGCCAACTGAGCCTGGTGTAAATCTTGGGAAAAGAAATATATCAATGTGCATTCTTGTAGAATCGAATTCAGATTTTGATACAATTGGTAAATACTCACTACTCTGGTACAACAAGGTCATTGAAAGCGCCACCAAACTCTAAGGCTGATGATTGCGTGAGCTGCTTGGCTACATCCTCCAGTTTACGCTTTCTCTCCTCAGATGTATAATTGCCAGAGGTGGTAAACTTCCTTGGGGCGATACCATGTTCCTCAAGGTCCTTGAAAGTAGGTGATGAATGACTACTGATATCATCTGATAGATGGTGGTGATGATGATGATGATGATGATGATGATGATGATGATGATGATGATGACGACGAAGATGATGATGATGATGATGATGATGACGAAGACCATGATAAAGACAATGATAATGATGATGATGATGATGATGATGATGATGATGATGATGATGAAGACAACTCAGCTCAACTACTGCTCCTTTACCTCATCATCCATAAAATCCTCAGGACGTGACTGCTGACCTTCATCATTCTTCTGACTTCTTGACGATATGAATGATGATGGGATGAAACCTATTATTAAATAATGTAAATTGTAAATTGTAAAGATAAGGTGTTGAGACACTGGTAAGTCATAACAAACAACCCTGGGTTAATATTATGTAAAGATTTTTCTATAAAGATTTTTGAACACTGTAAAGAGAAAACTAATAATGACAGTGTTACTATTACAACTAAAAATTCTACTACAACATTACTACTACTACTACCACAACTACTACTACTACACTATTACTACACTACTACTACTACTACACTACTACTACTACTACTACTACTACTACTACTACTACTACGACTACTATAACTACCGTTACCACCACCACCACCACCACTACAGAGATCTATATTTTAATGTGCTCAATGCACTCTACAAAAGTCCCAACCCAATAGCAATATCTAACATGTAGGATGATAGACATCACTCCTGTAAGGAACGATGATAATATTTTTTTGGGATAAAGACTATGTTACTTGCCAGGTACTCATTTATCATCTGAATACTATTACTATGACAGAATGTGAGTGAAGAGCCGTTTCCAAGGACGCAGCTCTGTGCCACCCACAGCAAGGACCTACAGGTCCAATGGTAAGTGTCATACAAGCTGTACAATGCAATGCTTTTTACTTTTACCTATGTTTTGTAAATTTTGAAAATTGCATGCATTAAAAGAAAAATTCCATGCATATGTTCAAGAAATCAAAAACAATTTTGCTCATATAGTGTTTCATGATAAACAAGTTGCTGAATTCAATTAAGTAGTGTGTGTGTGCGTGTGCATTGCCTAAAATGTAGCCTTACATACTTGGCACTCTTTGGTTTATCACATTTACGTTGAATATACCTATTAAATCCAAGTGGAATCAGCATAAACTCTACACTCTTAAAGTTAAAGTCAATTTTTGCTTAAAGTCAACACCATTTGTTGGTCCCAAATTTTCTGTCCTTTATCTAAGTGTATTCCATGGATAAAGTTAATCTTGCTTAAAGTCAACCAGCCATTCTGGTCCGACTGTGTTAGCTTTATCAGAGTTCCACTGTATAGTAAAAAAAAAAAGGCTTAAGTATTTAATTTATTAAGTATTTAATTTAGAAAACTAAACAATAATAGTTCTTTAAAAAGCTATTTGTGAAGAGCCAAGAATATGGGAGATAATATATAACAGTAAATTTAACCATGTAATGGCAGAACACTGCCTGGTTTTCACTTGAGGCCCTACCTTCTTTAGACCCGACAGTGTTGAAGTATCCCGCAGAAAACCCTCCAGTGAAAGCTCCATGAAATCGTCTCCTTCCTTCCTTATCTGTGGCTGTCAAGTCTTGAACTGTGATTGGCTTTTTTGTTACCTGAGCTATGAAGAAAAGGAAGCAAGCAGTAATAGAAGTGATAATAATGACAAGTAGATACTGAGCAACAGCTACAACGTGGCACTCAAATTTGGGATTTTGTTTTAAAACTAAAAAGGAAAGCAAGAAAATTAGATGATGAGTAAAAAAAGTAGTCCTTCAGAGCCACCAGACCCATGGAGCTGGAGTTTATCCCGGTTTCTATAACATGACATGGCCAATAGCAACTGCTTGCTACCCTTTAGACAAGACAGTAGTCTATCACAAAGTATTTCCATCAGATCTATCAGACCCAGCTATCCAATCACTGCTGGGTGGACAGGTGGATCGATCTCAGTCTCTTTGCTTGAGAAGGGAGTGCTCTACTAACTGAGCTATCGGGACCCCCAGCGTATGATGAGCTAGCTCCTTTTATTTTGCAATGTTTGATTTGTAAAACTTGTATATTTTAAATGTCTAGCTGTGATTTCTAGATCATATTTTATAAGCTTGTCAATGTCCAAACTGTTCTTCACTCTAGTTTAGTGATATGCTTCCTACCAAATATGGATATAATGCCATTTATATACTATATTAAAATCAAGATGTCAGAACCATCATGGAGAGTTTTACAGATATTAGTGTCAGACTATCTATAATGACACTGAAGATAACGCCATTGATTCATATAATAATATATTTCAAGCTGATTGAAAAAAAAATGGATTTGGTATCTTCGTATTGTTGAGGTTTTTTTGGTTTTTTTCTTACATTTAAAAAATCACTTGATCTTTACTGATTTGACTTTCATAATCAGAACAACCTACCATGACTACATAAATGTTTATTGTGGTAATTATAACAATAGAATAAAGACCATCCTTTCAGTTGTTTTGTCTTAGATTTGATCCTCCTTTTAAAAAATATTTAATATTACTTAAGAAGAGAATGAGTGATCATATCCAATGACCATCTATGTATAATGAATGATCTGTCAACACTCCTTTCCCCTAAAAGAGGCCAACTGAGCCGCAGACATATGAATCCTGTTACCTGTTTTCACCATAAATAATACCATATTATTTTAATCAACGCAGTATTAAAAGCAAAAGACGATAAAAAGGTGTAAAGAATTATACACTGCCACATAAAAGGGAGTGGATTGTGATAGGTTTGTGATATCATTTATTTAAATAACAGATTTATTTGTTCACTTGCCAACATGGGATGATTCCATTATTGTCATATCAATAAGTTATTTATATTCTTTTATTTCTTGGAAAGTTATTTTAGTTTAAAGTAAATGCTGAAAAATGTCCTTCTATTTGCCTTTGTTATTTATTGGCGGACTTTGTAACCTGAAATTGTTGCATTTTCGGTAGTGTCCACCATTTGGATTTCAAAAAGGAACTGTGTTTTCAGTCCATCAGTGGACTGAAATAAGTTAAGATGTTAAATCAAGTGCCCCTCACTGGAATTTTGATTTATAAATTTCTAATTATTTAATCATCCAAAGCTAAATTATACCCAATTGTATCCACGATCAAAAAGTATAGTAAATTGGCATTGATTTAAACATAAACAACACCAAATGACAGGGGCATTCCTCCTGAAGAAAATAAGACATAAATCATTAACATCCATCAATAATCATAAATCAAAAAATTGATGGAACTTTTCTGGGACCCATTACTCAAAAGTAAAAAAAAATCGGATCACAGCCACTAGTACTAGGTCATTTATCAGCTCACTGTTTCACTGTTGGAGTGCCAAATGCGTCATTTTTTTGGTTAGATTTCCATTACAAATCATTTGTCAAATGAGCCCAGAATAATATAAATTGGGGTGTACCAACCCAAATTATTCGGGGCTCATTATAATGGAAATCTCAAAAATTGATGCAAAATATTGTACTTTACAACAATGTTAAACTAGGTCCAGAAGCGGGTTCGGATGTCGGACCTGACAAGTCGGCTGGGAGGGAGGGGCCAAAACTAAAGTAGGAGGTTGTTTGTAAAAAAGTTTGTTGTTGTTTGTTCCCTTTTTTATTGTTGCAGTTTTTAGTTCAGAATATTGACATTCAAGCATTCACTAACATGAGCAGAGAAAAATGTTTTTTCTCTTCTTTTTTTTAAATTCAAAGATATCTCATTTTCTTTTAAAATTTAATTCTTATATTACTTTCATCCAAATCAGGTAACGGTGTTCCTAAAACAACAAAATCATCTTCAGTATCAGAATCGTCACTGGAGAGCGCCATGTTTGCTTAATTGAAGTGTTTAGTTGGCAGCTACTCGTCAAATGTTATTTTTACTAGTCTATCTAATCTTTTCTCTGTTGCCACTGACGATATCACTGGTCTGTAAAACTTAAAATACTCAAGAAAAATATTTCTAATTGTGTGCCATCGTTATTATTCTGTGTATTGTATTAGTTGAAGACCATTGCCTTTGAACTGCAACTACTGAAGTTTACGATTATTTTTTTTACAAACTAATGGTATGGAGTATGGATGATTAAATAGAACAGTAAAGGAAGGTGCCCCAAACGTAAACAAGGTCTAGAAGCACGTGGCAGACCACATGTTCCTGTCTTGACAGCTCACGTTCCAATGTAAATTATAGAAAAAAATAACCTTTAAAATTTGGCTGTTATGTGGCAAAAGAAACACATATTCATAAATACTCGATCACGCGTCAAATAATATCTAAATATTGATTTTTTATTAAACAAATCGTAAAATTTATCAAAAATTACTGTCGGTCTATTTTTAGACCACGGTCAATCTCATTCTCCAAAATCAATGCGCTTGTGTGAACAAAACAAGAACTATTTGAAATCTGGTTTTCGGAATAATTTAGCCATATACAAAGAATTTAAATAAATAACTATTTTATTTGTACGTATTTGTTTTTAACTGACTGAGTATTATCTACAATTTGAACGACAAAAACGGGAGACCTGTTTTGTGCGCAACGTTGTCCGGCTGCTAAAGTTCCTAATCACCAGAAAAGAATGGCAGTCCAACTCATGCAAAGGTAAGATGCCAATTTCAGTGTTTGAGTTTGTAATTTGTATCGATTGGTTTTGAGAGAAGGAAACGATTTAGTTCAATGTTAATCCATAATAGCGTTCGGGTATTTAACTTTGGATGTCTCACCGGCATAATTTTAGAATGCTTTGTTTATTTGTTTTCATTTCACTTCGCAATTTGACTGCTGTCAGTCATTACAAATTACAGTTACAGTTACAGTACAGCTTCACTCGCCGATTCTCACTTACAGAGTTTACGTTTCCTTCACTCATGTCTGCTTCATGCTCATTCAGTGAGTGATTCGAATACTACTCTGTGAGAGAACACACTTTTCGTAATTTATGACATTTTATGGGTAACGTTTACAGTCTAGAACGTGTGTCAGTGTCAGCGTCAGTCATAACTTGACCGAAAAACAAAACAGAAAGGAACAAAAAAAAGAGCAGACACCCCCCTCCTCAGTAGTTGAAATCTCAACAAAAGTTGTTTTTTTAAATCCTCATCTTTCGTGGCGCGTAGCTTTCACCGCTTGTCATATTTTATTGACTCTCGCTCTTTCCTGACCTGATAATAATAATAGATTTCGAAACAGTCTTCATTCTCTCATTATCTATTCATGACTGGAACTGGAAAAGGAACAAGACAAAGGGTCTCTGCCACCGATTTTCAATATCTTGTGTTGTTTGAGGGATTTAAGTTGGTAGCCGTTTTTGCCACATAAGACTTGTTGTTATTGTTTTTGCTGAGAGTCGATGGGATAAGGAATGGCAGAGAGGGAGGAAGGGGTGAAAAAATGAGAATGTCTGGGAAAAGAAAATGTCCCACTCAACCCCTTCTCGCATCTTTGATATTTGGCAGGTGTCAAACTACATGTATGACGTTTTGGATCTTCCAAGCCGTTTCGCCTTATTTGGTCGGTAGCTCTGTGAAAGAAAACATACAATTGTAAAATGCAGGGAGTGCGGTCTGATATTTTCGTCGTCGCTATGATTATTCCCAGACAGGGTCTGCCAATAACGAAAATTGGTTATTCCCAGACCGATAGAGGAAAAAAAAAAAACAATATTTTTTTATTTAAAAAAAAATAAAAACAATTTTAAGAAATTCATGCTCAGAAACGGAACAAGGCCAAACAAAAAAGGATAAAAGAATAGACTCGCTCCAAAAAAAAAAAAAGATTTTAAAAAAAAAGGGGGGGGGGGGGGGGGGGAGAGCGATTGAATGAATCTGTGCAGCTAAAATGAGCAACGAGTTTCCCTTGGCTCAAGAGGAATGAAAATGAAAAAAACTGTGTTTAAGTTTTTGTATGAGTGTTGTGGGGGGTCGTGGGGTTTTGTTACAGTTTTATACTTATAGATAGAATGCGGTTGGCCAAGGAGTTCACAACATTGCCATCCGGAAGTATAACGGACCAACACACAAACTCTGTGTAACCATGAACTTTTATAGTCTGGTTAATACAGTTTAGTGAGAACAACTCACAAACGCGGATGGCAAAAACAATAACAAAGGCCTGAGTGACGTCATCTGCATACTATCTATACACATCCCTGTTAGTTCAATCTATTTTGGGGGTAATGATCAAGTGGGGCCTGGTCCCACAACTCTTTACGGATTTACCTTGGATTGAAATGAAAACTAAACCTCTCTGATTACTTTAGATTACCTAATTTTATTTCATACGTTTTTTTTATGAAGAAGAAGCTTTTTAGGATTTTGTAATTCATAGGAAACACCATGATATGTGACATGATGTCTTATCTAAATTTTGCCTGAGGAATGATAAGCCAACAATTTTGAAAAGCTCTCTCTATTGATCGAATTATCAAAAATTTTATTTGTGATCAGATATTTTATTTGACTTTAAAGTGAAATCTAGAGGCATTAAAAAATATTCAATGTTTATTAGACTTTTCTTATGTGATCAAAAAGTTAAATACAGGAAATACTGATCAAATGAGTTCACCAGAAGGTAAATAAAAGCCCATTTTTTAAAAGCTAATCGACATTGGTTATGTAATCTTGCCTTCATGATCATAAATCTCTGATAAAATTAGACCTGACACAACGGTTTTAGTTTTAACAACCTAGTGGTATCTGAGTTCCAGGTCCATTATGTTTTCTAATGTTTTTATTGAATATAAGCAAACCATTAAGAAATAGGTCATGTCTATATATTCAACATTGAATGGTATTTCTTCTTACATTGAAATAAGTGGTTCTTTAGAGTAATAAGGCTCATGGAACTGGAGTTATTCCTGTTTCTGTAACATGAAGCAACAGACCTTAAATAGTGCTTGATAACTTTCTTTAAACAATAAATGGTATTTCATCTTACTTTGAAATAATTGGTCCTTTAGAGTCATAAGGCTCATGGAACTGGAGTTTTTCCTGTAACATGAAGCAACAGACTGTAACAAGTGCTTGATGAACTCTGAAT
Source organism: Berghia stephanieae (assembly GCF_034508935.2). Taxonomy (NCBI): domain Eukaryota; kingdom Metazoa; phylum Mollusca; class Gastropoda; order Nudibranchia; family Aeolidiidae; genus Berghia; species Berghia stephanieae. The sequence continues at coordinate 16,634,288 of NC_088366.1, read as the reverse complement.
AAGTTGCACATTTACATTTTACTTGTAGAGTTAGATCCAGTTATTCATTCAAACATTGCTATCTTAATTTCAAATTGGCATTTAATTAATAATAATAAATATAAAGTTAAATAAATCCAATGATAATAATTGATAAAATAAGATAATTATAACTTTTATTCATTGGTTGGTCCATATGAATTTTACTTTATGATTTTGTGTGAGATGATATTGCTTTTTATGGGACCATGGGAAAATGGTTTAGGATGCCATGCTTATCTTTTTTTTTCAGATCTAAATAACATTACAACAAGAATGAGTCTCTGCATTCCTTTAATTGTTCTGGAAGCATTGGCCTGCCTATACCATGGGAATTAAACAATTTATATTCAGGAAGAAGTATCATTATTATTATTATTATCATCATCATCATCATTGAGTCATATCCTTCAAGATTATCAAAATGGCTTTCATTTGTTACTGTATCTTATAGAGTTCCTCATATATCATTATGGACCCTTCTATGTTTTTTTAATGGAATTAATGTTTTTATTCTATATTCTTCATAAAACCTCTCAGCTTTATTGACCTACCAAGTATAATCTAGAGACTAGAGAGCGGTGATTGAGAGAACAGGACCATATTTTGCTTTCGAGCGTTTCTTAATTTTAAAAGCAGCTTACTGTAGTTTGTAAAGATTTTAAAAAACTTTTTTCTAATGACAGCGTCTAATACACGTTAAAACCAATGCATTTCTATCCCGTTGTAATTTTTGGCAGTGGTATCTCCATTTTAATGGTATTGGCTCCTGTTTCTTTATACAAATGCCCTGTGAGCTTGTTATACACTCGAAAGAAACATTTACATAGGGAAGTCAAGAAGAATATAGCAAAAGAAACCTGCTTCCTTGGTTATGAATAAGAAATTTAAAAAGAAATAGGCAAATATCTCTTTATCTTGTCTACCATTTAACTTTCTAATTATTTTTAAAAGTTTATTATATCCTTTTCTATATTTATAATTTAATTTATCAACAAGATAAGAGTACTGATGAATCTATTTATGTAGCTGATTTGTAATGGTAGTAGAATTTGATAGATGGGACCATGTGATGTTGCATATCAGAACCTTTCTTAATCAAAGCTTTTGCTAAGGCTCTTAAATCACAGATTTAAAAAAATGGAACTACACAGTTTCAGTAATAATTATCAATTTTCTTTATTTTTTTTCTTTCTCTTTCACAGGATGAGAATACAAGCATACCTTTATAATGGAGAAACATCTTATCTATATTTTTAAAAATGATTTTCAGTTTGAATAACATGAATATGAATGAAATGACAATAAAAGTGATATAAATTTATAATCTGCTTTTAATTTATTTCGATTTCACAAGTTGTGTTATGGCCCTCAGATACGGCAGGACGGGTGAGACTGAGAACCAGTCCTCACAATAGCACTAGAGGTCTTGTATGCAAGATGTGATTTCCATTGATGCAGTTTAAAGACTGTCCTGTTTTATTCATTCTGGTGCACGCTGTAGGTTTTTTGGGGTTTTTTTTTTTGTTTCTTGTTTTAAAGAAAGATTCTTTGGGCTTTTTTCTTCAATCTAAGACTTGATTGAATTCTGACTCAATGCAAATCAACTTTGTTCCAACTCCAACTCCTCAATTTCAAATTACAATGAACTTGTGCGCCCTTCCTTCTCTGTTAACCTACAGGTTATTGGATATGTAAGTTTAATACATTTACGTCTACCACAATGATAGACTAGCAATTTATCTAAATATCTTGCATTCGTCTTTTGTAATAACTTTTCATTCTGGGTTACACATGAAAGTTAGCAATGCCGGGTTACAAAAGTATTTTGATATTAAAAAGATCATCATCCTAACATTCTAATCTTAATCTTTGTCATCTTACTTTTTTTTTTATATGTTGCCAGGTGTAAGACTTATTAATTTTGCAAGTCATCATCATCATAGCTTGTCGCACCAACACCAAACTCACTCCACAGCATTGGGGAGCAGACTCTTAGGTCATGGTCAGTGCAGCTGAGCCCATCCTGGCATTCTCTAAGGATGTCTGCTCTGGGCATTCACATGTACACAAGCTAGTCTCAGCCAGCCCCCACTTTTTCATGCCACCAGTTGTTCTCACAAGTTTTGCCCGTGCTGTGTTCAGTGTTACCAATTCATTCCTGGGGAGCTCGGTTCCGTAGGACAGTTCTCTCGGATCTCCAACAGCTTCATTTGCATGATTGTCCCACTCTGTGTGGAAATCCTGTATACAGCTGCATGGTCAGGGTTGATGCTTTCTTCCGTCATGAAGCTCTTTCTCGACTTCAGTCTACTTTTTATTGGGCTGTGGTCATGTTGGGGGTGCCTTGGGTCCATTTTCTGTTTATATTTCTGGGCTTTGGAAGCAGTGGCTCTTCGAATGTGGGGAGGTGCAATGCCAGCCAGCCGATGGAGGACTGGAACTGCAGTCGGTTTCAAGTTACTCTAATGATCCGGCAGGTGTTATTTTGACATGGCAGGATCTTACTCAGACTGGTGAGACCTTTTCGGCTGTTGAATAGCAGAGGGCTAGTATGGTTGTCCTGACTGTTTTCTGATCTGCTCCCCGTGTAAGTTTTTCTTCTCTTTTCTTAGGAAGTTGTTTCTTTTGGCCACCTTTGCTTTTGTTTTCTTTGCGTTCTGAGAAAAGGACATTGTGCGGTTTACGGTAACACCGAGGTACACGGGGAATGTGTTGTTCTCCAATATGTCCCCATTCCAGGAGATGTTCAGTTTCCTGTTTTCTTTAGACTTGGCGGCTCTTTATATGGAAAGCACACTCTTGAGTTTTTCCTGGGTTAGCATTTTGTGAGTTCTTTAAATGTGGGCTCAGAGAGTGGCTCCAGGACATCCGTTAGTCTCTCCTCAATGGTCTTGAAATCAGAGGCCTGGGACGCGAGACACAGATCATCAGCATATAGAAACCCCTGGATGTTCTCGAACTGAGGTTGGTCATTGGTATAAACGTTGAAAAGGATAGGTGCAATTACCGATCCTTGAGGGAGTCCGTTCTTTTGTGATCTGCTTTTCTTCCCATCCATTTCCACAAAAAAGTGATGGTTTGACATAAGGGATTTTATTATTGCAACTATTTTTGTGTTACGAGTTACCCTTGCAACCTTTAGGAGCAGTTTCCTGTGATTTACTGTGTCATAGGCAGCTGCCAGGTCCACGAACACAGTTCATGTAATTTGTTTGTTCTCGTAGAGATGACTGATCCTACCTCAATGGCGATTGGTCCGGATTGTGATTTTGGTATGGGGTTGCCGACAGTTTTTGACATGGCTGGAAGACACAAATGCAGGGTCTGGGTTGTAACCTGTTCTCCAGCGAGCGCTTGAAAAGGATGATTCATGCGTCATAGAAGAGTGTCAGATTATATTGGTCAGCCCATTCCTCAACAGTATCTACATCTTCGTTGTTCTCATTGTATCCCCATTTGGTGCTGTGGCTGTTAAAGTCACCTATCACAATCATTGGTTTCTCACTAGTGGTGGATGTAACTGGCCACTTGAATGGCGTTGGTGGAGGTTTGTTGACAGATATCACATTGAAGTGTCTGCCTTCAATTCTGAGAATTTCCACCTCACTTACTGTCATGTCCTGGTTGTATGTCACTATTGATTTGTCTTTGACTTTGATGTAGTTAACGCTACCGTGAATGTTGCTTTCATGTTGTATGACTAAATGCATGCCAGGGATGTTTAGTGCCACGGTCTTGTGCGTCTCTTGTAGACAGAGTTGCGTCGCTGGAGGCCGATTGCTACAACTAGGTATGGCAAACCCTCTTATCGAGTCATGGCTTTATTGGCAAACCGAGAATTTTAACTCAAATCGTCTCTCTCTTTTTCTCATTTTCAGTCCGTCAAATAAAACGTTTTTGGTATCAAATTAAATCTCAAATCTTCATCTTTAAAAAAACGTTCATGCTTTTTTCATATGATTTGCCGTTATTTCATGGCTTTGAGTTGAAGAAGAGGAGTAAACTTCGATTTTGGAACCGGCGCTCCGCTACTCGATCACCGTAACTGACGGTTGTCTTTTCTCTCCGCTCGGCTGGTCGCGTCAGCGCTATTAATAGTAACGTCAATGGCTGCATCCGAAAGAAAATTGAACAAGCTTTCATTCGATACCAGATTCGCATTTTTATGATTTTTTTCAAAAGTTGAAGTTTCAAGTTAAAAACTTTAAATTGATAAAAAAATTGAGAAAAATCTGAAAATTTGGACGATTCTGGTATCAAAAGAAAGTTTAAAATCTCAGCTTTAAAATGATGTATACGAAAGCAAGATTAATAGCTTTGCGTTCACCAGCCAACTGAAAACGAAACTACAACTACAACATTTGCCGTATTCACTTCACTCATATGCCGGCTCAGGCAAGGGGCACAATCGCTGATATTTCGTAACTTTGCGTTGAAATTGACAATTTTGGCTTTGTCAGCTACTTTAGGGGCAAATTATTTCTATTTTACTTAGAGTTGAGCTCAGAAAAAAAATACACATATTGTTTATAAAAAGATGTGTATTGTTAGAAAGTTACAGAGGTCTGGTTTGAATATTTATGAAAATACGGCATTTTGAAAACGGACAAAAGGTTGCTTTCAAAGAAGGACAAATTTTGGCGATTTTCTACAAATTTCGAAATAACATATCTTTTTTAATTTTTAACCAATTTTAATAATTTTTATACCATTTTAATCAGGAAAAAAAGTTCTACCTGTTGAATGCAACTTAAAGACAACAATTATAAATCTAAATTTGGGTTTTCCGTACCTACTACAACACACACAACACCAACATTTTGCAAGTATCTTTAACACTTTTACCATTAAACGATGATATTGACAACAACAATAATAATAACTATTATTATTATTATTATTATTATATTATTATTATTATTATTATTATTATTATTATTATTGTTATTAATAATGATATTAGTAGTAGAGGTCTAGTAGTAGAAATAGTAACAGTTGGACACAAGTACATAAATATTAAGTTTTTAAAAGCGCCTTTCAAAAATTTCAGAAAGCCGGGGGCAATGCGCTTCACAATGTTTCATATTTATCCCCCCCCCCCCCCACTTCAACAAGCCGTATGGAACCATATTTCTTTGTCATACAGCCTGTTAAGCGACCCTTGTGTACTAAACCTGTCACTACCCGTCATTTCTGTAGCCAGATACTCATTCAATCGAGTGGGGTAAGCGGTAAAGTGCCTTAGCCAGGGAAACAACGCGGGGACCACAATTTTTCACGATTAGTCATCCATCCTATTACTGATCACACTTAGCATTGGCATTGCTCGACTTTTGTGACAAGACGAAAACCGTACCGCTGAGCCATACGGTCCGTTAGTTCAGTCTAGTTTTGTGGTATCAGTGGTTATAATACAGTAGTGGTAGTGCAGTTATAGTAGAAGTACGTAGTAGTAGTCTTCTGTTCAAAATGGTCATCTGAGCGAAGAGATAGGAGATAGATTCGAATTTACTCTCTTCATTGCATTGACCGTATGCTTTGACTTTGATCATTTGATACGCTGTAAAAAAAAAAAAAAAAGTACGGTCCACCTTAACCAAAAACAAGCAACAATCTTAGTTTCCCTGAACATAGATATGGTTTTGTTTACGGGAAGAGGGGGAACCATGATTATGGTTTTCCTACAAAATAAAAGGAGCATTTGGGCTATAAATAATATGATCGTGGCCTCCCTAGCTATCTCAGGCTCGGAGTAAACAGCTGGAATTTATTCACGACCAGCTTCAGTTTGCTGCCTTAGCAACATGTAAACAAAAAGTTGGTTGGATGCGCATGACATTACTAAAGGTCAACTGCAGCATAGTTCGGGTCATTTATAAAAAAAATCTGGGTCACGTTTGACGTCAAATGTTATTGTTTACATATGGGGCACCTTCCTTTACTCTTCTATAAAGGCTAGCACTATTCAGTATCCGATACTGAATAGCGGTTTTGCACTATTCAGTATCTGACACTGAATAGTGGTTTTGCACTATAATACGGTGTTTTTTTTTCCGAAACCTGACAAAGTTATGGGAAGAGTGCAGCTGTGGGAGTGAATATGGGACTCAGAGAAGTGTACACCAGTGGGGAGTGAACCTGGGACTGGGTTTCGGCGGGTTTCGTAATAAAAAGCAATTACTTTTTTACGAAACCCGACGACACCTGGCAATATCCGACAAAGTTATGGGAGGTAGGCAGCAGCGTGTGTGTGTGTGCGTGTGTGTGTAGGGGGGGGGGGGGGGGAGGAGGGGATGAACCTGAGATTCAGGGAAGTGTACACCAGTGGGGAGTGAACCTGGGGCTCTGGGTTTTGTAAAAAAGCAATAACAAAATGGGGGAGATTACTTTTTTACGAAACCCGACAATATGCGGCAAAATTGTGGAAAGTAGGCAAAGCGTGGGGAGTGAACCTGAGACTCAGTGAAGTGTACACCAGTGGGGAGTGAACCTGAGACTATGGTTTTCGGCGGGACTCAGCTAGTTTCATAAAGAAGCAATTACTTTTTTACGAAACCCGACAAAACCTGGCAATATCCGAGAAAGTTATGGGTAGTAGGCAACAGTGGGGAGTGAACCTGAGATTCGGGGAAGTGTACACCAGTGGGGAGTGAACCTGAGACTGGGTTTCGGCGGGTTTTGAAAAAAAAAAGCAATTACTTTTTGTTTACGAAATGCGCCATCTCCCAACAAAATCGGGCAAAGTTATGGAAAGTAGGCAAATAATGGGGAGTGAACCTGAGACTAAGGGAAGTGTACACCAGTGGGGAGTGAACCTGAGACTATGGTTTTTGGCGGGTTTCAGCGAGTTTCACATAAAAGCAATTACGTTTTTACAAAACCCGACTAAACCTGGCAATATCCGACAAAGTTATTGAAGTAGGCAACAGTGGGAGTGATCCTGAGAATCAGGGAAGTGTACACTTGTGGGAATTGAACCTGGGACTCTGGATTTTGTAAAAAAGCAAAACCAAGGGGGAGGGAGAATTACTTTTTTACGAAACCCGCCAAAAGCCGACAAAGTTATGGGAAGCAGGCAGCAGTGGGGAGTGAATCTGGGATTTGGACACCGATGAGGATTGAACCCGGGACTGCGAGAGGCTGATACCAGTGGACAGTGAGCTCAGAATGTACTTTTATTTCGAAACCTACCGAAATTGTCAAAATTTATGGGAAGTGGGCACCATTGGGCAATGAACCGGGACTCAGGAAAGTGCACACCGGTTGGGAGTGAACCTGGGACTGTGAAAAGAGGAAATCAGTGGAAATGAACCTGGGACTAAGGAAGATGGATACCAGTGGGAAATGAAGCCGGACTATGGAAGTTGGGTACCAGACGAGAATGAAGCAATTACTTTTTTACGAAACCCGCCAAAACCCGCCGAAAAACCATAGTCTCAGGTTCACTCCCCCACTGTTACTTTCTTTCCATAACTTTGTCGGATATTGGCGGGTTTCGTAAAAAAGTAATTGTTTTTTTTTTTAATGAAACCCAGTCCCAGGTTCACTCCCCAATGGTGTACACTTCCCTGAGTCCCAGGTTCACTCCCCACTGCTGCCTACTTCCCATAACTTTGTCGGGTTTCGGCGTGTTTTGGCAGGTTTCGTAAAAAAAGAAACATCCATAAAAATACCATCTGTATTCAGTGAATAGATGTCAATTGTAGTCTAATATTATTCAGTATCTATTTAAATTATTAATTATTATTATTATTATTATTATTATTATTATTATTATTATTATTATATTATTTTTATTATTATTATTATTATTATTATTATTATTATTATTATTATTATTATTATTATCATTATTGTCATGTAAATTTCAATATAATACGGCAATTAATTCTCGGAAGTACATCTCTCAATTAAAAATGAATTTATAATGAATCGGGTTTGTCTTAGATGACAAAACAAACAAACAAACAACAACAAGGAGAACAACAACAACAGAAAAAGCAAGATTTTAAAAAGTAATAAACAATAGAAGAGCACAATAATGAAAAACAACAACATATCATAAAAGATATTCGTAATAAATCGATAACTGATTAAATTACTCCAACTACTTGATTAAAATAAAATCATAACCATAATCATAATGACGATGATTACGATTACAACAACACCGATAATAATAATAGTAAGTAAGTAGAAATTAATAATAATAATAATAATAATAATAATAATAATAATAATAATAATAATAATAATAATAATAATAATAATAATAATAATAATAATAATAATAATAATAATAAAAGAACAATAGTATAATATCAACATTAAAGCATATTTCAAGTTCAAGCAAATAAAATTATTAAAACAAAAGTTTAAAAAATATAAATAGACAGAAGGAATTTTAAAGAAATATTGGGAAAAAAAAACGTTACCCTTACCGGGATTTGAACTCTCGAACCTTAAGCTCAGAGTCAAACAGCTTTTATCCACCTTGCCATGGTGTCACTGAACTTTAAGTGACATTTAATCATGTCTATTTAGACATTTAAAAATGTATTTGAATGCCTCTCTTATTTTTGATATTTTGAACTATGTTAACTGCACCATAGCAGAAATTAAAAAATTACGATCAAAATATTTTTACAACTTTGAATCGAACTGTCAGTTACTGCACGTGTTCAATCTGGAAGTATAGGTCAGCAGTTTATTTCCATTCAACCGAGATTGTCGCACTTTTCACTCTCTCTTTAAAAAAGAGTTCCTTATGGATACTGAATAGTGGCAAAGCACTATTCAGTTCAGTATCTGATACTGAATAACCACTTCCTTAAATAAAAGAGAGATAACCAATTTAAGCCTGCAGAAATATAAAGAAATAAGGGTTTATGTCCCTTTGATTATTTAACTCTTCGTGATCTTATTTGATTACCTAATTAAAATTTGTTAGGAGTTGTGTATCAACAGCACTCAATGAAAAATTGAAGTAGCGATTATATCAAACTTAAGATTTCATGAGATCTCTTGAATAAGCATAAATGATGACTCAACCGATATCTCGTCTACCGTGTACCTAAATTTTAGGACCCAGTTAAAACAATTAAGATTCTTCCATCCTATCCAGGCAGCAGCGATTCTTAAAACAACTACACTGCCAACGACATCAAATACTCTGCGACATTGGAATCTAAAGCTCAACGAATCCAAAACAGAAATCACAGTGGTTAACAATAAACAAGCGGAATGGAAAAGTGTAAGATAATTTGATTAATGAGAATGAAGACATTAATAAATAGAGAAGAATGCAAGCGGAAACTGCTTTCAAAGAACTCCAGGACGAACATCATTAATGAAAATAAAAGAATACACCTTTACGAAGCGCTAGTGCTGCCAATCCTAAGGTACAACTGTGGTACTTGGGGTCTTACAAAAAAGAATTTGGACACCCTGGACCCCCTTCATCGCAAACAATTGAGACGAGTTATTGGGGCACATTGACCAGGCAAAATCGGTAATGAGGATGTATACCATGACAGATGCAGAGTACAACCAGTCAGTGCGCGTATAAAGAAACAAAGATGGAAACTGTTCGGACACGTGCTCCGACGAGATGAAAATATTCCAGCACAAACCTCAATGGATGATTACTTCAAACAAGGAAATAAAAACAGAGGGCGTACACCAACTTCACTTCCAACAACATTGAATCAAGATCTCAAAAAAATATAAAATGCATTTAAACAAAAAATCGAAGAACTGATTTCAACAACACAAGGAAACACCCAACTGCCTCAGCACACATGAAGACATTCTAAAGCTAAGAACACTTGCACAAGACAGAGATGTATGGAGGAAAATTACTAATTGGATAATAGAAACAGACTGACAAACTCGAAGTGACGCACACATTCACGGCAAGCGTCCATAGAGACTGCGCAGCTATATTCATTCATTCTTAGTATAATTACTAAATAACTATAATTCATCTTTCCCCTCTCACTTATTCCGGGATTAGAACCGTCTCATTATTAACAGTCATTTCTGAGTATAATTACATCAAGGATTCGTTTAATTCTATGATTACTATAGAACTAAAATTCCTCTTTCCCCTCTCAGTTATACCGGGCTTGGGACCGTCTCAGAGTGTTAAATACATCATGTCAACCTCTACTTACTTATTTGCAGGTCTGATAACCCAAATTGTCATGGTCTCATTTGTTGTAATGGAATTACTCTCAAGCCAACGCAAAATATTATCGTTCTTAAATTAGGGGAACTGATAGTTCCGTTGGTGGAGAGAGCACTCGCTTCACATAGAAAGGGACCGAGATCGATCCCGTGTGAAGTCAAGTTTTTCCTGATCACTCTGTCCACCCATCAGTGATTGGGTAGCTGGGTCTGTTAGATCGGGTGGAAAGTACTTCGCCATAGACTAGCGTCCTATGCAAAAGGTACCAAGCAATTCCTATTGTCCGTTTCACACTGTAAAATCCGGGTTTAACTCCGCCTCTGTGGGCCTAATTTCTCTGAAGTACTATTTTTACTTATATTATCCTACCCATAATAGGCGGAGTTCGATTCTAATCTAACCTGACATGATATTTCACTGTTTTCATGAAGAAAGTGGTATATACTGTAACAGTAATTAATTTGTCAAATAAACCCCCATCAATCGGGTAGCCGCATTGCTGCGAGGAGTTGGGAGCTTAAGCATAGGCTATAGCAGAGGAACATGCGCTTTTCGGTTAATAGTATAGTCAATCGAAAGTTCACCCAGTTCATGCGATAAATACGTTTTAAAAAAAGGTGATCCATTCCTTCTGCCGAATACGGGCTCACACCAGCGACATCTATGTCGGGTATGTCTGGTATGACACCACTCATCCGATAACGTCTGATACTGATAAGCCGCCGACTTCAGGACGCATCCCATTCAGTGACCCTAGCTCCTTGCAATATAGATAGTATGCGCTTGGCTAAGAAGCACACAATATTGCCATCCGGAAGTATAACGGACCAACACACAAAACTATTTGTTACCTTAAACGTTTATAGTCTGGTTAATACAATTTAATGAGAATTACTTATAAACGCGGATGGCAAAAAAAAAAAAAAAAAAAAAAACAATAACAAAGACCCACGTGACGTCAACTTCGTTCTATCTATAGGTAAGGTGGACACACGTATGGCCGACCTCAAGGCAGAGACAACGGTTTTTACGCTAACCCAAGAGCACCAGTTTTTAATAGTTGACGTCCGCAGCTGTATGTATTTACCATTTGTCCCATCTAGCCCGTCAGATCTTTTAAGTGTACAGGACAACCAAATAAGAAATATACTTTGACATCAGGTATAAATATGAATGTGATCTCACCTAAGTGCACATTTTTGCAGGTTTGATAACGACAGCAATACTTATGGACTTTATTTAGTATTTCTGTAATGGACAATATTTTGCGTCGGTTTGAAAGTGTTCCCATTACAACAATGAGGCCATAAAAAATTGGGTTATCAGACCTGCAAATACATACACGTATGATATTACTGAGCTCACGCCGAGCCTGGTAATTGTTTGTTGTTTGCTTGTTTTGCTTTTGTTTGATTTTATTTATTTATTTTATTTTCCTCGCCAAATCACCAGTTCCATCGCGCGAGGTTCTGAGCATTTTTCGACCAATCGTATCAAAACGTGTTATGCCAGGGTGAACTTGTTTGAAAATGAATTAAAGATCCACTTAGACAATTTGTGCTGGACTGGGTCAAAGAGGAAAGCTCAGGACAGATCTGGATGGAGGGCCCATACTGTTTGGCTATGTGGTCTTATGGTATGACACTCGATTTCGGATCGGAAGGTTCTGGGTTCGAGCCTCGCTCGACGCATAGTTGAGTCCTTGGAAAAGGCTTATTACTCACATTCTCTCACCGTACTTAGGTGTAAAATGAGTACCTGGTCGTTAACAGCGTTGTCTCTGTCGGGAAAAAAAAATGTAAAATCGCCTAACAGGCGTCATGTCTCGTTCTACATTTAGCGTGTTGCTGTTGATCAGGGACCCTTTGCAAAGCGCTTTGATCACATTTAATGGATATTGCGCTATTAAAAAAAGATCAATTATCTTTTCTGCAAAGTCATCTCTCATGTCTCATCTACGACCATTTCGGTCACTAGAATGAGGTGAGGTGCGGTGATGCAATTTGAAGTAAATAGTCATTATTCAGGAGAATGGGATTAACTTTTTAACTTCAAAAACTTTGCATTTTCATAATTTGGTCATATTATTATTAACTCGACTTTTTCGTTTTCATCCCGACTTAATACCAGATTAACGCTTTGGGACAAATTGATACGACTGGATATTTAGATCTCGTGTGCATCAGGAGGCTCCGAGACCACTCTCCTAGCTTGTCTTTTGGCTTTGGGTCACGGGTGTTTCCAATCTACTGTACTCATTTGCATGAACGAGGAAAAGATTTAGTTATTTACTAGTCTAGTAAATTATGGCTTGCTAGTCTTAAGCTTAAGCGAAGCAAGTGACTAAACTCCGGCTATGTCTTTTGGGTCACGAGTGTATAGATAGCATTGGTCACGAGTGTTTCCAACCTACCAGGAGATTCCAAGATCCCCCCCCCCCCTCCCTCGCCCATCCCCAACTCCGGCTATGCCTTTTGGGTCACGAGCAATGCTATCTATAGATTGCTATGGTCACGAGTGTTTCCAACCTACCAGGAGATTCAGATTCACCCAATTCCGGGATTATCTCTTGGGTTTCAAGTGTCTCCAACTTACCAATAACAGGTTCCGATTCCTCGCTCACACTCTTGGGTTATGTGCGTCTCCTACCATTAATATAGAAAATCCTAATACAGGAGCTTACTTATATTGTCTGTAGGCAGTTAATTTTAAATTTATTCCTTTGAGATCTGTGTTCCAGAAGTAACATGCCATTCAATTAGCGACATTTAGGTCGAAAATTCGAATCTTGTTGTGGGTGGCACAAATTTCAGTTCTTGGAAAAGGCTCTTTACTCTAGTTTTCTTACGGTAACCAGTTGGAACACGAGTACTTGGCTGGTATCTGCGTAAGCTCTGTCGAAAATAAATTGATTAGCGTCTTACAGTTATTTTCAATAACTTCAGAAATTAATAAACGTTTTTTGAGCATTTACATTGCTGTATTGAGATCCCCCCCCCCCCCCTTTTCCACCTTTGCATTCAAAGATGTGTAACAATTTTCCGAAAATGATACATAAAAAGCTATTTCAAGGGGTCCCTAGCTAACAGAAACAATTAACACGAAAGAAGAGGCATTACGCATTTTAAGCTATATTACAATCCAAAAGAAAACGCTGTTGACGGTCAGGTACTCATTTACACTTGAGTACAATGACAAAATGCGAGTAAAGAGTCTATTTCCAAGGACTCCAACTATGCGCCTCTCAGAGCGGGGCTCAAACACTGGACCTTCCTGTGCGAATGTGAATGTCCTGCCAGAAGACGACATAGCTGCACAAGACCACATAGTCACACCCTTTTATCAATTTGATAAGACTGGCCAATAAGAAAGAACTTTCCTCTATATCTAATATAGATTTTTTTTTTAAATCACAAATCATAGAGAATTCATCAATGTTTAATAACTTTTAGACTGATTTGAAATGAAATAAATGAAAAAAAAAGGCATGCATGAATACATAATGATAATATATAGAATTATATAATATAGTAAACAAAATGAACTGTCAACGAGTAAAAGGAAAAGTGTGAATCTTACAATGAATACGAAAGGCAAAAACAAAATGGTAATTTGTTGATAAAAAAAAAGGAAAGAAACGAAAAACCCAACAAGTAAACATCAATGGTGAATTATGGAGATAAAAGTATAACGTAAGTACCAGTAATCATACATCATAACAATATCAATTTCGAAACATTCATCGACTGACCGACGCCTTTATAATAAAATAATGCCACGTCGCCATATTCTCGCAATATCCATTAAGAATTGTTATACAGAAAATTTCGTTCGAAACATTTATCTATCATATTGATCCTCAATTTGACCCCACAAAAAAATTCCCAAAATTTTGTGAATTCTTAAATGACAAAATTGTATTTCGGCCCCCAAAAAGTAAAAAGCAATAATTAAATTATATTACTACAATTTATCACCATTATCATTGCCCTTTTCACCCTTGGCCAGGGTATAGGCCACAGACAAACAGTTTCCATCCCTCTCTCTATCTTGAGCTAAATTTTTTTAATCTCGTTCCATGTCTTATCACTTTTCTGTATATCAGTTTCTTTAATTCTTCTCCATGTTCCACGTGGCCTTCCCCTTGAACTTCTTATATATATATATATATTATATATATATATATATATATATATATATATATATATATATATATATATATATATATATAAGTTGTCTTTCTGAGCCATAAGGCCCAAGGAACCGTAGTTAATCCCGGTATTATTATCGTGAAACGGACAATAGCAATCGCTTAACACCCTTAGAATAGGACGCAAAGCACTTTCCGCCAGATCAAAAGACCCAGATACCCATTCACTGCTGGTGGACAGAAGGGGGAGTGGGGGGGGGGGGGGGGTCAGAAACAAATCTCGACTTCACCCGGGAAACAACTCAGTCCATTTGCGTGCGAAGCGAGTGCTTTACCAACTGAGCTAAGGAGACCCACAATCCTCTAATAATAATATAAAATTACAATTTTTGGGACAAATTGTGAAAAAGAGTTCCGTCTTTTAAAGCGCTTTGAGCACTTTTAGTGGAGATTGCGCTATAGAAAAAGGTCATACTTTTTTTTGCCGGGCAGATACAATGCTTGAACTGAAAAATACCTTGATCGAAAAAAATAATAATTTGTAAACAAGAATGTTGGTTAAACTGTAACATAAAATTCCACCCAAATCTTTCTTTCATTATCTTCTATGACTTATAATAAATACATTGCGTCTATTTTTCAAAACTGACACAAATATTATATCAAAAATATATCAATATAGGCCGTATCAATATATTACATCCATCTAGTAGACCGATATAAATATAGTATCTGTATCAACTAGAACTAATAAAGGCTTCATTCTGTCTTTTGTGTTATAATGGATAACAACATAATCCGTCTTCT
>NC_088366.1:16599121-16611621 GCF_034508935.2 Berghia stephanieae | reverse complement strand
TTTTTTTCGCCAATTTACCTTTAGTTGTAGTGCAGATATTATATTCTAGTAAAAGATGGCAAACTAATCCAAAATCTTCCTGGTTTCTTTTGAAAGATCAAGAGCGTGAACCGAGTAGTACACGCATTCCTCTATCTCACACTGACTCAATCAACATTTCCATCGTCCCCGATAAGCCTTTGTTGTTGTTTTCTTAAAACACAATTCGTCGATTGAAGCCGCTTTAAAACGATTCAATTAAATCAGTACATAAACCACATATAAATGTGATGGTTGCGATTGCGTTAAATCATCAAAACAATTAATCGTCGAACCCACAACGCCCACCTGCCACAGACAACAACACGTGTGTTTTTCCTGAGGGAGAAAAATGCAAAATGCAAAATTCAAGACAAGAAATAGGTGGCACTTTAAACTTCGAGAGACCAAGCATTATTTTAGAAAAAACAATATGAACTTTTAAATACAAAAAAAAAAAAAAAAAAAAAAAGCGCTGAAAAGACTTAAGGGTTGTTAAATTGATGCACGACCTTTGTTACTGGATCTTCTTCTCTTTATTTTTTTTTCCTTTTTCAAAATTTAGTTTGGATTAAAATAGACCAATATATTATGAAGCTGTATTAGCGTATTTCCAAAATTATATTGTTTTATTCCTTTTAAAAAATGTCTTGTACTATCCTCTCTCTCTCTCTCTCTCTCTCTCTCTCTCTCTCTCTCTCTCTCTCTCTCTGTCCATACATGTGGCGTAGACGTTTAGTTACGTAGGTATCTAACTTTATTAGTAATATTACCTATGCGGTGGATTATATAAATCAAAATGCTATCAATTTGGCTAGACATCATGTTAATTGGTTTCCATTGGGTTTTAAGACCAGGACCATAGCCTTCTAGTCTGTAGTTTGCTATGATCAGTACCCTACCAAAGTCACTTTTATTTGGATCTTTTAGGTAACCCACTGTGATCACTAAACTTGAACCATCTGTAGCTCGGAACTTCAAAGGAGCGCAAATTTGTCTGGCCTCCTTTGCCATGAATACCCTCCGGGTGATTTTTGAATTGCCTCTCTTTAATATCGCAAGGGGCGGTAACTTTCAATGCCCAAAGAATGCCAATGGAAGTTAGGAAGTAAGAACAGCATAGCAATTTGTCTGCATTAAGTACGACATGCCGTTATGCAAAGCATCTCTCTCTCTCTCTCTCTCTCTCTCTCTCTCTCTCTCTCTCTTTCTTTCTCTTTCTCCCCTTCCCTCTCTCACTCTCTCTCTCCCTCTGCCTCTCTCTCTGTCTCTGTCTCTCGCTCTTTATTTCTCTCTCTCTCTGTCTCTCTATTTCTCTCTCTTTCTCTCTCGTTCTCTCCTTCCCTCTCTCTCTCTCTCTCTCTCTCTCTCTCTCTCTTTCTCTCTCTATCTATCTATCTATCTCTCTCTCTTTCTTTCTCTTTCTCTCTCTCTCTCTCTCTCTCTCTCTCTCTTCTCTCTTTCTTCTCTTCTCTCTCTCTCTCTCTCTCTCTCTCTCTCTCTCTCTCTCTCACTCTCCATCTTTCCAGGATAAACGAAATTGACATCACACAGCTCTTAATTGCTTTTTTTTTTAGACAGCCATTTTGTTCCAGGTTTCACAAAGTTTTGTATATTTGTTCGTTATGCCCGGCTGGAGGATAGTGTGAGTATTTTACCCGAATAATACCATCAATAATAAAAATTAAAAAAGAAAATCATTTGAATGTCTTCTACAGCCATTAATTTACTATGTTCATGACTATTTTGCACTTCCAATACAGTTCAATAAAACTGTAAATCAATCACGGTAGTCTTCGGCCTGCTTTTAGTTACATTATCTCCAAAGAATCAACATTCATTCCCACATCAGAAGGTAATGAATTGCAAATGTCTGCACTAGACAAAGTAGGCTACATATTTCTCGTTGTGTATTTAGAAGTTTGGACATACTTTTTCAAATAAATTTCATACCGTCAATTTTTAGACCTTTTTTTTGGACCGAAATTAATTACAAAAATAAATATGAATTTATAAAGTGTAGGCTTACACCCCTTGATTCGCCATGCGTAAACAATAATGCCTCATTGATACATAGAACATGTCATATGAAAACAATTTTTTTTTCTTTTATTGAAGGAACAACGTCATTCAGCTCTTTGGTTATTGCTTTTAGACAGCCATTTTGGTAATAAGTTATCACTAAATTATATAAATCAGACTATAAACGTTCAAGATTACACATAGTTTTCTGTGTGGTACGGTACTTCAGGCTGGCGATTGTTGTGAGGATGTTAGCTAAACGCATGCATCAACACAATACAAGTCGCTTGTAAGGTGTCCTTTTGTACCAGCACTGATAGGGTGCTACACGACAACATATGTTAACTATTTGAACAATTTATTCCTATTTTTTTCTGGCAACGTTTTATTTGTAATTCTAGACTATTGACTATCTCATTTTCTCCCTTTTTACTGGTGCTGAAATGACCTAAATGTGCCGATAGCGCTGTAAAACCCTTAAAAGCAAAATTTAAAAACTAAACAATGCCCTATAGCTTTCAGCATGAACTCAATCACACGAGAGTCAAACAGAATAAAGTGTGTAAAGTGCCTTGACCAAAGATAAAAAACGCCAGTGTCAGGAATTTAAATCTTTGTAAATCATCCAGTCACTAGCAACGTTCAAAATCAACTTACAAGAAAACACCGACGTTTATGCTCATATGTTTTCACTTCATAATATTATGATAGTTGACTCCAAGGGGTATTGACGCCTGTGCTTCACATCTAGTGAAATGAGTGCGTCTAGCTCTAGCTAGCTTTGTCTGCGTTTCGCCTTATTTTTAGCCCAAAAATAATCCGACCGGACATCATCCGTCTCCACAACGTAAAGTTGGATTTTTTGTCCACCACCAGTAGTGATTGTGTGGGCGATTCTGTTAGATCGGGAGGAGAGTGCTTTATGATCCTCCGCCTCCTCCCTCCTCCTCCTCATCCCTTCTTCTTCTTCTTCTTCTTCTTCTTCTTCTTTCCTTTCTCGCTTTCGTTCTTTTATATTTTTTTTTCTTTCTTTCGTTCCCTTCTCGTCAAAACAAACTCTCAAAATTGTTTTCTTATTAAACCGTTTTCTATGAGCCTCTCGCTTTCCCTAGATTCTTATCAACACGCATGAAACACTTTCACATGAGTAACGGAGGCTTTAATTTAAAGATAAAAAAAACAACAAAAACAAGAAAACGTTCATTGATAGTACCTTTTCATTATATTATAATGCACCAGCAGAGAATGCTTCAAATCGCTAGAGATTTTATTTTTTACTTGTCGCGAAAATAGCTTCAGAATGTTTGTTTTTATGACGTGTAAATCATGATTTTAAAAAAAATGTATACGCGCCTTACAACAATACTATGTCTTTCAACCATAGATTATGTTGGGGCAACTTGGCGTTGAAAATTAAAATCCAAGTCTAAGCCAAATGCATATTAAGATTCAAATGAAATACTTTTACTTAATTAAGAGTGTCGACCTACATGCACATATTGGATTCAATAGACTGATGTCACGTCGTCCAGCAACGGCGGCCATCGTGGCTCGAAACAAAGAAAATCGGTACTTTTTATTCTTCATTTGTCTTGTGATAAGAATGTGTAAAAGTCAAAACATGATCAGATTTATAATGTTTCTTTCCCTCTGGGTACGCTTTTATGCTCGTCGGAAAAATATTTCATAAGTGCGTCCGCCATTAATCCGATAGTTTAGAGCCAGTTACTAAGTTACCATGCGTCATTACGAGGGAAGTGACGTTATGACTGTTGAAGCGTATTATGAGCTTTGCTTACTATTGTTGTAATGAACAATATTTTGGTCTGAGAGGCCTATATTTATATTTCAATTCAACTACCATCATCCATTCAACAATTCGGGTTATCATATTATTATCCGTAAATAAGTATAAGTCGGTGTCAACGCATTAGTTGAAAAAAAAAAAGTAATTTAGAGGCATTAGTCGCATGGAGTCGGAAGTTTATCCCGATTTCTATAGCTTGAAATGGACAATACAATTGCTTGCTACCCTTTGGATGGGACGCTAGTCTATCGCAAAGTATGTACTATCCAGCAGATCTAACAGAGCCAGCTACCTAAAAACACTGCTGGGTGGATAGAGTGGTCAGAAAAAATTCTCGACTTCACCAGGGATCGATCTCGGCCTTTTTGCGTGTGAAGCGAATGCTTTACCAAGTTATCAGGACTTACATTTCACAACCATGTTGAATTATATTCGAACTCAATTGGATTCAATAGTCTGATGTCACGTCGCCCAGCAACGGCGGCCATCTTGGTTCTAAACAAAGAAAACCTGTACTTTTTACTCTTCATGCTTTTCATACGTCTTGTGATCAGAATGTGTAAAAGTCAAAACATGATCAGATTTATGTTTTTTTTTCCCTCTGGATACGCTTTTATGTTCGTCGGAGAAATATTTTATAAGGGCGTCCACCAGTTACTTAGTTACCATGCGTCATTACGAGGGAAGTGACGTTACGACTGTTGAAGCGTATTCTCTTCATCTTATCAAACCCAAAATAATATTTCCAGATTGATAAGATAGATCACTAATGTACAATAGTGCCAAATCAGGGAGCAGGCACTGGTGTAAGATAAAAAATATCTGAACTGATGTGTATCAAATAGTGCATGACAAAACGAAAAAGAAAAATACAAGAAAAAAAAACAACAACCACTAATCCACCCCCCCCCCCCCCCCCCCCCCCCCCCCCCCACCACCACCACCACCTTGACTTTGACCCAAGCTGGTCTGTCCCACTGGTTTGTTTATAAGACTGTCCAGACATCTTTCGTGAGCGTGGGCTGTATCTGGATTGGTTATGATACCGTCCATCGGGTTGAGAGGAATGATACATAATATTATATACATATGATGGATGGATGGATAGATAGATAGATTGAAAGATTGGCATATAGACGGATAGATAGAGTAATAAATGAATAGATAGATAGATAGATAGATAGACAGATAGATAGATAGATCGATAGATAGATAGATAGATAGATAGATAGATAGATAGATAGATAGATAGATAGATAGATAGATAGATAGATAGATAGATAGATAGATAGATAGATAGATAGATAGAAAGATAAAGAAATAAATGGGTAGTATATTGAAAGAGAGACTGATTAACAGACAAATAAAAGTAGTTAGTGGAAATTGTAAAATAAAACATCCTGTTAGAGTAAATATGAATCCAATCTGTAAAGGGATACATTTTTGTATATGCCGATGCAAAAGAAATGGTTATGAAAATGTATGAATGAACAGCCCTGTTCGCACTGAATATCACATCATTATCAACAAATTGTGAATATACCGGACGCCCAAGATGAAATACATAAAATCTGAATTTGATTTACTAAGCAGCGTAGCTACCTACTCGGATAGAATGAATGTAATATTATTATAATCATGTCAAAATGTCTACAAGACCGAGCTGCGTGGAGCCACCTGGGATGAAATGAAGACATACAAATTGTTTATCGTCATAATAATACTCTTATTATTAACCATCTCTCAAACAAAAAACAGGAGATATATCACTCTCATTATAACTGTCTACCTCTTTGTTGTCGGAAAATAAGAAAATTGTGCTACTTCCGGTATTCTAGATCCGAGGAAGAGGAAATAATGTTTTTTATCTTGAAGCAACAGTACATGTGAAGTTGGGGAATCTAATGAGAAGCAGACATTGTTTTTAGAATGGGGTGTCGGTGGCCTACTCGGTAGAGAATAATATAACAGTAATAAAAATAGCCATTGGTTGAGTAAAACATGAAAATGTGTATATGGTACATTCCCATAGTAAGCAGAAAGAAAAAAAAACAAAAACAAGTAATAACCATCCCTAAAATTCAGCCCTCCTTCAATAGGGATCGAACCTCAGACCTTTCGATTGTGTTTTGACAACACTAATTGGGTTGAAAACTTAGGAGACTTTACTTTGCCTTCCTTCACCGGTGCCCAAATGTTATTTGGACTCTTGGTCTCATCAAGATCTGGCGGAAAGTTCTTAACAGCCGACCAACGAACGAAATGTGACGAGGTTAAGGTTTAGCTCAATGAGCCTACTGACAACAGACTGCTGCTGAGGACTAATTTAACCAACCCCCCCCCCCCCTCCCCCCATCCACCCCTAATAAAGGCATGACGTCTACTTGGTATTGAGAGAAAACTAGCAGTTATAGACAGGTGGTTGTCGATTGAGGCGGGATGAGATTAAAAACAGGAAATTTTCGTCTGTCAATGTTTGGTTTCTAAGCAAAAGATGTAGATAAACAGATCTGATGAAAGATTTAGAATGGACTGTCTAACATAGCGTTTCAAAAAGAACGTGACAGAAGTTACTGTGCCCTTCTTCAGTTCTGAAGTATTGAATGCAATGGGTTAAACCAATGGCTATTCATTGATAGACGACTTATCCAAGTTTTTGTTGTTGTTTGTTTATTTGTTTGTTTTCTTTTCGTTTTTGTTGTTGTTGTTGTTGTAAACTTGACCGCTCTGCCGTACTCGAACCACCCCTAAAAACAATAAATAACAACAAAAAAATAAAAGCATACTTTAATTCTTTGGGGGAGCAGAATGCACGTCCTTCAAATATCTATAGATTAAAAATGACTCTCAGATTACAAACTATCAAAAATTGGGCCTTCAGCCTGAATCAGTGTTATTTTTTTTGTTATTTGTTTAAGAAATCTCCAAGACGAGACTAAATAAATTTAATTTCTTGTCTTATCCGTTATCGAGCACCAATCGCGAAAAATCTCTTTAAAATTTCTTGATATCATCTGTTTCCCATGCAAACATAATCTCTATTTTCAAATACTCGAGAGCGACAGTGCAATCTCACAATTTATCATTGAGATATCTGGGTTGGAATCTGCTTGAAGTCAGCGCCTCGAGATACCAATTCTAGCTGCCTGACCACGCCCAATTCAGCGGGTGCAATATTGTATGATGTAATATATATATTATATATATATATATATATATATATATATATATATATATATATATAGTATATATATATATATATATATATATATATATATATATATATAAGAGAGAGAGAGAGAGAGAGAGAGAGAGAGAGAGATAGAGATAGAATATAATAGATAGATAGAGAGTAGATAGATAGATAGATAGAATAGATAGATAGATAGATAGATAGATAGATAGATGGAGAGAGAGAGAGAGAGAGAGAGAGAGAGAGAGAGAGAGAGAGAGAGAGAGAGAGAGAGAGAGGGGGGGGGGTATTTCAAAACAGTTTATATAATCAGAGAACAAGAAGCTGAGAGATTTTTTAAACAAAATATAAAAAGTGATGCACCATCTAAGTGAGATATGCTTGTTTTCGAAATATAAATCACAAGCGTGGCAAACAAAACTTTACACGTCTCCAGCTTTACCGATTCCGGGGTTCCCGATATCTCAATTCTGCTTCACGCCCAAAGGGACCGGTATCGATCCCGAGTGCAGTCGAGATTTTTTTCTGACCCCATGCCTACCCACCAGTGATTGGGTAGATGGATCTCTTATACAGAGGTAGCAAGCAATTGCCTTTATCTGTGTAACACTCTGCTATAGAAACCGGGATAAACTCCGACCTCAAGAACCTTTAAAAAAACAAACAAACCATGTTCCGTCGTTTTACATTACATTACTGTTGGTGGAAATAGATGTAGGTGTTGAACTTTATTATCTTAAGCAGCAGAACTGTGATACTTTCAACCAATAAAAACAACAACAAACCAACAAACAAATAATACAAACAAACAACAAAAACAAACGAACAAAAAAAAAAAAGGAAAAAAAAAAAAGAAAGAAAAGAAAAATAAAGGAAATAAAAATTACCGTCGACCAGGGTACAGGATCTATGGTCGTAATAATATAACTACAAATTCCTCGTTTGATCAAGAGATATGATTCATAATTTATGACAAACTTCTTTTTGTTTTGAATTTTTTGTTTTTGTCTTCTTTTTTATTTCTTTGTTTTGTTTTGTTTTACCACGCAGTAGAATTATCTAGTTTTTTTCTTAGACAACCGATGTGCAGCAGCCAAAAACAATATGGCGTCTGTGATGAAGGCACAGACCTAAGCAAGATCTACCTTGTCTAGTGAAACGCTATCTGAATCAAATCGCCACGTGTTGAAAAGGCGTTGTGTTTTGTTTTGTTAACAGTTTGACAAAGATAATAAAAATGTAGTGAATAGAATGAATCTTCTTGTTCCAAATGTAGGCTTCAAGTTCTCAAAGTTTAATATTTTATCCAACTAGTGGAGAACTCGCAACGTTTACAGAGACGAAGCGAACAGGCACTCGTCTATTTTAATTATTATACTACTGTATTGTGGTAAATAACATAGATCGAGACCAATTTTTTGAGTCATCAACTATAAAAATCGGTCCGATAAATTATCTGTCTGCAAATATGCGCGCAAATGAATCTGGCAATGGGGTGGCCAGATGTTGATTCCCAAGGCCAAGGTCAAATTTAAGGACCGATCATTACACACTAGCAGATATATTCTCAATAACCCATCTGGGTTAGCGGTGACTAAGATACATTTATTTAAAAATTAAAGACGGTTGCAAGTTACTCGTATGTAGTTTTATATTTTTTTAAAAAGATTTGCCAGCAATTCTGTGCTTGTTGGCAAAATAATTACCATGGGCTGTATGAAACAATGTTAATTCTCAACCCTATATATATATATTTTATATATATATATATTATATATATATATATATATATATATATATTTTTTTTTTTTTTTTTTTTTTTTTTTTAAGACCAGATTGTTTCTCCTCTGAGACGCCCTGTCTAGATGTTAGACAGTTGGTCCGGTCCGTTTGCTAGTCTGTCTGTATATTATCATGTCTGTTCACAAGATCTTTTGATGTTTGTTTTTCTTCCGATGGTCTGTTCGTCTTTTTATCCGTCAGATCCATGGTTGATTTTCAAACCCGAAGCAAAACCGGGATAAGCTTCGTAAGTAAATAGTTCTTCAGAGCCATGAGGCCCTTGGAGCTGGAGTTTATCCCAGTTTCTATAGCGTATCAAATGAATAAAGTGTCTCACTTTTTGTCTATGTCAAACAACAATATGTAGTATGCTCATGGAAGGGTGACAATGTAAAACAATTATGTTGGAATTCTAAAAAGAAAAGGTGTGGTCCTACTAATGTTAATAACAAGAAATGAAGTGAGTAGGAAAATGCCAGAAGACAACAGAGAAGAAAAAACTTCGCGGCAACGGGGTGGCCAGATGGTGGTTCGCAAGGCCAAAGTCAAATTAAGGACCGATCATTACACCCAAGCAAATATTCTAAATAACCTATTTCTCCGTTGTCTTCTGGCACTTTCCTACTCACGTCCGTTTCTTGTTATTATCAACATAAGTGCCTGCTCCACTCACTTTTCTGAATTAAAAATTCACCCCTAATAATAATGTTATAACATTGAGTAATACAAATTTAAACAGATTTAGTATCCCAGTGGATTATTGGGTCTAACCAAGGTGCTCATATTAGCAGATCTGAGAGCCGACCGCAATTATTATGGGCTTGATTTAACACTGTTGTAATATATAATGGCCACTATTTTACGTTGGTTTGAGAGCATTTCCATTACAACAATAAGCCCATAACAATTTGGGTTTTGGGTTATCAGACTTGCATAAATGTGTTCACGCCAGTTCGTAACATATTTGGTTAGATAGCAAAGACGCACGCATATTGTAAAAACTATGTGAGGATAAAAACACCGAATATGCTACCTTACAATTATCACTGACGCTAAGTTTAATTTATCATTGGGATAAAGTTTAAAGTTAAAGTCAAGTCTTCTCATGGAGGGAAGAACGAATAAAATTTAATTACATTTATTATACATTTTAAATAATATATTAAGTATGATTCTAACCGAGAAAACGTGCTTAATTCTTTAATCAGTAACTTCCTGTTTATCCTTTATGGCGATACCAAATTTCAAAAATAACTTTGATGTTTCTAGAAAACTAAGTGCCGAAAATAGGACTTGAACACGGCATTTGTTTACACAAGAGATAATATTATATATATATATATATATATATATATATATATATATATATATATATATATATATATATATATATATATTATATATATATTTATATTTCGAATTTTCAAAAGTGTATGGAGTGAGTATCGAAAATTTGTAAGAATCCCACTGCATGTGCACACCACCGGCGTACTGATAACCCGTGGAGGTAAAAGATAGACCATTCCCCGCAGAGTGACAGTATGGAATGGATAGTTTAGGTAGCTGCTCACTTCACAACCATACTGAAATAACGTGAAGCACCTTCATCTTGTTTCTTTACTCTGAGATCATTCTTTTTTTTATTGGTGGACATGGGATGGAGGAATGTAAATTCTTGTAAAGGGAAGCTGGCCGGGGCGGGGGGAGGGGGTCATGTGAAACGACCGTGGTGAGTGTCTTATTCTTTATTGTTATTTTGATGTAAAGAGAAGAAAGAGTGGGAGAAAGGGGTGTGATTGTGTGTGGGTGTGTGTGTGTGGGGGGGGGGGGGCGGGATCCATGGAAAAAAATCCAAAATCACCAGAGGTTACTTGCTTATCCTTTTCGTTTATCTTTGAAACTGAGACTTAGGTAGTCAGCAGGGGCAGAATGGAAAAGAAAAGCAGAATAAAAGTGAAACCTGCATATTATCTTTATATGGAGGAATAGAAATAGAAAACTTGGACTAGTGAATGTTAAATCGGTGAATGATACGAGGGCATAAAGGTATATGGCATGGAAAAAATGAACCAATGAACTGTGTCTGCAAAAAAAATACCTCTATTTCTGGGCGGTGGGTGAGCGAAAAACAAAACATTGCTTGAGCGTACGTTATGTTTGAAAGTACATGATATAAAACGAGGGTTTATCGGCATACATTATAATAATCCTCTTCGCAAATCCTAATTATACATTTACTCATACAAAGTCATAAATATACATATAGCATAAAAAAAAAGAACTCTCTAATTTATTTGTTCATTTATTTTTTTACTTTTGTTGGTTTATTTCTTTACTCTCTCTCTCTCTCTCTCTCTCTCTCTCTCTCTATATATATATATATATATATATATATAATATATATATATATATATATATATATATATATATATATCTTTCTCTCTCTCTCAAATCAAATAATATAGCACACGTCAGATTTTATTAATGATTGATTTCAAGGCCAACTCATTAATGGCATATATATATATATATATATATATATATATATATATATATATATATAATATATATAATATATATATATATATATTATATATATATATATATATATATATATATATATATATATATATATATATCGCTTTTAGCGAGGGTTATGTGGTGAGGTGAAGACTTTATAGGCAGTATCAAAACTTTATCTGACAGCAAGGCGTCTGGTTTCTATGGAGGATAACGATGACTCCAGTTGTATTAATGGGGTATATCATAGTATCTCTATTCATATCAAATTTACTCTTCTTCCTGCCCCAAGTGCCTTTATTTATCTCTCCCTGTTTGCCCCTTTATTTCCAGCTACCTACTGGTCGGTCCACCTACCGAACCAATAATCTATGTCTGGGTTTTTATTTGCTCGATAATTTTTGTTTGCACAGTATGATTTTCCTTACTCAATATTATCATCCTCATCATCATCATCATCATCATCATCATCATCATCATCATCATCATCATTCATCATCATCATCATTTCTTCTTCCTCTCCTCTTCCTCCTCCCCTTCCTCTTCTTCTTCTTCTTCTTCTTCTTCTTCTTCTTCTTCTTCTTCTTCTTCTTCTTCTTCTTCTTCTTCTTCTTCTTCTTCTTCTTCTCCTCCTTCTTCTTTCTCTATCTACCTCTGTGTGTGTGTGTGTGTGTGTGTGTGTGTGTGTGTGTTTGTGTGTGTGTGTCTTTTCTCTCTCTCTCTCTCTCTCTCTCTCTCTCTCTCTCTCTCTCTCTCCCCCCAAAACCTCTCCCTTTTTTCCAGTTTAGCTGTCTTTTCTCATTCTCTTTAAGTAAAAATTGGCCAAGGTTTCGACGGGGAGAATTCGATCAATCCGCACTCGGATTTGTTTCAATTTATGACAGGTAGTTGGGTATAAAAAGAAATCTGACGGAGTATCCTAAGCCTTAGCATATAATAGGTTATTTTGCAACACAAGAGGCATCAGGCATTGCGCTTTTTAAAACATAGAACTTGTATATAGCGCATTATCCAGTAAACATGCTCAAAGCGCTTTACAAGGGGTCCCTGGTCAACAGCAACATTTAACATTTAGGACTGGACTTAACGCCTGTTAGGCGATATTACATTTTTTTCGAACAGAGACAACGCTGTCAACGGCCAGGTACTCATTTTACA
>NC_088366.1:16584121-16594121 GCF_034508935.2 Berghia stephanieae | reverse complement strand
TATCGATTATACTTTTTAAGGTATTACAACATCGACCGTAAAATATCAATTAATTAAAAGTTCAAAGAAAAATTATCTTTTCATCTTAAATTCCATCTTCATAGCAATACAAGTGTTAATTCCCGTCATATTTCATCATATATCCATATTCTTGCTTGAAAAAGAATGGTTCAATTTCCATTTGTGATATACTCACGTTGTCTTATTCAATCTCAAATTCAACTCTATACGACATGGGTGATAATCTCAGCTTCCATGTATGTCTACTCATTTACTGACATATCAAAACCAATACCTTGTACATTCCCTTATATTGTATGATTCCATTTAAACAACATTATTACATTAATTCCAACTTATAATATGTGGTACAAATAATGTTTTATAGACATCTAGATTCAAATACGAAGAATTATATTTCAATTAGTAATAAAAAATATTTAAAAATAAATCATAATAATAGCATTATCATCATTTTAAAATTCAAGTTGAAGTTATTATCATTCATTGTTCATTGTTGATGTTTCAATTTTTTAAGCTTTTTAAGTCATCAGGGTGTAGTTTACAACTTCATTGATATCAAATTGTTCTTTGTGGTCATCCATCAGAGGTCACATTTCTCAGTAATCCGTTCGTTTTGAGAATGGTCATCCTGTAAAAATTGTCAGTAATTGTTAATTAAGTCATTGTCTCCATTTAGAATGAGTTTTCATGTAATGAAAAAAATATATCAACTATAAGAGTTGAGGTGATTGTATCTAGTCTACGTGTTGCATTGTTGTGTGTGTTGTGGTCACTGAATAGCCCAAGTGTCATAAATTCACTTTAATTATTGTTAATTAATTAAAAACTTTTTCCTCTGTAAATGTCTTCGAATTATCACCATAATGTCTTCACATTCAAATATTTAGTGTTTAATAAATAATCAGACATTAGTCTGTCCGACTTGTTCACATCACATATAGAGCAGTAAAGTTAGGTGCCCCAAACGTAAACAAAGGTCGAGAAGCACGTGGCAAACCACATGTTCCTGTCTTGACAGCTCACGTTCCAATGTAAATAATAGAAAAAAATAACCTTTAAAATTTGGCTGTTAGGTGGCAAAAGAAACACATATTCATAAATACTCGATCATGCATCAAATAATGTCTAGATATGGATATTTTATGGAACAAAAGGTAAAATTTTCTAAAATTTATCAAAAGTTACAGTCTATCTATTTTTAGACCAGAGCAAATTATTGCGCTGGTGTGAACAAAACGAGAATTATTCGGAGCCTGATTTTCATAATAATTTAGCCTTATATTATTATTTCTGCAACTGTTAGATTTTATGTAAACATATTTTCAATACTGAAAGTGTATTGCCTACAACTCAAACTACAAAATTGGGAGACCTATATTGTGCGTAAATTATTCCGGTCCCTAACGGAAATCACTAGCAACTTGTTATTGTTTACGTTTGGGGCACCTAACTTTACTGCTCTATTTAGTGTTTAGTAAATAATCAGTCATTAGTCTGTCCGACTTATTCATATTTAGTACAGTGTAAATAACTAAATAAGTAAAATCTAACACAGTATGTGATTGTGGGCTGTTACTAAAGTGACCAACTTTTGTATTTAGTGTGTTGTATTTGTTCGAGTCTTTTGAATTTGGGACGAAAAAAGACTCTACAGGTAGCAAACGTATGCTTAACCTGTTGGGTTGTTTCTTGGTCTTGTGACGTCGCTGTAATCCATTCATCTCCGGCATCTGGGTCGATTCTCCTCGTAGATATTTGTGGTTGTCTTGTGTATACGTTGAGTCTCATTGTAGATGAAATTGTAAAAATTCAAGATTAACTGTGTGCGAGATCTTGAATTTAAATGAAGTTTGACTTATCCAGCAAGTCAAAAGAAAGTTGTGAACTCAGCCATGTGTTGACAAAGAGTTCGTGTGTAGTAGTCGACAGAGGTCGTGTGTTGTAATTGTCTGTGTTTGTTGATCGAGTTCTGATGAGGTGGCATGTGAGTACACACCAGGTAGATGATGTAATCTGTAGAGTACCGGTGGGTGACGTGAGTCCAAACACCAGGTAGATGATGTAATCTTGCAGAGTACCGGTGGGTGATGTGAGTCCACACACCAGGTAGATGATGTAACAATAACGTAGTCTAGTAGTGTATGTAGTAGGGTCGAATAAGGTCAACAATATTTTCGTTATTTGAACGCAGGTTGTTGAATATCATACGATAATGAATCCAAGGAAATCGCTCATGTGGCGTTTTGCGATACTTTTTCCTGCATTGTCTTATATACATATATAGCCTTTATCTTTTACAATGATACTAAGACAGGCGTTATTATAATATTCAATGTTTATAAGTTGTAGATATGGGTGCTGCACACTTGTATATTGACATAAGTTTAAATTTGAATACGCTCACCACTGAATATGATGGAAGTA
The DNA here is from genome assembly GCF_034508935.2 of Berghia stephanieae. Taxonomy (NCBI): domain Eukaryota; kingdom Metazoa; phylum Mollusca; class Gastropoda; order Nudibranchia; family Aeolidiidae; genus Berghia; species Berghia stephanieae. The sequence goes on along the minus strand of NC_088366.1, from coordinate 16,591,673 downwards.
GTATTGTTCACAATTGGACATCATTTTTGTAAAAACAATCGTATCTTGAACGTGTATGTAATTATTGACATCGTACATCGTTGGGTATTGTTGTTGTAGAAGTAAATACAAGTAATCCAATTGTTCAATAAAGAATGTAAATATAAAAAGGTTTATGGAAGAAATCTGTGTTGATACAGATATTATTTTATGAATTCTGTCAAGTTTGTATAAGTTGAAAGGTACGATGTAATTGAGGTTGCTGTGTATTTGTAGTCTGTAGATTGTGTTGATTCTGGACGTATCAATGGCGTAGTGTTTTGTCGATATGCTTACTCCATTTCAAGGTATTCGTGGATAGACCAAAGGGATTAGGACATTTCCCGACCTCTGTTGTGGTTGTGTTTGAGTTGGCTCTGTCGTTGCCATCAGCGTTCCCGTTATGACTGATGTTTTCAAGTGTCCTCTTTCGTGATGACTGTATAATGTTTTAGTGTAAACACTACTTCTACCTTTGATTAACTCGAATTATTCCCCTTAGAAAATCCCTAATTTAATGAACTATGATCTTGTTTATTTTATCATTATTATTGGTGTTATCGTAGCACTTCCTACCATTTCAATTTATTGCTGAATGATTACACACTTAAGATTTGACAATTGAACATAACTTCTTCTTCAACTCAGTTACAAATTTTATGATATAAATGTTAAATTCAAACCACGCAGTAAATATTGATTACAATTACAACAGCAAATTGATAGGAGAAAAAGATGATAATCAAAATATTCGCAGTAACAATATACACTCTGCTCAATAAAAATTCAATGTCTCACACCTTTGCCCTCGGCTTATAATAATATTCATATAACTCATTGCGATGTAATCTCGCGCCTCTTAATATAGCATTGATAAATGTGTGCGCTTTAACCACGCGCCTCGTATTTATAAAAATTCACCGCCTTCTGCATCATTTCATAATGTTAAACCATGCGCTTTAATCAAACCCAAAATAAAATATTCCCGAACGCCTCATTCCTGCGTCTCGTAATTTAAATCGTGTGCACTTTAATTACCGCGTCTTACATCACTGCGCTTATTTACCCACTATGCATATACAGCATTTTACCATATGGGTTACTTATAATTCGCTGATTCTTAACAAGTTAACCACTTGTGTCACAAATATTATCAGCTCACATGACATGATAATGCATTTTCAATATTTTGTTATTCTTCTGTAATAACATTTTAACTCCCATTACAAGACATCAGTCTTTCATAATAATGAATACTCCGGCATTTTATTTGTTCTCCGACTTTAAACCAAAAGTCCGTTATTCCGTTATTATGAGAATATGTCTCCTTTTAAAAATCACGATGAAACGCGTTTCAAAACAAAACTAAACAAAACATGACAACGATTGACTCATATTCCGCATAAATCATTTCAACTTAATTTCCAGTGATAAAATCCAAATGTCTTATGTAATCTATTATAACGCCATGTCTCATTACAAATATATAATAAGCTCTGTTGTCGATTACTTGGCTGCGTTAACCACACATTTATTACCAAGAAAACAAACAGATATAAAACTTTGCTCTTTGTCATGAACCCATGAATCTCAAAGAGTCAATATCAACCTACCAATTCATCCCTATTGACGGGAGAAAAATATAATCAATGATGTTGTAATATAACAATAAATACCATAAGACATTTTTCAATTATCAAAACTTATAATGTACGTGTTATTATTGCCATCGTCTTCTTGAGTCATTTTGACAGAAAATAAAACGTAACAACATTAAATAATGGACCAACTGTCTATGTAATTCCAACAGTAACATACAAAAATTGAAATAAAAATCGACACATCTTTGTTACTGATATTAACAAAACATTGCCATTAACGGTACAGATTAATATTCGAAGATTTGTTCCGAAACGCTTGATTGTAAGTAAACGCATTTTCATTTATTTTGAAAAATAAAACGCACTAAAATATTCATTTAAATTCTGCAATTTTTATTTTCATCTCTCCCTCTCTTCTTTTTAATTAAATAAAATACGTATAGCATCAATGCATTATTATTATTATTATTATTATTATTATTATTATTATTATTATTATTATTATTATTATTATTATTATTATTATTATTATTATTATTATTATTATTATTATTATTATTATTATTATTTTGCCGTTCTATAATATATTGTTTTCACTTTTTGAATATAATATATTGCCCTATATATCTATATTTTTTTTTTAATTTCCTTTTCTATCTGTGACTCTTAATTTAAATATTATTTAGTATATTTATTTATTTTTTTAAATATCGTCTTTTGTCAGAATTTTAGGAATCATCTATAATTTCAATATTTTTTTTTCATATTTCAATACAAAATAATTACACTAATTCACCTTCAAAATTGATATCCATTTTCTTTCCCAAATAAAACTATTTTCCTATCTGTTCACAATTTTTCACTTCAAAATTCGAGTCTCACAAAAACTTCAATAGATGTTAACAGTATACATTTCTTGTGTATCCATGGTTCGGAATAATAACATCTTTACATCCTGGTATCACGGCTCCAAATAAGATGCATAAGAATCCTGATTCACGACACCAAATTAGATACATAATGTGGGGTAGTCGCACACATATGTAATGGCTTATGATCGCATAGTGGTGTTTTTGATAGATAGTAATATTATCCTTTGCGTTGTGTTGTAGATGTTAATAATGACGAAAGAGTTCAGGGGTCGGTGATGATAATTGAATGCACAACATCAAGACATTCAAATAAAAGTCCAGATTCCAAGTTTCATTTCTTACAGTTTTATTTGTTTGTGATAAATTCAAAATCAAATTCATGATAAATTCCAAATCCAAATCAAATAGCATGGTCATAATTCAATCAGTTTCATAAATTCCAAATCCGTAAAATCAGTCCACATGTAAAGTCAATTTTGCCTAAGTAACCATTTTCAATATACGTGGAATATTTCTAAGTCCGTAAAAGCAAATAAATGATGGTGAGCACAAAAGGTTTAATGTGTGCAGCTCATGGTCAAGTTGAATGCAGAATCAAAAGGTAGAATGATCCCCGTTTGATCAGACACACGGTTTTATATCCTATTGTAAACTGTCCCACAATTCCTTTCACCAAAGGTCAGTTTTACGCCTAAATAATCAAATGGCGTACGCCTAAATAATCCGTACGCCCAAATAACAAATACGCTACGCCCAAATAATATCGTACGCCTAAATGATGAATACCAACTATAACTTAATGCTTTTATCCCCAAATACCAAGTAACACCGATCAAAGAAATAATTTTCTAGTACTCAATATAATGACCAATCCTTTAACTTTGGAACGTAAAACTGTCCTAGACTACTCAATATAATGACCAAGTTTAACTGATATACAAGTACTGTGAACTCATTAAACCCACTTGCTGCAAGCTAACTCTCTTACAGTAGTAGTAGTAGTAACAGTAGTAACAGTTGTAGAAACAGTAGTAGGAGGAGGAGAAGTAGGAGAGGGGCTGAGGAGGAGTAGCAGTAGTATAAGATCTAAACTGACCCTATTTTGAATGTTACTATTTTCAATTTAAAAACAAAAAACAAAAAAGGGAAGCACCTCTCTCTCTCTCTCTCTCTCTCTCTTTCTCTCTCTCTCTCTCTCTCTCTCTCTCTCTCTCTCTCTCTCTCTCTCTCTCTCTCTCTCTCTCTCTCTCTCTCTCTCTCTCTCTCTCTCTCTCTCTCTCTATCTCTCTTTTTTTTTTTTCTTTCTTCTTTCTCTTGAAACAGAATCTTACCGCAAACAAATGGCAAGCAACTACAGCCAGTCCAATGGTCAAAGGTGCGGATCCTTTAAGGTCATGTCGTTTATCATCGTAGGATGCAAAGTATGCAAATACAAGCACCACGGTGATCATCAGCTCGACGGCGAATCCTGGATTGAGAAAGGAATAAAATGATTGATGACGTTAACAATGGTATCCAGGTGGCTGAGTGAAGTGAATAAGGCATTCAACTTACTCATGGAGGACAGGGGTTCATCTTGTTTTTTTTCTTTAAGCAGGAAACTTAGTCCCTTTAGCGTTTAGATCACTTTGCGTCATTGCGCTGCGGCTGACGCCAGGGGGTTATCGTTTTATCTTTTTATCATTCTAATCATATTATTTTCTGATAGATAAACTCTAAAGACGGTTGATATTTTATTGGGATGAATAAAGGGAATTCATATAGAATATGAGAGAAAAATAATGGAAAGGTTTTGAAGCCTTACTATAAATGGCGGAAGCTTGAAATTTTAAGAAAGTAAATAAACATGACAATTTCAGACATAAAAAACTGAGCAAGTGTTTATGAAAAGTGCCAGACAAAGCAAGAAAGAAAAATACAAGAAAAAAAATCCCATCCCAAATAATCAGTCGACCACTGATTTTTTTGGGATGGTCTTTTTCTTGTATTTTTCTTTCTTGCTTTGCCTGGCACCTTTCACACACATACTTGTTCAGTTCTTTATCTTATACACCGGTGCCGGCTCCTTGATTTCTTAATTTGACAATTTCAGACATACCTTGTGCTGATGTGATGTCACTTCTGAGTTCATTAATGCCTAGATGGTCATCCCTGCTTGTTGGGGTAATTCCATACAGAATCCCGGCCCCAATAATGGCACCAACAATTTGTGAGATCATAAAAAGAAACCCTCTGGAGACAGTAACAAAAAAATAATTGTTTTTAATTGAATTACAGAGCCTACTATACATAGAATGAAGTTGACGTCACTCGAGTTTTTGTTATTGCTTTTTGCCATCCTCGTTTTTTAGTTATTCTCACTAAACTGTATTAACCAGATTATAAACGTTTATGGTTACATAGTTTTGTGTGTTATCCGCAATACTTCCGGATGGCAATGTTGTGAGCTTCTTAGCCAAGTGTATACTATCTGACGGAAGTATAACGGACCAACACACAAAAATTTGTGCAACAATAAACTTTTATAGTCTGGTTAATACAGCTTTGTGTAAGTACTCATAAACGTGGATGACAAAAAACAATAACAAAGACCTGAGTGACGTCATCTTCGTTCTATCTATATATCTTTTGCGAATTGAGCAATTTATATTAACACAATGTCGTCACGCCATTATCTCCATTACCGCCCTTATGAAATACTTCTCCAACGACCATACACGTGTACCAGAGGAGAAAATCATTATAAATCTGATCATGTTTTGCCTTTTATAGGCTATATTTTGATAACCTGACATGTGAAAAAGTTCGAGCCATCGTGAAGAATAAAGAGTACTGATTTTCTTTGCTAAGAACCAAGCTGCTGATTGCTGAGCGGACGTGACATCAGACTATTGAATCCTATTCCCCAAACAATGTGATGTTGGCGCTCTATATTGCCAGGGGTGTTAGAGTTGATCAAGTTTGTCATAAAATTGGCCGATGGAGCTCGAGTTTATCTCACTTTGCGTCGCGTTGAATAAAGTGATGGCTTGTTTATATGCGAGTTTCAAGAGCTCTCAGACAGACCTAAAATCAGACTAAAGCTGCCTACTCTTACGAAAATTTTGTAGAACTACGAATTTTCTGCTCCAATTTGAGAACAATACAACGATCTGCAATGCAATAATAATTCTTGGAAACGAAGTTATGGTGATGGAATTGTCATTTAAAAAAAAGGTCAAAGCAATATTACAACGTATTAAAGGCAAATCGGTAGTTTTCAAGATAATTATAATATACGAAATTTTTTCCCTGAGAAATCTAAGAATATTTTGCATTTTCAACTAGGCAGGTCTGGTAAACTGGAACTTAAAACTTAATCAATAATATTTTAGCTCATATAAAAAACGTTTACTAAATTTAGTTATCTTGTTTATATTTGACAATAGTTTATCTATCCCTCGTTAGCGGATATTTGCCCAAACTGCTGATTATTAAAATTGTATTCGATCCAAAGATTGAAATTATTGTCTGATACGGCATACTATATTATTATTATTATTATTATTATTATTATTATTATTATTATTATTATTATTATTATTATTATTATTATATTATTATTATTATTATTATTATTATTATTATTATTATTATTTTATTATTATTATTATTATTATTATTATTATTATTATTATATTATTATTATATTATTATTATTATTATTATTATTATTATAATTATTATTAATATTATTATTATTAATATTATTATTATTATTATTATTATTATCATCAGGTTTATCACGGTCCATTCCAAGGTCAATGGTAAAATCGTTAATATCTCTTTACTTGCTTTAACACATTAGTTATTCCTAAATAGACGTAATTGCTTTTCCACCGGTCACGTCTCGGAAGCTTTCACTTAACAGGTGCCCACCCCCCCCCCCCCCCCCCCCCCCCCCCCCCCCCCAACCCCGAAAGAAAAAAAAAGAGAAGAAAAAAAAGAACAAGAAATGAAAGGACGAGATGGGAGAGTATGAGAAGAAAATAATGACAAAAGGGGCAAATAAAACAGAACAAGAAAGGAACAAAAAGAAATTTAAAAAAAAGAAAAGTACCACTTAAAAGAAGCTCACCTGTTGGAATTTGAGACGCCTATTTGTTCATTATTGCTGATTAGTACGAGAGAATTAGAGCTGAAATGAATGACTCGGGGAAAAGCTATTTCAGTCTCTTTTTTTTTTTTGTTGTTGTATTTTTGTATTATTTCTACTTTCTATATATTTTGTTTATCTTTCTTTTCTAACTATATTTCCATTTTCAAAATCTAGCTTTTTTTATTTGAAAAAAAAAGTACTAAATGTGCTCAAAGCGCTTTACAAAGGTTGCCAATTCAACAACAACAACAAAAAACAACAATTGGCATGTAGGGGGAACAAAGACAAAGCGGATACAGGTTCGCGAGGTACTCAATTTACACCTGAGTATGGCGAGAAATGTGATTCATAAGATCCTAAGGTGGTCAAATGAAACTTTTGTTTTTTTGTTTTTTTTTAACAAGTTGCATTTTAAGGGTTCGTATTTGTACAAGTAGTCATAAAGTATCCATCACGCCTTACTATAACAAGTGCTCTTTCACATTTGAGTCGAGTGAGGTAATGTGGGTATAGTAAGCTAAATGACACAATGTCGAGAACAGTCTAGTTGTTATAGTTACCCATTCGATCAGTGACAACAATCAACATCACTTGAAATTGAAATTCTCTTTATTCATCCCCAAGGGGAAATTTGTCTTTAGGGTCTATCCCAAGGGAAGACTGGAATAACCCAGGCGTCTGCCGCAGTGCATCGCCGCAAAGTGTGCTAGGGCGAGGTGACTTGCTCAAGGCCACACAACGAAGCAGGTAGTCGAACTCGGAACCTTTTGGATACGAAGCAAAGACCGTACCGCTGAGCCACGCTGTTAATCTAAAGATGAGGTGCTGCACCGTTTGACCTCCAAATGTTTAAAATAAGAGGTAAGCTAACTCACCTGATGATGCTTAAGCGTCGAGTGATGAGCCCTGCAGCGGTGAGTGCC
>NC_088366.1:16566621-16569121 GCF_034508935.2 Berghia stephanieae | reverse complement strand
ACCAAAATTAATTTGACTTTATTAATAGCTGATTTAAAGATTAAAAAAAAAAAGATGTGTACACCTCTATTTTTCTACCTGTTGAATCTGAGTAGAGACTTAACAATGAAACGCCCTATATTCTTTTTGTAAATTTAATATCATTACACATCAGTGTTTAGGTGTAACGAGTAGTTATATTGGATCCATGAAGCTAACGAAAATATTAAGAGATCTAGATTACGCAATGATAAGTCAATTCTCCATCTTCTGCTACTTTTTGGCGTAATGATACAGCATTCGAGTAAAATAAAACAACTTTACCTTAACCTTTCTCTCAGAGCAGGGATGTAGATAAAGCCTGACAATTATGATAAGGAAAGAAGCGTTGTATAAAACCACTTTACATTCGGCTTGTGTTTGTTGGCAATAAAAATTCACTGAAATTCGAGAGGCAATACTGTCAATCTTAGTGATACGTTTAACAGCTGATATGATGAACAAAAGAAGAAATTTTAGTTTGACAGAAAATCAATCTCACCGTAAAAAGAAGAGTTAAGTGATCTTAAATTTCAAAACAAATTATCAATTTTACTCAATGTTTGTGGGTTTTTTTTTTTTTTTTTGTTGTTGTTGTTTTTTAAATTATTTTTTTTTCTTTGTTTTGTTACAGATCCTTGGATTCTACTGCTCTCATGTCTACATCCTGATTGTCTGGTCCCATTTGAACGACCCCGTACGATCAGTCACTCAATTCCAAACTCCCCACCATCCCAAAGAGCAGATTTTAAAAGTTTAAGTGATAGTTTTTAAAAAATATAATTTATTTTTTTTTCTGTTGTTGTTGTTGCAAATTGGGACCTCAAACCCAGTGGAACACTTTACCTCCGTCCGTGAGATTCATTGCTAGGCTTTCGGGTTTTAACTTTGAAAACACATTAATTTAAAAACAACATACTTGGGATAGTTTTTATTTATTTATTTATTTATTTTGGATATGTGCGAGCGCGTGTGTGTATGTATTTTTTAATGTCTTATTTCTTATTGTAAAAGTGCCTGGAGGCTTCGGCGAAATGCACTACTACTAAAACTCAGGAAATTTTTAGATGCAGTGTTTTAGGTGGGTTGAACGTGTCTCTCGTCATTTAGAAGAAAATGAGATGCAAACACCTAAGCTGAAGCTCCCTCAACCATGTTTTTATCTGATGATGGTCACCGTCCAAGCAGTGAATCAAATATAGACAGAAGCATTCATTATTATCAGATCTGATAGAAGAATTTGTCTTGATGAGATAGCAGGTACAAATAGATGGAAGCGACTGAAAGCAAACATTCTGCGAGTTAGACCGGATTTGAAGCTGGAAAGAATACTGTTTCTTCATTCAAATGTCCTTCCACAAACAAGTGCCAGGACAAGGGAGGTAACCACATCATGTGGATGGACAACACTGTCTCAGCTTCCATATTCACCAGACTTGGCACCCTCGGATTTTCCTCCTTTTATTCCACTGAAGGAAGCATTGAGTGGACATCGCTTTGAAGATGATGAAGAGGCCAAGACAGGAGTGAAAAATTGGCTGAAAGTTCAGTCAACTCAGCTTTACAAGGATGGAATACACGGCCTTTCAAAATGGTTGACTGTGGCCATCGAGAGAGGCGGAAACTATGTTGAGAAGTGGCACTCTACTCGGCTTATGCCAAGCTTTAATTTGAGATAATATGATGCATGGTTTTGCTTCAATTTGTTTTAAAGTAAAAAGCAGAGTCCCATAACTTTTTGACTCACTATCGTAATAATAATTTACACTTGTTTTGTGTGTTGGTTCTATTGATCAAGTGGTTGAACAGTGACTTATACACATGTCATTAATAGTAAAACATGTGTAATTTGCTATGTTTTCCAATCACTGCCATTTACAGATAGTTCGAAGTTGATGTCATTCAGGTCTTTGTTTTAGTTTTTTGCCATCCGCATTTATGAGTTATTCGCACTAAACTGTATTAACCAGACTATAAACGTTCAAGGTTACACACAGTTTTGTATGTTGGTCCGTTATACTTCTGGATGGCAATGTTGTGAACTTCTTAGCCAAACGCATACTTTCTATACATAATGCTGTGGAGCTGTGTTCTGGGAACAAAATGTACTAAGACGGCTTTCTGGTCCAGCAACATTGCTCCGACATGAGTACGTACCAACTTGACCTTTCAAGTCAAGACATAAACAACACGAGTGGAACAAAAGTGCCGTGTTATTGTTTCAGCATGTTTCATTGTCTACATGTTTTGATTTATCCCCCCACCCCCCACCTCAATATAGCTGAATGTACATCGAATATCTTCATACTTCATGTTATGCTTCATGATGTTTTAACCTTTACAAGTCTGTCTTTTTTGTTTTGTTTCTAGTTTCGATACGGTGATAATTTCATTTTGTTTGATATTTTTATAAATAACATTGTATTATATCATCTTCATTGTTTTATTAATTCTTTTCCATTTTTCATATTATGTTCTTTAT
>NC_088366.1:16561621-16564121 GCF_034508935.2 Berghia stephanieae | reverse complement strand
GAACAATGCTACACCGTGGATAAGAATCATTTAAGTGCCATCGTTATTTATATTTACTAAAAACATTACACACACACACATTCTCAAACAATTTTTACACCCTTAAACTTGTCTCACACCATTTTTATTTGTGGGGCAAAAACAAAACAAAAAACAACACCAAAAAACGATCAAAACAAACACGAAGAAGAAATTGATATGATTTCTGTGCCACTTCGTATGACGCATGCGCAGCTGGAAAAGTAACACATTTCTATGACGTTTTGTGATACGTTTCCGAGGAATCCCCAGTTAAAAATAGATTGACCTCTGTAGTCTGAGACTTCGCAAGCGTAGTCAGAGACTTGATAGTCGGGGACGAAGTCTGACCCCATGAATAGCTTACTTTCCGTAGTCTCTGACTTCCCAAAGTCTGAGACTACAAAGTCTCAGACTTTGCTTTAGTCTGAGACTACCATAGTCCCGCTCCATGTATCAGACCCCAGGGCTCTGATTCATGGAGCGGGACTACGACGATAGTCCTAGACTAAATCCGTTGTCTCAGACTAAAAGGCATTGTAAGATATTCATGAAGCCGGACTACGCGAAGTCTTAGACTAAACGAGGGACTAAACGGGTGAAATTTACACCCGCGATTTAGTCTGGGACTAAATTTCAAGATCATAATATGTCCTCTACGCTGGGGGAAGTAATTGTACAGCGATTAGAACAAGAATACCCGACAGTTTTTGATTTTATATTTATTTATTTATTTATTTATTTATTTATTTATTTATTTATTTATTTTTTGGTTTTGTTTATTTTCTTTTTCTTTACTTTTCTCGAAGATTCGACAATCGCACATACACTCCTCATCTTGCCCATTCAAAACACTCTGCAGGGACTCCTCCCCCCCCCCCCCCCCCCCTTCCCCCCAACACACAGTTTCATAGTAACTTCCTCCTCCTCCTCCTCCTCCTCCTACTACTACTACTACTACTACTACTACTACTACTACTACTACTACTACTACTACTACTACTACTACTGTTACTACTACTACTACTTCTACTACTACTACTACTACTACTACTACTACTACTACTACTACTACTACTACTACTACTACTACTACTACTACTACTACTGTTGCTGCTGCTACTTTCACTATTATCATTACTCCTACTACTACTACAACTACTACTACCACTACTACTACTTCTACTACTACTACTACTGCTGCTACTACTACTACAACTTCTACAACAACAACAACAACAACTACTACTACTACTACTACTACTACTACTACTACTACTACTACTACTACTACTACTACTACTACTACTACTATTACTACTACTACTGTTGCTGCTGCTACTTTCACTATTATCATTACTCCTACTACTACTACAACTACTACTACCACTACTACTACTTCTACTACTACTACTGCTGCTACTACTACTACTACTACAGCTTCTACAACAACAACAACAACTACTACTACTACTACAACTACCAATACTACTACTACTACTACTACTACTACTACTACTACTACTACTACTACTACTACTACTACTACTACTACTACTACTACTACTACTATTACATTTCTTTTATGTCTTTTATCGTCCATTATTTTCTAAAAAATTCACGTCTCTCACTGGCTTTATCATTTCTACCACACCGCGCTAACGATTCGTTCACACTCCAACCATCGTTGAGTACAGACGATGCAATTTATACTGCATTTCATCTTAATTGTTTTCAACGTTTATTTGTTTATTGTTGTGCCGACGAAGGGTTTGTACCCGAAACGCCCATTGTCTGTATTGTTTCCACCGATTCCTCTCCATCATCACTCTTTCGTTAGTATTTTCGGGACCCCATGCTTCAGGCAGCGCCCACCGCTCTCTACTTAGAACAATGCTACACCGTGGATAAGAATCATTTAAGTGCCATCGTTATTTATATTTACTAAAAACATTACACACACACATTCTCAAACAATTTTTACACCCTTAAACTTGTCTCACACTATTTTTATTTGTGGGGGAAAAAACAACAACAAAACAAACCAAAAAAAAAAAAAAACGATCAAAACAAACACGAAGAAGAAATAGATATGATTTCTGTGCCGCTTCGTATGACGCATGCGCAGCTGGAAAAGTAACACATTTCTATGACGTGTTGTGGTACGTTTCCGAGGAATCCCCAGTTAAAAATAGATTGACCTCTGTAGTCTGAGACTTCGCAAGCGTAGTCAGAGACTTGATAGTCAGGGACGAAGTCTGACTCCATGAATAGCTAACTTTCCGTAGTCTCTGACTTCCCAAAGTCTTAGACTACAAAGTCTCAGACTTTGCTATAGTCTGAGACTACCATAGTCCCGCTCCATGTATCAGACCCCAGAAGCTTTTGAGACTCTCATTGCAAACATGCGGCTATGTGGTCTTGTGGTGTGACACTCGCTTTCGGATCGGAAAGTCCTGGGGTCTGATACATGGAGCGGGAC
>NC_088366.1:16469121-16556621 GCF_034508935.2 Berghia stephanieae | reverse complement strand
TGGATGGGGGGAAAAAAAAAAAATTCGATGAGGAGGATCGTCTGGTCCTTTTTTTTTTTGGAAGAGGCTTACCACTAGTTTGGACCCCCCCCGGTCGGGCCCTAGAATAAGTCGCTACCGAAAGTTTTACCCCGGGGATAAAACTTTAAAATGCTACAAAATTATTTTTGCAGAGAAAAGAGGAATTTGTTTTATTTTAGACAAAGCATGGGTGGCAGAGATCATGACCCGTCTAAGGAATCTCGTGAGTTCCAGCGTTACATCCGTCATCGTCTTGAGAATCCTGATGAAGAATCTCCCAGAGCCCTGAGAAGTGGGCCTTGTCCGTTCTATTTCAATCATTTTGTTTCCTGTAGTCAGTCCGTGTTCGCAGATCTCGAACGACCGTGTAGCAAAAAAGGGAGCAGCCATTTTCTTTCTCACGCGTATAGCAGTTTAGAGTCCCGTTAGCGTGAGTGGAGTTGGTAATGGCCCAGCAAAAGAAGACTATGAGTTTTCACTTTTTCTATACAACGTTCAAAACGTGAAAAGCATGTAGCGTGTAGCATGTAACGGTGGTTCTATGGCCCGTCCCCCGAGATTCAGTCTCGAACATATGTTTAACAGATGCGGACATTGATTTTTTAAAAAATACATATACCATATAAATTTATATATATAAAAATATATATAAATATATACTATTATATATATATATAATATATATATATATATATATATATGTCTTCAAATAAAGGTAAATTAAAATATAATAGAATAAGATGTCCAGAAATTACTTCCCCCAGCGTAGAGGACATATTATGATCTTGAAATTTAGTCCCAGACTACGATATTTACGCCTGCTAAATCGCGGGTGTAAATTTCACCCGTTAAGTCCCTCGTTTAGTCTAAGACTTCGCGTAGTCCGGCTTCATGAATATCTTACAATGCCTTTTAGTCTGAGACAACGGATTTAGTCTAGGACTATCGTCGTAGTCCCGCTCCATGAATCAGAGCCCTGGGGTCTGATTCATGGAGCGGGACTATGGCAGGCTCAGACTATAGCAAAGTCTGAGACTTTGTAGTCTAAGACTTTGGGAAGTCAGAGACTACGGAAAGTTAGCTATTCATGGAGTCAGACTTCGTCCCTGACTATCAAGTCTCTGACTACGCTTGCGAAGTCTCAGACTACAGAGGTCAATCTATTTTTAACTGGGGATTCCTCGGAAACGTACCACAACACGTCATAGAAATGTGTTACTTTTCCAGCTGCGCATGCGTCATACGAAGTGGCACAGAAATCATATCTATTTCTTCTTCGTGTTTGTTTTGATCGTTTTTTGGTTTTTTTTTGTTTGTTTTGTTGTTTTTTCCCCACAAATAAAAATAGTGTGAGACAAGTTTAAGGGTGTAAAATTGTTTGAGAATGTGTGTGTGTAATGTTTTTAGTAAATATAAATAACGATGGCTTGGCACTTAAATGATTCTTATCCACGGTGTAGCATTGTTCTTAGTAGAGAGCGGTGGGCGCTGCCTGAAGCATGGGGTCCCGAAAATACTAACGAAAGAGTGATGATGGAGAGGAATCGGTGGAAACAATACAGACAATGGGCGTTTCGGGTACAAACCCTTCGTCGGCATAACAATAAACAAATAAACGTTGAAAACAAATAAGATGAAATGCAGTATAAATTGCATCGTCTGTACTCAACGATGGTTGGAGTGTGAACAAATCGTTAGCCCGGTGTGATAGAAATGATAAGGCCAGTGAGAGACGTGAAATTTCTAGAAAATAATGGACGATAAAAGACATAAAAGAAATGTAATAGTAGTCGTAGTAGTAGTAGTGTAGTAGTAGTAGTAGTAGTAGTAGTAGTAGTAGTAGTAGTAGTAGTAGTAGTAGTTTAGTATTGGTAGTAGTAGTAGTAGTAGTAGTAGTAGTAGTAGTAGTAGTAGTAGTAGTAGTTAGTAGTAGTAATGGTAGTAGTTGTAATAGTGGTATTAGTATTAGTAGTAGTAGTATTAGTATTAGTAGTAGTAGTAGTAGTAGTAGTAGTAGTAGTAGTAGTAGTAGTAGTAGAAGTAGTAGTAGTAGTAGTAGTTGTTGTTGTTGTTGTTGTTGTAGAAGTTGTAGTAGTAGTAGCAGCAGTAGTAGTAGTAGTAGTAGAAGTAGTAGTAGTGGTAGTAGTAGTTGTAGTAGTAGTAGGAGTAATGATAATAGTGAAAGTAGCAGCAGCAACAGTAGTAGTAGTAGTAGTAGTAGTAGTAGTAGTAGTAGTAGTAGTAGTAGTAGTAGTAATAGTAGTAGTATTAGTATTAGTAGTAGTAGTAGTAGTAGTAGTAGTAGGAGGAGGAGGAGGAGGAGGAGGAGGAGGAAGTTACTATGAAACTGTGTGTTGGGGGGGGGGGGGGAGTCCCTGCAGAGTGTTTTGAATGGTCAAGATGAGGAGTGTATGTGCGATTGTCGAATCTTCGAGAAAAGTAAAGTAAAGAAAATAAACAAAACCAATAAATAAATAAATAAAAATAAATATAAAATCAAAAACTGTCGGGTATTCTTGTTCTAATCGCTGTACAATTACTTCCCCCAGCGTAGAGGACATATTATGATCTTGAAATTTAGTCCCAGACTACGATATTTACGCCTGCTAAATCGCGGGTGTAAATTTCACCCGTTTAGTCCCTCGTTTAGTCTAAGACTTCGCGTAGTCAGGCTTCATGAATATCTTACAACGCCTTTTAGTCTGAGACAACGGATTTAGTCTAGGACTATCGTCGTAGTCCCCCTCCATAAATCAGACCCCTGGATTCGAGCCTCGCTCGGCGAATAGTTGAGTCCTTAGAGAAGGCTCTCTACTCACATTCTCTCACCGTACTCAGGTGTAAAAAGAGTGCCTGACCGTTACAGCGTTGTCTCTTCCCCAATTAAAAATTGTAATATCGCCTTAAAGGTGTCATGTCCCGTCCTACATGTTAAATGTTGCTGTTGGCCAGGGACCCCTTGTAAAGCGCTTTGAGCACGTTTAGTGGATATTTTGCTATATAAAAGCTCAAAAAAGCTTTTTAAAAAAACAAAAAACAAAAACAAAAACAAACAAAAAACATGTAAATAAAATGTACCACCAAGATCGCCTCGTTAAGGAAGTATTCCTCTCAGAGACATTAGACCCATGGAGCCGGAGTTTATCCCGGTTTCTATAGCGTGAAACGAACAATAGTAATAACTTGCTACCCTTCGAATAGGACGCTAGTCTATCGCAACGTACTTTCCGCCAAATCTAACAGACCCAGCTACCCAATCACTGCGGGGTGGACTGGGGGGTCAGAAAAAAATCTCGACTGCACCTAGGATCGATCTCGGTCCCTTTTATTTTTATTGTGAAGCTAGTGCTCTACCAACTGAGCTATCGGGACCCCCATTAGGCTGACGGGCCATAGAACTACTCGCTACATGCTACGCGCTACACGTTTCATACCCTGGGCTATATAACTTCACACTATCATGCTACATGCTTCATATTTTGCCAGAGACAGAGGAATCTTGTTTTATTTTCTCCGAAGATGAATTCTTCCGACGAAGATGTTCTTTTGTTACGAAGGAGAAGAAAATGGGGAAGAAAACGAAAGAGACAAAGCATGTGGTGCCGAGAACATTTCCTTCTCAGAGAATCACGGGAGAGTTCCAGCGTACATGCCGTCATCTTCTTGAGAATCCTGAGGAAGAACTCTTCCCAGATCCCAGAGAAGGGGCCTTGTCCTTACTATTTCAATCATTTTTTCTTTGTAGTTGTCCGTGTTCGCCGGATCTAGAACTACACGTGTAGCAAAAAAGTGAGCATGCCCATTTCTTTCTCACGCGTATAGCATGTTGAGAGTCCCGTGTAGCGTGTAGTGAGTTGTATGGCCCAGCAAAAGAGAGACAATGAGGTTTCACTTTTCTATACACGTTCAAAACGTGTAGCATGTAGCGTGTAGCATGTAGCGTGTGGTTCTATGGCCCGTCAGCCCGAGGGATTCAGTTCTAAAATATTTTAACAGATGCGGACATTGATTTTTTAAAAATACATATACCTATATATATATATATATATATATATATATATATATATATATATATATATATATATATATATATATATATATATATATAGTTTCAAATAAAGTTACATATAATAATATGTCCAGAAACAAGACAAAACAAACGATATTTTGATCCTGAGTCACAAGCATAGTAGAGCGATAAACAGTATCGATAGAAAAAGTTGATGTCACTCCCCTTTTCGTCAGCCTTTTTTTATGAGTAGTTCTCTCTAAATAGAGCAGTATAATTAGGTGCCCCAAACGTAAACAATAACAAGTTGCTAGTGATTTTCGTTAGGGACCAGAAAAATTTACGCACAATATAGGTCTCCCAATTTTGTAGTTTGAGTTGTAGGCAATACACTTTCAGTATTGAAAATATGTTTACATAAAATCTAACAGTTGCAGAAATAATAATATAAGACTAAATTATTCTGAAAATCAGGCTCCGAATAATTCTCGTTTTGTTCACACCAGCGCAATAATTAGCTCTGGTCTAAAAATAGATAGACTGTAACTTTTGATAAATTTTACCTTTTGTTCCATAAAATATCCATATCTAGACATTATTTGATGCATGATCGAGTATTTATGAATATGTGTTTCTTTTGCCACCTAACAGCCAAATTTTAAAGGTTATTTTTTTCTATAATTTACATTGGAACTTGAGCTGTCAAGACAGGAACATGTGGTTTGCCATGTGCTTCTAGACCTTTGTTTACGTTTGGGGCACCTAATTATACTGCTCTACTGTATCAATCAGACTATAGATAGTATGCGCTTGGCTAAGAAGCTCATAACATTGCCATCCGGAAGTGTCACGGACCAACACACAAAACTCTGTGTAACCTTGAACGTTTATAGTCTGGTTAATACAGTTCAGTGAGCATTACTCAGAAACGCGGATGGCAAAAAACAATAACAAAGACTTGAGTGACGTCATCTTCGAACTATCTATAGATAGAATGCACTTGGCCAAGGAGTTCACAACATTGCCATCCGGAAGTATAACGGACCAACACACAAACTCTGTGTAACCATGAACGTTTATAGTCTGGTTAATACAGTTTAGTGAGAACAACTCACAAACGCGGATGGCAAAAACAATAACAAAGGCCTGAGTGACGTCATCTTCGAACTATCTATAAACGTTCAAGATTATACCGGAGACCGTAATATATAAGAGACGCGAAACGTCTGAATCGGCAATAGGGTTTTGATCGCAGAAGCTGCGTATCTATGTCGGGTCGTGTCAAATCGGTAAACATCATCTCGCTCATAATGTTTATAATATAATAATATATATGTGATACAATTGAAATCTGGCACGGATTTTCGCAGCTTTCTATATTCAGATGTGATTTCTTCTCACTAAATTCTCTCAGACTATAGATAGTATGCAGATGACGTCACTCAGGCCTTTGTTATTGTTTTTGCCATCCGCGTTTGTGAGTTGTTCTCACTAAACTGTATTAACCAGACTATAAAAGTTCATGGTTACACAGAGTTTGTGTGTTGGTCCGTTATACTTCCGGATGGCAATGTTGTGAACTCCTTGGCCAAGCGCATTCTATCTATAGATAGTTCGAAGATAACGTCACTCAGGTCTTTGTTATTGTTTTTTGCCATCCACGTTTATGAGTAATGCTCACTGAACTGTATTAACCTGACTATAAACGTTCATGGATACACACAGTTTTGTATGTTGGTCCGTTTTACTTCCGGGTGGCAATGTTATGAGCTTCTTAGCCAAGCGCATACTATCTATAAACATTTTTGTATTTGTACGATTGATATAGATGCTGTGCACTTGGCGAAGAATCTCACAACATTGCCATCAGGAAGAATACAACCCAAAACATATGTGACCTTGGACTTTTATAGTCTGGTTGATACAGTTTAGTGAGAATTACTCATAAACATGGATGGCAAGTAACAATGACAAAGACCTGAGTATCGGAAACTTTGTTCTATCTATAGATGTGATTAAAGAGATGGAGAATACTCAACTTTCATAATATAATTAATTTAATAACAAGTAATAAAGGCTATGGCCGTTTCCCCCCCCCCCCCCCCCCCCTTTTTTTTTTTTAAAAAATCAAGTGACCCATTATCTCAGAACAAAATGACTCGGGATAAATCTGACGAAGAAGTTAAAAACGACAGTTACGAGAATTGTGGAATCTTGATTTTTGTCTGTTTATGAAATTATGCTCATTCTCCTCAATAGAACTAGAACATAAAACAAACTTAAGCCATTTCTTCTTGTATGTTTGTTTCCTGAGTCATTTGTTTCCACATAAACCTCCTCAACATAATACTGTTTTGAGACGATTGGTCAGAAATTAGATAACCAAAATAATCGAATGATATCATATTCGTATCGTATCGTATCGTATCGTATCGTATCGTATCGTATTGTTTAAGAGGAGAGCTAATACTAATAGGTTCTAAAAACCTTTAAATGCTCTGTGTAAGTTTTTTTTTTTTTTGTTTTTTTTTCATAGATACAATTTATCAATTATATAATTAGTATACAATGTCAATTAATTGATAATATTGAGAATTGAATTTCTAATATACAAATAAGTGTCATATTCAATATCATATTATGTATTTAATATAATTTAGATGTTAGGTACTGTATAATATCATTATACGCGTATGTAGCCTACTACATGTATGTGAAAGACTAATAATGAAATCATTATTTGAATTAATATCTACTGCAACGTTAGCTGTACGAATAGGTGGATAAACGACGCCAGACGTCATATTAATTTAGAGAGTAGCCTATGTAACTTGTTTAATCCGGTAACTGTTGTACTCTGGGAAAACACTGATTTCAATGTTTGGCCAGAAAACTCGTTCTTCGAATATCGATCGAATTTAAATGACCCTCATCTTGGCAAAAAATCCCAAACCTGGGGCCTCCTGAGGGTCCCAGGTTTGAAAGTTTTTGCCAAAGTGAGGGTCATATAAATCGATGGATATTTGAAGAACGAGTTTTCTGGCCAAATTATAAAATAAGTGTCTTTCTGGAGAACGGCAGTTAATGAGTTAAAAGAGAGTTGGAGAATAAAAGATACGGCACACATCGGGTGCACTTCTCGAGCGTTGCATCTCTGTGATTAGTAACGGCAAATCTCAATGGAATCATTATTAGGTAACAGGTTGAGAAGGTGGCAAAGTGCAGATGGGCACTCTGCTGACACTGGGTATAATATTATGGTATGATAATAAATAAGCACTGCGTTCATATAACGCTTATTTACGATTTATCGCCATAGTCTACGTGCTGTTCAAAGGTGTTGTTTTTGTTGTTGTTGTTTTTTTTTTAATGCCTTTTTAAAACATGGCCTTCAATCTGCTTATAATATTTTTCATCTTCTTCTCTGTCAAGTAAACGACTAATTCATAAAAATAGTAATAACTGTCGAAGTGCGTTTCAAAAATAATAAATGAAACAAAGAAATTATAAGAAAAAAACCCACAAAAACAAACCAAAACAAAACAAAAACAAACAAAAAAACAAAAAAACAAAAAAAAAAAACACAAACAAACAAACAAAAAACGAAAGAGAAAACTGCAAAAAAAAAAAAAGAAAAAAGAAGGAAATAAAATAAATTATTTTAAAAAATATTTTAAAAAATAAGCAATCAAAACAAAACGATCAAATATTTTAAAAATCAGGAAAAGAAAAGAATAGAAAACAAACATAAAAACAAACAAAATAACAAAAAACAAACAAACAAACAAAACAAACAAATAAACAAAACAAAACAAAACTATCTAACCAACCAAACAAAACAAATAAAAGACAGATAAAAAGACAGCAAAAACAACAACAACAACAACAAAACCAGAAAAAAAAAACAAACAACAAAAACAAAAGAGAACAAACAAAAAGAATAAGAAGAGAATAGTTCAGTGCTTTTCTGGCTGGGGAGCCTTTTGACAATTTGATGTTCACTTTAATCAATCATGATACACTACATATATAGTAATGAAGAAGGTTTCTGGCCAGGATCTTCAAAGGCGTTTTGTCGATGTACGGCAGTGTACGCATTTAGAAGCCTGACCATTATTTGTCGTTTCTTATTCAGAGGCCTTTGGAAACGTTTTCATTTTGTTCCTTTACGTTGTAAAGTGTCAACATTATTCAAAGGCATTATAGCAATAGTTTTGAGCAAATAAATATGAAAAAAAGTACACAAATACGATCAAGAGCAACAAAATAGAAATCAAAACAAACGAAAAAAAAAAAAACAACAAAAAACATAGATCTAAGTTCTGTTATTTTTACATGAAATTAAGGTACAACTCGTTTATTTATTTTTTTGTTTGTTTGTTTATTTTTTCTGTTGTTGTTGTTTTTTTTTTTTTGTTTTTTTTTTAGAGCAGGTAAATTAAGAATGATAATTTTCAGTGCAAAAATCGATGTTATTTTGTTTCACTGAACCATCAGGCATTTTGGCGAAAAGGGCATGAAGACAACGGTCACCACCGCATCATCATTAAAACAAGGTACATTGTTGTCAAGCGTATCTACCTTAACCTCCCACTGTCTCAGCCATCACTCACGTTGTCAGAGCTGATGCATTGAAGGTGTTTTTGTAAATTCCAAACCGTGAAGAAACTCGTGTTCGTAGCACAATAAAAAAAAGGTCACGGAGTGTACTTCAAGCTAAATAATTGGCATGATACCACCCGAAGATCTTTCGTGGTGAAAAAAAAAAAAAAAAAGCAAAAAAAATAAAAAGAGTTTAAAGAGTCTCATCCCGTACGCATCTCCTCAATTTTAGCATATTCTACGCGCTTTGTTACCTTTTCTTTGTTTGTTTGGCTTTTTTTTTTTACAAACCCAGGCTTCAGACAGCCCCTTACATTAACACTATTGCTTCTCCCAGTTCGGTGCCTAAAGTTATAGATAGTATGCAGATGACGTCACTCAGGCCTTTGTTATTGTTTTTGCCATCCGCGTTTGTGAGTTGTTCTCACTAAACTGTATTAACCAGACTATAAAAGTTCATGGTTACACAGAGTTTGTGTGTTGGTCGGTTATACTTCCGGATGGCAATGTTGTGAACTCCTTGGCCAAGCGCATTCTATCTATATGATATGAAGTGAGTAGAACTCTATCTATATGTAAATGTAAGAGAGACAATTCATATTTTACTCTTTATCACGAATATGTCTATTAATTATGTCCCTTGTCTTCTTCAAGTACCAAGTCTGTGCCAGACATCGGTGATCATGATACGCCATTCATCTCTTTTTGTCAGATAACCTCAGAAAACTAATATTACTCTTCTCTTTCTTTGTCACCCAGCTGTTCAAACTATTCAAATATGTTTTTCTTGGTCTACCTTTACTCTTTTTACCTTCTATCTTTCCTGTGAGAGCAAGATGTTCAATGCATTTATGTCGATTTAGGTGTCCTAAAAATTGCATTTGTCTTTTTCTTATTGTACGAATTAATAGCCTTTTAGTTTCAGCTTGCTCTAATACTTCTTCATTAGTTTTCTTCTCTGTCCATGAGATTCTTAACATCCTTCTAAGAAACCACATTTCTGCTGCCTCCAGTTTCTTTCTAATGTCTTCTGTAATTGTCCAGTTTTCGCAGCCATATAATAATACTGACCATACGTAGGCCTTCAAAACCCTATGTTTTGTTGTCCCTTGTACAGACGTTTAATTAATAAAAAACAAAGGAAAAAGAAAAATGATAGATAAATAAACGTTAGACTGTGAATAAAAAGGAGTTATTCTTGAGCATGTTGTAATATACCATTGCATTATGTCACTTTTCCTTTTTTTCCCTTCTTTTTTTGGCTTCTTAGTTATTATTATAAAATGAGAGCATAATTGCTACATGCTTGAGGCATTGGTCTTCAGCATACTTATCATAGCAGACCTACCTACTTGAAATAGGAAAATGTAATAAGTAGTTTTCATGGTAAATAACATCGTAGACATTTTAACTACCCTTAAAAACCACCAGTTTGTCCTTATAATGCGTGGGGAAAATATATTAACTCTATGTGATAGCTCTGGCACCAGAACTTCGTTTTCAAGAAATGACATTTAATTAAAAAGCTTTATCATATCCAGCCCGGGATTTAGCCGTAGTACTACGGGAATTTTCGCGGTAGTGAGGAGGTCTGTTGTGATGGGTATCAATAATTTTTTTTTTTTAATGAGAAAAACTGATTGGAAATGTAAAAGTGATGGTGATAGTGGTAGTGATAATGGTAATGGTGGTGGTGGTAACGGTGATGATTGGGGTGTAGGGATGATGGTAATATTATTATTGTTATTATTATTGATATTCTTGTTGTTGTTGTTGTTGTTGTTGTTGTTGTTGTTCTTCTTCTTCTTCTTCTTCTTCTTCTTCTTCTTCTTCTTCTTCTTCTTCTTCTTCTTCTTTTTCTTCTTCTTCTTATTATTATTATTATTATTATTATTATTATTATTATTATTATTATTATTAATATTGTTAATATCATTATTATTATTATTATTATTATTATTATTATTATTATTATTATTATTATTATTATTATTATTATTATTATTATTATTATTGAACCTATTGATGTTATTACGATTGATGTATTTTTGTGTGGTGTATCAGTTTATTTTTTGGTTCCATTTACCTTTTTTTTCCACTTTCATGTATCTTGGCATCAAATTGTTGATTTATTGGTGAAAGCCTAAGATTGAATAAACTTTGAAACTTTGTATGCTGTTGTATAAGACTACATTGATATCAACTATAAACATCGGGTCGAGTTTCCTGTTTTTTCTTCTTTCTTTCTTTGTTTTTTTTTTAATAGCTTTTTAGCAACTTTTATGGGAGCATAAACAGCTATATGAGTATCGTAAACATGATATCGAGGTTCATTTTAAAAATATTTAATTTTAACTTCAATAGGGTTTTAGCTATTTGTATGAGTGCATACACTCAGTATGCTAAGGTAAGTATTGCGCCGATTCTTTTTCTTTGTTTGTTTGTTTTAAAGAACAACACAGACCAAGACACTTTTTGATTCCAATATGAGAGCATAAACTGCTAAGAAAGCTTGTATTGGAGCAATCTATGGTTTATAATAATATTATTATGTTGCTCTTCTACAATGTAAGAGAGACTATTTAGCTATATCTTACTTCTTAAACTATGCATAGAATCGTCTATATTTGATAAGTATGAATTAGACTCAATGTGAATTTCTAACTTGCGAGGGTGGGATGGGAGGGGGGAAAAAAAAAGGGGGGGGGGGGGGTAATGTACCGTCGTGCATTTCGCTCGTATGCTCGATCTGCTTTAACTTTAAATGCCTTTAAAGACCTTGATCCCCTACCAGCACAGCTTTTGGCCAGCTCCATCGATACATTATTACCATCCATTACATCAATCATAAATACATCCATACTGACTGGCGAAGTTCCATCGTGCTTTAAAAGTGCCCTCGTCAAACCACTTCTGAAGAAACCATCACTGGACCACAATATATTAAACAATTATCGTCCTGTATCAAATTTACCTTTTTTGTCAAAACTTTTGGAGAAGGTAGTTCTTACACAATTAAAATCTCATCTTAAGAACAACAGTTTGGAACAACCCTTTCAGTCAGCCTACAAACATCAACACAGTACTGAAACGGCGCTTCTTAAAATCTTTAATGACTTGTTATGTAATGCTGATGCTAACAATATCAATGTATTATGCCTTTTAGATCTTTCAGCTGCCTTTGACACCATTGACCATGACATTTTGTTAAGAAGACTAGAAAATACGTTCGGCATAAAAGGAATTGCCCTTAAATGGTTTACATCATATTTACAGGATCGATGGCAGACTGTCGTGGTGAATGGTGTTCAGTCAGAACAAGTTTTACTAAATTTTGGAGTGCCACAAGGCTCTGTTCTTGGCCCTGTCCTTTTTACTGTATATATGCAGCCCCTTTCTAGTGTGATATCCAGATTCAATCTGAGTTATCATTTTTATGCAGATGATACGCAAATATATGATTCAGCACCCCTTAGTAATTTACAGTTCTTAATACAACGAATTACGAGCTGTTTTAATGAGATTAAATCTTGGATGTACCACAATAAGTTAAAATTAAATGATAGTAAAACTGAGATTTTAATGTGTGGAAGACCGAGTATCCTTAAACAGGCAAATAAATCACTAATTACTCTCGGAAATAGCACAATAGAATTTTCAAATAAAGCAAAAAACCTTGGCGTCATCATTGATAAAGATCTTTCCATGACAAGCCACGTGAATAACACCATACAATCTATGTACATAGAAATGAAAAAAATAAGCAAAATTCGTAATTTAATACCGAAGCATATAACAGAACTTTTAATTAATTCCTTGGTTTTATCTAAATTGGACTATTGTAACTCCCTTTGGGCGAATTTAACTAAAGACAAAATTAGCAAACTTCAGGTTGCTCAAAATAACGCAGCCAGGCTCATTGTACGCAATAACAAAAAATACCCGTCAGCAACTCTTCTTCTCCGTGAGTTACATTGGCTTCCTGTTGAAAAAAGAGTTGCCTATAAGATTTGTACTGTTGTCTACAAATCCCTAAGCACGAACAGTCCCTCCTATATTAAAGACCTTCTAAACATATATGTCCCCAATAGAAACTTGAGGTCAAGCAATGACCAATCAATCCTTGTCAAACCTAAGCCATTGCGTAAAATAGGTGAACAGTCTTTTCAATTTTCGGCCCCCCATTTTTGGAACTCTCTCCCGTCACACGTGAGATGCTCGGATTCGTTGACAACGTTCAAATCTCGCTTAAAGTTTTATCTTTTTACGTCATAATGTTGCAATATTATTTTCATATTTTGTTGTTGTTAAATTGAATTCGTATCACGTTTCCTTCACACTTGTCTCACTGTAATATGTTTTGTTTTATATCACTGTAAAGCGCTTGGAGCCTGTGACAACGGGGTAAAGCGCTATATAAATGCCATTTATTATTATATATCAACAACGGTCACTTAGGCGGAATTTTTTTTATCAATGTGTGGTAAACATCCATCGCTTTCTAGTAAACATCGTGTCGCTTTCCATTTGAGTTTTTCAGCTTGTATATAAAGTAATTATGATATCCGGGCAAAAACTGATAATATGTGAGCATAAAATGCTTGAGGAATCTACAACCTATGTCCCATCCGATCACACTGGATGATAAAAATAATTATTTAGTTCAATGATCTGAATATGAATATCTGGATCTGAGTTATGAGTTGCAACTTAGACCCCGAGTGTGTGTGGTCGCATTTTACAGAGGCGCGGGGGTATATATATATATATATATATATATATATATATATATATATATAATAATCTTTCCATCTCGCAGAGAGAGAGAGAGAGAGAGAGAGAGAGAGAGAGAGAGAAAGAGAGAGAGAGAGAGAGAGAGAGAGAGAGAGAGAGAGAGAGAGAGTCTTTTACAAGAAAAACAAACATCACAACCAAAGCAAATAGGTACCTGGGTTTCCTCCGACGAAATCTAAAGATTAAATCAACAAGCCTAAAATCGTTAGCTTACGAGTTCGACCCAAAATTGAAAACGCATGCACTGTTTGGGACCCACACACAAACCTTGTTGATAAACTGGAGTCTGTACAGAGACGAGCCGTTCGTTTTGTTACGGGAAATATGATTGATCAACTATGGAAGTCGCTTCAAACTAGGAGGAAAACAGCATGCCTGACCATGATGTATAAAATAAAGAACAACCTGATGGCTATTTCAAATCCTGACCTCCAAACACCGACCCGACATCTAGGACTTCCACATGGACACCCACTTTAGATTTATTTACAGTTTCAAGATCAATGCTGAGCTTTCCAATTTTCAACTTAATGTTATTGTTCATGTCAAAGGATGGATGTCAAAGGAAGATTCAGATTCCCCTCAAATAAAGAATCCTTGCCCTTTAAACGCATAAACTCCTTGGCATAAACATAACAAAAAAAAACACAACACATCAGATAAATAAATATAACGATGAAATAAACTAACCAATAATTTAAAAAAAAATAATAAAAACATAAAAAGTACAACAACCCTAATGTTGCATGTCTTCTGGCACTTTTCTACTCACTTCATATCTTGTTGTTACCAACATAAGTGCCTGCTCCACTCACTTTTCTGAATTAAAAATTCACCCCATACACCGGAGCATACTCAATGTCTCAATCGTTTCTATGTTATATGTTTGTGATGAGAATATTGGCTATTAAGCTTAACTGCTGGTCAAAATTACTTCGCGATGGTGGTGAACGAATCGGCGATCTCAAGAAGTGGGTGAGAGAGGGATCTAGAAATGACTTTGGGTTTGAAACGAATATTTTGTGTTCGTGGATAGCTCACACGGTAGAGCCACGCTCTCACCTGCCAGGCGGAGTTGTCGTACCAATAAGGTCGCAGGTTCAAACCCCACCACCGCCGCGAAAAAAAAAAAAAAAATTATTCTCTATTGTCTTCTGGCACTTTTCTACTCACTTCATATCTTGTAATTTTCTCATTCCAACCTAGCCTATATATCCTTGAACGGCACTTTAGCTAACTCTGACGTCACAATCCCGCCATATCCGTCACGCTAAATTTAGAAAGTACCTTAGAAATGGTCCCTCATAATCCAAAAAATTAATATTATTATTATTACTTGAATACTCATCGACATCAAAGTAAACGCATTTTGAGATGAGCATTAAAGTGGACAAAGACGCCTTTTATAGGCGTATGAAAAAGATCTACTCATCATGGGCGGTATGTTTTTTTGTATTTGCCGAGCGCTCTAGTCGAACCAAATATAATGAACCAAGTTCTCAACGATTTGCTAGAGAACCGCGAGAAAAAAAAAAGCATTATCAGCTAAATAAATCCACCATACTGGTCTTTAGTAATACAAAAAAAAAAAATCAATAGTAAATTAATATATCTAAACAACAAGCACCGAACGGCAGCTGTAGTAGTTGAACTAGACAAGTGTATTTGAATTTGATTTTTTGAACTGTGCATGTGCTGTGACCTGCTAAGCCAAGCCAAGCTTGCTTTGGGCATTGGGGGGAAAGGATGACCATTGCAAAAAGACATGGGTTCAAATCTAAAAATTAACAAAGATGGGTTTTATAGCAGAATGAAGAAAATAGATTCAACATGGGCGGTATGTAACCATCGAGTTCATCGACATTCAAAGATCGCCTTACGAGTTTAGTTGAGACTGATAATTTTTAAAACTTTCTCACTCACTACTTAAATTTTATTTTGTCATTAACACGATCATGCTACAAACATGAACAGATACATAAATAGGGTCTAGTCTTTTCCTTATTATTATTATTATTATTATTATTATTATTATTATTATTATTATTATTATTATTATTATTATTATTATTATTATTACTATTTTTGTTTTTTTATCATTCTAATTTCTAAAGATATGTGTTGATAGTAGTGCTACTTAATTTTATTTCTGATTTTATGGATTATAATGTTCATATTCAGAATAAATGTTGAATAGGTAGTCCTAAGCTACTGGCTGACAAAAGTTTAGGACAGATGTTCCGACTAAGCAGGTAACGAAAAGGATGATATATGTGCTAACTTGATACACATCCCACATATTTTGTTTTCCAGAAAGCCAGTGGTGAAGAAGGAATGGCCAGGATGGATGCTTTGATCACATCTGTTGGAGTAGACGAAGATGTTATCTACTCCAAATCTACAGCTTTACAGGTAAATATAATTTTATTGGTTTATATCTGTTTTTATTTTTAATATCAGAAATGGAATTCAACGTAGAAATCAAATATTAATTTTCTCTTAACTTTATAGCTAAGTGGCAGGTTGCGATTCAGCATTCCATTCACATTATCATTTTATTATTGAAGAGGAAAGAAAATATTAAGTTTCATTGCATCCAATCCCAGTAGAAATGACTGTTTCTTGGTTATTTTCTAATTCAATTCATTGGAAGATTACAATTTTTATGTTCTAAAATATGGGTGTTAACTTTAAATGATCCTGAGGCTTTCAAAAACCAATGTGAAAGAAGAAAGTCCACCTTAGATTTTACTAATAATTAAATATATGAAATTTGAATTTTAAAACATTTGATATACGATACTGAAAGTCAAAGTAGTTGAAGGATTTTTCTTTGGAGATTCAAATGCTAAATTCTAATCTTGAAAAGTGGTGTGTCTACTCTATGATATAGTAAAATCTTAATTTCCTTCCATCAGACTTGGCTGTTTGGCTACGAATTGACAGACACCATCATGGTACTGTGCGAACAAGTCATCTGTCTCTACACAAGCAAGAAGAAAGTAGATTTTCTCAAACAGCTTGATGGATCAAAAGAAAATGACTATGGTTTGCCAGCTCTCAAGTTGATTGCCAGGGATAAGGTACTGAGTTGGAATAATCATTCAATTGTTTCATTATTCATCTTTTTGATTTTTTATGAATACAAACCAGATATCCGCTCACTACTTATAAGCATTGTCGTCCATTATTAGAAAGCATTGGTTTTTAGGACTCCTCAAACCATAAAATTAAAATCTATAGTTCACTTGGGGGTGGCTCAATTTCTCTTCCCTTTGATCAATTTGGTTAGGTAGTCCTTAACTCTTCTCTGTCAACCAGTACCTCCTAAGTTATATTTAATAGCCAAACTTTCTTTTCATCACATATGACACTTTTCATCACATATGACACATGCGGGTGGTTGGATGGGAGCATCACCCTTGAATCATATACCTATGATGTTCGCATGGGTGTATGATCCGATAGTGATGTCGTTTCTTCTTCTCTTTACTAGCCTCTCCTGCTTCTTTGGTTTGTGATTGTATTTTTGACAGGGGATATTTTTTTTTCCTGTAAATCCTCTGCCTGTTTGTTCTTGGTTATTTATAATTTAGCTTATGATAACTTTAGGTTATGATTTTGATTGACATTTGTACTATTTTTGTTAGATTGCTTGTTTTTTTGTTTCAGCGGTCTCTCATATAACCTCAATTGTGTTGGAAGAGACCTAAAGCAACAAACAAACAAACAAACATATGACACATTCACATTCCCTTTCTGATTTTTTTATTTGTATCCATCTCTCTAGGAATCATTACTATTGTTTATGCCTGTATATATCTTTTTTTATCTTTTCTGCTCCTGATAACTAACTGACTTTAAGGCATTTAGAGCCATTTCCTTTAAATTATTGTTATTAATATGAAGGTGGACTTGAAAGTTTTCCAATTTCCATATTAACTCCCTCATTTTTTAGGAATAATCTGTGAAACAATACATTAAAAGAAAGCTTGAAATTTCAGATGCAGATTGCTTACTTTGTTTTTCTCTACACCAAGATCGGACAGCAGCCATCATGTCTTTATAGATAGTGGTTTCCTTTGAGATAGTCATTGAATTTAGGAATTATTTAGGAATTTAAAAGTCTGAAGGTGCGAGTCGGGACTGTAGGGTGGATGTGGCAAGGTGGAGAAATCCATTTTCCTCAGTGCGGTTTGAGTCTGTTGTGCATTTTCATGTTGCAATATCGCATTTTTCATGAGGTTTTTGTTTCGATCAGGTCTCCTCCTTCCACAAACCTTACCCATCCCCAAAAAATGCTATAATCAACACAAGCGTCACCGTAAACATGCTTCGTTCTGGTGTGTATTTCAATGCTTGAAGTCTTTCAGAAATTCAATAACAACACACTGCCATTTTAATTTTTTCTTTTGACTGAGGTTGTTGACAACATAATGGGACAAATGGAATTATGTCACGCAGATAACGTTATAGACCTTAGAAATTTTGACACGTCAAAGCCAATTGGTAAGAAAGTATTACGCCAAACGTTAAGGTTCTAAGTCAAATATCTTTGAAATTATAAGGAAAATTGCAAAAGTTTCCAGCCCACTATATAGATTAGGACTCAGGAAATATATTATTACCCTGGAACTGTTGAGTGCCTAAGCATAAAAGGGTTCTTAAAAGATAAAAAACTCTTTTATTGCTCTCCGTCTTTTTCTCAATTTCCTTGCTCCCCTCCAACATTGCTTTCCCTCTTTGATCTGAAATGATACTTTTGTAAAATATCCATCACAAAGGATGGAAGCAGCTTTTTCTCTTGCCTTTCTCTCTTTCGGTGATGACTATTTAATCCCTTTGTATTTGGGTTGGAGGCTTTTTTTGTTTGTTTGTTTTTTTTTTTTTGTCTTTAATATTTTACATGTGTTATATAAATAATTTATATTTCTTTTGGCAGAATATATCTTATTTGGAGGGGACTCATCATGTACGAGTTGTCTTACAGTAGATACATTTTCTTGGCATCTATTTCTGTTTCAATAAATTGCCCTCTTTGCCTTGCTTTGATTCTATTCAGGAGACTAAATCTAGTATCATTTTATCATCCCATCTCCTTTTTTCTCTGGCACTGATATGAGCTTATAAAGTGCTTTGATTGTTGTTCAGCCTTGGAAAACTAAAGCAGATAAACAAAAAATAATGGTTAAAATGGTGACAGTTGTACATTGAAAATAACTGTGACTTTTTTTATTCACAGGGAGATAAAGAGAAGGACAAAGCCAATCTTCAGAGACTTATTGAGTATATTAAGAAAAGCAAGAAGGTAAAAATAATGAGGAATTAATTATAATTGTCATTTTGATAAAATACTTTTTAAAAAATGTTTATCAAAAGTTTTTATTATTATTATTACTATTATTATTATTATTATTATTATTATTATTATTTATTATTATTATTATTTTTATTATTATTATTAATATTTTTACTATTATTAATACTATTATTATTATTATTATTATTATTATTATTATTATTTAAAATTTGTATTTGATATAACGCATACAGTGCAAAATCTATTTACCCATGTCTTACTTATGTCAAATTGTTGTGACTGCAATATTTTGCCAAATTCAAATTAAGTCTGAAAATAATTGAAAATTAGACTGGTTGGTTATTTTTTCAATTGTATGTCAATGAAGGGATCCTAGGTTAGGCCTCGGGATTATCTTGAATTTTTGTATAAAAGTCTAAAATATCATAAGAAATATTACTTGGTTTAACAGTTTTAACGTGTATCATATTTCATTATTTAAGGGTAAAGTGGTTGGCGAATTTAGTAAAGACAAATACCCTGGAGAGTTGATGGAAAACTGGAGGAAAGTGGTTAAAGAAGCAGAGCTTGAGAAGGTAAATAATTCGTGTAACTTTACATAGTATCATTAAATAACAATTTAAAGAATCAATTTTTAGATTTTTCTTCTTTGTTTACTTTTTTTTTCTTTTTTTTTTTCTTTCTTTCTTAAAAAAAAAAATCTAAACTATATTTATAAAGACTCTTCTCCAAGTAATTCACTTCAAACCATCAATGATGCTGTTCTAAATGGTTTTTTTTTTGTTTTTTTTTTTTGTTTGTTTTTTATTTAATTTTTTTTTCATCTGTTCATATTTAGAATAGCTGTTGTCAGGTTGTTATAAGAAATTGACTTCTTTGACTATGAAGTCCGTATTTAGATTTTTTATATTTTAAATTCTATGTCATTTATTGCAACATATTAAATCTCAAATTCATTTTTCATTTTTAAAGTTTTCTTCCTGATTATATGCAATCAGGAATGGGGGATTTTTATTTTTTATTTATTTATTATTTGTTTAGAGAGGAGTGTGGGGTGGTAAGGGGAAGAAGCAGTTTTACTTAGGAATTGAATAACAACTCTGTTGCATTAATCAAATACAACTTAATCACGAAATGGTATTTGGGAACAATGTACAGGTCCAAGTACTGAACTCCTTGCTGATGTTTTTCACAAAGTTAGTTCCTATCCCTGTGTAATAGTTGAAGTAGCCACAGTCCTACTCGTCTCTGTTCCAGTCAGTCGATCCGCTTGCAATTTAAAGTATCTGCAGGAATGTGAACTCCCGCAGAAATTGTAAATAAACATTTTTAAATAACAAACATGTAACTATTATGGTTTTATAAAATTTTATTACAACAGTATTAACATGATTGAGCAGCTATGGCCTGCCTCTAAAGGCCAATAAAAATTGATAAAAGCTAGGAACAGGTGACTAAATGACCTACATAGTATTGAAAGTGCCGTTAAACACCTAAAAAGAAAAACAGTCCTCCTCTATTGCATAATCTATTCCCCAGTTGGATGTAAGTGGCCAGTTTGCCTATATAATGGCTCCAAAAGAGGAACTGGAAGTTAAAACTATCCATAAAGCCTGCCAGGTGACTTGCGACGTCTTTAACAAGTATCTCAAGGAACAGATAATGGAAATCATTGATGCTGACAAAGTAAGTCAAAGCTGTCCATGGGTGAAAGTTCGCCGGAAAAATCCGGCATGGCCGGATTTTTATTTTTGAAAAAGAGGTCTCGCCGGGTTTTTTTTGTCTGGCCGGAATTCGAAAATGAAAAAAACCGGCAACTGTATAATAATATAATTAACCGCACTTCTGTTTTTTCCTCTTATTGTTAGTTGCAGGATTTTTTTTTCTGAGCACCTGCCTTTGCAGGATTAATATCATTGAGTAACTTTCACCCATGAAGTTGTCATTTTTGTGTTTGCTTGTTGTCCAAACATTGCGTATATATGTGAGATTGGGAAAAGATCCTAAATGCTAATTGGGAAGATCCAATTGTTGGGCAGGGTAAGATTTCACAAATTTTCCTCAGATTGACTTTTAAAATGGTGTCATTATAGATATCATTAGCAGATTTTCAGGTATAAAAAATCTCTTTGGAAACTGGAATTTTAACTTTTTTGCTTGACATCTGAGTATGGTCTGGTCAGAATATTTAACAAGATTAACTAATTTACAATTTTTTTTCTATTTAAAAAAATATCTGTGTGAATTTCTTTATTTATATATATACTAATGTGCTTTTATATAGTGCAATATCCACTTAATGTCCTCAAAGCGCTTTACCAAAATTTAACATTAGGACGGGACATGATGCTTAGGCGATGTTACATTTTTTTTTCGGACAGAGACAACACTGTTAACGGTCAGGTACTCATTTTACACCTGAGTACAGTAAGAGAATGTGAGTAAAGAGCTTTCTCCAAGGACTCAACTATGCGCCGAGTGAGGCTCGAACGATCCGAAAGCGAGTGTCATACCACTAGACCACATAGCCGCACATAATGTGCCTAATACTGCAAACTTCCAGTGATGTTCTGATTTGATGCTTTTGTTTTAGTCTCTAATACTATTGTGATTTTGTAAACTTTAGAAAGTGAAGCACTCAAAACTGTCAGATGGAGTGGACCAAGCCCTACAAAACAAGAAATACATATCTGGTGTTGACATGTCTCAGCTGGAAATCTGTTACCCAGCCATTATTCAGAGTGGTGGTAAATATAGTCTCAAGTTCAGTACTACCAGGTAAATATGGCTGAGTCATCTTTTAAAAAAAATAAATTAAAAATTGATTATTTATATTGCGCAATATCCAATAAACGTTCTCAAAGGGTCCCTGACCAACAGCAACACGTAACATAAAGAACAGGACATGATGCTTGTGTGTTATCAGATAATACAATTTCTTTTTCGACAGAGACACCGCTGTTAACGACCAGGTACTCATTTTACACCTGAGTACAGTGAGAGAATGTGAGTAAACAGTCATTCCAAGGACTCAAGATCTGAAATCAAGTGTCAGGCCACAAGACCGCATAGCCGCATATCTTTTGTGTCTCTATTTCATAATTTTGTTTTAGTACAAATTCATGAAGACATGAGACGGGAACTTCTCATCTTGCTTATTGTTAAAAGATGTGTCCTTGATCTAAAATGCCTTCTTTTCCTCTTTCATTTATGAATCAAATGGCAATTATCAAAGAGTTGTTAGAAATAGTAAAGAAAATCACCCTGTTGTTTGAATGAAGGACTTGATTTTCATTTTTGTTTAGATAAACTCCAATAAGATGAATTTTAAAATATTTATATTCAAATTTTATGTTTCATGCTGGGGAGATATGCTGAAGAGCTAAAGCTAGCCAAAGTGGATTACTTTGATTCATCTTTCTTCCAAACATTGTGATTTTCGATTCCCACCTATTTGCATAGTTTCCCACCTTAAGTGACCCCACAGTGTCTAAATTGTTGTTCAAGCTCCAGTACCCTAGCTTATTCCGACCTTAGTTTAAAAATCTCAGATTTTAAATTATATAGAATGTGCTAAAGTTATTAAATTATGGTTTTAATTAAAGACTTGAATTACTTTTGTTTTGCAGCGATGAGAATGACTTAAAGTTTGATGCTGTGGTGTGTGCCATGGGAGTGAGGTACAAGTCTTACTGCTCCAATATTGTACGGACATTGTTAGTTGACCCAGAGGAATCTTTACAGAAGACGTATGAATTTTTGGTACAAGTTGAAGAGGAGCTCATCAACAAGCTACAGCATGGTATGGGATTTTTTTATTGTTCGTTTGTCTCCATTAATGTCAACCTGCCACCTATTGAGTATTTATATAGTTTTTTATCCACTAAACATGCTCAAAGCGCTTTACAACGGGTCCCTAGCCAACTGTAATACTTAACATGTAGGATGGGACGTGATGTCTTTTGGTGATGTTACAATTTTTTTTCCTAAAGAGACAATGCTGTTAATGACTTGGTACTCATTTTACATCTGAGTACAGTGAGAGAATGTGAGTAAAGAGCCTTTTTCAAGGACTCAAATATGCGCCACTCAGAGTGGCACTCGACCCAAGGACCTTTTGGTCCAAAGGCAAATGTGATAACCCAAAACTGCATAGCCGCACAGTTTTAATTGATATTTGATGCTTTACGAATATGCCATTTTAATAGCATTTGACTGAAAAATACATCAATATTATTTTGTAAAACAGTAGAAACATTAAAGTTTTCATCAATTTCTCTGTGTAAGATAAAAATAATTTAAAATCCGACAGTCTGTCACAAATGACAAAAGTAGCTTCTCTAAAGGTAAAAATAAGGGTTGACAAAATAATTACTCTGTGTACACCTTTTAAACATTTTCAAAAGCTATTACTGTTTTACACATACTTTTTTTTTTGTAGCCATATTGACCAAATTTGGATTTTCTTTCCAGATTTCAGATTTATTGAACCATAATTTTAGAGACAAACATGAAGATATTAAAAAAAAAATTAATATATGAAGTCGATATATTCCAATTAAAGCATAAAACATCAATTTTAAATCATTTTAGGATTAAAATTTTAATTCTTATTGAATGTGTATGATTACATTTTGGGTCTGTTGAGGGAAAAATTGGAAGATATGGGTTCCAAAATAAAAGTATGAAGTCTAAAGGGAATTCTAGATAAATCACCGGCAAAACAAATCCCAAGAAAATTCAGAATGTCAATATCGTTTTCTTTTATTCTGTCTTTGTCTTGGACGATCTTTGATTTGATTTTAGATCATTTAAGTATTGGAGATACTCAATCGCGGTCAAGACATGGCGATTATTCATGAGATGTCAAATTTCTTAAAACATTTATTGAAATAGACTGAATTGACATCCAAGAGATTATTCCTGTGTTTTCTGTAACCTCACATATAATAATAATAAAAATAATAATGATAATAATAATAATAATAATAATATTAATAATAATAATAATATTTTTTTCATTAAAAAGCTTAGTTGCGATATGCACGGAAAATCAGCCTCTATACCATTTTACCTCTGTTTATTGCTGAAAAGAAAATTTGAAAAATAATAAATTTTTCATTGAGATCAGATGTTTAGATAAGGAATCTTAGATATCGATTGTCAACTCTATATGCCTCCATCACCTGCAATTCTTTTGCATCAAGTTTTTCAAAGTTATTTGGAGTATTTAGCCCACAACCAAAAAAAAAAAAAAAAATCATCCTCGTTTTCAATGAGTTTATTCTTGTTGTGCAATTCTTCCTGGCTTTTTAACAAAGCCTATACCATGGTTGGTGGTTGATGCTTTTAAGTAGGATAAAGGAAGATGGTTCAAATCTAGAGCAGTAAAAAAAAGGAACACTTGTATAAAATAGGCGAGAGGAGATTACTTTTTAATAGCTTAAGTCAGATCTACCTAATATTGTGAAAAATTAGTAGAACCACAAATTTTTGGCCTCGGCTGCAGAGCTGCAAATGTGTCTGATTCAATAAATCTTCCTGAAAAGGAAAGTGTCATTCCAGAGAACTTATATTTAGGACTTTGATCATGCAGAGGGCAAAATATAATTTATTGTAAAGCTGTTTTTATGGTGACTTTTCTGTTTTCATCTTAGAAAGTACGAATTTCTGCAATTTCAAGTAGGCATGCCAGCTTTGGTATAAGTTATGAGTATAAGAGATTACTCTTAAATAATGTATGTATAAGAAATTATTTTGCCTATTGCACAATTAAATTTTATTTTAATCCCTCCTGTCTTCCTTCAGGAGTTAAACTGAGTGAAGTCTACGAAGCTGGTGTGGCTATGGTTAAAAAGGAAAGGCCTGAACTGGAAAGCAAGATGATTAAAAGTTTTGGCTTTGGCACTGGTATTGAATTCCGTGAAGGCTCTCTTCTCATTGCACCCAAGACTAAGGCACCTGCGAAGAAAGGTAAATAGTGATTTGATTGAATTTGAATAGATGTCAGTATTCTATGATACTCACATCAAGACTTAAAGTGGATGGAATCCCACATAGTGCTTGTAATGTTGATCACCCCTTCGACCTGTGAATTATTCATCAATTATCATTTCACAACCTTGCTATCACCTCTATCCCCCAAAATCATCTCTCCTCTCCATGTGGCTTTGTGTATGCAATTAGACCATTTGGTTTCACCAGGGCCCGGCTTTGAGTGTTTTGCCTAATGGCATGGGAACCAATCAGCTTGTAAATCATATATTGTGATGATGTAATGATTTTAATTCAATGCTTATTTTGTACCCATTTGAGTGCATCCCTTTTGTTGGAGATCCTCTGGCTTTATTAAGGTACATAGTTTCAGACTAGATACAAGGATATTACCAGGATCTAATTCTGATATCTGTTAAACTCTTCGTTTTTATTTTTTCGCTGGTGCTTGATAGTTTTTCCTCAATCTTGTAACAATTCTGTCATTGCAAGTGCCTTAAGTTGTGATTATTTTAAGGGTCTGAAAAAATCCTGGATTTTATCCTAGATATTATTAATCACATTTATATCATATTTCATAACAAAGACGAAATTCTTAATATCTCATTATTTTCTATGAGCTTGTGAAAACTTTTCTTTCTTTTTCTTTTTTTTTTTTTTCTGCTTTGAAAAAAAATTCTACTTTTGAATGAAAATCGTGATTGTTGAGTATATTTTGGTCAATTCCTATTTTACCGACATTGGGGTTGGCAGCTCTGCTGTGTGATGAGTGCGTAAGAAGGTTTTTAAAAGATTTAATTTATTGTTCATTGTTTATCTCACATGTCACATGTTTTGATTATTCCTTCAAAATTGATTTATATATTTTCTCAATTTCTTGATTTTGCTATTTCTATTGAGAATCCATTTGCTTGTTTGATTAATTTTGGTAATGATTAGTAATAATTGTTTACTGATATCTTTTTTTACTTTAACAGGAATGGTGTTCAGTATCAGTGTAGGTTTCTCGGATTTGTCAGTTCAGGATGGCAAAAAGAAAAGTGCTTTATTTATTGGTGACACAGTCATGGTCAATGAGGTAGGAGGACATAATTGTTTCATTAAAAAAAAAAGTGATATATCTTTATCAGGCTGTGTCCATATGTTGGAAGTGATATGTGGACACATTAGTTTCTCAAGTACATTTTATAAAATATGCAAATATGAATAATGTTATGCATTTTATTTTTGTATGTCTTGTAGGGTAATCAGACTTATCTTGTTACACGATGGATGACAAAAAACTGGCCTTGTTATGTGTCCTTGGGTAAGGCACTTAACATGTATTGCACTAATCGCCTAAGTTGTGGGAATGACCTGGTTATCTGCCGTGATGGAGTTCATAAGAGTTCTTGTACAATATGTAGCCTAATAGGCAACTTATGTTGTATGAAATAAACATTTGGTTCCATTTGGTCAACTGAGGGAGTAAGTGAAGGCTAGGGAAGCATGGTAAATCTATGGAAGTATGCTATATAAATGTTCATATTTATTTATTTTTTATTTTATTTTATTATAAAATATGTTGAAATAAAGTCATCAGTGGTTCCTGGTTGTCAAGTGTGCTATTTGGCAATTTAGATGAAACCATGACTAACACGATGAAAAAGTAACAGCATTGTCACAGCACTCAGTACAGCAATTTACTCGGAAAATAACATGATTTGCTGATATCTACTGCTCCATAACAACAAAGAAAAGAAGAGGGAGCTTACTTTGTTTTGATTTCTGATAAATTTTTCAAAAAAGGTCTTTGATGTAAAAGCGTATAGGGGGTTGATATTTATAAAATTTTTAGTGCTATATAGAGGTTTTCCCTTAAACTGTGTCTTAAAAACATTAGTGTTTTATTATCAATCACCTCAAAGATAACTATTCCATTTGCTGTATCAACTTTCAGGAAACTGTTATTGTTATTAACCCCAGTGTTCACGGTAATCAAGGGGAAAGTTCTTAATATACCTGATATATGGATTATATTGAGATTGACCTCGAATTCATTTAATCAGAAACCAGACGATGAAATGCCCATGCTTATAAACCCACACCATTTAAATTTTTAAAAGAATCTTTAAACGACTGCTTATTCCGAACCGAAGTGGATCATTATTCTTTCGTTTTTAAAGATCCAACCTGTGCACTTTTACCTATCTTGATAAAACCAATAGGTTTATGTTTTAGTTTGGAATTTCCATTTTTATTGGAACTAAAAAGGACACAGTTTATATCATAGTTTAGAACTATCCTACTACAATACATTTATCTTTATAGGGGAACTAAAAACGTAGTCGATCTTGACGTGTGGATAGGATCATTACAGATTTTGGTTTAATATTTAAATGTTTTTTTAGAGTTCAGTGAATTTCTGGAGAGCATCTAAATTCCCTAATATATTGGAATAGCATGACCTTTGATTCCTTTACAACTCATCTTGCCATTGTTACCTTTATAATTTTAGGTATTTATACTTATCTCTATTATATGTTTGACCACTGTTTTTCAGGGGTCACCGGCTACTCTGCTGACTACATCCAAAAAGAGGCTGAAGCACATTGGGATTTTTCTGAAGGATGACGATGAGGAAGAGGAAGAGGAGGAAGAAAGTCTGGAGAAAGAAGCAGAGGAGTTATTAGGGAGGGGAAGGAGAACAGCTATGGTAGACAGCAGGACTAGGGTAAGCATTATCTTAAGATTATTTACATTACGGTTCTCTTCCTGTGACTCTCAGCAGGGTGAAGGTGGTAAGATTTGAAAGATCTACTGAATTACTTCACAAGTGTTTTTTTTTTTGTCTTTTTTTTTCTATCTTCTATGCTGTCCTAAACCAGCAAAACATTTTTCTTAACTCATGTGACACGGCCTTGCATTCCGGAAGCTACACTGGACAGTGCCTAGTTGCTACAGCTGATCAGTTAAAACAATGGCAGCTCGTCTAGCAGTTTTTCAATATTTACACCCATCCCAGAAAATATACTTTTTTGAGCTAATAGCAATAATTTATGGTACAACCTTTACATTTTCTTAAAGAGAAATAAGATATTTATTGAGAGAGCAAACTTAGTAAGAATTTATGAAACCTGCAACAGTCATCTTTCTATTACGAATAATTGAGTGGTGGAATGAGAGAGAGCAAGGCTTTACACCTTATAGCTACACACATTAGCCTAGTTTTCGTCTAACACACGCATATACACACCAAGAGCCCACGTACAGATGCACACATGTAATAAAGGAATTTTCTACAAACACACACACGTGGGTAACATTATTTCTTTGTGTCCTTTGTTTGAGATGTAACAGATGACCAGAGCATGCAAAACAGCGTGGTAGGGGTGGGGGGGGGGAGGGGGGGGGGGGCTCTTTGTTGGCTTTGTTTATGACTTGAAAGGCCACTAACTTGCCTTCAACAAGTTGAAGGACATAGCTAAATTATTGAATCAATTAAATTTTTACTGCATTTCTAAATATAGAAAGGTTAACAACTCCATTCATAAACGGGGTTGATCTTGTCCTCAATAATGGACTGGCGCGCTTGGCGTCAAAGCCAACTCGTCCTCAATACTGGACCATCGCCCCACTGACTCAGTTATGCTCGTCCTCAATATTGGACCTGCACGCTACTAGACTTAATAACGTTATATTATATGTAGCTAGATACATCATGATGTCAAAAGTCAGGTCAGCATTTAATCAACACAAATTGTGCTTTTCCACTAGCTAAATCCACAAATACCAGAAGGGCTATTTTGTTCTCCCATAGTGAGCATGGCAGTCATTGGGTGTCCTCTATCCTCCTATATTTGTTTTTCCAACTTGCTTTCTGTTTCTTTCTTGGAATGAGATTACGTAGTTCTGTTCTGGTCCTGGTTGGAGTCCTTGCCTGGGAGGGAAAAGCTCAAATGTATAGCCATAGTTTTGGGAGTGATATTTTTTTCCCTTTTGTAATTCATCACTCTGTTATGTGCTGTTATATTATTTTGTTTTGAATACACAATGATTTGTAAATATTTGGGGCCAATTCTCTTTTTCCTTTTCCTAGACTGAAGCCCCGTCAGAAGAGAAAAGACAACAGCATCAAAAAGAGTTGGCCCAGAGATTGAATGAAGAGGCTAGAGAAAGACTCAGAGGACTGACGTCTGGTGGCGAGGATAAAAAGTAGGTTTTGTCTTTTCTTTAAAAAAACAAAAAACTATTGGACAAATAAAGTCCTAATATTTTGCCTTAACTTTGCCAAGATTTGATATTTTTTCACTCCCAATGCACATCTTTTTCACAAAAAAAAAAAAAAAAAGTGAAAATGCTTTTATTGACTTGCTTTTATAGATAGATTTGTCTACAAATTGAATATACAATGTTTTTATTGTAATAATTAAAAAATATTTCTTTGATTTAAAAAACATTTTTTGGTAGAATTTTCCTAATTTTTTATTCACAGAATAATACTCGGATATTTTTTAAATATTGAATTTTTAAAAATTCAGACTTTTTAAATGATTCTATGAACATCAGCTTACTAAGTTTGATTTTTGTCAGACTAATTTTTAGGCACATGACATTTTAAAAGAATTATCAATTGTTTTTGTCTTTTGTGCTGATTTAATAGCATTGATGTAGTTGCCGAAATATCCATAAACATTTGACCCTCACGTGTCAAGTAAGTTGATTTTACAAACTGTGACCCTCCTCTTTTTTTCAACAGGTCCAAGAAGTCCAACGTGTCTTACAAAAGTCCAAATTATTTCCCAGATGAACAAGAATGCAGAGATTTGAAGTTATTTGTTGGTATGTTGTTATTATTATTATTTTTAAAAAAAAAAAAGAAAGCTCATAATAAAATGAATCAAATTTAACTTCTTTATCCTTTCTTTGAGGTATATATTTTGCTCTTCCACTACGTCCTAAATTTGTTTTAAGTATTTTTTTTCTCTTTTCTTTTTCTTTGGTTGACCTATATTAAAAAAACAAAACATTTCATTATCTTCCTCATTTTTAAGCATTATTTTATTGTATCGTTTAGGATCAATTTTTGAAAATAAACCAATCCATTTTAAAAAGGACCTTCTTACCACAACAAAATGTAAGGGAAGTGATGGGAAAAGAAAAGGATTGTATTGATATCCCAATAAAAAAGTCAAATATGTCACCCGATATATTCATAGCAAAAATG
Source organism: Berghia stephanieae (assembly GCF_034508935.2). Taxonomy (NCBI): domain Eukaryota; kingdom Metazoa; phylum Mollusca; class Gastropoda; order Nudibranchia; family Aeolidiidae; genus Berghia; species Berghia stephanieae. The sequence continues at coordinate 16,526,675 of NC_088366.1, read as the reverse complement.
TCTTTCTCTTCTTTTTTTTAATTCATTATTATCTCCAGACAAAAAATATGAAACAATCATCATGCCCATATTTGGAATGCCCACCCCTTTCCACATTTCTACCATCAAGGTAAATAGAAATTGTTTATTTCAATATTTTTTTTGTTAAGTTAAAAAAAAAGAGATACCGTGAATATTTTCATTGATTGTTTCAATGGTAGAATGGATTAAGACATTGAATTTAAATGTATATGACCTGGTTAAAGTTGGATTCTAATATTTGAATTTAAATGTATATGACCTGGTTAAAGTTGGATTCTAATATCTTTTCTTTCCTTCTGGCTATAGAGTGGGACCTCTATAATTGGGAAATGTCAATCGCTCTCAAAATTGTCTCAATCTACCAGATTTCCCAATTTGCTGGGATAGGTGAATATTTCAAATATTTCAATTTTACCCCCCAAACCTTTGGAGTTCTTAAACTCTTCATCAAGCCAATGTGATCTCTGTGTGACTATGTGGTCTTGTGGTATAACACTCATTTTCGGATCGGAAGGTCTTGGGTTCGAGCCTCACTTGGTGCATAGTTGAGTCCTTGGAAAAGGCTCTTTAATCACATTTTCTCACCATACTCAGGTGTAACATGAGTACATGGCTGTTAACAGCGTTGTCTCTGTCTGGAACAAAATTGTAATATTGCCTAACAGGCGTCATGTCTCGTTCTGCACGTTATGTGTTGCTGTTGGGACCCTTTGTAAAGTGCTTTGAATACTACGTTTAGTAGAGAATGCGCTATATAAAAGAACAAGTTTAAAAGAGATCTAGACTTTTAAAAAAATAAAAGATAGTATGTTTGTCACCTGTCTGAGATTTGTTTAGATCATGTTTATATCAATCTTATATTATTTTTTCACCAGAACATCAGTCAGTCCATTGAGGGTGAGTACACCTACCTGAGGATAAACTTTTTCCACCCCGGCTCAACTCTTGGTCGTAATGAAGGCAGCTCCTTGCCTAACCCAGACAAGAGCTTCCTCAAAGAAATGTAAGTGGTCGTTAACTTTTAACTAAAGTTATCAGAACACGGATCTTTTCATGTAGGTATATTGGGTGACTGTGTTTAATTATTGCATCATTATATGACCTAGTCATATGCAGAATATTCATGACAAAAAAAAAGAGTCCTTCAGAGTCATTAGGCCCGTGGTGCTGGAGTTAATCCCAGTTTCTATAATGTGCAAAAGATAATAGCAACTGCTTGCTACCCTTTTGACAGGGTGCTAATAGTTTGCAAAGTACTTTCCACCAGATCCTAACAGACCCAACTACCCAGTTACTGCTGGGTGGACAGGGGTGGGGGGGTTCAGAAAGAAATCTCAACTGCACTCTTGATTAATCTCAATCCCTTTGCTTGTAAGGCGAGTACTCTACCAACTGAGCTGTTGGGACCCCCAACAACCAACAACTATTTGGCCAACAACCAACAACTATTTGGCTGTATTAGCCAAGCCACTACCTATCTAAAATAGGAAAATATATAGTGATAGATGAGCTTTGAATCTGCAACATTGTGGTTTGTGTCCAAAGTAGCCATCTTATTTTTACAATTAACTGCTCCCTTCAAATGTGTTTTCCTATTATCATTATCATCATTTTATTATTATATTAATAGGGGGCAGCGCGGCTCAAGTGTTTTGGTCTTTATTCGTACCAGAAAAGTACTGAGTTTGATCGCCTGCCGCTGCGCTGTGTGGCCTTGAGTAAGTCACTTCGTCCTAGCTCAATTTGCGGCACTGCAATACGGCTGACACCTGGGTTATTTCAGTCTTCCTTGGGAATATACCCTATAGACAAATTTCCCCTATATGATGGATAAAGGAAATTTTATTTTATATATATATATATATATATATATATATATATATATAATATATATATATATATATATATATATATATATATATATATATATATATATATATATATATATATATTGTATTTTTTTAAAAAATCACCACCAGCTTATACTTTATTTTATTTGTGATAATCAATGGATTTTTTTTTTTACATATCTATTTCCAGCACTTACCGTAGTTCCAATACAAAGGAGCCAGGTGAGATTTCAGCTCCCTCCTCCAACCTCAACACAGCTTTCCGTCTCATCAAGGAAGTTCAGAAGAAGTTCCGTACTCGTGAGGCTGAGGAGAGAGAGAAAGAGGTTTGTTTACTTGTTTTGATGTAATACTTAAATTGAATTCTTGATGTTGCATATAGCTCACCTTAGTCTCACCAAAAGGATTGATTTAACTTGGCCTCTATGGTTTAAACGATATATTGAAGGGAGATGTTGATTTTAGTAGTTTTTTCGAAAAAAAATTTAAAATGAAAAGGATACAAAAATATAATTAAAAAACAAACGAGATAAAACAAAAAAAGTCCATTAAAATAGATCAGTATCATACCCAAAAATGTTTAAGATTCAAGAGTTTAAAATTACAAAACACGTTTGGTATTTTCTCATTATCAAATTTTAAAAAAAAGTAAATATTTATTGTTTTATTTTTTTTTAAAATCATTTTTTATAAAATGCAATATGAATTAATGTTTATTTTTTTAGCCCTCCCCCCAAAATTTAAAAGCCCCGTTGAAATTTTGGTTCAGAACGGTTTCTTTTTACTCTTGAACTGTAACTATATAGCTCATATTATTTTGATTATTTGGGGAAAAAAAGTTGTTTGTATTTTCACATGACCATGTTAAATTTTAAACTTTCCCCAGGGTATTGTAAAACAAGACACATTGATAATCAACCCCAACAGAGGCAACCCCAAGCTCAAAGACCTTTACATTCGACCAAACATTGTATCCAAACGTATCTCAGGGACCTTGGAGGCCCACACTAATGGTAGGCTATTTTTGTTAGATATGTGGAAAAAAAATTGCATGGGGATTAAATTGAATTTATCTCAAATTATTTAGGCTCTAGACCTAGCACTTAAATAAAAAAATATGTACCTACAGAATTTTTAATTTTACATTTTTACTATTATTTTTTAAAGATTTGAAATTCATTTTGATTTTCTCTTCTTTTTTTTTGTGTGGCAAAATTTTACAACATTCAATTATTTCTCTTCAGATTTGGAGTTATGTATTAATAAATGAGGTCAAATGTGGTTACATTTTTATTTTACTCTCTGGTAGATTTATTTCCAAATTGAATTTCACCACATTATGAATCATGATTGATTTATAATATATAGTTTATAGACCTGTCAATTCTCAGTCAATTAACTGAAATCAGTCAATTCGTCAAATTCAAATATTTTTAAAAAGGAAAGAAAGAAATGAAGAAGAAAGAAAAAATTCATGAATCGTAGTTGAATCACGTGAAGTAATTAGGAATGTTCCACAGCGCTACGCATAGCTCAAGGGCCGTTATATTTACGATGGATATATTGCCAAGGCTAAGTGACACTTCTTAGAATTGCCGTGTCTGAACACACCCCAGTGTATTTTCACACAGCCTTCGTGAAATTATCTTTTCACTTTCCAAACATGTCGTGATCCCAATGGTAGCCAATTGTGACTGAGCCGCCGAGCGATAAATTTCACTGTTTCGTTTAAGCCAAAATTGACCACATTTCCATGGTAGAACCTAAAAGTATGAAAAAGTTAAATGCGAAAGCCAGAAGTGCGTTATGAAGACATCTTCAAATCGAAAGTTATATGATTGCTACAAGCACATCTCGATTGCCTCACATTGTAAACAAACTGGTTGACCTTTTTTTCACTGATGTGGGTACCTAATTATAAGAAACAATTGTAAGTAGCCTAATTAATTCCCACGTAAATTAGTTTTCTGCCATTGTTTTGCTCAAGTGAGCTTGCTGTTTACTATTCATCTCGATTCTTTGGATTTTTCTGATACAATACGAAGAGTTTCAGTGAGGTTCAGTTTCAGTCTCAATCAATTTTTATAGAGCTCATTTACAGGTCTAAGTTTAGCTGGAATTTGCATATTTAAATTTTTAAAAAGGAAAAAGATTATATCTAACTATTCTAGGTCTTATTACAGTAAGTTCCATGATAATAAGTGCTTTACTGTTTTTTGTTTGTTTTTTTTTAAATCCCTGGGGAGGAAACATGAGATATTTAACTTATAGGGGTGAGCATGAGACATGTAGCCTGTTTTATTTTGTATAAAGAGAAGCTGCTTTTCAGCTGGAGGACTTTAGAGGTCAGATTGTGAATCTAGGCTCTGCTGTAAAACCACAGCTTCAACCTGAATCTATTGCTTCTTACTCTTTAGCCGTTTCTCATGTTTTTACCTGTTTTTAAATGTTCTGGAAAATATATTAAAATGAAAAATAAAAATCAATGCCTTATGCCTTTTTTTCTCTCCTCACAGGTTTCCGTTTCACATCAGTTCGTGGTGACAAGGTGGACATCTTGTACAATAACATTCGCCATGCATTCTTCCAACCTTGTGACGGGGAGATGATCATTTTACTCCATTTCCATCTCAAGGTAAAAAGAAGTAGTTTTTTTTCTTCTTCTCTTTATTGTGCTAAAGAGACACTAACACTTTAAATTCAGTATTAGTATTAGTGCAGACGTAACTGTTATTATATGATGCCGAGCTTACATGTAAGTCTTGGAAGTAAAAAGAAATAGTTTTTTTCTTCTCCTTATTTTGCTAAAGAGACGCGGACACACTTAAAATTCAGTATTAGTATTGATGCAGACGTAACTTTTATTATATCATCCCAGCTCACATGTAAGTCTTGGAATGTCTGGAGTCCTAAATTGACCATTGAGATGAGGTGTTCAAGATGTTGAGGATTTAAAAAAATCAGCAATTTAGATTTGATGAATTCATAAATTTCATAGTTAATCAGATGAAAATGAAATGGTTTTATTTTTCAGAATGCCATTCTGTATGGTAAGAAGAAACATGTGGATGTACAGTTCTACACAGAAGTGGGAGAAATCACGACAGATTTGGGCAAACACCAACACATGCATGACCGAGACGACCTTCATGCTGAACAGGTTAGCCCTTTCATTCTCATTTTTATTATTATGTTATCTATTTGGTTCTTTCTCCCTTTTTTTTTTTTTTTTTTTTTTTTTGGAAAATCAATGCAGGTGTTGTAAAACCCTTAAAAACATACAACAAACAAATATATATATATATTTTTTTAAAATTTCATTGTTGAAATTTGACTAGTTTGGATATTTGAAAATTTGTCTTTCCTACTTATTGCGCTTCTTAAACCCCTTTTATATTTTGACTCTGAAATGTAATATTTGCATTAAAATTTATACTGCAAAACAAGTTGCTTAAATGCTGTGGTCATTGCCTTGTCTATCTCTCCTCACCCTCAATTTCCTGGTGAAAAGAAACAAACATTTTGTCATTATTTAGAATCTATCATGTATGTAAGCTTCAGAATTTTTGTTATATCCCTCAAATGTTCACAATCTTGCAGGGGCAGTTGTTTGTAGAATCAGAATTACTTTTTTTTTTCTTATTATTCTGCAAGATCTGTGGCAGAAATAATTTTTAGAAAGATAAATATCCTATCTCACTGTCAATTACTACTTCAGGCCTTAAGATCAACTCTTGCTCTAACGTCCTTGCTACTCATGTTTAATAGGGACGATGCAACCAAATTTTTAAAAAACCCAAAATAATAAAATATGTTCTACAATTTCCAGGCTGAAAGAGAGCTGCGTCAAAAACTCAAATCTGCCTTCAAGAGTTTCTGTGAGAAGGTAGAATCTATCTCCAAACAGGAAGTGGAATTTGACTCTCCATTCAGAGAGCTGGGATTTCATGGAGCTCCATTCAGAAGTACTGTCTTGTTGCAGCCAACCAGTGGATGTTTGGTCAACTTAAGTGAATGGGTTAGTGAGAGATTCGAATAACAATTAAAAAGAGGATTTATCCTCACTGAGATTTAGAAAGTTATAAAGGAAAAAAAAAAGTTAAATATGAATATGAACATTTAAACTGCACGTTAACATGTGATGAATCATATTATTGTATTGTCTTAATTTTTGCTTGAGTATTTCAAAGTCATGGATCATGTTTTTATGGTATTTTAATACAAGCTATCATTTTGTGGGTGCACATGTACATCCTAAAATTGTTATTTTCCTTTTGTGTTTTTCATTTGATTTTATAAGTAATTTCAAGCTTTTCCACGTTCCTCTCCTCAGCCACCATTTGTCGTGTCCCTGGAGCAGATTGAGCTGGTCCACTTTGAGCGTGTGTCATTCCAGCTGAAGAACTTTGATATGGTGTTTGTCTTCAAAGACTACAATCGTAAGATTGCCTCCATCAACTCCGTCCCCATGAACATGCTGGACCATGTCAAGGAGTGGCTCAAGTAAGGAAAAAATGATTTTAAAATGCTCTCTTTTCATGTAGCTTTGTTCTTGCTATAACTGGGACCTTTTGCTTTGAGGGAAACGTTTCTAGGACTTCATTAACTTATGGGGCAGTGTGACTCAACGGTACTGTCTTTGCTTCGTACCCGAAAGTTACTGAGTTCGATCACTCACTGTTGTGCTGTGTGGCCTTGAAGCAAGTCATCTCGCCCTCGCTCAATTTGTGGCGCTGAAATGTGGCTGACACCTGGGCTATTCCAGTCTTCCCATGGAATAGAACCTAGAGACAAATTTCCCCTATGAGATGAATAAAGGGAATCTTATCTTATTATGAACTTTTGACTGTGTCCCTTTAGGTGTAGGATTATGTAGTTCCACACGAGACGTACAGGTCATTGACCTTGGATCTTTTTATTTTTAATATTTATTTATTCATATTTTTTTCTTGTTGGATGGCACGTAATTAAAAGTGTCAAAGACAATTTTAACCTATTTTCATCGTCTCTTTCCCTGGCATTGATATAGCCTAAAAATGTTTCCAGTACCTTTAGCCTTTTTACTACCCCTATACTTTTAGTTAGTTTAGGTTTCTTAATAAAAAAAAGAAGAAACATCATTTTTAGATCTTGTTTTTAATTTCTCAACTATATTTGGTATCTCATAAAACATGTTGCGGGTGGTTGGATGGGAGCATCACCCTTGAATCATATACCTATGATGTTCGCATGGGTGTACGATCCGATAGTGATGTCGTTTCTTCTTCTCTTTACTAGCCTATCCTGCTTCTTTGGTTTGTGATTGTATTTTTGACAGGGGATATTTTTTTTTCTGTAAATCTTCTGCCTGTTTGTTCTTGGTTATTTATAATTTAGCTTATGGTATCTTTAGGTTATGATTTTGATTGACATTTGTACTATTTTTGTTAGATTGCTTGTTTTTTTGTTTCAGCGGTCTCTCATATAACCTCAATTGTGTTGGAAGAGACCTAAAGCAACAAACAAACAAACAAACAAACAAAATAAAACATGTTTGGAAGCTGAACTTGAAATAAATATCATTCACTGGATGTACATTTTGATACAGTCTCATATGTTAATATTCCCTTCAACTTCAACATACTTTATTCACATTTTCAGTTCATGTGACATCCGCTACACAGAGGGAGTCCAGAGTTTGAACTGGGCCAAGATCATGAAGACCATCACAGACGATATTGAAGGGTTCTTTGACAATGGAGGATGGTCTTTCCTGGAAACTCAAAGTGGGGTAAGATTGCATCATAATCTTTCTTCAATGGTTTGTTTCTTCTCTCTAAAGCAATACACAATTAATGGTCAACTCTTCCTGAGTCTACTGATAAAACTGAAAAAAGAAAAAGAATCCTCCCCTTCTCTCTCACAAAAAAAACAACAAAAAACAACAAAAAATCCACCCAAAAAACCAAAACAAAACGAAACAAAAAATGAAAGAAAGATATTCTTAAATTTGGAATGCTTTAGACTCGAGCCTGTTCTAGAACCAGGCTTTTTGTTATAGTAATGCATATCTGATCATGATTGTCTTGAGATAATTCAATTGAACTTTATACCATCTTTACAAGATCAATATTGCTTGAGTTAATTGAATACATTTTGTCTTATCAAAAAGACTTTTAAAATATTTGATTTGTCTGGATTTATTATAAATATAGATTACCTACTTTTTAATAATTAATTGAAGACAAAATCTTTTGTCTCGTAAATACAGTTTTATGTACCAAAAACAATTCCAATTCATATAGAATATTGTTCAACTTATTTGTTCAACAATAATTTTTAAGCAGGTGTTCAAATTTACATCATTATGTCTGAAAGTTTTTTTTTCAATGTATATGTTCATTAAAACCAAGAGTAACATACTTTATCATTGTTCTATTTTACCACTACCAGGATGTAAGTATAGATATCCCAGTGTGAGCCAGCTTCTTTCTTTGCTTCCTTCCATTCTTAATGGATGCTTTGGCAATGGGAAAATAATGTGCTTTTGAAGATGGGAATTTTTTATTCTTTTTTTTGGGTATAAACTTGACAGATTCAATTTGAATCTTACTGTCGATGTGCATTAAAATTAAAAAGTATATCTAAGATAGGATTGTTCTGCAGTGCTTTTCGTTTTAGACATTAACATTGATCAGACCTGTAAGTAGGTTGTTTCATATGCAGAACTCGTTTACAAGGAATTAATGAAGATGATTATTAGTTCCCAATTCTTTAGGGATTTATTGCAGCAAATATAGTTTTTCAGTGGTATTTCTACTCTCATTTTTTTTCCTTTTTCCTTTTTAAAATACAAAATAAATAAAAACTGTAAGATTGATTCAGATGGTCACAATTAAACAAATGCCAATAATGTGTGCCCAATATGTGTTTATTTATCGTTTGAATTTTCATATTTATTAGAGTAACATATTCTGAAATGCCTCTTGCCTTTCCCTTATTGATATTGATACTTATAATTATTACTTATGACGCCCTGAAACTTGTAATGAAATCAAGAGAAAGCATTGTTAAGTTTTTGATTCAAACCCACATGTGAGAGTATTGCTTCCTTTTTGTTATAAGACAGAGTAATAGTGCCAGTTTTGATTTTTGGTGCTAATAACAGGCTTTTCAGATTGAGCTGAGTGTGTGACGTGTCAGGATCCAGGACCTGTAAATGAGTGGTTTAGATTTTTACTTTTTACCCTCATACAGTATACATATCTTTGGTAATACAGTAGGCAAATCGTTGGGTACAATTTAGATGCATTACAGAGAACTTTTCGGATTTAACCAATGTTTATTGCAAGGATTATAAAAATACTTTTACCTAAATTCTAAAATTCGATGTTCTTGTTCATGATGTATATTTTTCTCTAAAAATAGTGCGACTCTATTGGACATAGAATATATAGAATATGATGATGCACCCTTTCTTATTCAGGTCTCTGCTGCAGCTTGTTTTGTTGTATTTTTTTTTTTTTTTGCATATTTCAATCACGGGTATGGTGGGGAAATAATGGTATCCTGCGCATGTTACAGTTTTTTTTTTATTGGTGCTGGTTGTATTTTAAAGTAGAGAATGAAGTACCAGCCACACAAGGATCTTGAGATGTTCTTGTTTTATCGATTATCAGAAAATGAAATAATTAATTTAACTATTATTTTTTAAATTATTATTATTATTATTATTATTATTATATTATTATTATTATTATTATTATTATTATTATTATTATTATTATTATTATTATTATTATTATTATTATTATTATTTATTTTAGGTTTTTTTCTTCATTTGTTTAATTAATTTATTTATTATTTTATGCATGGATTCTTTTATCCGAAAATTCTTGCCCTCGGATCTAAAAACTTGGTTTAGAAGAAGTTTAGTACACAGTAAAGCAAATACTTCTACTAATTATTGGTGTAGGGTAATTAAAAAAACAATTACATGAGAGGTTGCCTGAAAGAAGGCACAACTGATATAATATAATTTTGTTGCCCGGGTTTTTAAAAATCTATGCTCTACTGTACGTGTAATATATAGAGTTTATGATTCTATAATTAAACGCTCTCAAAATAGAAACCATAAACACTGCAGTATTGAGCTGAGAGGGATCTACTGCTGATTAGCTTTGGCACTGACAAGTACTCAATACGATGGGTTGAGCAGCATGTCTTCAGTCTGATGATTGCTATCAACGTTCAAACATAGTGGAAATGAAATATACTATTTACTGTGCCCACATATGCAAGGACGGATAATGATAGATAGATGAAAATAAATAAAAACGTAAATTATAAGGTCACAAACCTTTGCCTTCTTTCCCACAGCTGTTTGCTTCAACTGAAAAATGTTATGGTGTCTTTTTAAAAAAAGATTTTAAGTAACACTTGAACATAAATTTTTATATTGTTTTTTTTTATGTTCCATTGGTCACCATACATGTTTGGTGCCATAGTACTGATAATACAATCAATTTCTTTTTTCATTTCATATAATGGCTGCTCTATTCTGTGCATGTTATTTTCTACCCTAAACCCTAACCCCCCCCCCAAAAAAAAAACCCAAAAAAAACCCAAAAAACAAAACTAAATAAAACAACACACTCTCCCCCTCGCCCTCAAATCTCCTCTCATTAAAACACCCCGGTATTAAATAGAAAAATAATAAAAATAGAGGTCCCCATGCTCATTGTGTTTGTCTGTATTCACTTGACCTACACGACTGGTTTCTCAATTTCTCTCTACATAAGCTATTCCAAAATCTGAATTGCTCAGAATCAAAGCTTATCATGACAGAGACTTGTGTTGAAAAGAGAAATTTGCCAATTTTTTTTTCTTAGGTTGTATCAGATGTTTTATCTTTGTTTTTTTTATTTATTTTTCTGAAATAAAAGGCTTTAGGCCGTTTGTTGTTGCTATGTTGGATGGATGAGAAGGGGAAGGGGAAAGAGGAGAGGAGACAAGTGAAATGTGATGAAAGAGATGGATCCTTGTAAATTTTATTGCTTGACATGTATAATGCCACCCGTTCATTATTTATTTATTTATGTGAAAAGGTAGTTGAGTTACAAGGTTTCACCCTACTATAGATCTACGATAGCATGTTTAATTCCATTATGCACTGTAAAGGAAAAAGTGAGTGCCAAAACACATATATTTTAAGGGCTTTAACTCTCTCCTTCCCAGCCATTTTCAGGATTTTCCTCAAAACATCACACCAAACTAACACAATATATTTTTTATCACTCCAAAACAATAGCAGTAAAGTTTTTCCGATACATAATTTCTTTAGCAAAACAACTTTACAACACACTGTTCATTTTCTTTAAATATTATGATGTACAAAAGAAATTTGGATAAGACAAATGTTGGTTGTATTGTAACGAATATGACGATTTTCCTATAGTTGGTAAAGAGAGGTTAAAGCGTTGTTCAATGTTTCAGGGGGCTAATTTGTAGATGTTGTGACAAGTTTAAAATAGACGGATCTGCTTAATATATTATTTGATTGAGTTTTACCAATTTTTTTAATTCCATGAAACCGTCTTATTAAACCTTCTCATATAATTGAGAGATAATATGTAGGAAAAAATGGGAAAGATTCAGTCAGATTAATATCTGTGACAGATCTGTCGGTGTCACGTATTTTGCTGTCATACCACAAAAAAACACCGTCAGGAGGTCCTAATAGCTCAATTGGTAGAGCACTCATTATGTTTTTCTTTGTCCAAATGGATAACAATAATAATAATGATGACGATGATATTAATAATAATAATAATGATAATTTACTTACATAGTGCTCAACCTCCACATAAACGCTCAGCTTTACAATTTCACATATCATTCAGACATTCATTCACCAAATAAATTCAACAACACAACTTTGACCTTTGTTCAGTGTAGCTGTTTGTCCTTTATCATTTCCCTTTAAAAAGAAAAAAAAAACCTGAACATTTTTTGAAGGTTGAATTTAAATATTCTTATTACTTTACTTTACCTTACGCATATAATTTGATGTAGAAGTTTATTTATGAAGTTAAATGTTAAATTGTCAGGAAAGTCTTTGTATAATCGCTGGTTCAATTTTATTATTTTCCAGTCAGATGAGGAGGAGGAGGATAGTGAGGAAGGAGACGACACTTTCCAGCCATCCGAGGATGATTTCTCTGGCGAGTCGAGCAGTGAAGGAGAAAGCGAGGAGAGCGATTGGGAAGATGAAGAGGATGACTCTGAAGGTAGGTTTATTCTTTAAAAGAAAAAAAAAATAATAATTTAGTCCCCAATCCACTTATTATATCCCACTTTGACTTAAAATGAACAGCAATGAAACTAGGTCGGAATGCATTTGAGTAATATAAAGAAAGGTATTTAGATCTAAAACCTCCCAAATATCCTCAAAGCAAAAGCATTTGATCAGTATTTGCTCCCTGCAATTGCATATAAATGCCAATCTGGACCCTAACTAAATCACTTGTGAAAAAGATGAAAACAAGAGCAATTATAATATGAATACTTGACATCAAATTTGCTGGCACTCGTGCATTAGAATACAATATGATCAATTTTGTAATTTGATTAATTGGAATCTCTACATTTTTCTGTAAGACTATCTTCTTTACACTTTTTCTTCAAGAATGTCTTTTCCTTACATATTCTACATTCATTGAAATCTTTACATTCTCTTTCAAGAATATCTATTCATTACACATTTTACAGTCAATGGAATCTTTATACTTTAAAAAAAGAATATGTTTTCCGTACATATTTTACACTTCTGTATAGATTCAAACCACTGCAATATTTATTGTATTCCTCCTCCCTCCCCCATCTCCCATTTTTTCTGTTTTATGGAGTGTAGTACATAAATGTCTTGTCATACCCTACTTGGTGGGGTTCTCGACCTCCCATAGTGGGCATGGAGGTACTTACTATGTCTTCTATCCGCCTGTTTTTCAATAGCGTTCTGTCTTTGACTTGGAATAAAATTACTTAGTTTTGTGCTGACCCTGGCTGGAATAATTGGCTGGGACGGAAACAGTCGAATGTATAGTTATAGTTATAGTTTTTGGAGGATATTTTTTTCCTTGTAAATCATCTCTCACTTATGTACTGTTGTTTTTTTTAAATTTTGAACATATGATTTGTAAACTCTTAGTGGGATCTTGTGCTTGTGTCTGGATGAGACTTTTAGGTGATCTCAAATTAAGTACACAGATAGTGTGGTCTTGGAATCTACATCCGTTCCCTATGTGTACCGTTCTCCTTTGTCTTACATTTTCCTCAAGTTCTTTTAATTGTACATCTAGAATGTTTTTACTATACAATTTTCTTCCTTTTTTACTGCGCTGATATGACCTAAATGTGTTGCAAGCACTGGAATCAAGGAACACAATGACTGAATGAGATGGCTTTAGGGGAACAAATCCATTGAATGTCTGGTCTTTGACAATTGGATCTTTCAGCTTGAACCTTCTGACCACCTTTTCAATTCTGGGTGGGGATCCTGACCTCCCGTAGTGGGCAGGGAGGTACATGCTGTGTCTTCTATCCCCCCATACCCGTTTTCCAATTGTTTCCTGTCATTGTCTTGGAATGAGATTACTTAATTTTGTCCTGACCCTTGCCGAGGTTCCTTGGCTGGGAGGGAAACAGTCGAATGTATATTTTAGATTTGGGAGATTATATTTTTTTCCTTGTAAATCATCCCTCTGTTATGCATTGTATTATGTTTTGTTTACATATTATATTATATGATTGGTAAACATTTGAGTGTATTCCTCTTAGTTGGGACCTGTGCTTGTGTCTGGATGAGACTTTTGGGTGATCTCAAACTAAGTATTTTGACTGTGTGCTCTTGGAATCTACATCTGTTCCCTATTTGAACCAATTCCCCTTTGTCTTACCTTTTCTTTTGTGCTTTAATTGTAATTCTAGAACTTTTTACTATCCAATTTTCTTCCTTTTTACTGGCGCTGATATGACCTTAATGTGTTGCAAGCGCCGTAAATCCCTTAAAAACAAAAACAAAACGAACCTTTTCAATTAATTTTTTTTTTCTTTTTTTTTCCTTTTCATTATTTGATTATTGAGAGACTGATATGTTGAAATTTACTTACTGTTGGTGTTCTCTCGCCATCCAGGTTCCGAAGAGCTGGGCAGTAGTGAAGAGAGTGGAAAAGACTGGGATGAACTGGAGGAAGAAGCTAGACGAGGTAAGTGATGACCAGATGAAACTTGACAGGTCGGCCAAGTATAGAATAGAGACATACTTGTAATATTCTAGTGATTGATTGAATTTAGCCTTGATTACAAAATGATTAAAACTAGGTTACAAAAAGATTGCTGCTATTAATTGTTCCCGAATTTAGGAAATTACCGACTTATGAGGATAGCTGCTTTTGTTACCAAATCATTCAAATTATACTCCCCCCCCCCCACCACCACCACCACCACCACCACCAAATGTCATTACTCATTCTAAACATTTCAACAAAACCATTCTTAGAATTTATTTCCTAAACAATGCTTTTAATTGGTCTTCTCGGTTTTCTGCCTATCCTGAATTTTACCTTTTTGAGAAATGACCATATATGAAGTAGAGTTGGCATGTAAATTGCAGATTCTTTATTTTACAAAGCCTTATGTGACTTCCCAAACCATGGAAAATGACACATTATTTGTCAAAATCGGAAAATAAATAAAAAAAGTTTTGGGTTTTTAAAGTTTCAAAGAAACCTGATTTTTTGATGATTTGTGAAGAAAAATAAATCTTGTTTAGGGGAAGAAAAAATTAGGTTTTGTTGACATAGATGGCACTTTGCGTTGAAACAAACTATCGAGTCCAATTTTTGATATCATAAAATTCAAAGGCTGCTGATTTTAATGGTATAAAATTTTCTACCAACAATTTAAATTCAAGATGAAGTGAAACTGTTCAAATAGGCCTCATTTTTTATGATTTGTGGAAAAATATAGGCTTTGATTACACACATCCTGCTTTGCATTGCCACAAGCTAGCAGGCTCAATTTCTGATATTATAATCTTCAATTGCTGCTGATTTCAATAGTATTAAGTTTCTAACCAATAGATTCAAAAGAAAGAGAGACTGTTCAAACAGACCTCATTTTTGATGATTTGTAAAGGAAAATTCATCTGCTGAACAGCAGTAGCGTAGGATACCTAGTGAGAAGAAGAGAATCACTCATCTGAGCTGATTTAAACTAAAAAAGAAAACAAAAAAAAAAAAACTAAACAACAAACGCAATGATAACAAGCAGTTGATGATGCTATAAAAACTCCCCCCAGAATTTAAGAAAACAAACAATGTATTTGAAGTTATAAAACTGGGATCTTATTTGCTCAACAATGAGATTTGATTTATATGAATTCTTTAAACTTCCTCCAGCTGACAAAGAGAAGGATGAGGAGGATGTGACCACAAGTCTCCCGCCCAAGCACCACCGTCACCACCACAGTAGCAAGAGTAGCAGCAAGAGCGGCAGTGGTGGCAAGAGTAGTGGCAGCAGTAAAAGCCACCATAGTAGCAGTAAAAGCCACCATAGTAGCAGTAAAGGCCACCACAGTAGCAGCAGCAAAAGCCACAACAGCAGCAGCAGTCATAACGACAAGAAGAGAAAAAGAGAGGACAGCAGTGGTGACAGGGGAAAACACGGCAGTAGCAGTCAGAAAAACAAGAAAGGGAGACGTTAGTGAGGGCGATGGCGACCATTATAATATCTCACCTGTCTCTAGGTACTATAAAATCTGAATGCACAGGTTTTATTATTTCTTGGCCAAAATTAAAATCTGCCCCATACCTACTCCCCTATGGGTTCATATTTTCATAACAGATCAAAATAGCAAAGAAATATGGGTTAAATCATATTTTTGCTGTACTGAATTTCAAGCGGGTGGTTGGATGGGAGCATCACCCTTGAATCATATACCTATGATGTCCGCATGGGTGTACGATCCGATAGTGATGTCGTTTCTTCTTCTCTTTACTAGCCTATCCTGCTTCTTTGGTTTGTGATTGTATTTTTGACAGGGATATTTTTTTTCCTGTAAATCTTCTGCCTGTTTGTTCTTGGTTATTTATAATTTAGCTTATGATATCTTTAGGTTATGATTTTGATTGACATTTGTACTATTTTTGTTAGATTGCTTGTTTTTTGTTTCAGCGGTCTCTCATATAACCTCAATTGTGTTGGAAGAGACCTAAAGCAACAAACAAAAAAAAAAATTCAAGAGTGAATATGTTTCAGAGTGAAGCAACACTACAAACTATTCTAGGGCATTAGCAACCAGAGTAAAAAGCTCTGAAACCAAATTCGGGCCATTTGGTATAATGAAGCAATATTACCAGGAATTAGAAAGAAATCAATTCCTAACTCAGAGATGAGCATTATACTGCCGTACTCTAGAAAAACCCATATTAAAAAATTTGGCCAGAAAACTCGTCCTTCAAATATAGATCGATTTAAATGACCCCTCATCTTGGCAAAAACTCTCAAACCTGGGACTTCACCAAGATGAGAAGATGAGGGTCATTTAAATCGATCGATATTTGAAGGACGAGTTTTCTGGCCAAATTTTTTAATATGGGTTTTTCAAGAGTACTGCAGTATAATATAGTGGTCCATTTTAATTGTGTTTTCTTTCATATTTTAAGATAAATGGATCACATTTTGAATTTTAATCTGGAATGGAGTCACAAAATATTAATTTTGGGCCTTGGTTATAACGTCAACATACATGGAAAGATTTAGAAATGATACATTTTATTTTGCATCTTTTGTTGTTGACACAGATTTTTTCTTGAAATTCTGATTTTTTTTCTTATTTTTATATTAATTTTTCTTTCTTATAGAACAGAATATACAATTATATTTGTTTGTTATGGCAGGTTTGATTTCTTGGTCGCTGTGCTGGTTTAGAAAATTTATCAAAGTAAGGGTAGGAAGGGGAGATGGGATGTGTGAATGTTAATTGGACAGTATATTACATTTGAGTTGTAAAGGATTTGATTACACATGAAGCATTTGGATCCGAGGAGCTGCAGTGAGTCTCAAGTTTTGAAAGTATCATAAGAATAATTCACCACTTGATCAAATTTTGAATATTGACCACAGATTCATGTTTTATAGATTGATAAGCAAGGCTATTTTTTGTTCAAGGAGATTTTTGTTTCAGACTGATTGAATTGCAACAAGCAAATAGTAGACATTGTAATATTTCAAAATTAAAATCAGGAAGAAATCTGAATTAACGTTTTTTTAAAGTGTAAATAAAGTTCTGGATTTGGAGCAATTTTATAGTTTTTCCCACTCTTTGTTTTCCTTTATCGCTGTTGTTGGAAGGACTGTCAATTGTTTGGGGCTTTTTTTTTCTCGTGTTTTATTTTCTTTTTCTTAATTTGATATTGTAAAATTTCAATTTCTTTTCCTTTTGTCTTTCTTTACTATTTTACTTTTTCTTTTATTGTTAATTTCTTGATCACCAAATAAAAGTTCTTAAATGTCAATGAAACACGCTTTGATCAAATAGCCTTATTTTAATATGAGACATCTGGAAATTACAATCTGATAAGGGCAAAACGTTTTTGAGTAAAATACAAAATATTTAATTTAACTCAAAGATTATCCCTGCTGTTAAAATGTTATAAAATATTTCATCCATTCTTAGTATTTGCTTGTCAGTCTTATCTTATCACGAAGTAAATCTTGAATTGTGTGCATGTGCTCTCCATATAATGAGATCAATTTATTTTGATTCAAGAAAAGATTTGTCTCGTTGAGGCTGGAACAAGTTCTTACAAATGATCAACAGGACTGCATTACCGTTTTTCAAGAGATGCAACTTTCATCTAAATAAGGCTTTTATAGTCTTAGAGTAGAATATTTTTAATCTTATCATATTTTCCTTGGCACTGATATAACGTGTCTTTAAACATAGTCTGAATCCTCAACCCTTTAAATCAATATCTGTTATCAATCAGGAAGACATAAGCTTAAGAACGTAAATTACAATGTGACAACAAGATGAAAATATATCTGTGGTTCTATAGTTTGAAATATGGGACATCAATATCCACTGCCTTGTTACCATTCATGTTTTATTTTCATGAATAAAAATCATGTTCATTCCTCTTCTTGTCGTATTCGTAGAATCTAAACTGTAAATGTAAAATTTTTATTGTAGGATGTTGATTGATTGAAAAGAAATCAAGATGAGGTCATTGCCTTTTCTCTGCATTAGAAAAATAAACAAAAAGATCTCAACCTTATCAACATTTTGTTCAAACGATCATGTCTTATTTTTTTTGGACACAATTGGATAATCAACATGGTTGAAATTAAATAAACTTGTTTTCTGTTTAACAAACTTTAATTGTTTTTAAAAATTTGCTTATTTCGACTAGAGGTAATTCTCCCCTTAGCGAGTGGTTGGTGGGATTGGGTCTTCCATCCTTCTTAACCACTGTCCTTTTCTCTGGCTTTCTGTTCTTGTTTTGGATTGAGATCACTGGATGGAGACTTTTCTGTGAGAGAAATAGTTGTATGTGAGTTTGTATGTTTTTATGTTAAATGTGACGTTTTTTCTTATTAAATGATCTCACTGAGTTACTGTGTGTGTGTGTGTATAATATATATATATATATATATATATATATATATTATATATATATATAATATATATATATATATATATATATATATATATATATATATATATTAATATATAATATATATATTATATATATATATATATATATTAATTAGGGACCATTTTGAGCCTCTCCTCTTTTGACGAGGATCCCATGCCATAGTCTATAATACTGTTGGGGTTTACTTTTAGCGTTTCCCCTTTAACCTACTTTTTCAAAGAAGCCTGCGATCAAGGCAATGAACTAATTATTGTCCTCTGTGAGTTGTTTATTATCGTGCTTTTCTTGATTGAAGGAATGATCTAAAATGTTGCACAAACTATTAAACCGCCAAAAAAAAAAAAAAATCTCCTTTAGTTATAGATTCTGTATTAGTCCAAACCTTTGCTATTTCCTTTATGAGTGATACTTTTAATATCAAAATAGGCTCATTGTTACCTATTTGAACCCACCCCCTTTGTCTTACTTTTTCTTTGGCTCTTTTAACTTCAGACCTACAACTTTTCCTCTAGCATCTTCCTTTTTACTGGAGCTGAAATGATCACAAGCTGGGTGGGGTTCCTGACCTCCCATAGTGGGCAGGGGGTACATGCTGTGTCTTCTATCCCCTTATATCTGTTTTTCAACATGCTTTCTGTCTTTGTCTTGGAATGAGATTACTTGGTTTTGTCCTGGCCCTGGCTGGAGTCCTAGCTGGGAGGGAAACAGTCAAATGCATAGTTATTGTTTTGGGAGATGATATTTTTTTCCTTGTAAATCATCTCTCTGATGTGTATTATTATATTTATTTTGAATTTATAATGTAAGCATTTGAGTGTATTT
Source organism: Berghia stephanieae (assembly GCF_034508935.2). Taxonomy (NCBI): domain Eukaryota; kingdom Metazoa; phylum Mollusca; class Gastropoda; order Nudibranchia; family Aeolidiidae; genus Berghia; species Berghia stephanieae. The sequence goes on along the minus strand of NC_088366.1, from coordinate 16,507,282 downwards.
CTCTTTGTTGGATTTTGTGCTTGTGTCCGGATGAGACTTATAGGTGGTCTCAAACTAAGTACTTTGATAGTGTGCTCTTGGAATCTACATCTGATCCCTATTTGTTCCCAGTTCCCCTATGTCTTACTTTGTCTTGTGTGCTTTATTTGTAATTCTAGAACTTTTTACGATCCTATTTTCTTCCTTTTTACTGGCGCTGATATAACATGAATGTGTTGCAAGCGCCGTAAAACCCTTAAAACACAAAACAAATGATCACAAGTGTTGGTAGCACAGTAAAATCCCCCAGAAATATATATTTCCTCTAACCCCTTATATCATTAAAACTTGTCCGTCCGTTACACATGGCATGGCTTTGTGTCCATTTGGGTGTCATACATTTGGGCCTTGCGTGAAGTCTTTTGCTATTGGGAAACTAGACATATTTATCTATTTATGCGAGAATTTTTTTTTTCATTTGTAGATCATATCTGTGTGGTTTATCATTTTACTTATTGTGATGTATTATGTAAGTATGTATATGTAGACCCCTCTTACTCTTAGCAGTGTGTCTGGCTGGGACCTGGAGGCAGCCCAAATTGGACACCGATAAATTGCTCTTGAAATTTAACACTGTCCCCTGTCTGAACTCGTAATGGTTTGTCTCACTGTTTCAGATTCTTTAGTGGTTGTAAGTGCAGACCTGTAATACAGAAAAGTGAGTAGAGCAGGCACTTATGTTGATAATCAAAAGAAATGAAGTGAGTAGGAAAGTGCCAGAAGACAACAGAGAATAAAAACTTCGCAGCGGCGATGGGGGCTCGAACCCTCGACCTTACTGGTATAACAACTCCGCCTGGCCGGGAGATCGGACCGAGGCGGTGTTGTCATACCGGTAAGGTCGCGGGTTTGAGCACCCATTGCCGCTGCAAAGTTTTTATTCTCTGTTGTCTTCTGGCACGTCCACTTTCTTACATACATTTGTATCTCGTCCGCGCAAGTTTTTCAGGCTTTTTTAAATTTGTCTGGTGGCATCCCTGAATACTTGAGACCTCTAATACTACTATAACTTTCCCATCATCTGCTTTTTACTGGCACTGAAATGGCTTAAAAGCGTTGCAAACACTTGGAAATCGCTGAAAGGGAGGGGCAGGTTAAACATTCTTACCTTCAAGGTATGCTTGTTTTGGGGGTGGAAGGGGAGGGGGGATGATACAATGCTTGCTGTCTCCTATTTCCTTTATAGGCTTATAGATCTTTTGTCTCCAAGTGAATTTCTAGGAATTAGAGCAGATAATGTTGGTTTCCCCTGTACTGATTGAATTGCATCAGTCCACACCCTGGCAATCTTAGAAAATTATGTATATTATTTTAACAGACCTGTGCGTTGTCAACTTTCCTTTTCCATAGCGCTGAAATGTTCACAAAATACCAAAAGCCAAGCCAAGTTAACAGAAACAGAACCAAAAGAAGAAATACTGTGGTGGTCTGATATTCTCCTCCCCCTTGCCCTGCTGTCCAACCTTTATGCCTTTCATCTTTTGCTCCTTCTCTATTGCTAGAATTTGTATCCTTGTTCGGGAGTGGGGCTGGCTTTGCCCTGGTCCTGCCTGGTATCTTTTGCTGAGAGTGAGTCAGAATTTCTTTTTGTGAGATATTTTTAATCACATGTAAAGGATCTTTTTACAGTGTCTTCGTGTAGTTGTTAGTTCTTACTTCACTATTTTCAATGCTACAATTTGAGAATATCCTCGGATGGAGTATTTTTGACCTACTATTGTGGATGGGCAGGTAACTATTGCCAAGATCCGATCCTGTGCTTGTGCCAAGGTGGTGCTTGTAATATGAGCTATAGAATACAGCACTCTTTGGATTCTCTCAAGCAGAATTTTTTACGCTCTGAAATATGACACACCGGAGCTGGGTGACTGAATTTAACCCCTTCCTTGCCACCCATAAGAAAATCGTCACATTTGTTAGGATGCAGCCAACATGTTTGTCATTCTAATTTCTTTTGTACATCATAATATTTGCTATAATAGTTAAAGTATATTAACAGTGTGTTGAAGAGCTCGTTTAGCAGAAAGAAATATGTATAGCAAGAACTAATAGATTTTATGTTTGAGTGAAATAAATCTATTTTTGTATAGGTTGGGTGGGAAGTTTTTTTGGGAAAATCCGGAAAATGGCCCGTAAGGAGAGAGTTTAACAAAATGATACAGTAGGTACACGTTAGGTATAGGTACGTATTACAGAACAGTTTGTAACATGCGGTGTCATAAAAACCTTGATACAGCCAGGGTAATCATTTTTTTTAATAAGTCCTGCGACTCGTCACAAAAAACAAATGAAAATACTTTAGCTTATATATAGCGCAATATCCACAAAACGTGCTCTAAGTGCTTTACAAAGAGCAATAGGAACACGTAATGGTGTTATTATGTAATTGGTGATAATATTACAATTACAATTAAATCTAGACATCGTCAAGGTGTGAGCGAGTTTGGATGGGTTGGGTTGGATGGAGTAGATACGCTCTGTCAGCATTTACCAGCAATTTCATGTCCGAGAAGAGGAGGAAGAACCACAACAGCCTTTGTCCTCCCATAATTAATTGTTGAAAAGTGCTGACTTCATTTGCCTGTTCATGGATTATAACTGCATGACATCAGAAAGACCAGAATCAGAAGCAGTCCTCGATTAAGGACTTGGTCGAAAATTAATTGAAATTGAGCAATAGTGTGTGTGGCATATATATATATATATATATATATATATATATATATATATATATATATATATATATATATATATATATATATATATATATATATATATATATACATACATGTGTGTGTGTGTGTGTGTGTGTGTGTGTTTGCATGCTGAACTTAGGGGGAATCGCGAAGCATGTTTGACGAGCGTCTTACGCACACCAACCATCACTCAATCTGGTTAAATTGTAAAAACAATTAAGGATGGGGAAGGTGGGGCCCGAGCATTATCATTTATCACATTGATGTTATTGTGTGCGAGCAATCCCCTCTCTCTTTAGCCTGCTATGGGTAAGAGTGTGAGGGTGTTAAGCAGGCGTGCCCACCCTGGGACATTTTACGAATAAAAACTCAGATGATGAGGATGATTATGACGATGACGTCAAAGATGATGATGATGATGATTGTGGTGTTGTTGTTGGTGGTAGTGGAGCTGATGTTAAATGTGATGACGGTGGTGGTGATGGTGATAGCCGTTGATTGGTGGTTTGAGTATTCTTTTTTTCTGATTTATTAAGTATACTACAAACCAGTGATTATCAGGTGTGTACATTGTAAAAATTCAGTGACACACCAAATAGTCGACACGATGTCATATGAAAGACTTAACAATCTTAACCACTGAATTCGTTAAGATTTCTTATTTAACGGTGGGCTGGGCCGATACAGTTGTTTACTTGTTATTGTGACAGTGGGATGTATTGAACGGTGGGATGGGCGGATAACATTATTTACATAATAATGTGAACCGTGCGTGTGCCTGGCTTAGACTGGGAAAAACACGTTTTTTGTTTTGCCCAGTTCAAATACAGACATATCAAAACAACCAACGCCCAAATATTTTAAACCTTAATCTTGCTTTAGAGACTATTGAAAGTATTGAACGGTAGGCTGGGCTGATAAAATTGTTTACATGACATTGTGACACTTAGGCATGCCTGGCGTACAACTGATATGAGACATGTAACGGTTGCACAGTTTTGTTTGTTAACAAGCAAATGCCAAGCACGTCTGCCACGATTGAAATGTGTAGCACGCCCAACCCAAACACACAATGAATTGAATGTAATTGTGAGGTTATGATTAACATCTATTTTATATTTTGATATAAAAAACGTGTAAAGACGAGCATACATGACAGTGCAACGCCATATCATATGTTGTACTCGTGGTAGGGATGATGATGTGGTGGTAGTGGTTGTGTGAGTGTGAATGATGACGGGTGTGCTATTATTGGTGGTTCGTATAACAGGCAGGCCTACCATAATTTCAAATTTCAGGGACATTTTAGGATAAAACCTCAAATTTTAGGAACAATACATTGCGCAATAGTAATGTCTTAAAATACAGTCAAACGTCTATTATCAAGAGCGTAATAATATGGTTACAATGGTGCTAGAGGTTATTATAAGATGTGTAGTTACTAATCTGCTTGCAACAAAAGAGGTATCCTCACTCACTGTTTTAATAATATATATTGCTTGGATTACTCATCAAGATAACACGACCACTGGTGAGAATGACTGACCACAAAAAGGATATTTTCCTGTGAGAGATGATAGCTAACCGATTTCCGAATTATAATTGTGTTAAGTGAGTAGTGATAGTGATTTTAGAAAAGTACCGGATTCATATGTATTGACGTCGTGTGCTGAATGTGTAATCCACAATAGAACCACGATGGCCGACATTGCTGAGCGACGTGACATCCGACTATTGAATCCAATTGAACAAGACAAGACACACGAAACGCGACACCGGTGAAAACTCTTCGTAATTTTGTAAAAGATGACCGATAAAAGGAAATTGAATTGTCTCACTCTCGAGTCTTGACAGAGTTCACAATAACGGAGTGTTTAGAGTATGGTGTCTCGGAGTTATAGCGCTATATAAGTTTATTATTATTATTATTATTATTATTATTATTATTATTATTATTATTATTATTATTATTATTATTATTATTATTATTATTATTATTATTATTATTATTATTATTATTATGACTTATATCAAGACCACCCACATTTACCTCCCTCATATCCTTTGAAAAATACTCAACACGGAAAACTCGAAAACACGGAAATCTCAAACAAATAGGCCTGGTCCCGACTTGTTCGAGATTTCCGTGCTCGAGTGGAGCTTCACAAAACATAACTGGCAAGGGTTTCCCCATTTCTTGTCTTATTGTCTTTTTCTTCACAGTATGAAACGACAAAAAAAAAAAAAAAAAAAAGAAAGGAAAAACAAACATGAATACTTATGAAAGATAAAATAGATCTTTTTTTCTTTTCTTGGTTAAATCCAACAGTCCACAATGAATGAAAAGACGGGTGGTTGGATGGGAGCATCACCTTGAATCATATACCTATGATGTTCGCATGGGTGTACGATCCGATAGTGATGTCGTTTCTTCTTCTCTTTACTAGTCTATCCTGCTTCTTTGGTTTGTGATTGTATTTTTGACAGGGGATATTTATTTTCTCTGTAAATCTTCTGCCTGTTTGTTCTTGGTTATTTATAATTTAGCTTATGATATCTTTAGGTTATGATTTTGATTTACATTTGTACTATTTTTGTTAGATTGCTTGTTTTTTTTTGTTTCAGCGGTCTCTCATATAACCACAATTGTGTTGGAAGAGACCTTAAGCAACAAACAAACAATGAATGAAAAACAGTCCAGGTTTAACCAACGGGATAGCTGATAAGGGAAGTAAGGCAGGAAATAATACTTGAAGAACAGGGTATGTATTGGTTACCTCCCGTGAACATCTGATTTCGGCAAACTTTTTTTGGCTTCTCTCGAGAGCATGCAAGAATCCAGCGAGTGCCGTAAAGAGAAATATCCACATAATGTGCTCAAAGCGCTTTACAAAGGGTAACAACACCTAATTTATTATGCAGAATAACATGGTATCGTTAAAGTGCTCTAGCAATTTTTTATATATAAAGAGATAATGCTATTACTGGCGGCCACGTGCTCTTTTTACAACTGGTTATGATGAGAAAATGCAAGCTTAAGAGTCTTTTAATGGAATCGAACCGGGAACCAACAGGTCACAAGCTAGATGTAATACAATGGAATCCTGATAATACCAACACGTCAGACCGAAAAGATAGATTGGCGTTATCCATTATCTATGGAACACACTATGAGAAATTATTTTGACCAATAAGAGGTGTTTGCTTTATGCGTATTCCACTGTGGCACTACGCCACAAGAGGCCTCGGAAAAACAGATGGATTGATTGCTCTTTCCTCTCTTCTCTGTTTATCTTAACTTGTCATCTATGTATGTCTTGCTTTATTATTATTATTATCATTATTATTATTATTATTATTATTATTATTATTATTATTATTATTATTATTATTATTATTATTATTATTATTATTATTATTATTATTATTATTATTATTATCATTATTATTATTATTATTATTATTATTATTATTATTATTATTATTATTATTATTATATTATTATTTGTTATTACTATTATTACTGGGGAGGGGGGGGGGGTTGTTAGGTAGGGGACGCTAAAATATCAGTTTACTTTATTTTGACTATCCTGCCATCTTACCTCTTTCGATGCACCGATAAAAGCTTTAAACTGCCTCGAGAGTTGTTAATCCAATATTTAAAAAATCATTAAAAAAATTATGTTAATCCTTTCAGAGCGGACTGGAAGGGATAAAACAAACGATCCCCCCCTCCCTCTAAAACAAAACAAAACAAAACGAAGTAAAACGAAGTAAAAACAAAACAAAACAAACAAAAAATAAACCCCTTCCCCAGCCCCCCCCCCCCCAAAAAAAAAAAAAAAAAAAAAAGAAATCCAAGAAAAAGATCAAACAAAACGCAACAACTAAAAACAAACCAGTGATAAAATAACAACAACAAAAAACGAAACAGACAAACAAAATTGAAAAATAACAACCACGAAAAAGACAAAATTAAAAAAAAAAAATAAAAATCAAACAAACAAAACGAAACAAAGATAAGAGAAGATAATATATACTTTATCGATCCCGAATTGAAATGATCATAATGAATCATAATGTTACACATCATTCATCGTTATAATAGTAGCACAGATTTATACACTATCATTATCATGAATTAATTGATAAAAATACGAAGCTAATTTAAGAAAAAATAAACATAAATATAATAACATATATACATAAAATATATATACTGTTATAGAAGGGATCTACAGCAGGTACAAGCAAAGCTATAACAATCGGACATGAAGGTAGAATTAATAGAATAGATTGTAATAATGGATTTGTAATGTAAACAGAATTTTGAAAATAGATTGGAAAGGATTGCACATATGGCCAGAACAGGTTGATAACAAGTAAAAGTAAAACATGGCATTTGAATAAATTAAAAATAAATAAATAATGCGAATAAAGAAAAAAAAAAAAGAACAAACAAAATACAACCCCCCCCCCCTCATCCACCCCCCCCCTAACAAAACAAACAAACATGACCCCCCCCCACAAAAAAAACAACAAAAAAAACAAAAAAACAAAACAAAACAGAAACAACATAAATCTAAATATTCATTATTTCTTTAAAATTAATTATTTGTCTCATATTGTTTTCAGAAACTACCAGTAATAAATATGATGATAACGACGAGGTCGTAGTTTAGACCGTTTCAATGTGATATCTTGCATGGGTGCACCAGGCACTATACATTTCATAGAAACAAAAACAACTCTCAAATGAAAGTTACAAACTAAAAGTAAAGCAACAAATCGAAAATAAAAGCGTCTAATTTTACTAATTGTTCCCATTTGTTCAAAGAAACTCGGTTGCTGAGTGAGGACGTAGTCGAGTCTAATCCATTTCCGTGTGCAACCTGCACGAGTGCAGATTCAGGAGCTGGCATCATCTAAAAGGGCCTCAAGCTAGCATTCAACCTCTACTAAAGACAAAACAAACGAAAGATGGGTGCAGATCGGTGCGAGAGGCTGGGGAAACAAAAAACCAAAAACCAGAAGACCCTTGGGATACTTTAATGTACGTACTCGTTGTATTGCGTAGGACCCAGGTCGCACCAAAAGCTGCGTGGACTGATAGTGATAGAGCCTAGTACTCCCCCCCCACCCCTAAATATAACGTCACAGAGTATGGGTAAATAACTTGCCTAAACTAATAAATAAAAATATTTTAACCCCCCCCCCCCCCCCCCCAAACAACTTGGGTAAAAATAAAAAACCCAAACTAGCAAAGCAAATAGATTTTTTGTTTAAATTAAAAATAATCTTAAAACAGGAAAGAGATGTATTTAGTTGTACAATTAATGCTGCTAAAACGTCTTCACTGTTCACTTTCTTTTGGCGATCAGTGCCGAACTCTGTGGTGTAACTGTTTAAGCAGAAGCAGAGACACGAAGCATGCTTCGCGGTATGGGACCTGTAGAAGAAACACGAAAATTATTCTCTCTCTCTCTCTCTCTCTCTCTCTCTCTCTCTCTCTCTCTCTCTCTCTCGCTCTCTCTCTCACTCTCTCTCTCTTTTTTTTTTTAACTTTTAAAAATTCTTTTTTGCTCCCTTACTTTTCTTACTCTCTCTACTTTCCTCCCATTACCCTCTCGTCTTCCTTCACAATCCTGATAAAAAAGTAAAAGTAAAACATGGCATTTGAATATATAAATAAATAATAAATAATGTCACAGGTACACACACACACACACACACACACACACACACTCTCTCTCTCTCACTCTCTCACAAACACTCTCACAAACACCCACACACCTCCTTTTACCCTCTCTTCATCTTTCAGACACACGCAACACACACACACAAACACACACACACTCACACTCTCTCTCAAACACACATACACACACACACCCTCTCTCTCTCTCTCTCTCTCTCTCTCTCTCTCACACACACACACACACACAAACACTCTCACACCCCACACACCTGTGTTAACAGTATCAGTGGGGCTGATTGTTTTCGATGACAGGTATATAACTGGCTACGACCGGACCCATCCGCATCCCCTTACTGAGCTCAATAGGGTTCCTAATCCTTATGATGAATCAGAATCTATGAGTTTATTCAATCTATACCATCGATCACGTCACCTCAGCATAAATAATCGGCATAAACATGGCTGCCATACACACTGATAAAGCATCCTTTCTCCATTATGTCCAACAAATTTATTTCAAATTTCAATAATATATCAAGAGAACCCCCAACTTAAAAAAAAAATACAAATAACAAATTATAAACAAATAAACAAACGAAACAAAACAAAACGAAACAACCCCCCCCCCCCGAAAAAAAAAACAAAGCAAAAAAGAAAACAAAATAAATAAAAAACAAACAACAACAAAGAACAAAACCAAAAAAGAAAACATAAAAAAAAAGAAAAAAAAAGAAACCCAACCCCCCCCCCCCCCCCCAAATTAAAGCTCTTGTAAACAATCAAACAATATGACAGTCGGACACTGATAAAGCATCTTAACTCCATTTTGTCAGAAAACTTATGTCATAATATATCGATATGATATCAAGATGAAACTCGACAAAATACAGCAAACAAATAAACAAAACAACATTTTAAAAAAATCAACAAAGCAAGATAAAACAAAATTAAAAAAAAAAAACACAACAACAAACACATCAAAACAAAACACCCAAACAAGACCTTGGGCCTTCAGGCCTGAAGAAGAGTGTCATACCACAAGACCACACGGCCGCGCACAGAGGAAAGAGGAACGGGGTGGGTGTGGGGGTCGTCCATTGGTCCACGGACTTAAACTCTGTCAAATTCACAACAGTAAAGTTCTGATGTTTAGAAATACATTATAACGAAGAACATTAAAATTTCGAATTCAGAATATTCTTCTTGTTAATTATAACAAATAAATTGAGCTTTTTTTTTTGAAAGAAATTGATCTTTTCAAGCGCAATATCCACTAAACGTGCTCAAAGCGCTTTACAAGAGGTCCCTGGCCAACAGCAACATTTAACATTTAGGACGGGACATGACGCCTGTTAGGCGATATTACAATTTTTTTTTCGGACTGATACACCGCTGTTAACGGCCATGTACTCATTTTAGACCTGAGTACGACTAGAGAATGTGAGTAAAGAGCCTTCTCCTAGGACTCAACTATGCTCCGAGCGAGGCTCGAACCCAGGACGTTCCGATCCGAAAGCGAGTGTCTCAGCCACAAGACCCCATAGCCCCGCATAGGGGAAAGAGGAGGGGGGGGGGGGGATCGGACTTTAAACTCTGTCAAATTCACGACGATAGAGTTCTCATGTTTACTGTTTAGAAATACATAATGAAGAATATTAACATTTCGAATTCAGAATCTTCTCCTTCTTGTAAATTAGAACAAATACATTTTAGAAGCGAAACGTGTACTTCAATAATTGAATAAAAGAATGAGCTTTCAGCTTTTTTTCAATTTAAACATGCGACGTGTAAATAACAAGGGACGATACGAAATTGTGACCCTTCGTCTCGAAACGGTTTTATGCCGGGATGAATTGGGCCCCGAAAAGTGACTTTATAATTAAAGTGATAGTAAATACCAATTTTTGGGCTTTTGCACTGTGAAAAATTGTCTTCATTCTCTTACATAACAAATCGAAACAAACCCCAAGTTTCATGTTTTTGTCAATAAATTCCATTTTTTACACCCCGAGTCATCCCGATATAGTACCGTTTAGAGACGATGGGTCACAATTACGGTCCACAAATCAATAACCCTGAAAGCTTCATAATAATATGTCAACGTGACCGATGTCATGATGAGGTAAAATTACCAGGATCAAACGAGACTCGCCTGGGAATTGAAGGTTGCTCTAGATAATATTATTTTACACGTTGACTCTAGTTGACTCTCGGCGTAAACAAGAGCTGAATAAGTTCAGTTTGTAGAAAACGTCTTTTGTAGTCAGAGTAATGATAAATAAAAAAATAATAATTGAGCTTTTATACAGCGCAATATCCACTAAACGTGTTCAAAGCGCTTTACAAGGGGTGCCTGGCCAAACAGTAACATTTAACATGTAGGACGGGACATGACGCCTGTTTGGCGATATTACAATTTTTTTTTCGGACAGAGACAACGTTGTTAGAGGCCAAAGACTCATTTTACACCTGAATACGGTGAGAGAATGTGAGTAAGAAGCCTTCTCCAAGGACTCAACTATGCGCCGAGCGAGGCTCGAACCCAGGACCGTCCAATCCGAAAGCGAGTGTCATACCACAAGACCGCATAGCCGCACAATTAAACGTTTATGAATAGACGGGGTTTCAAAAGCTCAGTTGGTAGAGCGCTCACTTTACATACAAAAGACCCGAGTTCGATCCCGGATGAAGCCTATATTTTTTTTCTGATCCCTTCCCCCTGTGTCCACCCAGTAGTAATTCGCTAGGCCTGATAGTGGGCGGTAAGTACATTGCGATAGACTCACAAAAAGGTAGACAGCAATTGCTATTGTTTATTTCACGCCATAGAAACCGGGATAAACTCCGGCTTTGAAACACTACCAGAACTAAGATCGTCACTATACAGCAATGTAAATGTTATTGCTCGACGCTCGAAGAAATAAATAACAACGTGAAATTGAAGGGTTTAAGCTTCAATTTAATGCACGAAAACTGATAAAATGGACGTTTCGGATTTCTCCTTTATTAACAAAACAGGATATGTGAAACACTACAGACGAATGAGATAATGTGGTAGTGGCGTTGTAACGATGAATAAATATTTATTGTTCTAATTTAATTTGTGCTTCCTTACAAAGGAGCATTCTATTTCCTGCCCATCAATGTTTTTGTTTATTCATCTTAACAACGCCGCTACCCTTATTGTCTCATTCGTTTGTAGTGTTTCATTCATCCTGGTTTGTTGATAAAAGGGAAAACCAAAACGTCAATTTTATATGTTTTCGTATATTAAATTGAAGCATAAACCCTTCAATTATTATTATTATTATTATTATTATTTTATATTATTATTATTATTATTATTATTATTATTATTATTATTATTATTATTATTATTATTATTATTATTATTATTATTATTATTATTATTATTATTTACATTATTATTATTATTATTATTATTATTATTATTATTTTATTATTATTATCATCATTACTATCAGTATTATTATCATCATTATTCCCACTATTTTATTTACTTTTTTCGCCTATTACAGGAGCTGTAACCTAACAATAATTGTCTATTTGGATAATAAGGATTATTATTATATTACATTAGTATAATTTCACATTGTTAATTATCACTATACAGTAAGAACCCGGGTTTTGTTTGAAGAATGATTGATCCATTTGAACACCCCCCCCCCCCCCCCCACACACACACAAACACACTTTAAATTTCCATCAAATGTTGTAGAATATTGACCAACGCATATATACACATATTTACAGGTCTGATGACCGAATAGGGAATGAGATTAGCGGACGAGTAGCGTCCCTTGATTGGACGTCACCCATAGTCTGTGACGTCACCGGCGGAAAAGTTATTAGAGAGAGAACGTCATGTTGGTTGTGCGCATGCGTCTCTCGTCCTCGCATACCCAACATGACGTTATCTCTCTACTAACTTTTCCGCCGGTGACGTCACAGACTATGGGTGACGTCCAATCAAGGGGCGCTACTCTTCCGCTAATCTCATTCCCTATTGATAGAATGCGCTTGGCCAAGGAGTTCACAACATTGCCATCCGGAAGTATAACGGACCAACACACAAACTCTGTGTAACCATGAACTTTTATAGTCTGGTTAATACAGTTTAGTGAGAACAACTCACAAACGCGGATGGCAAAAACAATAACAAAGGCCTGAGTGACGTCATCTTCGAACTATCTATACAATAATGGGCTTGATTTAACATTGTTGTAATTGAATGCATAATGCGTTGGTTTTTACAACAATGAGCCCATAACAGTTTAGGATATCCGATCTTCAAGCACGTTAGTGTCTGCCTAAACCGACGTGTACTTAACTGCATGTCTGAGAACCCAATTAACTATGAGCTCATTGTTGTAATGGGAATTTAGAAAAATAACGCAAAATATTGTCCATTACAAGAATTTTATATTAGCCAGACCTGCATATAATATGTACCCGTTGGCCTAAACCTACAAATAAAATAATTGAATTGAATATTTTTCTTTAAAAAGAAACTATTTTTTTTTACCTTTTTCATTAAAAAAAAATACATTTAGACCTATTTTGTATTTAGACAAGTAAGACAAATTTTGTGCGACGTGATTATCAAGTTGATGATTTTATTTTTTCAGATCTGAGAGGTTGTGTTCTGAAACTAGTTTTACAAGCATCGAGCATAATTAGAATCAAACGCTTTTGATCATGAAATGAAATGAAACGGAACACGAGCCATCGCTTCAATCTGATATAATGTCAGAATGAAACATACGGGGTGACTTGAGTTTAAAGTCATTATGATAACAATCAGGAAATGTATTTCTTTTTCAGGTCTAAGAAACAATATGCAATCGTTTCAATAAAAAAACAAACGATTTTCATATTAGATCTCAACGAGGAGGAGTTGATAGTGACGGTGATGGCAATGGTGGAGATGAAGATGATAATGATGGTGATGATGATGATGATGATGATGATGATGATGATGATGATGATGATGGTAATGATGATGATGATGATGATGATGATGATGATGATGATGATGATGATGATGGTGGTGGTGATGATGATGGTGGTGATGATGATGATAATGATGATAATGATAATGTTGATGATGATGATGATGACGCTGATGATGATGATGATGATGATGATGATGATGATGATGATGAAGAGGAGGAGGAGGGTGAGAAAGAAGAAGAAGAAGAAGAAGAAGAAGAAGAAGAAGAAGAAGAAGAAGAAGAAGTCGTAGTAGAAGTAGTAGTCGCAGTAGTAATAATAGTAGCAGTAGTAGTAGTCGTAGTAGTAATAGTAGTAGTAGTAGTAGTAGTAGTAGTAGTAGTAGTAGTAGTAGTAGTAGTATAGTAGTAGTAGTAGTAGTAGTAGTATAGTAGTAGTAGTAGTAGTAGTAGTAGTAGTAGTATAGTAGCAGTAGTAGTAGAAGTAGTAATAATAATAATAATAATAATAATAGTAGTAGTAGTAGTAGTAGTATAGATTAGTAGTAGTAGTAGTAGTAGTAGTAGTAGTAGTAAGTAGTAGTAGTAGTATGTAGTAGTAGTAGTAGTATAGTAGTAGTAGTAGTAGTAGTAGTAGTAGTAGTAGTAGTAGTAGTAGTAGTAGTAGTAGAAGAAGAAGAAGAAGAAGAAGAAGAAGAAGAAGAAGAAGAAGAAGAAGAAGAATACTTCCTCCAATCATTACACTAAGATTTGATATGGATACTCTCAGGATTCTGCAGTAGACACCATGATATTCATCCTATGCAAGCATACCCCATTTCAAGGTATCCTTTTCGATTGATACTTTAAAAGAAAAGAAAACAAACGTTTTCCCAGTGGTAATCAGCGATGGACAGAGAAAAGTACAGAGACTCGTCATTTATACTTGCTGAAGCATTGAGAGTTGTGTAATTTGATGTCTCCATTGAATTGAAGAAGATCAGCATATTATTTATTAAACTCTCCTGTTACTCTTTTTTTCATACACTCAATCAAAATCGAAACACACGAAGATGAAACACAGACGTTCAATAGATACAAACTTAAATGAAAAAAAAAATCCCAGCTATTCTTAGATTTGTATAAAATCATTTACCCCTCTTCCATCAGAAGAAAAACAAAAGCAAACAAATAAACAAAAACAAAACAAAACATCCCCCTAACCAAAAAGAGAACAAAACAAAACAATGAACAAAATATAACCCCCCCCCCAATAACCCTCCCCCTCCCCCCGAGAACCAATCTAAACCCATGGGATGGTAAAATAGAATAGATTTACAATTGATTGCCATCGGCGAAGGATCATGTTGCTTTTTTTATGATCCTTGGTGCCATTGTCACAAAACAATCAAGCAAACAAAAATAATCCCAAACAAAGGAAAAAAAAAAAGAACCAAGTCTTAATATCAATGATTTAGAAAATTATTTTCACTCTAGTATTTGTGTATTGCTAATACTACTAATACTACTAGTATTTGTATTGGTAATTTGTGTGCATTGTGAAGTAAATTTATAATGAGGATCATATTACTATAGATAGTTCGAAGATGACGTCACTCAGGTCTTTGTTTGTGTTTTTTGCCATCCGCGTTTATGAGTAATGCTCACTGAACTGCATTTACCCGACTCTAAACGTTCATGGATACACACAGTTTTGCAAGTTGGACCGATATACTTCCGGATGGCAATGTTATGAGCTTCTCAGCCAAGCGTATACTATCTATATGATATACACATTTTTATTTATGCATATTATATTATTTGTTGGAGCAATGTAAACCATTGAAAATTTTCAATATTTTTGGACAATAACGAATTATCCCCATATATACAATACTGTGCGTAACCTTGAACCATTTATAGTTTGATTGATATAGATAGAATGAAGTTGACGTCACTCGGGTCTTTGCTATTGTTTTTTGTCCTCCACGTTTATGAGTAATTCTCACTTAGCTGTATTATCCAGACTATAAAAGTTCATGGTTACACACAGTTTTGTGTTTTGGTCCGTTATACCTCCGTATGGCAATGTTGTGAGCTTCTTCGCCAAGCGCATACTATCTATAATTTAGTGAGAAGTAATCACCGAAATGACTGTCTAAAAAAAAAACAACAACAATATAACAAAGAGCTGAATGATTTCTAACACAACAACAAGCATCCCGTTCAGAGAACACATTTAAATCACGATAATCAGTCAAGGCTCTGCTATCATAGCCGGATCGTCGTCCAAAGTAAGAAGCGCGGGGTGAAAGACGTGAGTAAGAAATTGCAGGATAAGTTTGCCCGCGACTACAGAGGTATTGTGGAGTAAAAAAATGGTATTTTTGTACATTATGACGCGAGTAAAGTGTTACTCGTCTAGCGCGTGTAGTAGTCAGTCAGTGGTGAGCGAAGTACACAATAAATGCAACTGATCGCCTCCGCTGATGAATTTTTACTCACGCGGCGACGACGGAGGAGGATCAGAAACCGACTCATTCACTCACTCATTCAACAAGTAAATCCGGACATGCCAACATGTAACCTTTTGGTGAAGGCACTGCCATAATGTGGAGTAAATGAACCGTTTGATCATAAGTTGAATAAGTGCGACTCATTTTACTAATTTAAAAGGATTGGATAAGGAAATAATATGTTACTATCTATCTATATATCCGCTTTTTGCTTCATTTTTCTAAAGTGATTTTGTGTGCTTAATTCTCTCTGTGAGGACGTTTTCTACCTGTGCTTTTGGTTTATATTTAAATTGCACGTATAATCAACAGCCTCCTTTATACACCGGGAGTTTTGTCTCTGAAAACAGGTAAAAAAATCATTGTTATTTACAAAAGAAAGTTCTTGTTAATTCATTAAATCTACTGCCCGTCAATTCATTTTTATTTCTTTTCTTTTTTAATTTGCTTCTTTTTTTCTTCTTCCTTTTTAAAATTTGCATTGCGACTACCGTCAACTGTTTTGTTGTTGTTGTTGTTGTTGTTGTTATGGATTTCTATATTCCATCAAATGTCTGCTCCTTTGTTTGGCTGTCAGCCTCTCTTGTTATTTTTTTTAAAGGTCTGTCCATGGAGTTCTCTCTCTCTCTCTCTCTCTCTCTCTCTC
Organism: Berghia stephanieae; assembly: GCF_034508935.2. Taxonomy (NCBI): domain Eukaryota; kingdom Metazoa; phylum Mollusca; class Gastropoda; order Nudibranchia; family Aeolidiidae; genus Berghia; species Berghia stephanieae. Next base: position 16,490,735 of record NC_088366.1, on the reverse strand, counting down.
TCTCTCTATATATATATATATATATATATATATATATATATATATATATATATATGTATGCATATTTTGAGACGATTTGATATGCTGTGTAATAATAATAATAATAATAATAATAATAATAATAATCATAATAATAATAATAATAATGATAATGATGATGCTAATAATAATAATAATAATAATAATAATAATAATAAGATGATGGAGGATAGGAAGAAAAATAAGAAAGAAAGAAAGAACTTGAGAAAGAAAACAAAAGACAAACAAACAACAAACTATAATAAAATGAAAACATTCTGAAACTCATCTGCTTGAGTATTGTTTGTATTATTTCTCTTTGATTATATATATATATATATATATATATATATATATATATATATATATATATATATATATATATATATATATATAGAGAGAGGAGAGAGAGAGAGAGAGAGAGAGAGAGAGAGAGAGAGAGAGAGAGAGAGAGAGAGAGAGAGAAAGAGAAAGTGAGGAAAAGAACGATATATCTATATAGTGTATACTGAGAGAGAGAGATAGATAGATAGATATATTGATAGAGGTAGATAGCTAGATAGAAAGATAGCTAGATAGATAGACAGATAGATAGATAGATAGATAGATAGATAGATAGATAGATAGATCGAGGGAGAGAGAGAGAGAGAGAGAGAGAGAGAGAGAGAGAGAGAGAGAGAGAGAGAGAGAGAGAGAGAGAGAGAACGCGTGTTAAGACCTGAAAATTTAAAAGAAAGCGGTCAAAGTGTCCCTTCATTGAATATTTTTACATGCTTCAGATATGTATTTTTTTCCATGCTTCAGCTATCAATTGTTTTTATTCATGAATACAATGGGCCTCTCTTAAAAGTCTGAAATGCCCTGAAGGAGACAATGACAATACAACGAGCTTTTTCCAACAAACAACAGCATCACGCCATGGCTTTGTTTACAATTTAATCTATAATCATCTTTCACAAGTAGACCCGTGAAAAAAAAAATAACAAAAAAAAAAAAAAAAAAACAAAAAAAAAAAACGTGTATGAATGACATTTATGTCACGTGACGACACGCCTTTGTTTGGAATCGACTTGCATATTAATGCTATGCCTTTAGATAAAATGCTCATACCATCGTGCTGGTAAATATTACAATAATAATTCGCTCCATTGTTACACGTCGAGCACTATTCGTACCATATTTGTATCCAACACGATTCAATACATACATATATATATATATATATATATATATATATATATATATATATATATATTTATATATATATATATATACATACATATGTATGTGTGTGTGTATGTGTGGGTATGTCATGCGTAATGACGTGTCTATATTCAACAATAGTGGAATATGAGGACGATGGCTATTATCATCAAATGGAAACAATTAATTGTCTTGTTTATTTTTGTGGCACTTTGTGGTTTGTTTATTAATAATTACCAACGTTTTCTTTCACGATTAAAAAGAATGTTAATGAAGCAGAAATATTACAAAGATTGTTGGCGATCATTGATTATCTCACACAGACACACAATAAATAGCCCTTTCTCTTGGCAACGGGCATAAATGCTTTGTTTTATCAACAAAGGTGTACATATCCTTTAAACTTGGTATTCATACAATAACAATCGAGAATGTTTCAAATATTTAACCAATAAAATGATAGCAAACATGTCACATGACAAAAGGACATTATGACCTTCCTGAATGCACTGCATTGTGAAAAACAGACTTATTATCTCAAACCAGTGTCATGCCAGGGTGATAAGAAAAAAAGTAGTTCTTCAGAACCATTTGGCCCGTGGAGCCCGAGTTTATCCTGACACCTATAGCGTGAAACGAACAATAGCAATTGATTGCTATCCTTTAGATAGGACACTCTTCTATCGGAAAGTACTTTCCGCAAAACTAACAGACTCAACTTCCTATCCACTGCTGAGTGGACATGGGGAGTCCAAAAAAAAAAATCTGGAATGCATCCGGGATCGAACTTGGTCCCTTTGGATGTGAAGAGAGTGCTCTACCAACTGGACTATCGCCCCCCCCCCCCCCCAAGGTGATTTAGAGGCCAAGTGTGATCAATCTCTCACTATGTGTCTCAGCAAATTTAGATAATATTTTTTTTTTAAATGTCTTCCTTTAACTCACTCACCCCTAGAGTTTTTTGCTACTTTTCAAAATTGGAAGAAATGTATTAAAAATGAGCATGTGCATAGATAGTTTTACTCAACTTTCATTAACATGCAAAAACTAAAAACACTATCTTAGATACTGCGCCTATAGATAGTATGCAGATGACGTCACTCAGGCCTTTGTTATTGTTTTTGCCATCCGCGTTTGTGAGTTGTTCTCACTAAACTGTATTAACCAGACTATAAAAGATCATGGTTACAGAGTTTGTGTGTTGGTCCGTTATACTTCCGGATGGCAATGTTGTGAACTCCTTGGCCAAGCGCATTCTATCTATACTTTGTCTCAGAAAAATAAAATAAATAGGCATGGGGTAAAAGTAACCCAGGTAAACTACGGATATAGTCGTTGTTAGGGTTGAGTGAGTTATGGTCTCCAAACTGGGCTATAAAAGCTTGTTGAGCTATCTCACATTACACAAAAGGGTTTGTGTCTTACTTTTGTATACCGAAATAGACGGAGAGAAAAATGATGTATTTTAAATTTAGATTGATTTTGCAAAATTTGGTGATGGATTGTGGGTAAATGACTTATGGGCATAAAATGTTTGACTTTTCCTTCAAAGATTGCGAAGGAACATTAACCTATACATTTTATTTGTAAGCTCTCTATAATAATTCTACCAGAAAAATGATAACATAAATTTATATCACAAAGAGCTTTGTATGGGATTTTGGAAGAATTGCTCGAGAGCAAAATTCTTTAAAATCGAGATTTAACATTTTTTTTTTACATGAAAGAGGAGGAGGAGGAGGAGGAGGAGGGGAAAGGCAAGAAGACAAAAAAGAGGCAGATGACGATAATAATGACGACAATGATGGTGATGATGATGATGATGATGATGATGATGATGATGATGATGATGATGATGATGATGAGGATGACAATGATGTATAAGATAAAAAAAAAGAAAGAAAAGTGTACAATTCTCACAAAATCAAACAATTCATTAAAACAAACCACAGCAGTTAGATATCATGACCGGTGCCGTGTGGAAAGGTCATTGTAAGCTTTCTTTATCCACCTATCCACCTATCGAGGGACTGAATTTGATAGATAATGCATTCTTGTAATGCCTCAAAGAAAAAAAAAAAAAAGAAGCTAAATTCTGGCGTCTCTGGTCATTTTAACTGTAATATCAATTCTCAGAATCGGGTTCACTCACATCTTTGTTATTATTTTTTTTCCAGCCATTTTTAGTAGTTTTCATTAAATTGTATCAATCGGACTATAAAGGTTTAAGGTTACGCACAGTTTTGTGTGATGCTATTTTACATCCGGCTGACGGATGTTGTGAATATTTTAACTAAACGCAGAACATTAATATCAAAATAAGGATTGTTAATTTTTGCCAGCTGTCAATAATAGCTTCGCCATTAGATCAGCTATAAGTCTGTACTACGCGTTTATGAAACATTCTGTTCTGTAGTCCATCAGAGTCATTCGATCCATGGAGCCGGAGTTTATCCCGGTTTCTATAGCGTGAAACGGACAATAGCAACTGCTTTCTATCCTTTGGATAGGGCGCTAATCAATCGCAAAGTACTTTCTGCCAAATCTAACATACTCGGCTACCTATTAATTCACTGTTGGGTGGACAAAGGGAGGGGAGGGGGGGGGGGGGGCAGAAATAAATCTCGACTGCACCCGGGATCGATCATATCTCGGTCCCTTTACGTGTGAAGCGAGTGCTCTATCAACTGAGCTATCGGGAACCCCCCCCCCCCCTGCCTTACGAAACATTGTGGCTTTAAATAGCTCGTTTTCAGAAAATCTATAATCCCTGTTGGTGTCAAATTACATGTTAAACAACCCCCCCCTCCCCCCACTGCGGTTGGGAATATATCCCATCTCCTAATCGAAGACCAGTCCATTCTCTGACATCTGTCCGACTGTCCCAGTATCGCAATATCAATAAATAGCAACTTCGCAGAAAAAAATTGAGTGGCCCTAATGTCATCTGATATGACACTAGCATTCGGATCAGTAGATAGAATGCGCTTGGCCAAGGAGTTCACAACATTGCTATCCGGAAGTATAACGGACCAACACACAAACTCTGTGTAACCATGAACTTTTATAGTCTGGTTAATACAGTTTAGTGAGAACAACTCACAAACGCGGATGGCAAAAACAATAACAAAGGCCTGAGTGACGGCATCTTCGAACTATCTGTAGGTCCCTGCTTCGTGTCCCACTCCGGGCAGTTCATTGTTGGGTACGTACTTGGAAAACATTCTTTAAAAAAAATGTTGAGCTTTTATATAGCGCAATATCTTCTAAATGTGCTCAACGCGCTATACAAAGGGTCCCTGAATAACTGCGACACGTAACACGTAGAATGAGACTTGACGTCTGTTAGGCGATTTTACTATTTTTTTCAGAAAGAGACAACGCTGTTAACGGTCAGGTACTCATTTTACATCTGATTACGGTGAGAATGTGGGTAAAGGGCCTTTTCCAAGAATTCAATAATGCGCCGAGCGAGGCTCGAACTCATGATCTTCCGATCCGAAAATGAGTGTCATACCACAAGACCACATTGCCGCATAAACATTCTTTCATGCATTTAGGGATAAAATGAGAATCTCTGGCAGGAAACATTGTTATCTTTATCGAAAATAAAACTTTTGATAGCGTCTTACAGGCGTCATCTCAAGTCTCGTCCTACATGCTTAGTGTCATCTTTTACTTGGGACTCCTTGTAAAGCGCTTTGAGCACATTTAGTGACTATTGCGCTCTATAAAAGCTTAAGGAAAATGAACTGCCGTAATCTGAAAACCAAACAACAAAAAAAATGAATTAAAAGCTTTGATCGTTAAACTCTTCCTTAAAATATTGATCGATTAAAATGACTCTCATCTTAGCAAAGGCTCTCAAACCTGGGACTTCACGATTTACATCGAGAGCGGTTGATGGATGTTTCGGCTTTGAGGATTACCCAATCATTCTTCTGACATTTAATTTGTGTGATGAATTGACAAAATACGAATGAAAATAAAATAAAAATAACTAAAAAAAAAAGAAGACAACAACAACAACAACAACAACAACAAAAACAACCCCAACTAAACAAACAAAAAACAAACAAACAAGAAAACCCTATCAAAACCTCAGCAAAACCAAAAAAAAAAAAAAAAAAACAAACAAAAAAGACAAAAAAAAAAACAAAAACAAACAAAAACACAAAACAAAACACAAAGATAAAAAAAAAGAGATAAATAAACCACATAACAAAAATGCAAACAGAGAAATGCATTAAGTAAAATGAAAAAAACCCCCGAAAAACCTCAACTAAACCAGGAAAATAAAACAAAATTACACACACACACAACACACACACACACACAGACACACACAGACACACATACACACACAGGCATACACAAGAAGAACAAAACAAAACAAAAACAAGAAAAAAAACCCCAATAAACAAACAAAGTAACAAACAAATACCTAACCTATGATGACAGATTGTCAAAGTGCCCAGACATATAGATAGACAGTCAGATAAGCTGCTGCAAACCTGGTGATCTCGCCCCAATCCTTGACAGGTTCATTTCTTGTCTACTCTATCTGTACTCCTTGCATGCATGTCTATGTTAACGTCAGACTGCAATGACGTCCATGAAGTCTTTATCATTGATACTGAATTTCTTCCAGGTCATAATAACCCCATTATTATTATTATTATTATTATCATTATTATTATTATTATCATTATTATTATTATTATTATTATTATTATTATTATTATTATTATTATTATTATTATTATTATTATTATTATTATTATTATTATTATTATTATTATTATTATTATTATTATTATTATTATTATTATTATTATTATTATTATTATTATTATTATTATTATCATTATCATTATTATTATTATTATTATTATTATTATATTATTATTATTATTATTATTATTATTATTATTATTATTTATAGACTCAGCGGCACGGTCTTTGCTTCGTACCCAAATGGTACATAGTTCGACTACACGCCTCGTTGTGTAGCATTTATCAAGTCACCTCGCCTTAGCTCACTTTGCGGCTCTGCACTGCGGCTGACGCATGGGTTATTCCTTCTTCCCTTGGAATAGACCCTGAAGACAACCCCCACCACCCCCCCCCCTCCCTAAAAGTGGGTCCCGATTGCTAGGTTGGTGGAGCAATCGCTTCAAACGCAAAGGGACTCTCGTTGATCCTTGGTGAAGACATTTTCTCTGACAACATGTTGACCCGTTAGTAAGTGATTGGATAGCTAGGTCTGTTTGATCGGGCGGAAAGTATTTTGCGATTGACTAACGTCTTAATCAAAGGTTAGCGGGATAAAATCAGGCTCGTTTAGCCTAATGGCTCTGAAGAATTACTTTATAAACAGCTACCACCCATAAAAAAAAACAAACAAAAAAAAAAAACGAACAAAACAAACAACAAACAAACCAACCCCGCCCCCCTTAAAAAACCCCCAAAAAACAAAACAAAAACAAATACAAAAAAAATTTACTGGACAGAACTTGACCGCGATGTAAAGCCCATTTTGTATCCTTCAATTAAAAAACAAATTCTGCTTTTCTTCAATTCCGAATGGATTGTTTATCTAAAAAAAAATGGACCGATCTTCATCCAAAATATTACAGAGAATATAATCAGACTGCCATTGACCAAAGATCAGAGAGAAATATAGAAAGTATGCAGATGCCGTCACTCAGGCCTTTGTTATTGTTTTTGCCATCCGCGTTTGTGAGTTGTTCTCTCTAAACTGTATTAACCAGACTATAAAAGTTCATGGTTACACAGAGTTTGTGTGTTGGTCCATTATACTTCCGGATGGCAATGTTGTGAACTCCTTGGCCAAGCGCATTCTATCTATTGGACTGATGCTGGTGGTACTAAGTTTCTATAATAGGAAAATCTCTCTACATCTCCTCACTCAGGGAAGGATAAAATCTAGGGGCTCTTCATTTCCTGTTTTACGTTTTATTCACAATAAAGATGGTCATACCTATTGATGCTATGCGTTTTGATAAAAATACTCACAACACCAGCCAGCCGGATATAACGTTCCAATACACAAAACTATGAGTAAATTAAACGTTTACAGTCTTGATTGATAGAATGTAGTGAGAACTAATCATTAAACTGGATGTCAAAAACAATAACAAAGAGCGGAGTCACATCAATTTTGTTCCTTCTATTGGTGCTATGCGTTTAGCTAAAGTAGTAAAACATCCGCTGGAAAATATAACGGACCAATGAACAAAACCATGAGTAACTTTAAAGACTTTATAAGTCTTAATTGGTGTAATTTAGTGAGAACTAATAATTAAACTGGCTGTCTAAAACAATGATAAAAAAAAGAGCAAAGTGACGTCAGTTTCGTTCCTTCTATCATCAGCCACTGACCAATTCAATGCTAAATCACTTTCAATGCGCCTGTCTCTATCACGGTCCTCAAATCACCCATGCCTATCTGTCAATCAATACCAAATTAATCGCAATATTATCTCGTCTCGTGACAGACGCCATGGATACGATCCTGCAGCCAACGAAAAATAACCACCGTTAGTTATAATCAATCGTTGATTTTTTTTCCACGATGACCGTTACCTTAACCGTGCGTCGTCGTCGTCGTCGTCGTCGTCATCATCATCATCTAAATCGACAGCGTGGCTCAGCGGTACGGTCTTTGCTTCGTACCCAAATGGTACCGAGTTCGATCACCCGCCGCTGCGCTGTGTGGCCTTGAGCAGCAAGTCACATCACCCTAGGTCACTTTACGACGCTGCACTGCGGCTGACGCCTGAGTTATTGCATTCTTCCTTTGGAATAGACCCGAAAGACAAATATTCCCATGGGGGTGAATAAAGGGAATTTTATTTATTTATTTATTTATTTATTTATTTTATAATCACCACTTTATCGAATAACTCTTATTCCACACAATCAAGCTAAAAAGAAATCAACTTTACAACCAACAAAGCCAGCAATACATCGAATACGATCTATAACTGCTACTACTACAATAATATCAATCATCATTACCAGCAATCAACATCGTAATTCCCACCACCAACACTTCTACTACTGCTACAACAACAACAACAACAACAACAACAACAACAACAACAACAACAACAACTACTACTACTACTACTACTACTACTACTACTACTACTACTACTACTACCACCACCACCATTACTACTACTACTACTACTACTACTACTACTACTACTACTACTACTACTACTACTACTACTGTTACTAATACTGCTATTACTACTACTGCTGTTACTACAACAACAACAACAACAACAACTACTACTAATAGTACTACTACTACTACTACTACTACTACTACTACTACTACTACTACTACTATTACTACTACTACTACTACTATTACTACTTTACTACACTACTACTACTACTACTACTACTACTACTACTACTACTACTACTACTACTACTACTACTACTAATACAAGTATACTACTACTACTACTACTACTACTACTACTACTACTACTACTACTACTACTACTACTACTACCACTACTACTACTACTACTACTACTACTACTACTACTACTACTACTACTACTACTACTACTACTACTACTACTACTACTACTATCACCATCATCGCCACCACCACCCTCACCCCCAATACATCAATAACGGCAGCCATCATATGACTATTATCACCACCACCGCCACCACTATCAAGATCACCGTCGACAATTTGTGATTCGCAATCACGGTGACAGCTGTTATACACACAATTTTATTATCATCTTTACCATCAAAAATGGATTGTGGCCGTTTAATGATTTACATTATAATCAGAAAATTGGATTGGAAATGACCTCTGGTGCTTAACTGTCAGGTATAGAGAATGCCATACAAATTGAGCTTTTATATTGGGCAATATCCACTTAATGTGCTCAAAGTGCTTTACAAGGGGTCCCTGACCAACAGCAACACGTAAGATGTAGAACGGAACATGACGCCTGTTAGATGCTATTACAATTTTTTTCTTGCAGAGACAACGCTGTCAACGGTCAGGTACTCATTTGCAAAGTGCTTTACAAGGGGTCCCTGACCAACAGTAACACGTAAGATGTAGAACGGAACATGACGCCTGTTAGATGCTATTACAATTTTTTTCTTGCAGAGACAACGCTGTCAACGGTCAGGTACTCATTTGACATCTGAGTACAGTGAGAGAATGTGAGTAAAGAGCCTTTTCCAAGAACTCAACTATGCGCCGAGCGAGGCTCGAATCCAGGACTTTCCGATCCGAAAGCGAGTGTCATACCACTAGACCACATATCAATGACCGATCTTGTTATGTGGAAGTAAATCTTGTGCTTAAAATTGAATCTTAAACTTAGTTAACTGTTGTAACTCTGGAAAAACATGTATTAAAATTTTTGGTCAGAAAACTCGTCCTTCATATAAAATAAAAATAAAAATGAAATTCCGTTTATTCATCCCCAAGGGGAAATTTGTCTTTAGGGTCTATTCCAAGGGAAGACTGGAATAACCCAGGTGTCAGCCGCAACGCAGCCCCGCAAAGTGAACTAGGGTGAGGTAACTTGTTCAAGGCCACACAACGAGGCGGGTAGTCGAACTCGGTACCTTTTGGGTACAAAGCAAAGACCGTACCGCTGAGCCACGCTGCCCCTATGTATTGATTTAAATAATCATCATCTCGACAAAACCCCTCAAACCTGGAACTTCGCGAATATGAATACAACAGCTTCGGAAAAGAACAAAACACCAAACACGGAACGTTTCGGGATCAAAACTCTTTTTCAGCTAGCAATAATGGCAATAAAAACATTAATACATCACTTAAAATCCATTGTCTTGATTTTGTTATTGGTCGAGGAGGGGGTTTGAGGCCGAAACGTTCCGTATTGGGTGTTCTGTTATTTTTTCGAAGCTGATATAGTTGTTTGTGTTCAATATAATTATTACACTCTAAGACTCTTTCAATTAAAAGACCCAAAATCATTGGTTCTGCGACGTTATCAAAATCATCCCCCTTTGCCTCCTCTAATTGCTCTACTTCGTCCTAATCCGCCTCCTCTTTCTCCACATCACCATCATCAGCATCATCATCATCATCATTATCATCATCGTCGTCATCATCATCATCATCATCATCATCATCATCATCATCAGCATCATCATCATCACCATCATTATCATCATCGTCATCATCATCATCATCATCATCATCATCATCATCATCATCATCATCATCATCACCATCATTATCATCATCGTCGTCATCATCATCATCATCATCATCATCATCATCATCACCATCATTATCATCATCGTCGTCATCATCATCATCACCATCATTAACATCATCGTCGTCGTCATCATCATCATCATCATCATCATCATCATCATCATCATCATCCTCTTCTTCCTCACATCCTTCCATCTTATCATCACTCCTCTCCTCATTTCATCACTTCCTCTTCTTCCTCCTCCTCCTCCTCCTCCTCCTCCTCCTCCTCCTCCTCCTCAAGTTCCTCATTCAACGTGATATCTATAACAAATCAATATACAATCACCATAATCCGTAACCAAACACTAATGACTGACACAGAACGGATGATAAAAACGATATATGATAATATCCAATAGTAATAGATAGATTGATTGAGCACGCCGCATATTTACTTTGTTACAGAGTACCGCTTACGTCATTGTCATTAATCATGGAGAGAGTGTTTGTGTGTGAGTGTGTGTGTGTGTGTGTTTGTGTGAGTGTGTGTGTTGTGTGTGTGTGTGTGTGAGAGAGAGCGAGAGAGAGAAAGAGAGAAAACCAGAGAGAGAGAGAGAGAGAGAGAGAGAGAGAGAGAGAGAGAGAGAGAGTGGGGGTGGGAGGAAAGAAAGATAGACACCCACTCACCCCCCCCCCCCCCCCCCGACACACACACCCAGAGGTAGGGATAGATAGATAGGTAGATAGAGAGACAGATAAATAGGAATGGGAAGTGCATTTATTTCTCTTTCTGTCTCATTGTCTCTCTCTCTCTTTCTCTCTCCTCTCATCCCTTCTTTCTCTCTCTCTCTCTCTCTCTCTCTCTCTCTCTCTATCTATCTATCTATCTATCTATCTATCTATCTATCTATCTAGTTCCACCTCTTTCTGTGTTTGTGTGTGAGTGGGTCTCACTCTCTCTCTCTCACTCTCTCTCTCTCTCTCTCTCTCTCCTTTATTTATCCCTGTCTCTCTACTCTGAATATGCACATATCACGACCCCCAAATCAGTGTTATACATACGCAATACCTTGTGCAATAATAGCATTCACAATATTTAGTGACAAACATCGATTTGTTTACACGAACGTGTAAATATTCCTACGCCTGCATAATATGAGATTGGCAAAGATTTTACAACCAATTTCTAAAAAATAACCAAAACAAACAAAAAACATGTATATAAAAATTTGGCAAGAAAAATCGTCCTTCAAATATCGAATGATTAGAATAACCTTTATCTTGGCAAAAAACAAACCTCTCAAACTTGTGGCCGAGAGGTCCCAGGTTTGAGAGATTTTGCCAAGATAAGGGCCATTTTAATCGATCGATATTTGAAGGACAAGTTTTCTGGCCAAAGTTTTAAATACATGTTTTTTTTTTGTTGAAAAAATAGTGCGGCATCATTCTAGTTTCAATTCCAGATGACGTAAGGATTTGTTTATTCGTCTGATAAAAGCTCATTACGATGAGTGTACAATCAAAAAACAATAAAAACAAGCGGAAAATCTATTTTTTAATACGAAATTTACGCCTGTGCTAGCATTGATATGTTTGACAGAGAAGTAAACAAAACGTTACAGCGAAATGGCTGCCGGATGACGATGATGGAGAGATAATATATTATGACTCTGTTGTACCAAAAACAGAAATTGTACCATGAACAGTTCTATAATAGCTCAAAGGCACCTGTTGGTCGAAATGCTGGGTTAAGATATCGAGATGGAATCAATGATCTTTATATTTTGTTTACATGTCAGTGTAAATATTGCAACACAAGCACCCCTAAAGCTAAGAAATAAGGGAAGTTAGAGATTATTTGCTTTCTTAAAAATATGTTCTTTGGTTTATGTTTGTCTTTAAAAAACAAACAAACGAATACATGAGGACAAATCTCTGATATTTTTACTTTAACTCGCTGACAAGGTTCTATCTTCAGATTTCTTTAATTGGGAAAAAATGATTTAAAGTTCACATTTTGCTAATGTGCAGGTATAACCTCCAGTCATCCTTTTATGCATACATTTTGAACAAGTTCTGATTACAACAACATTTTGCCAAATAAAACTCTTAAAAATATTTTGCAATATACCATAATATCTCAAAAAAGATTTCAAAAGTGGAAAGTGGAAAGAAACAAGTTACTTGTTATTCCATGAATTGTCTACTTGCTTGTATTCACACCCCGATTAGATTTAACCCCTTAAAGACGGAATTATATAATTTCTTTAAAACCAAAATTTAGATCATTTTTGATATATCAGTTTTTAAAATTCAACTGTTTTCATTAAAAGAGCAGCTATATATTTTCGTCAAATGAATCGCATCTCTGTTAGAAGAGAAATGAAGAAATAAATAAATAAACAAATAAATAGATAATTATAATAAATTGAACAAACAAATAAACGTTATTAATCCATAAAGAAATAGGGTCTACAAACGCGAAATTCAAGAATAAATTGGTGTCTCTGTGTGTGTGTGTGTGTATGTATGTGTGTGTGTCATAAATATACTTTTAAAAATATTAATTAATGAAACAACAAAATTAATCGGTCTCAACGTGAAATTTGTGAGAAATCACTGGAAGATAGGCTCAAATCAAATTCCGCCAGGTAAGAGTCGATGTTCAAAAGACTCATTGGCTCCAACCAGGATGGCTAGAATTGATTCAGCCGTCTGAATATTTGTAAGATCGAGGCACCGATTCACATGCCAGTAAAATAATAACAGGAAAATTGAAACGATATTTTTATTCGGTATCGGTTGAAAACGAATCATCGACTTCGACTATTTGAAACGTTGAGTGCAAAGGCACTCATAACAACGACGGTAGTCGGGTAAAACTCTTAGATTCGGTTCTTGAAATAGAATTTAATCTCTTTCACGCTGTTTATATTGGAGTGTGTCGACAAGGACGATCTTCGCTCTTTATTGTTTTCTTTAATATTGTTTTTCACACCATGCAGTCTTCCAATCGGGGTCCCGATAGCTCAGTTGGTAGAGCTCTCCTTCATTCACAAACAAAGGGACGGAGATCAAACCCGGTCGAGATCTTTTTCCAAAACGACCTCTCTCCTGACTACCCAGATGTGATTGGATAGCTGGGATTGTTAAATCTGGTAGAACGTACTTTGCGATAGAATAGCGTTCTATACAAAGGATAGCAATAATTGCTACTGCCCTTTCAGACTGTAGAAACCGGGATAAGAACCGGTTCCATGAGTCTACTGGCTCTGAAGGACTACTTTTAAGTGTGGTTCAGTCGAGGTTTGTTTGCTCTTCTCTCTCTCTCTCTCTCTCTCTCTGTCTCTCTCTCTCTCTCTCTCTCTCTCTCTCTCTTTCTCCCTCTCATTCTCTCTCTTTACTTGTCTAAAGGTACTTTTGTTCAAGCTCCGATAAAACTAGCTACCCATACATAATTACTGGGTGGATAGAAAGGTCAGAAAATAAAGATTATGTAGAGAATTATCACCTAGTAAGTGTTTATGGTCCTCCTGAGGCACTTTGTATTAAATGTAGAGAGTTTGTTCATATCGCAATCTGTCATTCTCCAGCATTCAGATCCAAACAGATGTGTTGAAATAATTGAGCTTGAAAAATAATTTAGCTTTTATATAGCGCAATATCCACAATACGTGCTCAAAGCGCTTTACGAGGGGTCCCTGGCCAACAGCAACACTTAACATGTAGGGCATGGCATGACGCCTATTAGGCTATATTACACATTTTTCGGACAGAGACAACGCTGTAAATGCCCAGGTACTCATTTTACACCCGAGTACGGTCGGTGAAAGAATGTGAGTGGAGAGTCTTTTCCAAGGACTCAAATATGCGCCGAATGAGGCTCGAACCCAGGACCCTCCGATCCGAAAGCGAGTGTCATGCCACAAGACCAGATTTTTGGGTTTTGTTTTGTAAACTTTTGTTGTATACCATTGTCTTTTACCTTCTTATAATGCCTGCGGTGTGCTTGACGGACTTACGTTTAAAATAAACAGCGCTCAACACATAAGGTAAATAAATGATCAACGTGTTATCTATCGTTGATAGTATAATCCATTATTCTCGTCGATCGTTTCTTTCGACATTATTATCTCTTTTTTTTATAGATAGAATGCGCTTGGCTAAGAAACTCACAACATTGCTATCCGGAAATATAATGGACTAACACACAAAATTATGTGTAACCATGAACGTTTATAGTTTGGTTGATAAAGTTTAGTGAGAATTACTCATAAACACGGATGGCAAAAACAATAACAAATACCTGAGTGACGTCAACTTCGTTCTATCTATTATTTAAAAAAAACTCAAGGTTCGCCTTTTTGTGCTGTTTGTTTTCTTTCTGGCGACGTTTCGAGTACTCTTTTGATATTCATATTATATGAATATAACGACTTGGCAAGTTTCTATCTTTAGCCTCAGTTAATAGCTTTACAAACAAACATCTGTTTTTCGTTTCGTTCTTATTCTCCTTCCTATTCTTTGATGCATTGTGCAAGAAATGGCGGGTGAACGGAAATGGGAAGATGCCGAATTCAAAAGACGATGATATTCTAATTACTTTTTGGCTGAAGACTTCATCCATGACAGATTGACAGAGGGGATCTCAAAATATATCAGACTTCTAAACGACTTTGCTTCAGCTTACCTCCCTTTATTCCTTATTTATTATTACTTTTTTTAAATGGCCCATTGTCGGAAAACGCATTATGATGGGATCAACGTGTACATATCATTTGCAGGTCTGATAACACAAATTGTAATGGGCTCGTTGGTGCATTGAAAATAACATGTACTATCAATCCAACGCAAATTATTGTCCAGTCCAGTACAACAATGTTAAATCGATCCCATAATTGAGTTCGGTTATCGAACCTGCAAGTATGTGACGTCACGCAAAACCATTTTTTGTCGGGATCAATGTGTGCATATTTGCAGGTCTGATAACCTAATATATCATGGGTTCGTTGTGAATACTATCAAACCAACGCAAATTATTGTCCAGTACATCAATGATAAATCGATCCCATAAATGCGTTCGGTTATCAGACCTGCAATTATGTGCACGTCGGTCGGGACGATTCTGGCGCTTAAAATGGAATTTTTGTCTTAATTTATAACGTAAAAATAAACATGAATGCTCTCATTGAGGGGTGTGCGTTCTATTTCTTACTCTTTAACTAGTAGTAAAATTTGACTCCAGGCAGGGCATATTATAAAGGAAGAGTGAAACAGCCCAGGCGTCAGTCGCAATGCAGCGCCCCGAAGTGAGATATTGCGAGGCAGCCTTCTCAAAGCCACGCAGCGTCGCGAGTGTGTCGAACCCTGCGCTTCAGTTGACAATAAAGCGAAGGCAATGGGTCTGTGGGACACTACACTCTTAAGGATGCTAGTCTATCACACCAGTACTTTCGGCCATATTATATCTAAAAGACATAGACTGCAAGCTCGACAAAAGGGCAAGAAAATAAACCCCGACTTTATTCAAATTTGAAACTTCTCAGTAGATAATTAAATCAATAAGTTTGCCTTAAATAAATGATCTCTCTCTCTCTCTCTCTCTCTCTCTCTCTCTCTCTCTCTCTCTCTCTCACTCTCACACAGAAAAAAAAAAGAAAAAAAAAAGAAAAAAAAAAAACCCAACTAAACAGATAACAAATTTTCTCAGCCCATGTTTACGCCATATCATTTTGACTGTTATATTTTGAAGGAAGACTAAATTATTTTTTTTTATTTTTATTCACATAATATTTCATCCAGATATTAAGGAAAGTATTGTGAATTTTCAATATTAGTTATATACGGATTTGACCTGGGGTCAAGCTGGACCCATGAGGAAAAAACAAAACAAGACCCAAACTTTTTATAATATACCAATTGGATTCAATAGTCTAATGTCACGTCCGCCCAGCAACCAGCAGCTTGGTTCTAAACAAAGAAAATCGTTACATTTTATTCTTCATGCTGGATAGAACTTTTTCACATGTCATAAGATCAGAATGTACAAAGGTCGAAGCATGATCAGATTTCTAATGCTTTTCTCCTCGTCGAGAAGTATTTCATAATGGCGTCCACCATTGTTCCGATAATTTAGAGCCAGTTACTAAGTTACGATGCGTCATGAAGTGAAGTCACGACAGTTGAATCATATTACGAGCTACCGCAATCCTCCAAAATAGCAAGGACGACTTCAGAGTAAGGATACCTGTGTAAACTCGTTGCCTACATGCAAATTATGAACTGCCGGTATGCTAATATACGTATGCTATGATACTCTGAGAATATACATTAAAAAGTTTTGGCCAGAAAACTCGTCCTTCAAATATCGATCGATTAAAATGACCCTTATCTTGTCAAAGAAGTCTCGGGTTTTGGAATTTTTGACAAGATGAAGGTCATTTTAATCGATCGATATTAAATTAAAGGATTTGTTTTCTTGCAATAAAAAAAAAAACAAAAAAAAAAAAACAAAAAAAACAAAAAACAAAACAAAAACAAAACAAAACCCCGTGTATTTTTCGTGTACGGCAGTTTGCCGGAATACATTAAACAAACGCCATTTTTTTCATGGTTGCCAGACTTCATTTCTTTTTAGTTCAACTACCTATCGGTGCATTTACAGAATTCAACTTTGAAGCCTCGGGTCTAATAATATTGGACAAGTTGAAGTTCAATACAAATTCAAACTATATTTGTGACCTGCAGTGTCAATCTGGTGTTATGTCGGAATGGACTAAAAAATAAAAACAAACATAATTGAGCTTTTATGTAGTGCAATATCCACTAAACGTACTCAAAGCGCTTTACAAAGGATCCCTGACCAACAGCGACACGTAACATGTAGAACGAGACATAGGAGATATTACATTTTTTTCTGACAGAGACAAAGCTGTTGACGGCCAGGTACTCATTTTACACATGAGGAAGGTGAGTGAATGTGAGTAAAGAGCCTTTTCCAAGGACTCAACTATGAGCCGAGCGAGGCTCGAACACAGGACCTTCCGATCCGAAAGCGAGTGTGATACCACAAGACCACATAGCCGCACACAGACTAGATGAATAAACATAAGTTTAACAATCAAAGTGACAGGATTGAGAACATTTATGTTTTTAGAAGTTGAAGAACAACAACCCTCCTTACTCCTCAATTGGGATCCTGAAAGCTCAGTTAGCAGTGGAGCACTCGCTTCACACGCACGCAAAGGGACCGAGTTCGATCCAGATATTTTTTTTCCTGAACCTCCCTCCCCCCCCCCCCCTCCTCCCTGTCTACCATGCATTGATTGGGTAGCTGGGTTTCTTAGACCTGGTGGAATGTACTTTGCAATAGACTAAAGAGCTTTATCCAAAGATTAGCAAGCAATTATTGGTTGTGTCCGTTTCACGCTATAGAAACCGGGGTAAACTCTGGATACATGCGCCTCATAGCTCTGAAGGACTACTATATTGTTTATCCCCAACGACCGTATTTATGTTTTAGTTTTCACTAAGATCTTATAAATTAAGCTTAAAATTGATTTTTAAGTATTGGTTCATCCTGCCATGAAATCATTCTGAGAAAATTGGTTAGATTTGAGCTTTAAAATATTTCTGGCCAAAGTTTACAAAAGGCGTTCTGTCAGATTGTGTCAGCATAGTCGTAATGAGATATTGTTATGATTGTTATATTATTGCCACGAGTTATTACGTAAAGAGGAACAGAACAGACATCTAAATTACTCAGAAAAAACAGATTTATAAAAAATTTGGCCAGAAAACGTGTCTTTCAATTATTATCTGTCGCTTAAAATGGCCCTCATCTTGTCAAAAACTCTCAAACCTGGGAATTTCCACGACGTATCAGGTTTGAGATTTTTTGACATGATGAGGGTCATTTAAATCGGTCGATAATTGAAGTACGAGTTTTCTGGCCAAAATATTTCAACCATGTTTTTTTTGAGTACGGCAGACATGACGATGGCTCTTCAGTGCATTCTGGTTTCCTTTAAGGTATCGATGCTAAGTGGGGGGTAATGATATTTTCGTTGCTTTTCGTCTTTTTTTTCTCACCCTTTCTCGACTTGTTATTTTAAAGAATGCCTTTTGCTTGCTTTTACTATTATTATCTACTAACAGTGTTAAGGAGGGCCTGTTATGAGAGAGAGGATAGATAGATAGATAGATAGATAGATAGATAGATATTGAATCGTGTTTGATACAAATATGGTACGAAAAGTGCTCGACATGTAGTAATGGAGCGAATTATTATTTAAAATATTTACCACAATGTTTGGGGCAGTCTACATCAATGTTTCAGGCTTAATTTGCCATCTTCAGGACTGAGTTGTTTTGTTGACTGTTGTTGTTTCTTGAAGATAGATAGATAGATAGATAGATAGATAGATAGATAGATAGATAGATAGATAGATAGATAGATAGACAGACAGATAGATAGATAGAGAGAGATAGATAGGTAGAGTGAGAGTGAAAGAGAGAGAGAGAGAGAGAGAGAGAGAGAGAGAGAGAGAGAGAGAGAGAGAGAGAGAGAGAGAGAGAGAGAGAGAGAGGTGTGAGCCGATGGTTACGATGGTAATCATTCGTCTTAATAGTGGTGACGACGATGATAATGGTGGTGGTGCTGATAATGATGATGATGATATGATGATGATGATGATGATGATAATGGTGCTGATTATGATGATGATGATGATGATATCGAGATATGATGATGATAATGATGGAGATAATGATGACGATAAACGATGCTGATGATGAGGATGATGATAATGATGATGATAATTATGATGATGATGATGATGATGATGATGATGATGATGATGATGATGATGATGATGATGATAATGATGACAGAAAAGTGAAAGTAACGTATGTCAATACATATATATTTTTTACAAGACTTATTTTCACGTTCCAAATACTTTTTTTAGTGTTTTATTGGCAGTGGAAGAGTTTTAAGCTTGCCTCGACAGGGGATCGAACCTCAGACCCCCTGGTTACCTGATTAAAGCGTCCCAACTGTTGGGTAATCCCTGTGGTGTATTGGTACCACTTCTGACCTTTAATTTTCCCACAGTCCAGGTAGGCTGATTTTTCTGGGATGCTAGTCTATCACACCAGTACTTTCGGCCATATTATATCTAAAAGACATAGACTGCAAGGTCGACAAAAGCGCAAAGTAATAAACCCCGACTATATCGTAATTTGAGACTTCTCAGTAGATAATTAATTCAATAAGTTTGCCTAAAATAAATGATCCCTCTCTCTCTCTCTCTCTTTCTCTCTCTCTCTCTCTCTCTCTCTCTCTCTCTCTCTCTCTCTCTCTCTTTCTCTTTGTTCCCCCCACCCCCCACCCCCACCCCACACTTAAATTGTTCTGTCTTTTTGGTTTGGTTTATCTGAAATTTTTTTAAAAAGAAGAGAAATAAAACAAACCACGCAAATAAAACGAGCATTTAAATAGCACAGTATCCACTAAACGTGCCCGAAGCGCATTGCAACGGGTCCCTAGACAACATTAACACTTAACATGTAAGTCGAAACATGACGCCTCTAGGTGATATTACAATCTTTTTCCGTGACAGAGACAACACTGTTAACGGCCAGGTAATCATTTTACAATTAGTACGGTGAGTAAAGAGCATTTTCCAAGGACTGAACTGTGCGCCGCTCAGAGCGGGACTGGAACCCAAGACCGTCTATTCCAAAGGCGATTGTCATACCAATAAACCACATTGCCGTTCTTCTCTCAGTGCTTGTTCCCTAATTTTTAATTTGGAAAAAAAAAAGCAAACGCTTCATGTCATTGACCTTTGAACTAATCCAAGATTAATTCATGAGAGAAACTCAGCGGCTTCTCGTCAATTTTGTCAGTTTGTCAATTTAACCACGAACTCTGGAAAAATGTGTATTTAAAAATTTGGCCAGATAACTCGTCCTTCAAATATCGATCGATTAAAACGACCAGCATCTTTGCAAAAACTCTCAAACCTGGGACTTCGCGAAGTCTCAGGTTTGAAAGTTTTTCGTTTTTCGACAAGATGAGGGACATTTAAATCGATCGATGTTTGAGGGATGAATTTTCTGGCCAAATTTTTAAATACGTGTTTTTTTTTTTTCCCAGACTAGGGCAGTTAAAACTGGTTAATTCAATGGATTTGATAAAGGAATCGTGACAACAGTATGATCAAATGACATGTGTTGACAACTTACCTGGTTAATAATGGCTGTGGTGTGACCTCTCTTGTTAAAATGCCTTTAGCCATCAGGGGTTTATATTCGTAAGAGTACCTACAATCCCACGTTAAAAAAATAATTGACCAGAAAACGTACGGGGAGGTGGCGGGGTGGTTACGGTACTGCACTGTGACCCAGAGGTCTCATGTTTGAGCTCCGCTTCCGGTACTTTCATTTTTTTCTTTATTTAGGCAATATATAACCCCCCCCATTGTTGGACAACATGGGTGCTTCATGTTAACATTAGAGCTCTGTTTGATGGCTTACTATACATCCTTCATGGAATACCTAGGCTACAGCATAGTTTCATGCTGCGCAGAAGGTCGTAATTTTTTTTGTTCTATTTTTAGCATCTAGTTCACTCCGATATATCACCGTCTTTTCATTTCGATGCAGTGGGTCACAAAGAGAACACGACACAGATGACAACCAACAAGCACATATTAGCAGATCTGGTAACTAAATATAACTAATTATACGCTTGGCTAAGCATCGTTGTAATGAACACAATTTTGCATTGGTTTGAGAGTATTTCCATTACAGCCATGAGCTCATAACGATTTGGGTTATCAGACCTGTAAACCAATGCACGTCGATGAAAGCGAACAAGACACCTGATTGTGTACTTTTAAGACGCTTAATACATTCCATCTGTTGTGCTTTGTAATGAAAAAAAAAACCCCCAATAAATAAAGGAAGAAAAACGGAGCCAAAAAAGATGTGTTTTGAAACTCAACCCCTTCCCCCCCTTAAAAACCCTCAAAGACATTGCTGATTGTATGTGTATTTATGTGTGTGAGAGAGATTGAGATATATAGTAAAATTGAGCTTAGACAGAGATAGATAAAATTGAGCTTAGATAGAT
>NC_088366.1:16461621-16464121 GCF_034508935.2 Berghia stephanieae | reverse complement strand
GGGAATGAAATTAGCGGAAGAGTAGCGTCCCTTGGTTGGACGTCACCCATAGTCTGTGACGTCACCGGCGGAAAAGTTATTAGAGAGAGAACGTCATGTTGGTTGTGCGCATGCGTCTCTCGTCCTCGCATGCGCACAACCAACATGACGTTCTCTCTCTAATAACTTTTCCGCCGGTGACGTCACAGACTATGTGTGACGTCCAAATTAAGGGACGCTACTCTTCCGCTAATCTCATTTCCTATTATATTCACGTATTCTCTGATTTTAAACAAAACCCCATGCTAATTGTTTGTAATTGAGAGACTTTGCCAAGACGAATTTCATTTAAATCAATCGATTTTTGAAGGACGAGTTTTATGGCCAAATTTTAAAATTCCAGAGTATTTCCAGAGTATGTTAACTCTCTCCTTACCAGCCATTTTCAGGATTTTCCACAGAACTTCACACCCAACTAACACAAAAATATATTTGTTATCACTCAAACACAATAGCAGGAAGTTCTTGCGACAAATAATTTATTTCTTTAGCAAAATATGATTTTCAACACACTGTTCATTTTGCTTTAAATCTTATGATATGCAAGAGAAATTTGAATAAGAAAAATGTTGGTTGTATCGGAACGTGACGATTTTCCTATACTTGGTAAGGAGAGGGTTAAGAGCGAGGTTCAAATTAAATGAGCTATTAACTGCAGGCTGTAAAACAGCTAATGAGGATACACTCAAGGTGGTCTGCATATTGTAAGAGGGGAAACATTGCGGCTATGCCAATGGTTTTGTTAATGATGATGATGACAAGGATGATGTTGAAGATGATGATGATGATGATGATGATGTTCGTGATGATGATGATGATGATGATGATGATGATGATGATGATGATGATGATGATGACAATGCTGCTTCTGTGTTGTGATGTTGTGGACAACGATGATGATGATGATGATAATGATGATGATTATGATGATGATGGCGACGACGACGACGACGACGACGATGATGATGATGATGATGCAAATGATGATATTGTTGATAATGGTGATGAAAATGATGACGATGATGATGATAATGATGATGATGATGATGACAATGATGATAACAATTCCCCATGCATGGTGATAACAATGATAACCATTACGATAATCCCGATGAACGTTAATTACAATAATATTATTAATATTATCAATAAGAACAAATAAAATAAAAATGCGAAAGATAGTCATAACGATACTTCTGATACTGACACCGATAAAGAAAACGTTGAAAATAATTAATGGTGATGACGATATAATGTTTGCATATTTCAAGCAACATTGCCACCGTATAATAAACTGTTTCTCTGGAGTACCCGTCTCAGATTTTCAACCGTGAAGAACACCTCCAGACTCTAGACTCCAAATCCGGATCGCTACCTACCTGCAAAAACCATCATTAGCTATTTCACTCACCTGCTTGTCATATCTTCATGACGCTTTCTGTCCCAACACGTGAAAGGTGAGCGGCAGCAAAATAAAGACTGTGCAGGAGCCACCTTTCATGACTCACCGTCGACACGATTACAATTTGACCTATTCCCTGTCTAAACATCTTCTTTATCTTATTTACAAGAAGTAAGAACGCAACTGCAGATCATCATTTCAGCGGTTTACGATAATCATAGCTGCCTAGCTAAACATTTTCAGGATTTTCTCCAAAAATTCACACCCAACTTACATAAAAATATATTTTTTATCACTTAAACACAATAGCAGTAAAGTTCTTGCCATGCATTATTTCTTTAGCAAAACATGCTCTACAACTCACTGTTCATTTTCTTTAAATTTGATGATGTACAAAAGAAATTTGAATAAGAATAATGTTGATTGTATCGTAACGAATGTGACGATTTTCCTATAGTTGGTAAGGAGAGGGTTAAGCAAATAAATATAGAAGTCACTTTATAAATCAATAATTTAACCTCACAAGGGTTACAATAACTCTTCCAAATCCTTACAATTGTGTAGTCTGGCCTCGGGTTTCATCTTCAAGAAGTATTTGTGACTTTAGATGTTCCTTAACTTCTGAAACTGGAGCCAGAATTATTTCGAAATTCTACGAATTATTCGTTGCTGTAGGCATGTCTGGATAATGCCATGAATGAAGATGATTATAGAAGGAACGAAATTGATGTCACTAACTCTTTGTTTTTGTTTTTTTAGCCAGCTATTTTTTATGAGTAGTTCTCACTTAAGTCTATCAATCAGACTAGAAACGTTTAAGGTTACAAATAATTTTTTGTGTGTTTGTACGTTGCATCTGGCTGGCGGATGCTATGAGTATTTTGCCTATACACACAGCATCAATTGTCTAGTCGGTATATTCTAGATCTATCATCAAGAAACATAATGGTTATAAGATACGATTAGAGATACTAACTAAAGCAACGAAAACGCCAGTGAATGTAAATGGCGATAGTATCATCATCATCATCATTGCCTTTTTCACCCTGGGTCAGGGTA
>NC_088366.1:16446621-16456621 GCF_034508935.2 Berghia stephanieae | reverse complement strand
TACCGGATAGGACTCCAGTATGAGGGTGGGTTACATTTTATATTTTTACATAAAAGGCACAAGGATCAATCTGACTTCAATAGGTCACAGAAGTCGTGACGTCACAACTTCAACTATTCCGGTTCCAAACTTCATGAAAGTGTTTATGTAACCAGTCCTCTGGGGGACTATTAATGAATAGGTTACATATTGAATCAAAAGGTAGATATAACTATTTTAGTAGCAGGATGTATAGCAGATTGTTAGGATTAAGGGACAAAAAAGAACGAGAATGGATGATCTTTAATGACGACCAGCATTTATTTATGCAAGAAAATAAGATACCATCACCCTGAAACCAGAAGATCAATTTCACAAGGTATGAATCCAGTCCTCCGGGGGACTGGTTTCATACTTCCAATGAGATTGGAACCAGTATTTCGAAGTCACACTTTTATTCCCTTTTCAGAATTATGAATAATAAGCATTAAAGGAAGGAAAACTAAAATTTCATATTTCTGATTTTTAAAACGATAGTTAAATTTACTCTTTGATGTCTCCTTTCACGGACACTATACTTGTTTGAGGGGTGGGTCACATTTTCCATAAAAGGCACAAGAAGGAATCTGGTTTCAATAAACCAGTCAACTACCGTAACTGGAAATACACGCATTTATACTTTTAGACAGAAAACTCGTCCTTCAAAAATCGAGCGTTTTAAATGACCCCCATCATGGTTACAAACTCTCAAACCTAAGACCTTGCGAGATCCTCCGGGCAAAAACGCTTAAACCTGAGCAGGGCTTTGCGAGGTATTATGCCAAGATGAGGGTTATTTTAATCAATCGGCCTATCTGAAGGACAATTTTTCTGCCCAAAAAATTAACTCTCTCCTTACCAGTCATTTTCAGGATTTTCCGCAAAACTTCACTCCAAACTAACACAAAAATATTGTTTTTTTATCACTCAAACACAATAGCAGTAAATTCTTCCGATACATAATTTCCTTAGCACAACATGCTCTTCGTCACACTGTTCATTTTCTTTAAATTTTATGATGTGCAAGAGAAATTTGAATAAGAAAACTGTTGGTTATATCGTAACGAATGTGACGATTTTCCTTTAGTTGGTAAGGAGAGGGTTAAATACGTGATTTTCCAGGGCAAAGCAGACTCGACTTCAGGTGCTTTCATCTACACCTGCCAAATCAATGTTTTGTATACAATGAGGAATTGTTCGCTTTAGCACATAATAAAGTGATATTCCTGACAACATAATATTCACTTATTTCACGATGTCGTAGACAGTGCATGACCTTAAAGTGTCACAAACGAACTTGTTAACTGTGGTACTCGAGAAAGCCCATGTATTAAAAAATTTAGCCAGAAAACTCGTCCTTCAAATTAATATCGATCGATTTAAATTATGCCACTCATCTTGGCAAATACTCTCAAACCCAAAGTTTTCATTAAAGTCTCAGGTTTGAATGTTTTTGACAAGATGATGGTCATTTTAATCGATCGAGATTAGAAGGATGAGTATTATGGCCAACATTTTAAATACGTGTTTTATTTTCATAGCATGGCAGTGTTAGTGCTTTATTTGTCACCTTTCATTTTACAGGTTCGAATATATCATTAATTCATTACTCATAGTGACAACGACCTTGGGAATTCAATCTATTTACAGTTCGCAAATCAATTTGATAATGGTATCATTATAAAAAAAAAGAGTCATTTAATTTAAATTACACGATTCGTATTGAATAGAATTAGTGTTGCTTTGAGCATTCCGCTGGTTAATAACCCTCTCTCTCTCTCTCTCACTCTATCTATCTATCTATTTATCTATCTATCTATCTATCTATCTATCTATCTATCTATCTATCTATCTATCTATCTATCTATCTATCTATCTATCTATCTATCTGTCTATCTATCTATCTATCGCTCTCTCAATTTGTGCAGCAATGTGGTATGTCAATCTCCCTTGAACTGCAAGGTCCAGGGTTCGAGTCCCTGTGAGCGAGGTAGAGTTGAGTTCTTGGAATAGGCTCTTTGCTCTTTACTCACATTCTCTCACAGTATTGAGGTGTAAAATGAGTACCTCGCCCATCAGTCCTACATGTTAAGTGTTGTTATCGGCTAGGAACCCCTTGTAAAGCGTTTTGAGCACGTTTAGTACAGATCTCACTATATAAATTCTAGATAGAATAGAATGTTTTGATTGAAGTAGCTCATTTATTTTGGCCTGTCATTGAGGTGGTGAGTTTTTACAACTCTTTCTCTCTCTCTCTCTCTCTCTCTCTCTCTTTCTCTCTATCTATCTCTTTTCTCTCTCTATCTCTCCATCTCTCTTATAAGTGACAACTGATGTAAATGTACTGGTTAGAAAATACCCCGTCTATATTTCTAGCACAATCCTTATTATACAGGTATTCAAAGCGTTTAACGTATTGTTCCGTCATGTCTGAAAGAAGCAATTATAAATATGAAGAGTGGTTTTCCAAAACTCCCTAACTCCGTTTTCCCCATATTGAAATATTGGGGATCATTTCCCTTAAAAATTCTCATTCAGTCGAGATATTACTTTATCATATTATCTAAACTCCAAATTCACACAAATCTGGGGAAATTCTTGTGCCATTTGGTGCTTTAAAATAATAATAATAATAAATAATAATAATAATAATAATAATAATAATAATAATAATAATAATAATAATAATACTTTATTGCATCCCAAAAAGGAAATTTTTTGTACAGACGTGTTATAATTTACACATAAGATAAAAATACAATGGAAATAGGATGTATATATATAAAAAAGGAGCAGCTCTATAACCAGAGCTGCGCTTTATAATATGAATAATTTCAACACTGTAAAATAGTTAAAACTGTCACTATAAATTGAAAATTGAAAAGATTGCAAAACAAATAAATTAATAAATTAATATTTATATTTTTAAAAGTAAAAATGAGAAATAATTATATAAAATGATTATTGCTTGATATGATAAAGTAATATCTAGACTGAATGAGAAATTTTAGGGGAAATGATCCCCAATATTTCAATATGGGAAAAACAGAGTTAGGGAGTTTTGGAAAACCAATAAAGTTTACATTTCAATTTATCTCATGGATGGAACATCTCAAAAAGTAGAAAAAAAATATATATATTTCTTTTCGACAGAGTTAACATAGCTTCCGACCAGGTACTTGTTTTACACCTGAGTATAGTGAGAAAAATTGCGAGAAAAGAGTCATCTTCAAGAACTCATCAGGGACCTACTGGTCTCAAGCCGACTGTCATACCACTAGACCACTAGATGCCTCTTTTATGACTCTAGCTACCTTACTGGAGTTCCGTCTTCCTACAGAGGTTGAATGTCACTCTAGCTATATACAATATATATTCACCCATCTATCCAAAGCACTTCCGGTGTTTTGGCGTGTTCACCATGGTTATCAGTGCTTCATATTTCAGCAGGTCTCAAGAAAAAAGCTTTCCACCTATCTCAGATATCACCGAAGCTGATGTTGGCTATTATTCTTCCCAACCCCATTAATTAGTAACGTGTAATGGTATCTAGTTAACAAAATCAATTAGTGAATTAAGTACAATGCGGTTATGTGGTCTAGTGGTATAACACCCGCCTTCCGATCGGAATGTCCTGAGTTCGAGTCCCGTTCTAAGCGGCGCATAGAGCGGCTCTTTACTCACATTTTCTCACCGTATTCAGGTGTAAAATGAGTACCTGACCGTTAACAGTGTTGGCTCTGTCGGAACCCCCCCCCCCCGGTAATATCGACTAACAGTCTCGTTTTACATGTTACGTGTTGGTCGGGGATCCTTTTGTAAAGTGCTTTGAGCACGTTTAGTGGATATTGCTCTCTATAAAAGCTCAAGTTAAAAAATAAATATTTGAAATAATATATTACGTTTCTGGTCTCTACTTCATCAAATACGATAGGGTGAGGCATTATAAAATTTGGATAGGATTTTATATGCCGCTATGTAATCTAGTGGAATGACTCGACTTCGGATCGGAAGGTCCAAGGTTCGAGACCCGCTCTGAGCGGCGCATAGTTGAGTTCTTGGAAAATGCTCTTTACATAAATTCTCTCACCATTCTCAAGCGTAAAATGAGTACCTGGTCGTTAACAGCGTTGTCTTTGTCGGGAAAAAAAATGGTAATATCGCCTGACAGGCGTCATGTCTCTCCAAAATTTTAAGTGTTGCTGTTGGCTTGGAACCCTTTGTAAAGCACAGTGAGCACGTTAAGTGGATATTGCGCTATATAATGCTCAAGTATTTTTTCTTCATCAAATACGATAGGGTGAAACATTATATTATAATCAATAGGATTTTATATTCTATCATACTAATAAGAGATAAAAAAACAAACATTTCCTTTATTCATCCCATAGGGGAAATTTGTCTCTAGGATCTATTTCAAGGGAAGGCTGGAATAACCCAGGCGTCAGCCGCAGTGCAGTGCCGCAAATTGAGCTAGGGCGAGGTGACTTGCCGAAGGCCACACAGCGCAGCGGGGGGTGATCGAACTCGGTACCTTTCGGGTACGAAGCAAAGACCGCAATGCTTAGACACACTCTGCCTCTAGAAGATTTCGTTTCAAAACGGAACATTGGCCAGCATGGAAAAGAACGATTTTTAGATATTGTCAAAATAAATATCTTGATCAGATTCTTCCCAACATTTCACATACCAAACAATAATGAGTTTTTTGGCAAATGATAACCAACAACAGCTGTCAAGTTTTAAAACTATTTTCCTTTGTTAAGAATTCTTAGTTGTTTTACGATTTGCTCGTATTCATATGGAGACGTGACTGCCATACTGACATAGTAGAGAGCAGACTGAAGTAAGATAAAAATCTAAAAAAAGTGTAAGTATGAAACGGTGCTAGACAAAGCAGAAAGAACATTAAATGAACCCCTCCTCCCCCCTCCCCCCCAAAAAAAAAAATGATGATGACCCTGCCTCTTTATTATATCATTATTATTATTATATTATTATTATTATTATTATTATATTATTATTATTATTATTATTATTATTATTTTATTATTATTATATTATTATTATTATTATTATTATTATTATTATTATTATTATTATTATTATTATTATTATTATTATTATTTATTATTATTATTATTATTATTATATTATTATTATTATTATTATATATTTTTTATTATTATTTTATTATTATCTTATTATTTTTATTATATATACAATATATCATCACTTCTTCTTCTTTTATTTCATATAGTTCTGATTGATTAAAGTTAACGAAACATTGTATTAGTGACTCAAGCTAGTTATTATTCATTTGAACATATCTCTCCACTTGTCGAGTTGAAATACCATTTAACTTGCATACTGAGTCTATATTAGTACCAATTCATTCTTTTTATTAAACGATGTAAAAATGATAACATTAAATACAGCATAATGATTGTAATGTGTGGTAACAGATGCTATCCGTATCGAATGAAATGTTTATGGTAATCTAATGATTTGGTGAGAGAGAGAAAAAAAAAAAAAAAAAAAAAAAAGAGAGAGAGAGAGAGAGAGAGAGAGAGAGAGAGAGAGAGAGAGAGAGAGAGAGAGAGAGAGAGAGAGAGAGAGAGAGAGAGAGAGAGAGAGAGACCATATCAATATCAAATTAAGTTTTTGTGTTTTTGATATGCCTATTTTTAGTCTTCGTGTTTTTGATATTAGATCGAATTAAATGATGATTAATGTTACACACCGATCTCAAACCTGCCCACTGATTGTGAAAAATTCGTAAAAATACGAAATTTTGGCTCCGATTTTGTAACTGCGAAAGCATCATCAAGTCATGAAAATTTATTGGAAACGTTAGTTTTTGGTTCCAGACTACATAAGTTTAAGGATTTTGGTGCGTTATTTTATCCTGGTGGGATTGACTTGTTGATTTTTAATGTCAACTATGGCGACTAAAAAAACTAATGTTCATCTCCTAGGTAATACGAAATTATTTTTATTTTTAGGTACTGCTTTACCCCTCTCCTTACCAATTATAGGAAAATCGCCATATTCGTTACGATGCAGCCAACCTTTATCTCATTTTAATTTCTTTTATATTTATAATATTTGAACAAAAATGTTTTCTATAGTTAAAGTATATTAACTCTGAAGAGCTCGTTTAGCAAAAAAAAAAAAAAAAAAAAAAAAAAAAAAAAAAAAAAAAAAAAAAATAATGTGCAGCAAGAACTAACAGATTTAGTGTTTGAGTGAAATAAATATATTTTTGTATAGGTTGGGTGTGAAATTTTGGGGACAATCCGAGAAATGGCCGGCAAGGAGAGAGTTAAACAGAGACAATGCTGTTGACGGCCAGGTACTCATTTTACATCTGAATACGGTGAGAGAATGTGAGTAAAGAGCCTTTTCTAAGGACTCAACTAACTATGCTCCGAGCGAGGCTCGAACCCAGGACCTTCCGATCCGAAAGCGAGTGTCATATCACTAGACCACATAGCCGCACAGGTTAGCAGCAGTTAAAGGGTTATCCGCGTGGAAAAGATGGAAGATAATAAAAAGAAGAGCTTTATATAGCGCAATATCCACTACATGTGCTCAAAGCGCTTTACAAGGGGTCCCTGGTCAACAGCAACATTTAACATGTAGGACGGGACATGACGCCTGTTAGGCGATGTTACAATTTTTTCGGACAGAGACAAAGCTGTTAACGGCCAGGTACTCATTTTACACCTGAGTACGTTGAGATAATGTAAGCAAAGAACCTTCTCCAATGACTCATCTATGCGCCGAGCGCGAGGCTCGAACCCAGTACCTTCCGATCCGAAAGCAAGTGTCATATCACTAGACCACATAGCCGCACAAGATAATACTGCATCCACCCCTTCTCTCGCTCCTCACATGCCTTTCTTTCTATTAACTAACTACACACAAGTACAGTTTCTTCCAACACACAGTTTCCTCGAACCCCGTGGAATGTCTCAAGTTTTTTCCCTTATTATTCTTTGCTCATGGTTTCCTAGAAATAGTTTTTTTGCATGTCCTGATGAGTTCGAGGAACCCGTGCTCCAGTGTATTTATTTTGTGGGAAAATAAATTCTAAAAATTATGGAGGGATGGATAAGGACCTAGTCTTTATGATGATCATAACGGTATAAGGTATAATTTCAAACGGAGACGATGGGTCACTGTCGAATCTATAACCACATTGGTTTGATTAATATAACAGTAAACATGTCATAACATAACATAACATAACATGCCATAACATAACATGACATAACATAAAATAACATAACATAACATAACATAACATAACATGTCATAACATATCATAAGATAATACAACATAACATGTCATAACATATCATAACATTACATAACATAACATAACATAACATATCATAAAAAGGCGTTGCCTCGGTCAAATGCCTTTAAAATACCATGTGAAAACAAAAGAAGAACAATTCAAGTAAAAAATTCCTAGATATGATATCATAAGTATCATCATCATTCACATCAGTAGCAATCAAAAATATATCAATCAAAAACCTTTTTATCAAATTCATATATGGGACAACGTGGCTCAGCGATACGGTCTTTGCTTCTTACCCGGAAGGTACAGAGTTCGATCACCCGCCGCTGCGCTGTGTAGCCTTGAGCAAGTCACCTCGCCATAGCTCAATTTGCGGCGCTGCACTGCGGCTGACGCCTGGGTTATTCCAGTCTTCCCTTGCAATAGACCCTAGAGAAAAATTTCCCCAATGGGATGAATAAAGGGAATTTTATTTTTAAAAAAAAAACAAAAAAAAAAACCCAAAAACCAAAAACAAAAACAAAAAAAAAGTCTTGTGACTTCCTGCCAATTGCATTTTTGAAGTTATTTATGGTTTTGGAGTCTTTAGTTCTACATTTCTAACAGTTCCATGTATTTAGACTGTCCTTACAATTCTTCAATTCTTTGCCAATACATTTCTTAAGGGGGCTCGTGGGTGCAAATTGGGTCAATTTGAGTGAAAATTATCAATTTTTGGAAGTGACTGTTTTTTGATCAATTTATTCATTCCTTATTTCATTTCAAGTCATATTTTTTGATGAATGAATTGTTTGAAACAGTATAAATGCAATTGAAAACCCCTACCCAACGTTAGTGGGCTCAGAATCTGATAAATTTTGTGTTTTTCCCAAAACTATTATTGGATCTCCATAAACACTTTTTGGGACTTGACCATTTTTTGAACTATAATGCAAGAGCTTTGAAATTTGGAACTAAAATAGTTGATATGTTACTACAAATAGCTGGCTACTTTGGTTTTGTTTCTATTGAATAGTTTTTGGGTACAAAATATTTTTTCTTTAAATATTGTCAAAAAAGTGAGGGCATTTTATTCACATTTAAAAAAAATAGTTTTAAACCTTTGAGATTAAATATTTATAAAATTGAATAGGCGGCTATTTACAACCCTGCTTAAACTTTGTATATCACATCTTAAAATCAAAATCAAAGAAGAATCGATTAAATGGCGGAGTCCCAAACAACGTGTTTACTTTTCAAGATGGCCGCCATTTCAATGGCAACGAATAGGTTTTCAATTATTCATTTTTACCAGAAATCTTTCTTACAAGATACGTGGTGTATAAACATAATTTGTTTGACCAGATAGTCTCAATTAAAGATGTTTGTAATTTTTAGTTTCGTATCTTATCGTATCGTATTGTATTGTTCACGAGCTAATTGGTTCTAAAAACCTTTAAATTCTTTGTGTAACTTTTATGCTTAGATACAATTTATCAATTGTATAAATAGTATTCAATGTCAATTAATTGATAATATTGAGAATTAAATATCTAAGTTTGATATTCAATATTATTATATTAGTATCGGTCAACAGAAATAGTGTTTTTCGTTTCACATTAAATGCGACTCCAAATGTTAACTCCACGATGAACTAAAGAAGTTTACATACATTTATATTTAGTCTTATACCAATAAATATCAATTATGAATTTATCTCCGCTTGTAAACACAACTGGAGAAAATGAAAAAAGACTGCAGAATCAACAATTAAAAAGTAGTGTTTGACATCTTATATAGATATTTGATATTTAACCCTCTCCTTACCAACCATTGGAAAATCGTCAAATTCGTTATGTTGTAACCAATTGCTATCTCATTCTAATTTCTTTTGTGCATCACAAATATAAAGAATGTTGTTTTGTTACAGCTGTGAAAACTTGACACTGTGTTGTAGAACAAATTTATGTATATAAAGTACTTGTTGCATTCCTTTTTTATTTTAAAAAAATATCTATTTTTGTGTTGGGTGAGTGTGAAGTTTTGGGGAAAGTTCTGAAAATGTCTGGTAAGGAGAGAGTTAATTTAGTCGATACTTGGGTGGATCCGAAGCCTATAGATAGTTCGAAGATGACGCCACTCAGGTCTTTGTTATTGTTTTTTGCCATCCGCGTTTATGAGTAATGCTCACTGAACTGTTTTAACCCGACTATATGCGTTCATGGATACACACAGGTTTGTGTGTTGGTCCGTTATATTTCCGGATGGCAATGTTATGAGCTTCTTAGCCAAGTGCATACTATCTATAAGTATTTCTAACACATCCATACTCCATACTCTATATCCTATGTAAAAAAATAACCCCTCAGTCACTTTAATGGACATTCATTCAAAGACGTGTAAGCTACTTAGACTATTTGCAAATATTTGCACTTTGTTATTCAAGATCTCTACGCCTAGCACGTGCGATCGTGAGTCACACGTGTCATTGACAGCTTTCGATATCTGAATCTGATTTGTAAAATGATACAATAAGTCGATAATCCTCGCGTCTGGATGAACGGATGTGATTAGGTGAAAACAAACTAAAAGAAAAAAAAAGCAAATAAAAAACTTGAGCTTTTATATAGCGTATTATCCACTGAACGTGCTCAAAGCGCTTTACAAAGGTCCCTGCTAACAGCAAGACAT
>NC_088366.1:16424121-16441621 GCF_034508935.2 Berghia stephanieae | reverse complement strand
GTTGGATATGCTTATCGGTCTATTATTTGTCATTATTCAAGGGTGGAGTTTGAATAACGTTGATAAGAAGGAGAAGAGGCAGGAAATACGACCGGTAAGCCCTATCAAAAACATGGGCGGTGCATGTTTTTGTAAGCGATTGGTTTGAACTCAGCTGTAAATAAATCACAAAACAGATTAGATAGTTTTAGATTTATTATGGCCGATTGACGTCAAAGAAATAATAGAGAAAATTTTAATTTCTCCAGGTAAGAGATGGAAAGAAATCCGTTACCTACTGACCTGAAAAGTTCATGGCCTTTATAACTTTATAGGGAAGAAAAGTTGTGACATCAAATCCTCTACTATTTTGGTTCCTAAATCCTTAAGAGTGTGTATGTAACCAATCATTCGGAGAACAAAATATAATGAATAGGTTACGTATAGGTGGCACAACTATTTTAGTAACAGGATGTATAGGCAGATTCTTAGGATTACGGGTAGTAAGAAGAGCGAGAATTGATGAAATTTATTGACGACGAGCATATTTAGATTAGAAATTAAAATGCCATTACTCGCTTAGTAGGCATCATTCTGTCTCAAGAAACGATGTCGTGTGCCCTGTATGACTTTGGTCTCATCAGTCTTGTTAGAGCAGCGACGGGTGTGACTCAGCATGGCAGTCTCTACCGCAGTTGCTGCACACATAATTTGACTGTGTGTTTGGTGTTTGGTTCTGCTGCCTCTCTTTCCTCCTTGCTCTCCTCTCCTCAAATTTCTTTTTTCTCCTCTCCTCGCCTCTCTTCACTCCCTCCCTCAGCACATATTTCCAGCCACTGTAGTCGTCAGGAAGCGATTCCCATGTGTTTGAGTTGATGCCTGTCAGTTTCATGTCTCGTTTGCAGCCATCATAGAATCGCACAGGTGAACGGCCAGTTGGTCGATTCCAGAAGCTAGTTCATTGTACATGATGTCTTCGGGTATGCGCCCATCGTCCATCCTGTGTACGTGACCAAGCCATTGCAAACGTCGCTGGCAGAGCATGAAATGCAATCTTCACCGGTGAAGGTGATACTGGAGTGTCCTCTCCAGGGCGCGGCCTGGGGCAAAGTAATGTGAAGATCCTGGGCTGCCCAGTAACCAGAACCTCCCTCTCTTCTTCCCTGGTGTGGCCTAAACGATCGCACAGCGCTAAGTTTGGGATCAGTTTGGCCGCAGATTTCTGTAGGGTTTACTTCTTAGCCTTTTCTCCCCCCGAATGTATCCACTAGGCAGGGGAGCCATACATCAATGGCATGGGCATGGGTGCTGGATGATCGGGAGACATTGGATCCGTTACTCTAAAGCTAGAAGATATATTACACAAGGTATGCATTCAGTTCTCCGGACGAGTGGTTTTACACTTTCAATGACATAGGAACCAGTTTTTTTAACATCACACTATTCTTCTCTATTATTAGGGCTTTGGGAGTATGAGTTTCAGTTTCGTCTCTTAAACTTAAAATGAATGGTAGTATTTATGAAAACTGGCAAACTATATATATATATATATATATATATATATATATATATATATATATATATATATATATATATATATATATGTAATATATATATAAAGTGGGATCAGTGAAACGGGTTTTTAACTAAAAGAAATCAGCATTATTAAATAGAGAAAAAAATGTTCTCCTGAAAACGAAATATGAGCTTTCCTGGCGCCAGGTAGCTATAATATTGCCTTAAGTATCAACAATAGTGAAATAAGCCTATCTATATATACATATATTCCTGTGGGTCTAATTTACACACACACACACACACACACACACACACACATATATATATATATATATATATGATAATATATAATAATAATAATAATAATAATAATAATAATAATAATAATAATAATAATAATAATAATAATAATAATAATAACAATAATAGTGCTTTTTTCATCAAAAGGATTTTTTTTGTACAGAGGTGTTGAACAAACATAATAAGTTAGCAAATAACTAGGTGGTACAACTCGTATAATGTGAAAGTAATAAAGAGTGTAAAGTGATTTGCATATTGAGTATTACAAATTCGTATTACAACTAAGTTAAGATCAGTGACAACAAAATTGAAAAAATTGAAATATATATATATATATATATATATATATATATATATATATATATATATATATATATATATATATATATATATGTTTAAAAATGGAATAAAATGCGATTATGTTATATGGATTCTGTACAAGATCAAAATTATATAAGCCCAACTACGGTCTATTTATTAAGATCATTTCTACCTTTAAAACCTGCCCAATACTAAATTATCTTATAAATTTTATCACATATTATATTTGACCCCCCCCCCCCCCACCTCCATACGGTATTATGCTGTTATGTATCAGATTCCAAAAGCTATATTTAAGAGTCAAAACGCTTAAGGCTACAAAATTTGAGTCTTGAGTTGTAAAAGAAACTGCATCTGTGCGGTTATCTGGTCTTGTGGTAGATCACTCACCTTCAGATCGGAAGGTCCTTGGTTCGAGCCCAGCTCTGAGAGGCGCATAGTTGATTCTTGGAAAAGGCTCTTTACTTACATTGTCTCATCGTACTCAGTTGGAAAATGAGTATCTGACCGTTAATAGTTTTCTCTCTGTAGAAAAAAATTGTAATATTATATCACCTAATATATGTCATATCTCATCCTACATGTTACGTGTTGTTGTTGGCTTGGCCCTCTTCTTAAAACGCTTTGAGCACGTTTAGTGGGTATTGTGCTATATAAAGCTCAATCCCCCCCCCCCTCCAGTCATATCAATTGTGCATTTTAAATCAAATATAATTTTGTAATTTAAAAAGCAAAAAACAAAAATAAAACTTGAGCTTTTATATAGCGCAATATATCCACTAAACGTGCTCAAAGCGCTTTACAAAGGGTCCCTGACCAACAGCCACACGTAACATGTAGAACGAGACATGACGCCTTTTCGGCGATATTACCATTTTTTTCTCCGACAGAGACAACGCTGTTGACGGCCAGGTACTCATTACACACCTGATCACGTGGGTGAGAAAATGTGGGTAAAGAGCTTTTTTCCAAGGACTTAACTAGGCGCCAAAGGAGCAGTTAACAGCGTTGTCTCTATCGGAAAAAAGTTGTAATATCGTCTTTAACAGGCGTCATGTCCCGTCCTACATATTAAGTGTTGCTATTATTAGCAAGTAAAAAAAAAGAGCTTTATATAGAGCAATCTCCACTAAATGTGCTCAAAGCGTTTTACAAGGGGTCCCTGGTCAACAGCAACATTTAACATGTAGGACGGGACATGAAGCCTGTTAGGCGATATTACAATTTTTCGGACAATGACAACGCTGTTAACGGCCAGGTACTCATTTTACACATGAGAACGGTGAGAGAATGTGAGTAAAGAGCCTTTTTCTAAGGACTCAACTATGCGCCAAGCGCGAGGCTCGAACCCAGGACCTTCCGATCCGAAAGCGAGTATCATACCACTAGACCACATCGCCACATAGTACCCCTTGTAAAACGCTTTGAGTACGTTTAGTGGGCATTGTGCTATAAAAAAGCTCAAGTATTTCCCCAATCTTCTCAATGATGTATTTTAATTCAAACAAAAGTTCATAATCTAGACCTACAGGACAAATTTGAGTATCTGATTCACCCCGATGTCATACCAGATTGATAAGGTGGTTCACATATTATTTCTAATAGGGGACAGCGTGGTTCAGCGGTACGGTCTTTGCTTCGTACCCGAAAGGTAATGAGTTCGATCACCCGCAACTGCGCTCTGTGGCCTTGAACAAGTCACCACCTCGCCTTAGCTCAATTTGCGGCGCTGCCCTGCGACTGACGCCTGGGTAATTCCAGTCTTCCTTTGGAATAAATAGACCCTAGAGACAATTTTCCCCTATGGGATGAATAAAAGGAATTTTATTTTTTATTTATTTATTTATTTTTTCAATAGCCACCAGGAAGATATAGAGATTTCTACTTTCTTCTACGCCGTAACATTACGATTACGGGGAATTCCCGCATATCCAGTTGTTGATTTTCTTTGCAAATCGTCCTATCTAGTATATGCCTATCCAGGCCTGCCTAACTGAAAATGTTTTAGTTTTAGAGATAAAAATAGTAGTCACTATGGTTAACTTCATAGATAACAATTTACTCTCACAAGGAGTAAATAACACTTCTAAGTTGATCTTTTATATAGCGCAATATCCACTAAACGTGCTCAAAGAACTTTACAAAGGGTCCCTGGCCAACAGGAACACGTAATATGTAGGAAGAGACATGACTCCTGTTAGGCGATATTACAATTTTTTTCCGACAGAGACAACGCAGTTAACGGCCAGGTACTCATTTACACCTGAGTACGGTGAGAGAATGTGAGTAAAGAGCCTTTTCCAAGAACTCAACTATGCGCCGAGCTAGGCTCGAACCCAGGAACCCATCGATCCGAAAGCGAGTGTCATACCACAAGACCACATAGCCGCACTTCAAAAACCTTAAAATGATGTAGTCTTTCATCCACTTTCATTTTCAATAAGTTTTATATGACTTTTAGATGCCCATGAAGTTCTGAAAATAGGAGCTAAAATTTCGTAATTCTTCGGATTTTTCGCAGTAGTAGACAGGTCTGTGCCCATCTAGCCGTTGGAAGGAAATGTCATACCTGATAACAATGATTGGATAGTAAAAAGTGCGTATTTGTTTGTGTTTAAATATCAGTGTGTTTGTGTGTAGTGTGTGTGTCTGTGTATGTGTAGTGTGTGTGTGTGTAGTGTGTTTGTGTGTGTAGTGTGTTTGTGTGTGTTTGGAAGGTGGTGGTAAGGGTAGGCGAAACCATTAATTGCCCTTTAAAAGAGTTGAATTACTTATCGAACGTATGATACAACGCGGAAATTATCCTTTGTTCTTTTGTATCACTCAATAACAAAATGTTGCAATAAAACGATAAATCGGATAAAAATAAAACGTTTTCTTGCTGTGAAAAGAAGGATATATCTAGATGCAATTGGACGGGTCTTGTTTTTAGAAGTCTGTGACGTAACATTTGGGTAAATAGGAAATACTGAGAGATAAGAGGAAGAAGGGAGGGGGTGCATAATTTTTGAGACGTATTTTAAAGAAATGGATATTATGACAGTTTCAAAAACAAACAAACAAACACAAAAAAAAAGAAAGGAAAGAATAAGAAATTCAAAATAAAAAACAAAACAAAATAGAAACTAACAACAAAAAAGCCCCCAAACAAACAAACAAACAAACAAACAAACAAACAAACAAACAAACAAACAAACAAACAAACAACAATAAAACACTTCATATGGAACGTTTCGGTTACAAAAAACAAACAAACCCAAAGTAAACCGCAAATGGCTCACTGTTGCTCAGGCATGGTCTTTGCTTCATATCCGAGTTCGATCATCCGCTGCTGTGCTGTGTCGCATTGATCAAGTCACATCGCCCTAGGTCAATTTGCCGCCCTGCAAAGCGGCCGACGCCTGTGTTATTCAAGTCTTCCCTAGAGACAAAATCTCCTCCCCCCCCCCACGGGATGAATAAAGGGACCTTTATTATTACTTTAAAACAATTAAAACGTTGATACCTAACTCGAAATACGTGACAATGATCCCGATTGTATTCCTGTTGGCCTATTCTCTTCTCTTTCCGGATTTTAGGTGTGATATTACCGATTACTGCACTTATTTGCAGGTCTGATAACCCAATTCCTTTATGGGCTCATTGTTGTGGTAGAAATCTAAAAGATAAAATGATGTAAAATATTGTCCTTTACAACAATGTTAAACTAAGCTCATAAGTAGGTTCGGATGTCAGACCTGCATACATGCAAACGTCGGGTATTACCGTGTCAAATTAGATGTTTCTTCTTCTTAACTAAAGAATGGCTTTGAGCGTGAAGTCCTTCAGAAAAAAAAATCTAGACTACACGTGGGATCGATCTTGGTTACTCTGGTTGTGAATCGAGTGCTTTACTAACTGAGAGCCATCGGGACCTCTTTTTCTTACGTCAATCAAATTTAAAAAAAAAATCGTCTGAGAGTATCGACCGAACTAGTGTTCACTCTGTTTCGAATATTTTCCTTCAACTCTTGTTAAGTAAGTTCTATATTCTGAACCACCTCATGAACCAAGATATGTATTTCAAGACATCGTTTCAAAGATAATTTTCTTTATGATATTTTATGAATCACTGGGAATTTCGCCTCATCACTCTGTTATGCACTGTATTATGTTTTCTTTATATTATATATGATTTGTAAAACATTTGAGTGTGTTCCTCTTAGCGGGGACCTGTGCTTGTGTCTGGATGAGACTTTTAGTGATCTCAAACTAAGTACTTTGATAGAGTGCTTTTGGAATCTACACCTGTTTTTTATTTGAACCAATTCCCCTTTGTCTTCCCTTTTCTTGGATGCTTTATTGTAATTCTAGAACTTTTTACTATCCCATTTTCTTCCTTTTTACTGGCGCTGATATGACCTTAATGTGTTGCAAGCGCCGTAAATTAAAAAATAAAAATAAATCGCCAGATCCACTTGTTGGTTTTCCCTTCAACAATCACAAAATTCTGACCGAATTATCGTATCGTACTCGTAATCGAATTGTTTAAGAAGCCCTAGAAACCTTATGCAGAGATATACTTATTTTTTCAATGTGACAAAAAGAACATAATGATAATGCTGAAAATTTATATAGAGCTATAACTCCGAGACAACAAACTCTAAGCGTTTAATTGAGCTTTTATTTAGCGCACTATCCACCAAATGCGCCCAAAGCGCTTTATAAGGGGTCCCTGTACAACAGCAACACTTAACATGTAGGACGCGACATGACGCCTGTTCGCGACATTACAATTTTTTTCGGACAGACACAACGCTGTTTACCTGAGTACGGTGAGAGAATGTGAGTAAAGAATCTTTTCCATGGACTCAACTATGCACCGAGCGAGGCTCGAACCAAGGATCTTCCGATCCGAAAGCGAGTGTCACCCACTAGACCACATAGCCGCATATATCAACGATCATTTGACAAGTCTTTCTTCATCCATTCGAGAGTTTTAATTAATGAATATACAAAAATGCAAATGATGTCCAATGTCATCAATGTCCTTTGTCATTAACAAAGTGCACAAATTAGCAGGTCTCATAACGGATCTCAATTATGGGCTTGATTTAACATTCTTGTAATGGACACAACATTTTGGGTTGGTTTGAGAGTATTTTTCCATTACAACAATGGGCCCAAAAATATTTGGGTCATCAGACCTGCACATATGTGCACGTCGTACATTACGCAAGAGTTAATCTCTGAATTTTAAGACAAGACGCCGAATCGATAATTTATTTTCCTCGAGCCCTAGTTCAGGGATAACCTCTATCATTAACAAGGAAACTAAAAGGTGCCATTAGGTGCTATCTACTCGTATCTAGTTTTCCTCTTTGGCGTTAACAGTATTGGGGATACCGAAATATTTTCTTTTAACAAATTGGATTCAATAGTCTGATGCCACGTCGCCCAGCAACGGCGGCCATTGTGGTTCTAAACAAAGAAAATCTGTACTTTTTATTCTTCATGCTGGCTAGAACTTTTCATATGTCTTGTGATCAGAATCTGTAAAAGTCAAAATATGGTCATATTTATAATGTTTTTTCTCTTCTGGATACACTTTTATGCTCGTCGGAGAAATATTTCATAAGGGCGTCCGCCAGTGTTCCGATAGTTTAGTTACTATGCGTCGTTACCAGGGAAGTGACGTTACGACTGTTTGAAGCCTATTGGATTATCCATTTGGTAAACTTTGGTTGTATTGTTGCCATAGTGACGGAACCGTCTCCTTCAAGATGCCCCAACCACACGACCTCATTTTTCTAAATTAAGTCTTTGCGTTGCCAATTGTTGTTGGAATAAAATTATAAAAGACGGTTTTTTGAGTTGGAAGGAGTCAAGAATGACATCAAATGTAAGTTACGATGCGTCATTACGAGGGAAGTGACGTCACGACTGTTGAAGGCTATTAAGTGCCGTACTCCGGAATGCGTGGGGCAACGCAGCTCAGCGTTATGGACTTTGCTTTTTACCCAAAAGGTACTGAGTTCGACTACACCGCCTCGTTGTGTGTGTACGTGTGGCTTTGAGCAAGTCACCTCGCCCTAGCTCACTTTGCTGCACTGCGGCTGACGCCTGGGTTATTCTAGTCGTCCCTTCGAATAGACCTTAAAGACAAATTTACCCTTGGGGATGAATAAAGGGAATTAAAAAAATATTTACTGAAAGATCTATTAAAAAATTTGGCCAGAAAACTCATCCTTTAAATATCAACCGATATAATGACCCTCGTCTTGACAAAAGCTCTCAATCCTGGGACTTCGTGAATTAACTCGTTAATTAAAAAAATCACCAGTTCTTCCCGCTTTGTCAAACGTCCGCAAACACGCAAAACTATGTGTACTGATTTACTCTACCACACTACAAAAAAAGTAGTCCTTCATTAGGCCCATGGAGCCGGAGTTGATACCGGTTTCTATAGCGTGAAACGGCCAATAGCAATTTCTTGTTACCCTTTGGATAGGACTTTAGTCTATTGTAAAGTACTTTCCGTCAGATTTAACAGATCCAGCTACCCATTTATAGCTGGGTGGAAAGGGTGGTAAGAAAAAAAAAATCTCGACTGCACCCGAGATCGATCTCGGTCCCTTTGATTATGAAGCAAGTGCTCTACCAATTGAGCTATCGGGACTCCCACCGCTGTACTACTAGAGGGAATGTAATCAAATGTAATCACCGAACTGGAGGTCTAAAACGGGCAACAGAGAGACCATTGACGTCAACTCCATAATTTGTACTCTATATTTTGACACTACGAAAAAAAATCACATTTGTTTGGGTTAACTACTATAATATAGTCAGATTATTAATAAGTGGCGCGTGTTTTTCTTCTTTTCCTCAGCTGTCCGTCAACGAACAGCTGTAGAAATTTGTATGAACCTCTGAATCAATTTGTCATAACTAAAAAGTCTTTTTTTTTCGTGAATTTAAAAACAACAGTAAGCATCAATCAAAAATATACCTGGTTCAAATCATGATTCCTGGCGCTTCCCTTTGACATCTTCCATATTGATAAAATGAATAAATAGAGGCG
The DNA here is from genome assembly GCF_034508935.2 of Berghia stephanieae. Lineage (NCBI taxonomy): Eukaryota > Metazoa > Mollusca > Gastropoda > Nudibranchia > Aeolidiidae > Berghia > Berghia stephanieae. Next base: position 16,432,443 of record NC_088366.1, on the reverse strand, counting down.
CCATTACGGGAGTGGTATTATCCGCTATTTAATTTCGGATTACTGGGTTTTCCCGTGATTTGCTTTCTAATGATCTTGACAGGGAAAGGAATCACAAAAGGCATAAAATAAAAACGAAATAATAAAATAAAAATACCCGACGATCTCTCTCTCTCTCTCTCTCTCTCTCTCTCTCTCTTTCTCTCTCTCTCTTTCTCCATCTATCTATCCATCTATCTATCTATCTATCTATCTATCTATCTATCTATCTATCTATCTATCTATCTATCTATCTATCTATCTATCTATCTATCCATCCATCCATCCATCCATAATTCTATCTATCTATCTATCTATCTATCTATCTATCTATCTATCTATCTATCTATCTATCTATCTATCTATCTATCTATCTATCTATCTATCTATCTATCTATCTCTCTATCTCTCTCCCTCTCTCTCTCTATCTATCTATCTATCTCTCTCTCTCTCTCTCTCTCTCTCTATATATATATATATGTAATATATATATATATATATATATATATATATATATATATATATATATATATCTCCCCCCCCCTCTCTCTCTCCCCCCTCTTTCTCAAACAAATGTAACGGATCGTCTAAGAACGGTTTTGTGTTGAGGTGAACCAAATGCTGAAAATTTATTTTTAAGCGTAATATCTAACATTTGAATTAAACTATTTCTCTTCATTTAGGAGTTTGAGTTTTGATATTTAAGTCTTTAAAAAAAAAAAAAGAGAGAGAACAGTGAAAAAAAGGTAAAATAATTTTTTAAAAAATAACCCCTAAAAAGGAAAAACAACCAACAACAAAAGTCAACAACAAGAAACAAACAAGCAAATAAACAAAAAAACAAAATGACAGAATTGTCATGATTATCAACAACTTCCTATAAAGTAACCCCTCCCCCCAACCCTCCAACCCTCCAACCCCCTCCCCCCAATAAAAAAAAATAATAAAAAAAATAACGATATAAATCTCCATTGCCCTAATTTACAGGATATTTTCCCATCGCTAACAAGAATATTGTAAGACGCCTTTATGTCCTTGTCGTTGACAATGCCGGAAATTTCTGGGGTTTTATTTGGTGAGAAAGCCACGGATCAAACAAGCAATGCTGATGTACTCTTTAAAAAAACAACCCCCAAACACATTCTGAAAATTCTGGCAAGAAAACTATTCCTTCAAATATTATTGGTCGATTATAATGACCAATCATATTTGTCAAAAAAACCCTCTCAAACCTGGAATTTCCACGTCATATTTATAATAAATAATAATTGAGCTTTTATAAAGCGCAATATCCACTAAATGTGCTCAAAGCGCTTTACAAGGGGTCACTGGCCAACAGCAACATTTAACATTTAGGACGGGACATGACGCCTGTTAGGCGCTGTTAACGGCCGGGTACTCATTTTACACCTGAGTGCGGTGAGAGAATGTGAGTAAAAAGCCTTCTTCAAGGACTCAACTATGCGCCGAGCGAGGCTCGAACCCAGGACCTTCCGATCCGAAAACGAGTGTCATACCACTAGACCACATAGCCGCACATTTGATAATCCTCAAACATACTTAAGAGACTTTGCAGCTTCTTCTTGTGGTCTCCGCATTGAAAACAATATAAAATAAATATATAAATAAATAAAATTGCCTTTATTCATCCCATAAGGGAAATTTGTCTCTCGGGTCTATTCCAAAGGATGACTAAAAAATAACCCAGGCGTCAGCCGCAGTTCAGCGCCTCATATTTAACTGGGGCGAGGTGACTCCTCGACCAGTCAGAACCTGTTCCGTCCTACATTCTCAATTTTGACGCGATGCGCCCTCGTTTTAAAGAGGAGTAAGTCCTATTACATCTTTACATTCATCTTTTCATATCATGAAACGAAACTTGAGTGCCTTCTTTCAAGCAATCATCGCTGCTTCTGCAACTTCCCATTTTACGGCACATGGAGAAACTGCAGATTGGACACCTGTTATATCAAACTATAATCTTAGAATACAAAGAAAAAGTGAGAAACCAGAATGTTGCTGATGTTCTTAATGCACATGTTCGAGTTAACGTTAATCAGTTTACAGCCTTACTCTGGAAAAAAAAAACATGTGTTAAAAAAATTTGGCAAGAAAACTCGTTCTTCAAATATCGATCGATTTAAATGATCCTCATCTTGGCAAAAACTTTCAAACCTTGGACTTCGCGAAGCCTTCATTATATTAAAATCCCAGGTTTGAGAACTTTTACCAAGATGGAGTCTCATTTAAATCGATCGATAGTTGAAGGACGTGTTTTCTGGCCAAAATTTTAAATATATATTAATTTTTTTCCAGAGTCCACAGTTATAACTGGTTAATGTTATTCACAATTTGTTTATGAGCGGCTCGTAAACAAAACAGGCTGTGACATATCGAAGGCAGGAGAATACTTGACCTTAATGTCACAGGCGAGCTTACGCGTGTCCTTAACATATCAAATGTTATTATAAAGATAGATTTTCATTGTAAAGGATTAGTCATCCTGCTGGAGACTAAAATACAACGATAATTTTTTTCTTTCGCGGTTAGGTTGTTCAGGTTTTAGCACACACCTGTTGTTGGCAGTCGACGAAACCGCGAATCTGTTGACGTAGGTAACTTTCACGATTCGAGTATGTTCCCGATATAAGACTATGCCAAAATGTCCGGGGCCTTTGAGGTTCGCCACAAAAATACTCTAATAATACTTTTCTTTTCGAAAAAAACTTGGGGGGGGGGGGGGGGGGGGGGGGCGAAGTGGCCGAGTGGTTAAGGCATTGCACTGTGACCCGGAAGGTCCCGGGTTCGAGCCCGGATTCAGGCACTTTCGGTTTTTTCTTTGAACAAGATTATTAACCCCCAATTTGCTCACTTGGACAACATAGGTGATTCCTGTTGACATCAGACATCCTGTTTGATGTATTATCTATATCCCTTCGTGGAATGCCTAGGCGACGATATAGATCATAATGTCGTGGCGGAAGGGCATAATGTTTCTTTTCTGTCATCTAAATAATGTTGAATAAAACAAGATTTGAAGACTTGGCTCCAACTATCATCATCATTGCCCTTTTCACCCTGGGTCATTGTATAAGCCACAGACAAACAGTTTCCATCCTTCTCTATCCGGAGCTAACTTGAAAAAAAATCTCGTTCCATGTCTTCCCCATTCTCTGTATATCAACTTCTTTAACTCTTCTCCCTGTTCCCCGTGACCTTCCCGTTGATCTTCTGCCCTGAGGGTTCCAGTCTAAAACTTTCTTTGTTAGAGTGGAGTCATCATTCTTTCTGAGAGTGTGTCCAATCCACCTCCGTGGTTTTCTTCCTATTTCCTCTTCCACTTGATTCTGCTGTGTTCTTTTCAATTCTTCTTCGTTCTTTATCCTGTCCATCCATATTATTCTGAGTAGCTTACGCATTAACCTGTTTACGAAAATCTGTACGCTCCTTAAACATGCCTGCGATGCATTCCAAGTTTCACATCCACACAGTAGGACAGTCTACCCTCCTTATACATGCCTGCGATGCATTCCAAGTTTCACATCCACACAGTAGGACAGTCTACCCTCCTTATACATGCCTGCGATGCATTCAAGTTTCACATCCACACAGTAGGACAGTCTACCCTCCTTATACATGCCTGAAATGCATTCCATGTTTCACATCCACACAGTAGGACAGTCTACCCTCCTTATACGAGATGTCTGCGATGCATTCCAAGTTTCACATCCACACAGTAGGACAGTCTACCCTCCTTATACATGCCTGAGATGCATTCCAAGTTTCACATCCACACAGTAGGACAGTCTACCCTCCTTATACATGCCTGAGATGCATTCCATGTTCACATCCACAGTAGGACAGTCTACCTCCTTATACATGTCTGCGATGCATTCCAAGTTCACATCCACACAGTAGGACAGTCTACCCTCCTTATACATGCCTGAGATGCATTCCAAGTTTCACATCCACACAGTAGGACAGTCTACCCTCCTTATACATGCCTGAGATGCATTCCAAGTTTCACATCCACACAGTAGGACAGTCCTACTGTATGGCTCCAATAGAATAGCAGAAATAGTTTCTAAAATAAAATAAAAGTGTTAACAGAGTCTCAACTGTTGTCCACACTATTGCAACACTCTCAAAAGATAGAACTATTATAACTATTATAACAAAGAGAGAGAGAGAGAGAGAGAGAGAAAGAGAGAATGAGAGAGAGAGAGAGAGAGAGAGAGAGAGAGAGAGATTATATATAAAATTAATATCAGTCTAATATAAAATGGAATAAAAAGGTTGATAATAGTGATGAAAGAAAGTCTTCCTATATAGGTATATAGGACACGAATTCTTGAGTACCAATTTACTTTTAGGTTATAGTTTCCTAGCTATTACTTTTTAACTGCCCTTCGTGGCCGCCGCTCCGTGCTATTAAATAATTCTCTCCCTTATGTTCAATCGACAACCTACTTTCAGTGAAATCCAATTTTAGCCCACCACCCTTTCTCATCAATTCTAATTAGAAACCCCATATTATTACCTACTCAACCTTTGATGTATTACCTACTTCCAGAAGTTACATCTTTTTGGGATAAACATTAGTTTTCTCTTTAATACGCTTCAACAGTCGTTACGTCACTTCCCTCGTAATGACGCATGGTAAATTAGTAACTGGCTCTAAACTATCGGAACAATGGCGGACGCCCTTATGAAATATTTCTCCGACGAGCATAAAAGCGTATCCAGAGAAATAAAAAACATGAAAAATCTGATCATGGTTTGAATTTTGCACATTCTGATCACAAGACATGAAAAGGTCTAGCCAGCATGAAGAATAAAAAGTACCGATTTTCTTTGTTTAGAACCACGATGGCCGCCGTTGCTGGGCGACGTGACATCAGACTATTGAATCCAATTATGTCAGTCCATTTCTTCATATCACTCACAATGCGTTATTTGTCTTGTGTTTACTGTAAAAAAGAAACGTCAAAGGCACGATAGATGTATGAAACGAAAACGTAACATAAAAAAATATAATAAAAAAAAAGCAAATAGAAGACAATCTAATATAAGGAAATATCCAAAAGAAAAAAAATAATATCAGTCATGACATAAATGACCCCCCCCCCCTCTCAGAAGACGAGAAACAAAAGACAAAAACAACCAACCCCCCCCCACCCCCACCCCCGACTCAATGATTAAAAAAATTCTAGAGAAAACCAAGAGCATAACAAAAATAAAAAAGACAGAGAAGGAAAATAACGAAAAAAAAAAACCAAAACAAAACAAAACGAAACAACCCCCCAAGAAATAAATAAAAAAGAAAAAAAAAACAAAACAAAAACATAAAACAAAAACAAAAACAAATAAACGAAACAATCAAACAAAGAAAAAAATAACAACGAATAAAAACAATCAAAAGCATCAACAATAAAAAAAATAAATGAAGCAAACATAATTCCAAAGAAATGAAAAAAAAAAACAAAGCAGGACAAATCGAAATGAAAAGAACAACTTCTCGGTCACTGCCATTTGTTGGTGTTGTAATTTATAATTTATCTTCCTCACTGTGAATGAACCTAGTTTAGTTCAGGAGAAGTCACAATAATATCTTTTTAGTCATTCATATTCGCAAAGCTCTGTTAAGTGTCGTTCTCTGTAAAACACATTTTAAAAAATTTGGCCAGACCGATGTATATATGGATAGTATGCGCTTGGCTAAGAAGCTCATAACATTGCCATCCAGAAGTATAACGGACCAACACACAAATCTGTGTGCACCCATGACGTTTATAGTCGGGTTAATACAGTTCAGTGAGAATTACTCATAAAGGCGGATGGCAAAAAACAATAACAAAGACTTGAGTGACGTCATCTTCGAACTATCTATATATATAGCCCGACGTGCACTTATTTGGAGTTCTGATAACCCAATTCATATGGGCTCATGGTTGTAACGGAAATCTAAAAAAATGACGCAAAATATTGTCCATTACAACAATGTTAAACTAGGCCCTATGGGCCTACTTTAACATTGTTGTAATGGACAATATTTTGCGCCATTTTTATAGGGCCTAGTTTAACATTGTTGTAATAGACAATATTTTGCGCCATTTTTTGAGATTTCCATTACAGCAATGAGCCCATAAGGAATTGGGTTATCAGACCTGCAAATAAGTGCACGTCGTGCCAGACTGAAGGACGAGTTTTCTGTCCTGATATTTTTATTCAACTTATATTTAAAAAGCAAATCAATATAAAATAACACGACTTACTTAAATGACTTAACATCTCCTTACCAAGCATAGGAAAATCGTCATATTCGTTGCGATCCAACCAGCATTTTTATCATTCAGATTTATTTTATAAATCACAAAATTTAAAGAAAACTGTTTTATTAAGAGTTATAAAAACGTGACACTGTGTTGTAGAGTTGCTTTTGCTGATCAATATTATGCGTAGAATGATTGTATTTGTTGCGTTTCTGTTTGAGTAAGAAAAAAACTATTTTTGTATTGGGTGTGTGTGGAATTTTGGGGAAATTTCTGAAACTGGCTGGTATGGAAAGGGTTAAGGCCTTTTCTTCCAAATCATCCAATCGGAACGCCTCGGCAACTGACTCTCTGTTCGTCGGTGTCAGTTCCTTCCACAGTTCACGTTCTTTTGCTGTGGATGCTATTTTCATAAGATCCTCCTTTGATTTTAGTTCTCGATTATTTTCGAGGTGTGGTCTTGTGGTATGACACTCGCTTTCGGATCGGAAGGTCCTGGGTTCGAGCCTCACTCGGCGCATAGTTGAGTCCTTGGAAAAGGCTCTTTATTCATATTCTCTCACCGTATTCAGGTGTAAAATGTATACATGGCCGTTAACTGCGTTGTTTATGTCGGAAAAAAATTGTACCTTATATCGCCTAACAGGTGTCGTGTTTCGTTGCGCTATATAAAAGCTCAATAAGATATATTCATAAAATCTTCCTTTGATTTTAATTCTCGGTTATTTTCGAGGCGTTTTAGGTCTCTATTCAGGCCATTGCGAATTGACGTGGGTGGTCTACTTTTATATTTCTTGTTTCCACGTGTATTTTATGAATTCATTGACACAAAGTCAAAACAATAAAAGATTTTCATTGATTTAGTGTGACAATATAAGAATTTCATTTATTGATGCTTTGCACGTAGCCAAAAAGCTCACAACATTCGCCAGCCAAAATAACGTACCAATAGCCAAAAACTATGTGTACTTTGAACGTTTGATTAATGCAGTTTCGTGAGAACTACTAGAAATGGCTGGCTACAACAATAACAAAGACCTGAGTAAATAAAATAAATAAATAAAAAAAATAAAATAAAATTGAGCTTTATTTAGCGCAATATCCACTAAATGTGCTCAAAGCGCTTTACAAGGGATCCCTGGTCAACAACAACATATAACATGTAGGACGGGACACGACGCCTGATTGGCGATATTACAAATTTTCGGACACAGACAACGCTGATATTGGCCAGGTACTCATTTTACACCTGAGTACGGTGAGAGAATGTGAGTAAAGAGCCTTCTCCAATGACTCAACGATGCGCCGAGCTCGAGGCTCGAACTCTGGACCTTCCGATCCGAAAGCGAGTGTCATACTACAAGACCACATAGCCGCACAGTGACGCCAACTTCGTTCTATTTAAATAATCAAACATAACTAACAATAGTATTTGGTATTTATTCTAGTCTGACGTTTGTAGTCCACCTCTTGAAGCCGGTATTATGCTGTTATAATCGGATGTCAAGAATGCATTCTATAATCAAAATTATAAACTCCAGCTCCATATGGGTAATGGCTGTGAAAGAAGTTGTTTATGAGGGAGATTGCATATATGGGGCAGCGTGACTCAATGGTTTGGTCTTTGCTTCGTAACTGAAAGGTGCCAAGTTCAACTACCCGCCAAGCCCTTGTGCAAGTCACCTCGCCCAAGCTCCGTTTGCGGTGCTGCTGCATTGCGGCTGACACCTGGGTTACTCCAGTCTTCCCTTGGAATCGACCCTGAAGACAAATTTCTCCTTGGGAACGAAAAAAAAGAGAATTTTATTGTACTTATCGATTAATTAGTTTATATTTTAGAATATTACAAACAACATGAATGTTGCCGATCATTTTAACTATTAATTCACTTTTGAACGTTTGGTTCATGCTTTCACAATACGGTTTTCGATCATAGGTCACATTTATTTTTTTGTATATTTTACTTATTTGGCATATTTTGCGATAAATACCCGGTAAATCTGCTCTACTGGTTGACTTAATAAAAAAAAGG
>NC_088366.1:16404121-16419121 GCF_034508935.2 Berghia stephanieae | reverse complement strand
GTTATCGTAAAATAAAACAACAAACAAACCGTCATCAACAACAACATCATCATCATCATCATCATCATCGTCATCATCATCATCATCAACATCATCATCATCATCATCATCATCATCGTCATCATCATCATCGTCATCATCATCATCATCATCATCATCATCATCATCATCATCATCATCATCATCATCATCATCATATAGTTGCCAAAGCAAGCGTGCAACGACCGATGGAAATATTGTGGCGGCGTAAAGTTTATTTTGTCTTTCGAGAAGGCTCTTAATATTACATTCTTTCACATGAGTACCATGCCGCTTTCATCCTTGTCCCTGTAGAAAAAAAATGTAAGAGCACCTAACAGATGCCATGTCCCATTACATAATAGCTTAATTGGAGTCAATAGTCTGATGTCACGTCGCCCAGCAACTGTGGCCATCGTGGTTCTAAATAAAGAAAATCTGTACTTGTAATTCTTCATGCTGGCTAGAACTTTTCATATGTCTTGTGATCAGAATGTGTAAAAGTCAAAACAAAACATGATCAGATTTATAATGCTTTTTTTCTTCCTCTGGATACACTTTTATGCTCTTCGGAGAAGTATTTCATAAGGGCAACCGCCATTGTTCCGATAGTTTAGAACCAGTTGCTAAGTTACTATGCGTCATTACGAGGGAAATGACGTCAAGACTGTTGAAGGCTATTGTTGCAGTTGGCATGGGTACCCTTATACATCACTTAGATCACTTTCACTGGATGTAACTAAGCCATTGCTAAGCCCACGATACTAAGATCTGGGTTAGGAATAGTCATTGATAATAAAACTACAAAAATAAATAAAATCACACTGCAATCATGCTTTTGATCAGCAAACAACAACAACAAAAAGTCATCTCTCCCCATCCCTCCCCCCACCGACCTAAAGCACAAACAAACAAATATTAGAAGACGAAAAATATACCAAAATAAATATTAAAAAGCAGAACAAAACCATAGTCAAAAAACAATCAACCCCCCCCCCAAACAAACAAGAAAAAAACAAACAAACAAAACAAAAATCAACAAAACAACCCTCCTACCAAATAAAAAAAAAAACAAAAAACAAAACAAAGACAAAAAAAAAAAAAAAAAACAAAGACAAAAAAAAGCCCCACAAAAACCAAACAAACAACAAACCCTACAACCCCCCCCCCCCAAAAAAAAAAAAACAAAAAAACCCAACCAAAACCAAACCCAACCAAACAAACAACGTGGTATAATATCATCTATCTATATTTATCTAAACCATCTAACACTAAAAACTGAAAGATCCATAAAAGTCGAGCACAGTTTTATCGGTTTTCCAATCTCTCAAAGTCGTCAGTTGGTGCTATGTTTCAAGACCAATAACACAAACACTTGGAGATTAACAGATAATAATAAAAGTAACTATAGGCTGTAAGTTATAGGAGTTCACGCAGTGATATACCCAAAACATAAAATACTCATTTGTTTTTTTTTTGTTGTTGCTTGCATTAAATAATTTAATGGTTGGAACATAAAAAAAACTAAAATAAATAAATTTCTTAAAACAATAAATCAGAGCAAAAGGGAAAAGAAAAAGAATATAAACTATAACTAAGCAAAAACTGAACAAAAAAAAAAACCCCACAAAACAAACAAAAAAAAAGCCAAAAAAAACCCCCAATCCCCCCCCCCCCCCAAAAAAAAAAACCCAAAAAAAACAAAACAAAACAAAACAAAACAAAAAGAACAAACAAAAACGAAATTCAAACCAAAACTGATAAACAAAAACAAAAACAAAAACAACCAATACACACACAAAAAAAGAAACAGACAAAAATGAAAACCCAAACAAAAGCAAAAAGCAAAAATAAATAAATAAATAAATAAGATTAAAACGAAGACAAAAAAAAAAAAAACCGATAAAAAACTTATAAAGAGACAAATAAAAAAATCTTAATAATAATAATAATAATAATAATAATAATAATAATAATAATAATAATAATAATAATAATAATAATAATAATAATAATAATAATAATAATAATAATAACGTAAAATCACAAAACCTCGAGTTTGATTGGAATGTACAAAATGTTTGTGACATCAGCATTGTCTTAACTGCTATCAATTTGAAAATCTCCAAAAGGATGAGGTGATAAACTGAAAACAAAACAAAACACGAAGAATGAATACAATTAAGAATGTAAAGAGAACACCTCAAAACAAACACACCCTTATTATCAACACGAGCACAAAATGCATGCATAGATACCAAACCAAAAAAAAAAAAAAACAAAAGAAAAAAACAAAACAAAGAACAACAAAAAAAAAAAAAAAAAAAAAAAAAAAAGGAAACCAAACTAATAAAATAGATGTAATCAATTTCAAGAGGATCCACATAGTTCAGTTGGTAGAACACTCATTTCACACGCAAAGGATCCAAGATCGATTCCGGATGCAGTCGAATTTTTTTTCTGATCAAATAAAACCAAAACACAAAAAAAAAAATAAAAAATGCACACACACAACCACACACACAACCAAATAAAAAAAACACCCAAACAATCGACCCTCCAGAAAAACAAACAAAACAAAACAAAACAAAACAAAAAAAAAACAAAACGAAAAACCCAAAGAAAAAAAAAAAACCCATTAACCCCCCATCCAAAAACAAAAAAATAATCCAAAACAAAACAAAAGAAAAAAAAATATACAAAAAACAAATCGAAAACAGAAACAAACAAAAACGAAAAACCAAAACAAAAACAATCAAATACCAACCAACCAAACAGAATAATATCGACCCAAAGCGCCCCTCACCCCCCCCCCCCCTCCTCCCACCTATCCACCCCCCCCACACACAAACCCCCAATACAAACTCACACTGTGCGTTATCCAAATCTATTCCTGACACCCAGAACCACACAGGACGTGTACTCGTACCGTTTATCACCTTTCCAAATCTTTCTCATCTGTCCGTCCGTTTGACCTTTCCGTTCCGATCATTGCTTTTCAGAGAGAACAACTCAACACTATGACAAGATGCAGTACTTGGTGGACTTTTATATCGAGCAATAGCCACTAAAATCTAGAGTTGCCTAAATGAGTAAATAAAATGAGTACCTGGTCGTCAACGGCGTTATCTCTGAAATTTTTTTTTGTAATATCGTCTTACAGGCGTCATGTCTCGTCCTCATAGCAATCTGTATAGATAGCATTGCTCGTCCTACATGTAAAGCATTGGTTAGGAACCCTTTCTAAAGCGCGTTGAGTACCTTTAGTGGTTATTGTAGAGTTTAATAAAGGGAGTAAAAATGACTCTTATAAAAGATACAAAACAAAGTGAACGACGTTTCGGCTTTTGGCCTTCTTCAGGTCAACAAGAAAAGGAAATATGTAATAGTACATTAAAAATGCTTGTTTACTTGAAGAAGGCCGAGGGCCGAAACGTCGTTCACTTTGTTTTGTATCTTTTATAAGAGTCATTTTTACTCCCTTTATTTCTACAATAGCCACTAAAGGTAAACGTACTCAATGCGCTTTAGAAAAGGGTCGCCAACAAACGCTTTACATGTAGGACGAGACATGACGCCTGTAAGACGATATTACAATTTATTAGAGATAACGCCGTTAACCGCGAGGTAATCATTTTACACCTGAGTATGGTGAGTAAATAAGAGCCTTTTCCAAGGACTCAACTATGCGCCACTCGGACTGGGACTCGAACCCAGGACCTTCCAATCCGAAGGCGAGTGTCTATCCACTAGACCACACAGCCGCGCGATTAAGTTGCGAATAGGGAACTTTTGTTAGATGTCAAAATACTGGTTCCAATCTCCTCTGGAGGACTGAATGCATACATTTACAGTGCAACTGATTTTCTGGGTTCAGAGTGATGGCATCTTATTTTCTAGCCTAGTAAATACTGATAAAGATCATCCATCCACTCTTTTCTTACGTCCCGTAATCCTAGGAATCCTATACATCCAGCCGCTAAAATGATTCAACTTGTAACCTATTCATTGTAGGTCCTCGTGAGGACTGGTTGCACACTTCCAATGATTTTGGAACAGGAAGAGAGTAAGCCGTGACGTTCCGACATCTACTTACGTTTCCCATTGAAACTAAAAAAAGTGAATATTTGATTAAAATGATAAGGAATAAGAACTGAAATTTTTTTTTTGTTTGTGAGAAATTTTATTTGTCTTCCACAATTAAAGAGTAAAAGCTAATTGGACAAAATTTGAAACATAAAAGAAGTCTTTTATCATTGTGTGACCGATCTGCTCTCATTATTTTTAAACTTTACGTTTTGTGTTGGTGTTTAATCATTTTTTGCTCTCACCTTAGGAAGCGCTGAATCCCGAAACGTTACTTGTTTCGTATTGCTTTCTTTAAATATTGATTTTTAAACAAATTCTAATGAGAGAAAGACAAAATAGTTTTAAAACTTTTCTTTTAGAAATTGTCAGAGATGTCACGGAACGGTCAGTTCTTCAAGTATGCTAACTCGATTCGTAGAGCATGTACTAATAATCCGTCCAGAAATAGTTTACACAGTGATGCGCTCTTGGTTTTCAAGAGTTTTTCTTCCCAATTTACGACCAAAGTAGGGATAGAAACACCTGGTCCATCCCTCAAACACCTCCCAGTTAAGAGATAAATAAATGTTTAACTCCAACAATAAACTCGGTTTATGATAGGTCAGTAGTTGGAGTCCTCGACTCACATCCTTACAGAATCGTTTTGAATGCGTAGAAGAATAATCGGGTTTACTTTTATTTCGACCTATATGACCAAGTTAGACATTGAGAGAAGTGTAACGAAAATATCAAGAGTAGAATGGTTCAGCGCGGTATGGTCTTTGTATCTTCCCCAAAAGGTACCGAGTTCGACTAACCGCCACTGTGGCCCTAGCTCACTCTATGGCGCTGTACTACGGCTGACGCCTGGGCTATTCTAGTCTTCCCTTGGAATATCGAAAATCGCTTGTAATAAAACTCAATCTAAAAGCTAAAAAACGAAAACCAGAAAATAAATCTCTTGACAGTACATAGGAGAGGACCTATGGCGCGACACATCTACATTTTTCCAAATAATTCAATTGGAGGAAGATTGGCTTCGGTGTTCTAGAATTTCTATCAATCTCATTGTCTTCTTGGGTCCTGGGTGTAACTTGAAAATCCTTCAGGGAATAACAGTACCTGGACAATTGATAGATTCAAGGTGAATATCTAGAGAAGGAGAAAGATGGCCGAGAAAGATAGGCATTACACTTCCACACAGGAGGCCTGGGTTCAAGCCCCGCCGCTTTGGAATCTTGTCTTTTTCTTCTTTAAACAAGAAACTTAGTTCTTATTGCTGCATGTTTACATTGTGGTGCTCCTCTGAAGAGACAAAAAGGAAAAAGAATTCATTACGATGAATAAAGGGATTGTGCGGCTATGTGGTCTAGTGGGATGACACTCGATTTCGGATCGGAAAGTCCTGGGTTCTAGCCTCGCTCGGCGCATAGTTGAGTCCTTGAAGAAGGCTCTTTACTCACATTCTCTCACCGTACTCAGATGTAAAATGAATACATTGCCGTTAACAGTGTTGGCTTTGTCCGAAAAAAAATGTAATATCGCCTAACAGGCGTCATGTCCCATCTTATATGTTAAATGTTGCTGTTGGCCAGGGACCCCTTGTAAAGCGCTTTTAGCACGTTTTGTGGATAATGTGGATATAAAAGTGGAGATAAAAGCTCAATTTAAAAAAAAAAAGAGGGATTTGTATTCTACTAATAACATACGTCCTGAATGGTTGAATGCAATCACGTGAGATGTAACTTTTATTTCGAGTCAGTTCTGTGCTGGTGGGTCCGTGAGCAAGTCGATTTACAGTTGACAATAGGGAATGAGATTAGCGGAAGAGTAGCGTCCCTTCATTGGACGTTACCTTACAGAGAGAACGTCAATTTGGTTTTGCGCTTTCGGTGAAGTGTCTCAAGCCGCTTTCATCGGAAGCGAGGACGAGAGACGCATGCGCACAACCAACATGACGTTCTCTCTCTAATAACTTTTCCGCCGGTGACGTCACAGACTATGGGTGACGTCCAATCAAAGGACGCTACTCTTCCGCTAATCTCATTCCCTATAGCTATGATATAATATTAATAAGTAGTAAGATACTATTTAATTCCATTTTACAGTTAACAATGGCTGTGATAAAATATTAGTAATGGTAAGTTAAATGGTTTATTCCATACTATTTCAATACAAACAGAATGTAAAAGCCTAGAGGAGATATTGTAGCATAAGATGCAGTTCTTTATATCAAACCCTTATAACATTTAGGGAATTTGACATAAACAACTGCAGCTTTCTAAACAAAACGTTTCCTTTTATTTATCTATACATGTTTTAACTATATGGAGGCAATCCTATCAACCGTCCCTCTTGGGCATGGGAGGTCAAACTCTTGCTGTCTCTGCGAGTCTTTAAATCTCTTATATATTTAAATCCGTTAATCCAGTTGACATAGCATTCCCCAAACAAGCAAAGAGGCTGGCAATGGTAAAAAAAGATCGTCGAAGTTTATAATTCATGACCACGTTTTCTGCCCCTATATAGAGGCTATAAGACCATTCCACTTGGGCATGCTGTCTCTTCAAATCTTTAAATCTCTTACATCTTTGGAACCCTTAACCCAGTTGACAGAGCATTTCCCAAACAAGCAAAGAGGCTGACAATGGTAAAAAAAGATCGTCGAAGTTTATTATTCATGACCACGTTTTCCGTCCCTAGATGGAGGGAATACGACTATCCCACTTGGGCATGCTGTCTCTTCAAATCTTTAAATTTCTTACATCTTTGGAACCCTTAACCCAAATGACAGAGCATTTCCAAAACAAGCAAAGAGGCTGGCAACGGTAAAAATGATCGTCAAAGTTTATATTCATGATCCCGTTTTCCGTCCAGCAAAGAGTGGATGGGCTGAGTCTACGAAATCTGGCGATAGTACTGTCCTATCCAAAGGGAAGCCAGCAATTGTTACTGTCTATTTAATGTTTCAGGTTCTGTTAAACCTATCAACTATTGTTTTATTGACCTGTTCCACATAGCATTTTTTTTATCTAGACTTAATTCTGCACGTATAAACCGGGCTCTAAATACACAAGCTGCATGGACAGACTGCTTTTGGAGTCTGCATCAGTTCCTGTTTGATTGGAGGTGCAGTCAAGTCACGTTCTGTAAATTAAGGCTGTCCCATCCTCTTATTTAAACAAAAAAAGTAGTCCTTCAGGGCCATTAGGCCTATAGAGCCGGGAGTTTACCCCGGTTTCTATAACAAGAAACGGCTAAAGCAATAACATTCTAGTCTTTGAATAGGATGCCAGTCTATCCCAAAGTGCTTTCGCCCGATCAAACAGACCCAGCTTTCCAATAACGTCTTTGTAGACCGGGGGGGGGGGGTGATTTGGGAAGAGAGGGGGGGGGGCATGATTGGGGAAGAGGGGGGGGGGGCATGATTGGGGAAGGGGGGAGGGGGGGGGAGGATGGGTTAGGAAAAAATATGGACCTCACCTGGGATCGATCTTGGTCCCTTTTGCGTGTTCAGCAAGTGCTCTGAGCTGTTGAGATCAGAATTTCTTCGTGTAAACTTTGGTTGAATTGTGAAAGGAAGATTATATACAAGTCCCAAATAACCAACAACAAAAAAAGAAGAAATAAAAAAGAAGCAATATATTACAGACAAATTACAGAACTAGGGAGCAGGTACCAGTGTAAGATAAAGATCTGAACAAGTGTTTATGAAAGGTGCCAGACAAAGCAAGAAAGAAAAATACAAGAAAAAAACCCCTGTCAACCTCGACTGGGGTTCGAACCTCAGACCTTCTGATCACCTTTACCAGCACCTTTCATACACATTTGTTCAGATTTTTATATTACAGACACGGGACTTCAAAGAAACCCAACAGTGAGAACCCTACATAAAAACATTTTAACCAGTAACTGACGCACTCCAGAAAAAACTCGTATTTAAAAATTTGACCAGAAAACTCTACCTTCAAATGTCGACCGATTAAATTTACCCTCATTCTAGCAAAAATTTTCATACCTAAGACTTCGTGAAAATCCGAGGTTTGAGAGTTTTTGCCAAGATGAGAGACATTTAAATCGATCGATATTTGAAGGACGAGTTTTCTGGCCAAATTTTTAAATTCGAGTTTTTTTCAGAGTACGGCAGTAAACTGGTTAAGAAGGAAACATAAAGTAAAAAGATCTGCAGATAGAGAAGAATAATAAATTATATCTAAACGTTAGAGGATCCCGTGGGGAAGCCCGTCTAATAGGGCACGGACGCAAAAACCCATTAGAGAATGTTCAGGAGGAATTTTCTCAAGGAATTGGAAGAGGAATTCCAAATTCACAGAGGGGTGTCCATGTCTAAGGATTTCATTTAATCTCTACGGGGAGATCGAGTTTGTGAGGAAAAACAAAAAATCTAAATTAAAAAATAAAAAAAAAACAATATAAAATAAATAAATTAAAAAGAAAACAAAACCAAACTAAAAAAAATCCCCAAAAGACCCCCTCCCGACAAAAGAAAACCAAAAAACCAAAAAACAACACAAAACAAAACACCCCATTGACGCAATTTTAAATGCAAGGGAAAAACAAGTCCTTCAGAGCAAAAAGCCCCATAGACTAGGCGTTTCCCATCAATTTTTATAGTGCTACCCTTTACATATGACTCCAGTCTATGGCAAACTACTTTCCACCAGACATAACAGACCCAGATACCCAATCCTTCATTGTTGGGTGGACAGAGGACGAAAGGAGGGGGGGGGGGGGATCAGAATTTTTTTTTTTCGCCTGCCTGGGATCGGTTTCGGCCTATTTATGTGCGAGGCGAGTGCTGTACCATCTGAGTTATTGAGACCTCGAAAAGGCAAGGGAAGCTGATTTGAGAGAGAGAGAGAGAGAGAGAGAGAGAGAGAGAGAGAGAGTGAGAGAGAGAAAGAGAGAGAGAGAGAAAGTAGGAAAGAAAGAAAGATAGAGAAAGAAAGAAGAAAGAAAGAAAGATAGAAAGAGAGAGAGATAGAGATAGATAGATAGATAGATAGATAGATAGATAGAGAGAGAGAGAGAGAGAGAGAGAGAGAGAGAGAGAGAGAGAGAGAGTTAAGAATCTTTATCTTTCAATATTAGAACACATTACTTTAGCGTTATGACAATATAACACAAACAAATACAATTCTTGTGAATCTGTTTCATAAGGCAATATAGGGAGATCTACTCTATTTTAAAAAAATTAGTAATAAAAGTCAAATGACGACACACGTATAAAAATCAACCCCCCCCCCAAAAATGATTTATTCATTTCCCTTGGGAAAGAATCTCATTCTAGCAAGGAAAATGGACAATCATAATATCTATATGCATAATGGCCATCCTTGATCCAAAGTCATACAGGAGGGGATTCAGCAAAACATACCTGGTAAATCAAATTTCTGACGACGTCAATAGACACAGATAGAAAGAACAGTTTGGTGGTAGACACATACACACACACACACATACACACACACACACACACACACACACATATATATATATATATATATATATATATATATATATATATATATATATAAACACACACAGCAAAAAGAAAGGAATAAACTCCAACCAACTCCTCTTCATCAAAAACAATAATAAATTAAAATTAATCTTCGTCTCTTTTATTTTGACCTTCTCTCTCTTCCTCCCTTATTTCTCTCTCTCTCTCTCTCTCTCTCTCTCTCTCTCTTTTTTTTTCTCTTTCTCTCTCTCTATCTCTCTCTTTCTCTCTCTCTCTCTTTCTTTCTTTCTCCCTCTCTCTTTATCTGTCTATCCATCTATCTATCCATCTATCATGATTACGATGTTATACTAGCCCGCAATTTCGCGGGGAAAGAACTATTTTCATTTGATACTGTACTCACCATCATTTAATGAGGGCAGATTGGTAAACAACGTTGTCTGTGTAATTTGGTATATCTTCGGTTGATTTTTCTGTGTGGCCCAATAATATATTTAATAATATATTCCCTCAACTAACCCCAAGAAAAAATAAAACCTAGTACCTTTAATTTACCCTAATAGGAAAAACAAACACCCTAGCACGTTAATAAGACTTATGACTAACCCTAATAGGAATAAAAAATCATCTGATCTCGAGCTAATCCTGATAGAATAAATCATGACAAATTGAATAAATAAACGCCTGACAAAAGTTCAAAGGTGAAAATACAAATTTAAAGAATACCGGGGATGTAGGAGCTTGGATGAAATAATGTTTTGTATGTTTGGCATGCAGGTGTATCCTATTTTGATGGTGTTTTTGTTAATGATTGGGTGTAGAACGTGCCCGGGAGGGAAGCATTTTTGTAGTAGATTGAGGAATTTGTTACCGATAGAAGTTGTCACATTCTTGCTGTAGGGTGGGTTGAGCCATGTTACGTGTCGTTTTCTTTGTCGTTTTTTTGTTGGGGTGGTAATGGTCTCTTCCTCATATTCTAGTTTGTAGTTATATCCACTGTTTTGTAGTGCGTTTGTGTACGGTGGGATTGCATCGTTGAATATGTTGTTGTTTGTAGAGTTGTTAGATAGTCGTTTGTTAATGCTCTCGGGGATGTTTTTTAGTATAGATGGCGGATGATTGCTGTGTCCATGAACGTACAATGGGATGTTGTTGGGTTTTGAAAATGGTTGATAGGTGCCGTCGTTTAGGTTGATGGTTATGTCCAGGAAGTCGAATGTTTTTTTGTTGGCTTCGATTGTAATTTTCAGATTGTTGTCCTGGAAGATTTTGCATATTTTTTTCTTTATTAATTCTGTCTCTCTCGGTGTTTTATTGCACAATGCGAGTCCGTCGTCCCTGTATAGTCCAATGTTTATATCGAGATTTTGCATTTGAGAAAGTAGATATAGTCCGACGAGCTCGCATGTTTCTGCTCCATCGTAGCTCCCCATGGTGACATCAAAGTTTGTTGATTTTTTTTGTCCATGCTGTTCCATTATTGTAAAGTGATGTGTTCTTCGAGTGCAGGATAATATGTATTTCTTCTTCGGTGATGTTGTCGAAGGTTTTTGCGAACTGTAGTGCTTTGAGGAGTAGGGTTTTGGTGATTGAAGGGTAGAAATTACAGATGTCAAAGATAATTGCGTTTTGTCGTTGTTTGTTTTCTGTGTTTCTGTACCAGTTGATAACTTCAGCGGTGTTTCTCCATTGGTTGAATTCGGTTTTCTTGACGATTTTGGTGTTGATTCTGTCTAAAATCTGTTTACTTATTTTTCCGATTTGTGATTTACATGGGTTTATGAGACGGCATTGTACGTTGTTGCGAAAGTTTGGTTTATGGTCTTTGATAGTGATGAAGGCGTTAGATTTTGCTGTGGTGTCTATTCTGTCACTTAGCTGTAGGTTTTCGGCGATGCTTTTGTCTTCTGCTGTAATGTCAGGTGTCGTAGATGGTGTTTGTTTCTTGTACTCTGCTTGTATATTTTTCTCAAGTAAATGTGTGTATTCTTTAGGGGTAAGCTTGTAGAAGTTTGTGGTTTTGTCGGCGGCGACGTAAACATTGGAGTCTTGATGTATTGATCGTATGTCTTGCTGTAGTTTGTTTTGGAAAGTGTCGTTGATTTGTCTGAATTTTATGTTTCGGATGATATCTGTCATTCCATCCTCGAAATCTCGTAGTTCTTGTAGTTCGAGAATGAAATGACAGATATCACAGCCAGATCAGCCCAGCAACAACCTAGAGAAAAAATGCAACTGTAGGACCCAGACAACATGCCCACTAAACGGCAATTGCCTGACTCAAAACGTAATTTATCAAGCCACAGTAACACGACCAGACACACCAAAACAAGAAACATACATTGGCCTCACCGAGTGTCCATTCAAAACCAGATACAACCTGCATACATCTTCCTTCAGAAACATACACAAACGGCATTCTACTACACTAAGCGAACATATTTGGAACCTCAAAGAAAAAAACATACAACACAGCATCACATGGAAAATCATTTCCAGGGCACAGTCGTACTCCCCCTCTTCTAAGATTTGCAACCTCTGCTTGGAAGAAAAATTCTTCATCATAACTAAACCGAACATAGCAACACTCAACAGAAGAAACGAACTAACTTCCTCATGCAGACATAGAAACAAACACCTTTTATGTAATTACGAACCTCCATAAACACGAATCTATAAAAATATGAAAACACAACAATCTACTTTCACTTCCACTTCCTGATGAGAGCAACGCTCGATAACAACGCTGTAGAAGTCAAACTATCTTAATTATATTTCAAATGTTTATAAATAGCTCCTTTTATACTAAAGTTGA
Source organism: Berghia stephanieae (assembly GCF_034508935.2). Taxonomy (NCBI): domain Eukaryota; kingdom Metazoa; phylum Mollusca; class Gastropoda; order Nudibranchia; family Aeolidiidae; genus Berghia; species Berghia stephanieae. The sequence goes on along the minus strand of NC_088366.1, from coordinate 16,406,735 downwards.
GCACTATTATTTTATGGTTTTTGTTTTATAATTTATATATATATATATATATATATATATATATATATATATATATATAAATATATACATTTATTTATGAGTGTTGGTGGTTACTCGTAGGTACGAAAGTGCTCGATAATGATGGTTAGAGCTAATATAAAAATATAAATTGTCACTCACATTATATATGGCCAAGACGTACGTTTCTGTGGCTTTCGTCCACGTCTTCAGTCGGCATTATAAAATGTTCCTAGTCCGTCGTCCCTGTAGAGGCCGAAGTTTATGTTTTTAAAATGTTCCTAGATGCCGACCGAAGACGTGGACGAAAGCCACAGAAACGTAAGTCTCGGCCATATATAATGTGAATGACAATTTATATATAAATATATATATATATTATATATATATATATATATATATATATATATATATAATATATATATATATATATATATATGCACACGGAATGTTTCATTTAATCCTATTTCCAACTTGAATTCTATTACGATTACTACAGAAAACAAATCAGTCCACTCACTCCCGAGTTATCATTACAAAAGGCACTCAACCACAAATATTTCAATCTCACCATGGGATTTCATTACGCTCTTATCCCATCCTCTTCTACAATCATTTCACACCCAGATTGCCTTGAGTATCAGGAATTCGATTTTCCTCATTATCATTTAAATGATGAAATCGGTGTGAGATATCTGTTTACTGGTATAAAAACATATGTCTTTGAGGTTATTTTGATCACAACTTAATTCAATAGTTATATTTGAAAAACATGGTTATTTCTCGATGGATATATATATATATATATATATATATATATATATATATATATTTATATATATATATACATGTATATATATGTATATATATATATATATATATATATATATATATATATATATATATATATATATATATATATATATGCAGTTCTGACATCCGAACTCACTTAATGGCCTATTTTAACATTGTTGTAATGGACAATATTTTGCGTCATTTTTTTTTTTTTTGAGATTTCCATTACTACAATGAGCCCATAAGGAATTGGGTTTATCAGACCTGCAAATAAGTGCACGTCGTTATTTATCATTTCAGATTTAGCTAAAGCCGTGGGCAATGTGTCTATATATCAGCAGGTCTGACAACCGAACGCAATTATGGGCTTGATTTAAAATTGCTTTAATGGACAATATAAACGGGCTGTTACCCACATTCTCTCATCGTAATCAGGTGTAAAATGAGTTTCTTTTTTGTTGCGGCTATGGTTGTGGTCTACTGGTATGACACTCGCTTTCCGATCGGAAGGTCCTGGGTCGACGCATAGTTTAGCTTTGGGAAAAAAAAAAGACTTTACTCGAATTCTCTCACCGCAACCAGATGTAAAATGAGTATCTGGCCGTTAACAGAATTGTCCCTGTCCGAAAAAAAAAATTGTCCGGTTATAAGACCTGCAAATATGTTCACATCGGTTGGAATCGACGAGTATACTTATTTACAGGTCTGATAATCCAATTCTTTATGGGTTCATGGTTGTAATGGAGATCTCAAAATTGTTTTTTTTTTTAATGACGCAATTTACATTAAAACACGTCCATTATAACAATGCTAAACTAGGTCCATATTTGCGTTCGGGTGTCAGATCTGTGTATCAAGCGGTTAGAGTCTGGTGTCTCGGAGTTATATCGCTATATAAGTTTTCAGCATTATTATTATTATTATTATTATTATTATTATTATATTATTATTATTATTATTATTATTATTATTATTATTATTATTATTATTATTATTATTATTATATCATCATTATTATTATTATCATTATTATTATTATTATTATTATTATTATTATTATTATTATTATTATTATTATTATTATCATCATCATTTATTATTATTATTCATTATTATTATTATTATTATTATTATTATTATATGTACACGTCGATTGGGATCCAAACTTGTAAAATGTTGACCGAATTTTCTCTGGCCCGTGACTTTATGCTTTTTCTTGCCATTTTTATTTATCGTCTGCAAAGAATATGAGACGAGATAAAAGCATTTCTCAACTGCTTTGTGTCAAAAGAGATGACGCCAAACGAAACACAATACTGCCTTACTCTGGAAAAACCCATATTAAAAAATTTAGCCAGAAAAAAACTCGTCCTTCAAATATTGATCGATTTGAATGACCCTCATCTTGGCAAAAACTCTCAAACTTGGGACTTCGCGAAGTCGCAGTTTTGAGAGTTTTTGCCAAGACGAGGGTCATTTAAATCGATCGATATTTGAATTATAAGTTTTCTGGCCAAATTTTCAAATAAGGGTTTTTCCAGAATACGGCAAAATATTCTATTACTTGAAAACAAAGAAAATGATATCGATTCAAAACATAGAAGTAGGAAACAAAATAAATCAACAAACAAAACTGATAACAACAAAACAAAAACAAAACAAAGGCAAAATAAAGGAAACAATAAATGACAAGGATAAATTATAACGCAAGAATCAAACAAGAACAAAACCAAACAAAAACAGATCTGAACAACATAATCTAAATTTTTAAAATGGAATAAAAACCACGAAAATAACGCAA
>NC_088366.1:16384121-16399121 GCF_034508935.2 Berghia stephanieae | reverse complement strand
TAGTTTCACATAAAAGCAATTACCTTTTTACGAAACCTGGCAATATCCGACAAAGTTATGGGAAGTAGGCAACAGTGGGGAGGGAACTTGAGATTCATGGAAGTGTACACCAGTGGGGAGTGAACCTGGGTCTGGATTTCGGCGGGTTTTGTAAAAAAAAAGCAATTACTTTTTGTTTACGAATTGCCAACAAAATGGGGCAAAGTTATGGAAAGTAGGCAAATAATGGGGAGTGAACCTGAGACTAAGGGAAGTGTACACCAGTGGGGAGTGAACCTGAGACTATGGTTTTCGGCGGGTTTCAGTGCGATTCACATAAAAGCAATTACTTTTTTACGAAACCCGGCAATATCCGACAAAGTTATGGGAAGTAGGCAACAGTGGGGAGTGAACCTGAGATTCATGGAAGTGTATACCAGTGGGGAGTAAACCTGGGACTATGGTTTTCGGTGGGTTTCAGCAAGTTTCATATAAAAGCAATTGCCTTTTTACGAAACCCGACGAAAACCTGGCAATATTGGAGAAAGTTATGGGTAGTAGGCAACAGTGGGGCGTGAACCTGAGATTCGGGGAAGTGTACACTAGTGGGGAGTGAACCTGGGACTGGGTTTTGGCGGGTTTTGAAAAAAAAAAAAAAAGCAATCACTTTTTGTTTACGAAATGCACCAAATCCCAACAAAATGGGGCAAAGTTATGGAAAGTAGGGAAATAATGGGGAGTGAACCTGAGACTAAGGGAAGTGTACACCAGTGGGAAGTGAACCTGAGACTATGGTTTTCGGCGGGTTTCAGTGCGATTCACATAAAAGCAATTACTTTTTTACGAATCCCGGCAATATCCGACAAAGTTATGGGAAGTAGGCAACAGTGGGGAGTGAACCTGAGATTCATGGAAGTGTACACCAGTGGGGAGTGAACCTGAGACTATGGTTTTCGGCAGGTTTCAGCTAGTTTCACATAAAAGCAATTACCTTTATACGAAACCTGGCAATATCCGACAAAGTTATGGGAAGTAAGCAACATTGGGGGGTTAACTTGAGATTCATGGAAGTGTACACCAGTAGGGAGTGAACCTGAGACTCTGGTTTTCGGCGGGTTTCAGCGAGTTTCATATAAAAGCAATTACTTTTTTACGAAACCCGACGAAACTGGCAATATCCGACAAACTTATTGAAGTAGGCAACAGTGGGGGGTGATCCTGAGATTCAGGGAAGTGTACACTTGTGGGGAGTGAACCTGGGACTCTGGATTTTGTAAAAAAGCAATACCAAGGGGGAGGGGGAATTACTTTTTTACGAAACTCGCCAAAACCCGACAAAGTTATGGGAAGCAGGCAGCAGTTGGGAATGAATCTGGGATTCGGACACCGATGGGGATTGAACCTGGGACTGCGAGAGGCTGATACCAGTGGACAGTGAGCTCAGAATGTACTTTTATTTCGAAACCTACCGAAATTGTCAAAAGTTATGGGAAGTGGGCACCATTGGGCAATGAACCAGGACTCAGGGAAGTGCACACCGGTTGGGAGTGAACCTGGGACTGGGAGAAGAGGATATTAGTGGAAATGAACCTGGGACTATGGAAGATGGATGCCAGTGGGAAATGAAGCCGGACTATGGGAGTTGGGTACCAGACAAGAATGAAGCAATTCCTTTTTTACGAAACCCGCCAAAACCCGTCGAAAAACCATAGTCTCGGGTTTACTCCCCAATAGTGTACAGTTCTCTGAGTCTCGGGTTTACTCCCCCACTGTTGCCTACTTTCTTTCCATAACTTTGTCGGATATTGTCGGGTTTCTTAAAAAAAGTAATTGCTTTTTTTTTTTTACGAAACCCAGTCCCAGGTTCACTCCCCACTGCTGCCTACTTCCCATAACTTTGTCGGGTTTCGGCGTGTTTCGTAAAAAAAGAAACACCCCTAAAAATACCACATGTATTCAGTAAATAGATGTCAATTGTAGTCTAATATTCAGTATCTATTTAAATTATTATTATTATTATTATTATTATTATTATTATTATTATTATTATTATTATTATTATTATTATTATTATTATTATTATTATTATTATTATTATTATTATTATTATTATTATTATTATTATTATTATTATTATTATTGTTATTATTATTATTATTATTATTATTATTATTATTATTATTATTATTATTATTATTATTATTATTATTATTATTATTACACGTAAATTTTAATATAATACGGCAATTAATTCACGGAAGTACATCGCTCAATTAAAAATGGCAGAAAGTCTGTTCACATATTTATAATGAATCGGGTTTGTCTAAGATGACAAAACAAAAAAAAAACAAACAAACAAACAACAACAACAACAACAACAACAACAACAACAACAACAACAACAAATGAGACAAACAGAAAAAAGCAAGATTTAAAAAAGTAATAAACAATAGAAGAGCAAATCAATGAAAAACAACAACGAGATTATAACACATAAAAGATATTCGTAATAAATCGATAACTGATTAAATTACTCCAACTACTTGATTTTAAAAAAAATAATCATAATCATAATAATGATGATGATGACGATTACAACAACAAAAATAATAATAATAATAATAGTATGTACGTAGAATAATAATAATAATAATATTAATAATAATAATAATAAATAATAATAATAATAATAATAATAATAATAATAATAATAATAATAATAATAATAACAACAATAATAATAATAAAAGAACAATAGTATAATATCAACATTAAAGTATATTACAAGCAAATAAAATTATTAAAACAAAAGTTTTAATAGACAGAAGGAATTTTAAAAATATTGGGGAAAAAAAAAAGTTATCCCTGCTGGGATTTGAACTCTCGAACCTTAAGCTCAGAGTCAAACAGCTTATATCCACCAACCATGGTGGCACTGAATATTTAGTGACATTTAATCATGTCTATTTAGACATTTAAAAATGTATTTGACTGCCACTTTTACTTTGTTATTTTGATCTATGTTAATAGCAGGAATTAAAAAATTACGATCAAAATATTTTTGCAACTTTGAATCGGGCTGTCAGTTACTGCACGTGTTCAATCTGGAAGTCGGTCAGCAGTTTATTTACATTCAACCGAGATTGTCGCACTTTTCACTCTCTCTATAAAAAAGAGTTCCTTGCGGATACTGAATAGTGGCAAAGCACTATTCAGTATCTGATACTGAATAACCACTTCCAATAAATTTACCCTAGGCCTTGTTTACACAAAAACCACAGAGACGGTTATTGTCATCGGATCTGCTTTTTCAGGGACAAAGCAACAATCTCAAACGTTGGCCAAAGTGAAGATCACATACCATCATCATGTTTTAATATTGAACAATATTCACTATTTCGAGGAGATCGGACTAATGTAAATAAACGAACTGGGGGTGGGGTGTGCACATATATTAACAACAAATGGTGCCACCCCAATAACTGTCAGATAAAGAAAATGTATTGTGACGATTATATTGAATTTATTACTGTTTCGTCACGACCATATTATCTACCCCGGGAATATACTCATGTCATCATCATCAACGTCTACATTCCACTATCATCAGACAACACCACAGCGAAACATATTTTGAGGAAAGAAATACAGGACATTCAAATTAAGTCACCCGATGCCGTATTGATGGTCACTGGCGATTTTAACCAATGTAACGATTTTACTCTCCGGGACTTCATCAATACGTGGACTGCGAGACAAGGGACAAAAAAACATTAGATTTATTCCTGTGTAATATTAAAAATAGTTATAAATGTTTACCCCGTGCCCCATTAGGTTTATCTGACCACTGCATGCTCTTGCTACTCCCCACCTACCGCCCTGTTTTTAAACGTGTAAAACCAGTAAAGAAAAGTGTACAGATCTGGAACGGAAGTGTGTGTGAAGATTTGCGTGGTTGTTTTGAATGCACTGACTGGAATGTTTTTATCGAATCATGTGATAGTGTGGATGAGCTGAATGACTGTGTGAGTGAGTATTTAAAATTCTGTGAACAGCTAGTGTCTTGTAAAAAAGAAATAAAATATAATCCTAACAACAAGCCTTGGATAACAAAAGATCTAAAACTTTTATTGAACCAAAAGAAAACTCTCTATACTAGTGGAAACAAAAAAGATCTGAAAACAAAACAAAAAGAGATAAAGAGGGTAATATCTAGTTGTAGAGATAAGTACAAAAATAAAATTGAAAAATGCTTTTCTTCTGGGGATATACGGGACACGTGGCGGGGGCTTAAAACTGCTGTGAACTATAATCCAAAGCCCACGATTATATCAGAAGATATCGAAATTGAAACTTTAAATAAATTTTATTCACGTTTCGACACAGCAAACACATTTGATATTGAAAATGAAAAACATAAATTAGACAGGGCTTTGGAAGATGAAATGACTATTGAGGTCAGTGAAGAGGAAACGAGATTCGTATTTTCGAAACTAAACGAGAGGAAGGCTGCTGGGCCGGATGGATTGAAAGGAAAACTATTAAAAGAATGTGCCTACCAGCTTTCCCCCATTTATACACATATTTTTAACTGGTCCCTCCAATGCGTTTCGATCCCTGAAATTTGGAAAACTTCAAAAATTATTCCTGTTCCAAAAAAAGAAAAACTTGAAACTATGAACGATCTCAGACCTGTTGCACTGACTTCAATAGTCATGAAATCTTTAGAAAAACTTGTTCTTGTTAAAATTAGGAATCAGTTTATACCATTGAGTGATAGTCATCAATTTGCTTACAAACCAGGACGTGGCGTAGAGGATGCCATTTTGCTGTTTACAAACAACATCTACAGGCATCTAGATCACGCTAGGAGCTATTGCAGATTGCTTTTTGCAGATTTTTCTTCAGTGTTCAATACAATGCAACCTCAGTTGGTTGTTCAAAAATTGACTAGTCTGAATTTAAACAAGTATATAATTGCTTGGGTGCTCGAATTTCTTACGGAGAGAGCACAATATGTTCAATTAGGACAAAACAAATCTTCCTGTATAACTACAAATACTGGTGCTCCTCAGGGTTGTGTATTGTCCCCTGTATTATTCACAATATACACGAATGACTGTAGAAGTCAAAACCTGAGTGTACCTTTAATAAAGTTTGCAGATGACACCGCTCTTCAAGGCCTCATAACAAATGGCAACGAAGTGGCTTATAGGCAAGAAATTGATAGATTTGTGTCTTGGTGTGATGCCCACCACCTAGAGCTTAACATAAGCAAGACAAAGGAGCTAGTGATTGACTTTAGGAGAGTGAAGGAACCGATAGAACCGTTAAAATTAAAGGACCAATTCGTCCAGCGAGTTCCTCACTACAAATACCTTCGTGTAACGATTGATGACAGGCTCAAGTGGGATGAACACTTGAAAATAATTAGGCATAAGATGTGCAGACGTACATATTTTTTATCAAAACTCTCTCAGTTTAGAATAGATAAAACCCTCTGCACATTATTTTATAGAGCAGTAATCGAAAGTGTTTTGTCATTTTGTATAACAGCTTGGGGAGGCAATTGCTTAGCAGTGGAAAGGAACAAAATAAATTCAAATATTAAAAAATCCATTAAACGCTATATAAATGATGTTGACGATGTAGATCTTTTATACGAGAAATTTTGTATAAATAAAATAACTAAAATATTACATGACCAGTATCATCCACTAAGACCATCAATTATTATGTCAGAAAGAAGTGGTCGCCCTTTCTCTATTTCAACGAAAACAGAGAGACACCGAAAATCTTTTCTGCCGTCCAGTATTAGGCTTTATAACAACAAGCAATAATCATTTTATATAATTATTTATCATTTTTACTTTTTAAAAATATAAATATTAATTTATTAATTTATTTGTTTTGCAATCTTTTCAATTTTCAATTTATAGTGACAGTTTTAACTATTTTACAGTGTTTGAAATTATTCATATTATAAAGCGCAGCTCTGGTTATAGAGCTGCTCCTTTTTTATATATATACATCCTATTTCCATTGTATTTTTATCTTATGTGTAAATTATAACACGTCTGTACAAAAAATTTCCTTTTTGGGATGCAATAAAGTATTATTATTATTATTATTATTATTATTATTATTATTATTATTATTATTATTATTATTATTATTATTATTATTATTATTTATAGGCAAGCATTTTTTTGGTACTAAAGCTTATTTATTGTGAGATTTGTCTTCTCACATTGCATTAGATTATATCATTGACCGGGTCATGGCATTCATCATCATCATCATCATCATCATCATCATCATCATCATCATCATCATCATCATCATCATTATCGTCATCGTCGTCATCATCATCATCATCATCATCATCATCATCATCAATCATCATATCATCATTCATCATCATCATCATCATCATCATTATCATCATCATCATCATCATCAACATCATCATCGTCATCATCATCGTCATCCTTCTCGTCATTAATTACTATAGTTAGAAAAACGGAGTTCAAGCTATTTGATAGATTTTCCTCCGTCAAACTAGGACATCAATGTAATCTGAAACAGTCTGACACGGAGATAAAGTAACAGTTCATTATCATGATGACATTTTAGAGGAAAAGTGGCAAATTTGATAAATAATTAGGGGCCAGGATATTCAAGAAGCCATAAAAAATGATGCGTCTCAAGTTTTATAGATGTCAGAAAAATAAATAACATACAGCTACCTACAGTGGTGTTGCTGTACTTGTTCAGAAATCGTCTGTGCCTTTCATGTCCTGGTTGATAATACTCATCTTATAACTTGTGATTGAAGAAAAAGCCTTAAGGAATAATAAAATATGTTTTATTTGTAAGATTAACGTATAAGATAACTTCTGACACTTTCAACTTTCACTGAATCTTGTCTTCAATGTTTCTTAATTCGTATCAAATCTCTTGCTAACTTGTTTCTTCTGTGTTCATCCTTCTAATCTCTTCTTCTCTTCTTCTTCTCTTCTCTTCTTCCTTCTTCTTCTCTTCTTTTCTCTTCTCTTCTTCTCTCTTCCTTCTCTTCTTCTTCTCTTTCCTCTCTCTTCTTCTCTCTTTCTTCTTCTTCTTCTTCTTCTTCTTCTTCTTCTTCTCTCTTCTTCTTCTTCTTCTTCTTCTTCTCTTCTTCTTCTTCTTCTTCTCCTTCTTCTCTTCTCTCTCCTCCTCCTCTTCTCCTTCTTCTTCTTCTTCTTCTCTTCTTCTTCTTCTTCTTCTTCTTCTTCTTCTTCTTCTTCTTCTTCTTCTTCTTCTTCTTCTTCTTCTTTCTTCTTCTTCTTCTTCTTCTCTTCTTCTTCTTCTTCTTCTTCTCTTCTTCTTCTTCTTCTTCTTCTTTCTTCCTTCTTCTTCTTCTTCTTCTTCTTCTTCTTCTTCTTCTTTCTTCTTCTTCTTCTTCTTCTTCTTTCTTCTCTTCTTTCTTCTTCTTCTTTCTTCTTCTTCTTCTTCTTCTTCTTCTTCTTCTTCTTCTTCTTCTTCTTCTTCTTCTTCTTCTTCTTCTTCTTCTTCTTCTTCTTCTTCTTTCCTCTCTTCTACATTTATTATTTTTATTTCCTCATCGTCCTCTTTCTCTCTCTCTCCCCCCCCCCCCTCATCCCCCTCCTCCTCCACCACCCTCCTCACTTATCTTCTTCCCTGTCCTCTATAACTAGGAAATAACTATTGCGTCTAAAAATAAATACTATTCAGGTTGAATCATCGCAACAAAAGGCTGAGACCATTTTGGAACAATCTCCGTGTTGTCATACTCTCATCTCCAATTAAAGAACGAATCCTTTCACGTCAGCCCGAATATTGTCCAGAATACCTCAGTTGTATGGGTACCATATTTAGTACAATGTCATAGCATAGATGAAAAAGTCTATAAATGATTCTTGTTATAGAATGACCCAGCACTGACAGAAGACGTAAGGAATAATAATATATATTATAATCGTAATATTAACGTATAAGATAACTTCTGACATCACTTTCTGAATCTTGCTTCATCGTTTCCTTTAATTCTCTCTTCATGTCTTTGTAATTGTTGCTTTTGTAGTTCACACTTTCTAACCCTTTTCTTCTTCTTCTTCTTCTTCTTCTTCTTCTTCTTCTTCTTCTTCTTCTTCTTCTTCTTCTTTCCCCTCTTCTACATCTATTTATTTAGTCATCGTCCTCGTTCTCAACCCCTCCTCCTCCACCTCTTCCTCCTCCTCATCCACCACCACCACCACCTTCCTCACATATCTTCTTCATTGTCCTCCACAACCAAGAAAGAACTATTCATTCTAAAATTAAATACTATTATAGTCGAGTCATCGCAACAAAAGGCTGAGACCATTTTGGACCAAATCTCCGTGTTGTCAGACTCTCATGTCCAATTAAAGAACGAATCCTTTCACGTCAGCCGGAATACTGTCCAGAATACGTCAATTCTATGGGTATCATATTTAGTACATGAATGAAAAAGACAATATCCGACTCTTGGTATAGAATGATCCAGCACTGACAGTAGACGTAAAATTAACGTTAAGGTAACTCCTGACGAAACTTTCTCAATTCTACTTGCTCGATTCCTTTATCTCTCCCTTTATGTTTTTGTAATTGTTGCTTTTGTAGTTCACTCTTTCTAACCCTATTCTTCTTCTTCTTCTTCTTCTTCTTCTTCTTCTTCTTCTTCTTCTTCTTCTTCTTCTTCTTCTTCTTCTTCTTCTTCTTCTTCTCCTCCTCCTCCTCCTCATCCTCGTCGTCGTCGTCCTCTTTCTCCTCCTCCATATCCTCCTCCACCACCTTCCTCACGTATCTTCTTCATTGTCCTCTATAACTAAAAAACAACTATCCATTCTAAAACTAAATACTATTCTGGTTGAATCATCCCAACAAAAGGCTGAGACCATTTTGGACCAAATCTGCGTCTTGTCATACTCTCATGTCCAATTAAAGAACCAATCCTTTCACGTCAGCCGGAATACTGTCCAAAATATGTCAGTTGTTTGGGTACCATATTTTGTACAATGTCAAGGATGAAAAGTCAACATCTCACGCTTGTTATAGAACGATTCATCACTGATAAAAGGCATTCAATTTTAAGACTACAAAGAAAGAAAACGGGACAGTCACTTTCTGATTTTGGATGGGTTGGGGGAAATTAATGTCATCAAATCTTATACAGTCAACTCAAAAACTGTTGGGGTAAAACATTATGAATCCCGCAGATTATCATAATATTATTTTCTGGTGGCAGATAGGCTATCTGGCTTTTTCCCAGTGACAATTATAGTTGCGAAAGTATTCGCAGGCATATCCCCCCTCCACTCCTTTCACGCTTTTTAACCGAAAACTTCTCTGTCAGCTAACTTGTTGATACACAATCAATGCCAACTATGCCGACGCCCAAAAAGTTACATTATTAAAGGATTAAATGTAATTTGTTAAACCTTACAAAGATTTCTTTTTGGTGAGGTTGAAAAAGATAGTTTTGATATTTTGTACTGTACATACCGAATGTAGCATTAAGGAACTTAAATTGATAAACCGTTTTTAATGGTTATTTTCTTTTTTATTTCTTCTAATCCAGAACTAACAGATCAAACAAAGTGAAATTTTCAGAGGAGTTGTTAAAGCTATTACGAGCAATCGAAGGAGAAGAATATAATATAATGTAAATTATCATCCATGACTCTCCCAGTGTATTGGGTAACGTTTTCAGCTATGATAATATGACTCGTATAATAACAAAGGTTGAAATGCCTCAGATGGATGTCGTAAACAGTCACAGACGCAATCGGATAAATAGCAATAATTCAGAGGACAGCAGTAACAGCAGCAACAGGGACTCGCCAGCAATCACGAACCTCGCACAAGGGGAATTCTTTATGGACATGCAGCAGCAGCAGCAGCAACAACATCTCAACAATTCCCACCACCTTCATCACCAGTATAATGGTGCAAGCTCTTCCAGTATTTCGGAGCACCGTGCATCTTCTTCTAGAAGCCCCGAGCCGTCCAGGGCATCACCTTCCAAAATGAGCCGAGAAAACAGCGGCAGTGGAAAATCTACCAGCAGTAATAACGGAGCCAATGGCGGTGGACATCGCGGTAGTGGTGGTAGCAGCCGCAAAAATGGCGGCAATAGTGGTAAAAACAGTCACCACAAAGACTTACTCAACGTCGTTACCATGAGTCATGCTAGCAGCACGAACAGCATGGACCATCGCACACCTTCACCGTCACCTCACGGAAGACAACATCAGAGGCTGAATAGAAGCAAAAACAGCGTCAACAATATTAACAACCGCGATGACAGTAATCACCAAAACAGCAACAACAGCAGCAATTTGAACTTCGGGCAAAACGCCGACGATAACGACGACAACGATAATAGAAGCAATAACAGCAGTATGCAACATTCGCCAGATCCTTCCGCCTTTTCCATGGGCCGTAGAAGAAGTTCCATGCCAAACGTCTCAGACGCGAGCTTCCTAACCATCCCTCCCGAAGAAACTCGCGGAAGCAAATTGAGACGAGTTCGGTCATTCAAAACAACCTCGAAAGGAGCAGTAGTAAACCGAGGGGACTCTTTTAAAAAGAAGAGCACCCACAGTCTTCGTTCGGCCGGAAGTAACACGGCTGACGCGCGACAGCAGTTGCTACAGCAGCAACTTCTAATTCAGCATCAACTTCAGATTCAAAGTCAGCTTCAGCAAGCGGAAGATGTGGCAGATGACCCGTATGCTGTGGAAGTGGCTCCCTCTATCCCTACTTACTTCCGGATTATTATGATGGGCGGGGCAGGAACAGGAAAATCTACCCTGGCCAAACAGTTTATGACATCAGACTTCGTAGACAACACAGAAGACAATGGCGGTGAGTTTGTCTATCTATCTATCTATCTATCTATCTATCTATCTATCTATCTATCTATCTATCTATCTATCTATCTATCTATCTATCTATCTATCTATCTATCTATCTATCTATCTATCTATCTATCTATCTATCTATCTATCTATCTATCTATCTATCTATCTATCTATCTATCTATCTATCTATCTATCTATCTATCTATATTATCTATCTATCTATCTATCTATCTATCTATCTAATCTATCTATCTATCTATCTATCTATCTATCTATCTATCTATATCTATCTATCTATCTATCTATCTATCTATCTATCTATCTATCTATCTATCTTATCTATCTATCTATCTATCTATCTATCTATCTATCTACATCTATCTATCTATCTATCTATCTATCTATCTATCTATCTATCTATCTATCTATCTATCTATCTATCTATCTATCTATCTATCTATCTATCTATTATCTATCTATCTATCTATCTATCTATCTATCTATTATCTATCTATCTATCTATCTATCTATCTATCTATCTATCTATCTATCTATCTATCTATCTATCTATCTATCTATCTATCTATCTATCTATCTATCTATCTATCTATCTATCTATCTATCTATCTATCTATCTATCTATCTATCTATCTATCTATCTATCTATCTATCTATCTATCTATCTATCTATCTATCTATCTATCTATCTATCTATCTATCTATCTATCTATCTATCTATCTATCTATCTATCTATCTATCTATCTATCTATCTATCTATCTATCTATCTATCTATCTATCTATCTATCTATCTATCTATCTATTATCTATCTATCTATCTATCTATCTATCTATCTATCTATCTATCTATCTATCTATCTATCTATCTATCTATCTATCTATCTATCTATCTATCTATTCTTGAAATCATTCTCACCTTATTTGTTTTTACTCCGACACCTCTTTGTCCGCTCTGAGCGTCATATATTTAAGTCCTTAAAAGTATCTGTATTCATATTATCTCGCCGTATTTAGGTGTAAAATGAGAACCTGGTCGTTAACAGCGTTGCCTCTATCGGAAAAGATGTAATATTGCCTAGCAGGCAACATGTTGTCTCCCCTTACATGTTAAGTGTTGCTGTTGGCAAGGTAATCTTTGTACAGCGCTTGGAGTACGTTTAGTGGATATTGCGCTAAATAAAAGCTCTTTAAAAATGTTTAATATTTATTTCTGTCAAATGTAAATGACTTTCATATGAGACGTGTAATATGATGATGTCTCTTTCAAAGTTCGTTGCTATTTTGATTAAACATTTCAAAATGTGACGAAAAATATGATCCGTGACATAATTAAAAAATAGAAGCGATTCTGAGTAACGCCAACATTTTTGAGAAGTATAATTATGGGACTGTTCGAACATTGAAGAATACGTGAAATTAAAACCTTAGAAAGTGGAATAAAATACTGGGCGTAGCATTTAATTTGTCAAAAGGTTCAATTTGCCACAGACTTGTTGCTAAAAATAGTTTTGCAACATCCGGTGTTAACGCTGTTTTTACAACTCTTCTTTATTTAACCCATGGGAATTATTATTATTGTTTTTTGGAGAAGGTTAATCAGGCGGAGTTTCTATCTCGTCTTTCGCCATAACGATGTCTGAGAGTGCAAGGGCTTACAAACTTGGCATGGGTCTACACGCAAACATGCCAATAAAACATTCCTGTAAATCACATGAATGAAAAACTGTACGTTGCACATCGTAAAGAATTCATCATTTCGAGATTTCAAGGTTGAGAGAAGATTACCCCCTCGTTGTCAGGCATTAGACAAGAAAATATTTCAATTAGAATTTATTATGATTAGAAAATAGTCTTTCTTTTGACACGAGAATTGAATTATCTCAAAAAAACTTGAGCAGGTGAGTTTTAATGAAGTCGCCACGCTTATTTGGGCTGATATGATTTCATAACATATTAAAAATGACGTTATTATGACTTTTGAATATTAAAAACACGTATACTTAATTTTGTTGTTTCAATATTGTAAAAGGAATGATATCAAAATTTAAATTAAATTTATCATAAGTAAACTTAAGAATTCTTCAATTATCTACAAAGAATTTCGCCCATTTATTCTCGTTTTATAAAACTCGAAAAAGGCATTATATAGAGATTTTTTGTGCATGTATACACACACAGACACACCCCCCACATATAAATATATATATATATATATATATATATATATATATATATATATATATATATCCTATATATATATGTATGTGTGTGTGTGTTCAAGTGAGTGAACAATAAAGAGAGAGAGAGAGAGAGAGAGAGAGACTGAGAGAGATAGAGAGATATAGATAGAGAAAGAGAGAACGAAAGAAAGAAAGAGAGAGAGAGTGAGAGAGAGAGACTGAGAGATAAAGAGAGAGAGGCTAACAGATAACAGAAGAGAGTAAATAGAAACCATGGAGGAGTCTATGTGAGAAACATACATTATACTTATACACGCGTCCAAACTCTCTCTCTCTCTCTCTCATCTCTCTCTCTATCTCTTCCTCACTCGTCTCTCTATCCCGCTCTCCCTCCCTTCTCCTCTCCCCCCCCCTCTCTCTCTCTCTCTCTCTCTCCATTTCTACCTGTTTCTCTCTCTCTCTCTTTCTCTCTCTCTCTCCCTCTCTCTCTCTCTCTCTCACTCTTCCTTCTAAATGAATTATTTGAGAAATATTCTTCAATCTTCACTGCTTAACGATGCCAAAGTGTTGTGTTGAAATAACAATGACATTTATAAAATATCAATTATTTACGAAGTTTTGAAAAAGTATATGAACTAGATTCGTTTATTTGAATTGATACAATCATGTTATCATGATAAATTACCTCAATATATGCGAATTTCAGATTTTTGAAATTCCTGTGAAAAACAGATTAAAGATTTAACACGGACGTACATTTTCTATTTTTAGCTTCATGGTGCTCAAAAAAGCAACAATCCTGAAGATATTTTTACATCTTGTCATAAAATCTTACAACTTGAGACTTTGAAAATTGTTTTCATCTGTAGATTAAGGCTTACGTCACAGAGCTTGGTAATAATGCACAAAATCTGTACTTTAAACAATCCGGATACGTTTGGAGTTAAACATTATGGTTTCCTATCATGCTATCTGTGAATATTTTTTATCAAAAAAATCTATGCTACCAAATTCAATCTTTACCCTCTTCAAAACGAATGATACTATCTACAAGATTGTTATAAATGTGGGTTTTGCAATGCTAGACCTGTTCCCAATCGCAGCACGAGCTGTCAAATCCATTACAAATCTTAAGGGTGCAAAAAATATTTTATACTATCTACCCCTCAGACTGTTTTGATTTCTGAGTAGTTAAAACATTACACTGTGATCCGGAAGGTACCAGGTTCCAGCCCCGCTTAGCCACTTTCATTGTTATTTTTTGTTTTAAAGAAAAATAAATTCGGCAAGATTACTAACCCCTTTTTTGCTCGCTTTGGACACAAGAGATGATTCCTGTTTGTTTGTTACTTCCAAAAATAAGTTCCAATTCTTCAAATGGATAATTTTTATATACGATTTGAAAACTGAGAAAATTCTCTTTTATGTGGCCATAGTTTGGAGCGATTTGGTGCGAGATTCTAAGAGAGCATAGCATTTAAGAATCATTGGAAAAACAAAAAAAAAAAACAAAACAAACGAATATCGCAAATTGCCAATTTGCAGAAAAGAGAATATTTTAGATTCTAATGAAACTTAATTTTTTGTTACCAAGCGGTGCGAACCGGTGTGAGGTAACCAAACACTTTAACGAATTATTTTGATGTGACGTCACAATAACATGTTGATTTCTGTTGTTTATACCAATCCAAATCTTTACCAAGCAAGTTTCTATCCATATCAAAGCATTCGAATGACCATATCGGCTATGTGGTCTTGTGGTATGACACTCGCTTTCGGATCGGAAGGTCCTGGGTTCGAGCCTCGTGCTCGGCGCATATTTGAGTCCTTGGAAAAGACTCTTTACTCACATTCTCTCACCGTACTCAGGTGTAAATGAGTACCTGGCCGTTAAGAGCGTTGTCTTTGTCCGAAAAATTGTAATATCGCCTAACA
>NC_088366.1:16356621-16379121 GCF_034508935.2 Berghia stephanieae | reverse complement strand
AGAAATGAAGCTTTCATATAGTGCAATATCCACTAAACTTGCTCGAAGCGCTTTACAAAGGTCCCTGACCAACAGCAACATGTAACATGTAGAACAAGACACATGAGGCCAGTTAGGCGATCTTACAATTTTTATTCCTACAGAGATAACACTGTTAACGGCCAGGTACTCACTTTACATCCTGATTACGTTGAGAGAATGTGAGTCAAGAGCCTTTTCCAAGGACTCAACTATGCGCCTAGTGAGGATCGAACCCAAGATCTTCCGATCCGAAAGCGTGTCATTCCACATATCCTCACCTGATAATGTTGATGGACTAGCATAACTGAGCTTCAAAACCATCCAAACCGACCATTGGAAGATTTCATTCCTGTCTCTCACTTTTTGAAAGAGTTTTAAAAGCTCTTCTCCCTCCTCCTCCTCCTCCTCCTCCTCCTCCTCCTCCTGTTCCTACTCCTCCAACTTGAATCCTCCTCTTCCTCCTCTGTTTCCTCCTCTTCACCCCCTCCTTTTCACTCTTCTTTTTTCCTGCTCCTCCTCAGCTTCTGTTATCTTTCCTTCTTCTTCTTTTCCCTCTTCTTCATCTCCTCCTTCCCTCCTCCTCCTGTTCCTACTCCTCCAACTTGAATCCTCCTCTTCCTCCTCTGTTTCCTCCTCTTCACCCCCTCCTTTTCACTCTTCTTTTTTCCTGCTCCTCCTCACCTTCTGTTATCTTTCCTTCTTCTTCTTTTCCCTCTTCTTCTTCATCTCCTCCTTCCCTCCCGGCCTCCTAGTTTTTCCTCACCCTCCTCCTCCTCCTCCTCCTCCTCCTCCTCCTTCTTCTTCTTCTTCTTCTTTCTTCTTTCTTCTTCTTCTTCTTCTTCTTCTTCTTCTTCTTCTTCTTCTTCTTCTTCTTCTTCTTCTTCTTCTTCTTCCATTAAGACCAAAGCTTCAGGATGAAGATTGTCCGGCCGTCTTTTTAGTAACAGGGGTTTTAGAGGGAAGTCATCAGTCGAAAGGGCTTGTTTACAATTGGTTGGTAGGGAGTTCCAAAGTCCTCCTTACCCCCCCTCTTCCCCCTCCTTTTCCTCCCCCCCCCCTATTTTTCTGCTACTTCTACTCTTCCCCCTAGATGTCATAATAGTCCTTGACAAATCACGAAAACAAAACAAATCAGCAGGTAGGGACCCCAATCATGTAATCTGATTTTAAACTATCTCACTTGATTACATTGAGTAATGGAAAGCAGGTGGGTGGGGATTCCAGTCAGCACGTAAATGATTACTGACTTATAAATACAATTGGCAGTAAACGATTTGATAGGGCCAAAGATATTTACTCAGACAAATGCATAATATACACAGATATTCACACGCAATTCTCTCTCTCTCTCTCTCTCTCTCTCTCTCTCTCTCTTCACTCTCTCTCTTCACTCTCTCTCTTCTCTCTCTCTCTCTTTATCTCTCTCTCTCTTCACTCTCTCTTCACTCTCTCTATCTCTCTCTATCTCTCTCTCTTCACTCTCTCTCTTCACTCTCTCTATCTCTCTCTATCTCTCTCTCTCTCTTCACTCTCTCTCTTCACTCTCTCTATCTCTCTCTCTCTTCACTCTCTCTCTTCACTCTCTCTATCTCTCTCTCTCTCTTCACTCTCTCTCTTCACTCTCTCTATCTCTCTCTATCTCTCTCTCTCTTCACTCTCTCTCTTCACTCTCTCTATCTCTCTCTATCTCTCTCTTCACTATTTCTCTTCACTCTCTCTATCTCTCTCTCTCACTCTCTCTCTTCACTCTCTCTCTTCACTCTCTCTCTATCTCTCTCTCTCTCTCAAGCATACATACATACACTCATACACGCGCGCACATACACACTCACACGTTCCTTGCTTTCCAACGCTCTCTCTATCTATCTATCTCTTACACACACACACACACACACACACACACACACATATATATATATATATATATATATATATATATATATATATATATATATATATAGATCACTCTCACTCTATCATGCAGACAAACACATGATATGCACAACTACAACCATAAGCACACACTCACACAAACACATACACACAAACACACAGACACACACACACACACCCTTTAAGAAGACATTAACTGACCACATCGGATGAACGTGGCTTTGAGGAAACAATAATGGCCATTTGTCTTCTTTTCTTCTTTAATAAGAGATATCACATACAGTTCATTGCTGGCATATATGGCCACAGAGAGAGAGAGAGAGAAAGAGAGATGGAGAGAGATGGAGAGAGATGGAGAAAGATAGAGATACAGAGAGAGATGGAGAGAGACGGAGAGAGAGATGGGGAGAGATGGAGAGGAGAGAGAGGAGAAGAGATGAGAGAGATGGAGAGAGAGAGGGGAGGGAGAGAGAGAGAGATGGAGAGAGATTGAGAGAGATCGAGAGAGATGGAGAAAGATAGAGATGCAGAGAGAGATGGAGAGAGACGGAGAGAGAGATGGAGAGAAGATGGAGAGAGAGATGGAGAGTGATGGAGAGAGATGGAGAGAGATGGATAGAGAGATCGAGAGAGAGAAGATAGGATAAGAGATAGAGAAGAGATGAGATGAGATAGAGAGATGAGATGAGAGTAGAGAGAGATGAGAGAGATATGGGAAGAGAGAGAGAGAGAGAGAGAGAGAGAGAGAGAGAGAGAGAGAGAGAGAGAGAATTACATTAGCTGTTGGCAAATGAAGTGGACAGTGATTCCAACTGAGTTGTACGATGAATTGACGGTTTCACCGGTCTGGTATTGCTTTTTTCACTGCCCGACCCATAATCATTTTTGCTTTCAGGCACACAACAAGACATTCGCTATCTTTAAAAAAACTCTTTTTCTGAAGTGAGAACGCGTAACCATTAATAATCCATTATCACACATACGAACAAAAGCGTGTACTTACTCTGTCACACACACAAACACACACACACACACACACATACATACATACAAATTACCAACTTTCACTGATAGATAGACCCTTTCACCAACTTTCAACACAAGTCAGTTTATGCTGAGCCACATTTCCTAAAGAATGGATGAAGTTGACGTCACCTGGCTCCTTTTAAAATTGCTTTTAGACCGCCAGTTGGGTGATATTTTTTCTGTGTCATCTCATGATCCAATATAATCCAATCTATGTCGCTATTTGATATGAGTGATATTGAAGGCAGAACAGGTGAGCATAATATTACCTAAATGCATTCCACCAATAATTGATGGTGCAGTGAAATAAAAGGCCAACTTTCCTATTAGTCTAAATATACAAAGATAATTGATAAAGAGCTTCACTATGTCGCAATCATCGCTGAACTCACTCACTAAAATAAATAAACAAATAGAGAAAACGCGACATCATTAAAATCGAAACAGGTGGGTAACCCAGTACAGTCTAAGGTTGAAAGAAAGCACACTTTATTTGAACTTTAAAAACGAATAGACCAATAATGAGTAGTAGAAAATCCTCGAAAAAAAATGAAAAAATGCTAAAACGAAACGTTTCGGGCTCAAAACCCTTCTTCAGCATATAACAAAAAACAAAAACAAACAAACATTAACAACATGAATACATCACTTAATTTCTAGACAGACTGCAGAAAAGGTATATCGTACGTTTTGTCTTCTACAACGATCTCTTTATTCATGTTTATATTCATTTTTCTTCATTATTTTTTACAGTCCACAGCTTTTAGCAGCTTCGTATCACTTCGTTTGAACCCGATATAGTTTGGTATAAGTCTATAATAGCCAGGCTGTATTTCATTTAAGATCTTAGTGTCTCCCATTCAAAGCAACCTTCCAAGGACTCAACTATGCGCCGGTCGAGGTACGAACCCAGGACCTTCCGATCCGAAAGTGAGTGTCATACCACTAGACCACATATTATTCGCACAGTAACAGTGAGCGACTCCGGATTTAGTGACTCCCGAATCCATAGTCTCATCACTGTTGCTGCTCTCTTGGTAAAAAACGATAGCATATGTCACCCATAGTCTCAAAACGGGATTTCGGGATGAATAGGAAACTTAAAAGTGAATATAAATGGTAAGAAATATCAACTTTGAGGTTGTTTGTCAGCGTAAGAAATTGTATTATTTTTCCACCACAAGGAAAAAAAAAAAAGAGTCAGGATAACGCACTTGGTAGGGCACTCGCGTCACACTCAAAAGGACCGAGATCGATCCCAGGCGGAATCGAGATTTTTTTTCTGACCCCCCCCCCCTGTCCACCCAGCAGTGATTTGGGTATATGGGTCTTTTAGATCTGGCGGAAAGTACTTTGGGATAGTCTCGCGTCCTATCCAAAGGATAGCAAGCACTTGCCATTGTCCTTTTCACGCTATTGAAACCGGGATAAACTCTGGCTCCACGAGCCTAATGGCTTTGAAGGACAACATGGGATATGATTCAACCCAAAGTTCCGAATTTGTGGCTATTGTTTCAATTTTAAGGGCCGGATTTTTCCCGATTTAATACTATTTTGAGACGTTGGGACTCATTTGCTCTCTGATAACAGTAGTAGTAGTAGTATTAGTAGTAGTAGTAGTAGTAGTAGTAGTAGTAGTAGTAGTAGTAGTAGTAGTAGTAGAAGTAGTGGTAGTAGTAGTAGTGTAGTAGTAGTAGTAGTAGTAGTAGTATGTAGTAGTAGTAGTAGTAGTAGTGGTAGTGTAGTGGTGTGTGTGTAGTGTAGTAGTAGTAGTAGTAGTAGTAGTAGTAAGTAGTAGTAGTAGTAGTAGTGTAGTAGTGAGTGGTGGTAGTAGTAGTAGTAGTAGTAGTAGTAGTAGTAGTAGTAGTAGTAGTAGTAGTAGTAGTAGTAGTAGTAGTAGAGTGTAGTAGTAGTAGTAGTAGTGTAGTATGTAGTAGTAGTAGTAGTAGTAGTAGTTAGTAGTGTAGTAGTAGTAGTAGTAGTAGTAGTAGTAGTAGTAGTAGTAGTAGTAGTAGTAGTAGTAGTATAGTAGTATAGTAGTAGTAGTAGTAGTAGTAGTAGTAGTAGTAGTTAGTAGTAGTAGTAGTAGTAGTAGGTAGTAGGTATGGCTAGTACGTATCTCTCAATTCATTCGTTAACCCAGCTTCGAAAGTCTTCCTCTGATAACAGTGAAATCGAACTAGGCAAGCAAAGGCTAAAACGAGGTTATTGTTTTGTGTTATCCGGATTTTAAAACTCTTACGAGAAGACGTAATTTGCACCTCGCATTTCCAAGATCTAATGAGGAGCTTAAGTACAAAGGGGTTTACAGACAGTCAGATGAAGGTTACGCACGGGCGAATTAGTGTAAGACATTATACGGAAGAAAAGAATGGAAATAATAGAAAGAAAGATGAACTTTGGCACTGTGAAAACCTTGGCATTCCGAAATGGAATTTGGGTAATGATCTTACGGGCAAAGGTACGTTTAGAAAATCAATAGCATACTTTGTTCATTTAACCCCGGTGAGGATTAATCTCCTTGCACAAGTGCAAAAATGCCAAGAAATCTGAAAAAAACCCCAAACAAACTGTGTATGAAACAGTGATAGACAAAGCAAGAAAGAAAAATATAAGGAAAAAAAATTGAGCTTTTATATATCGCAATATCTACTTAATGTGCTCAAAGGGCTTTATAAGGGGTCCCTGACCAACAGCAACACGGAACATGTAGTACGAAACATGATGCCTGTTCGGCGATATTTCCATTTTTTTTTCTGACAGAGACAACGCTGTCATCTGCCGGGTACTCATTTTACACCTGAGTACGGTGAGAGAATGTGAGTAAAGAGTTTTTTCCAAGGACTCAACTATGCGCCGAGCGAGGCTCGAACCCAGGACCTTCCGATCCGAAAGCGAGTGTTATACCCCAAGACTACATAGCCGCACTAACACACTTTGCTCATTAAAACCGGGTGAGGATTAATCACTTTGCACAAGTGCAAAAATTCCAGTAATATGAAAAAACAAACAAACTGTGTATGAAACAGTGACAGACAAATCAAGAAAGAAAAATACAAGAAAAAAATTGAGCTTTTATATAGGGCAATATCCACTAAATGTACTCAAAGGGCTTTACAAAGGGTCCCTGACCAACAGCAACACCTAACGTGTAGAATGAAACATGACGCCTGTTAAGCGATATTTCAAATTTTTTTTTCTGTCAACTGAGTACGGTGAGAGAATGTGAGTAAAGGGCCATTTCCAAGGACTCAACTATATGCCGAGCGATGCTCGAACCCAGGACCTTCCGATCCGAAAGCGAGTGTCATACCACTAGACCATATAGCCCCCATCCCAGAAAATCAGCGTGCCTCAGAAGGTCTGAGTTTCGATCCCCAGTCAAGGCAAGGCTGAATAATATGTGGGATGATTTATTTTTCCTGTAATTTTCTTTCTTGCTTTTTCTGGCTTCACGCACAATGCTTTTCAGATCTTCGTCTTGCTTACACCAATTCCTGTTCTTTAATTTGTCAGTTTGCTTATGAGACAAGTGGTCCTTCCGATTGGCTATCCGGACCTCCTAAGGCGATAAAACAACCAGTAAAATGTGGCCATTGACACCACGTGTGTCCCAGCCATCAGTGTTTATAATGGGTTTTATGGTGTCCGAGTAATCAAGTATGGATTCTAGGGGAGAAAGATGTGAAGGGCGGAGGACATTGGCCGAATTGTAATCGGGTCTTGGTTTTTCTGTCCAATTCTGATAAAAACACATTTTGAAAATTTTGGCTGGAAAATTCGTCATTAATTCTCAAACTCTCAAACCTGGGACCTTTGAAGAAGAAGTCTGAGGTTCGAAACTGTTGACAGTTTTGATATTATTTTTACTGGTAAATATTTTCAACCTAAAATGATAGAAAAAAAAGTGTTTTGTCAATGTACTGTTACGTCTATCTGAATTGTTTTATTTCGTGTGTTTACAAAATACACAATTGTTAAAGTCGTAACTGATTAAAGAAAAACTTGAAATAAACCGGTTCCCTGTTGTTCATTTATCGATTCGACCCACCGGAAGCCCCGAGATTATCTATTAAATGTCCTGCCGGAAGACACAAATAATCCATCTGCAATGTAGCGTCATATTGTCAAGTAAGCCTCTATTAAATGTTATTGATCAGTGTCAGTTTATTTAAGTGCTGGAACAAAGACTAACACCAAACCACGACGACTGAAAAAATACAATAACAGTAATAATTATGATAATAACAAAAAAAAAGAGCTTTTATATGGGGCGATATCCACTAAAAGTGCTCAAAGCGCTTTACAAGGGGTCCCTTGCCAACAGCAACACTTAACATGTAGGATGGGACATGACGCCTGTTCGGCGATATTACAAATTTTTTGGACAGAGACAGCGCTGTTAACGGCCAGGTACTCATTTTACACCCGAGTACGGTGAGAGAATGTGAGTTAAGAGCATTTTCTAATTTCTCAACTATGCGCCGAGCGAGGCTCGAACCCAGGACCTTCCGGTCCGAGAGTGAGTGACATACCACACGCGACACATAGCCGCACAACATCAACAACAACAACAACGACTTCTAATACTACTACTACCAAATATTACTACTACTACTACTACTACTACTACTACTACTACTACTACTACTACTACTACTACTACTACTACTACTACTACTACTACTACTACTACTACTACTACTACTACTGCTACCACTACACTACTACTACTTCTACAACACAACACAACACAACTACAACAACAACAACTACTACTACTACTACTACTACTATTATTATTACTATACTACTACTTACTACTACTACTACTACTATACTACTACTACTACTACTACTACTACTACTACTACTACTGCTACCACTAGCACTACTACTACTTCTACAACAACAACAACAACAACAACAACTACTACTTTTACTATTACTACTACTACTACTACTACTACTACTACTACTACTACTACTACTACAACAACAACTACTAATTCTACTACTACTACTACTACTACTACTACTACTACTACTACTACTACTACTACTACTACTACTACTACTACTACTACTACTACTACTACTACTACTACTACTACTACTACTACTACTACTATTGTTATTATTATTACTACTACTACTACTACTACCACTAGAACTACTACTACTTCTACAACAACAACAACAACAACAACAACTACTACTACTACTACTACTTCTCGACTATACTACTACTACTACTCTACTACTTACTATTACTACTACTACTACTACTACTACTACTACTACTACTACTACTACTACTACTACTACTACTACTACTACTACTACTACTACAACTACTTCTACCACTAATACTACTGCTTGAAAAAAAATCTGAATAACAACCTTTCTTATTATTCATGAAACAAAAAAAAAAGCATGAACAACAACAATTCCCACTAGCACAATACCAATTTCTCCTACCACCACCATCAAAAACACAACTCTCAAAAAATGTTATCATCAGCATAGTCCTAATCACTATCCCCATAACAACATTAACAAACTCCTCCACCTACACCCTCTAATTTAAAGAAACGACGGAAAAACATATGACAGACGTCTAGTAACTGTAAACAATTTGGCAAACTTAAAATCCATTTCTTAAAACAATAAAATTCTCTTAAAATCCGCTCTTTTGTAAACTATAAACGAAGGGTATTTACATAAAAATCATGAAAGAGATTGGGAAATAGCAATTCCGAGTAAACAAAAGAATTGAGAGAGAGAGAGAGAGAGAGAGAGAGAGAGAGAGAGAGAGAGAGAGAGAGAGAGAGAGAGAGAGGGAGACAAGTGATGGTGAGACGGTAGGTGGTCGTCTATGTAAAGCAAGAGGTGGTCGTCTCCATTCGCAGGTGGTCGTTTTAAAATGGTCACTGTTTTGTGTCTTTATTTCGCTCGATCTAAGCTCGACATGCAATGATGAGTAAATCATACACATGAAGGAGAACTTGAATCACATCACCACAATCATCACAATAAATATATATATTATATATATATATATATATATATATATATATATTATATATATATATATTATATATATATTATATATATATATATAGTATATGCAAGTATAATTATAATCAACTTCTACTATATTGTTTCGAGCATTCGCTCTCATCAGAAAGTGAAAGTTATACATACATACATCATAATATATATATATATATATATATATATATATATATATATATATATATATATATATATATATAATTGGCCTTCGTACTAATCAAAAAAAGATAATCTGCTACACAAAAACACAGTATGTTGTTAATTCGGATTTATAAACTATTATGTAAACAATCTGAACATTGTGTCAGAAGATTTTTGGTTTTCAGTGTCTACACATCCTTCTTTTAAATACAAAGGAACCTGATTTTATCGATATATAAATATAGTAATCAACTCATTGTTATAGTTATTAGTCGTTGTGATAGTAATTATTTAAAATTTGAACCATAATTACCCATTTTACTATTTAAGTTCCACGCACTTAGCATTGCAAAAACGCAATGCATCGTTAATTTCAATCAATTTATCCTTCTACATCCCCCCCTCTCCCCCACCGTATTTTCAAAGGATTGTTAATGTTGACCAGGCATCTATTATGCATAGAGACTAAACCTCATTTCAACACGTAAAGTTTGATAAGAATATTGATATTGTCTTTCTCAGGTTGCTATTGGATTCAGACAGATCAATACTTTGACGGGATTGAGTTATTTTACAATCTAACAATAAACAGTCCTCTAAGGCTTGGAATTAGAGTTGATGCAGGTCTTTGTCGGGTGGTTAAAAAGACAAATTAAACAAAATAAAAAATAAAATTCCCTTTATTCATCCCGTAGGGGAAATTATTTGTCTCTAGTGGAATATGTGTGTATGTGTGTATTAATTTGTGGGTGAGAGTGAGTGTGATATTATGTATGGGAGCACTTTGTCTGTGTGTGATTTTTTTTGTTTGTTTCACTGTATCATAAAATAAGTAAATAAAAATTTCCTATATTTATCCCATAGGGAAAATTATTCTCTAGGGTTTATTCCAAGAGAAGACTGGAATAACCCAGGCGTTAGCCGTAGTGCATCGCCGCAAATCGAGCTAGTAGTAGTAGTAGCGTATGGCTACACCTCCAAATTTATTTCGTCAACCCAGCTTCTAAAGTCTTCCTCCGCCCTAAGGATGGTTACGTAGCCACCTTCAAGTTTAGTGACTGGACAGTGGAGGACGATGTGGTCGCTGGTCTCTGGGGCTGCCTGACATTTCTGGCAGGTATCACTGTTTCCAAGTTTCCATCTGTACACATTTGATGCAGTTCTGCCATATCCAGTTAAGAGGCGATTTGAGGAAATCCAGTATTTCCTAGCGTTATTGAATGCAGTCACTCTTTTGGTTGGATCTTTAATGATGTTTCCTCCTCTTGGTGTTTCCCTGTTCCACATTTCTCTCCAGTTTTCTTCCACACTAAAGTCTGCCATTTTTGATAGGAAGAAAGATCTTCTCGATTTAAGTCTAGGTTTTTGAAGATGCCCCCTTTACGATTGATTTTATGGGAGTGTTGTCTGTGGCTTCGTCACTTCTTGCATGCATCCTTTGATTAGCGTCTTGTCATCTAAGACTTGGTGGTGCAATGCCACTCAGTGTTGGGAGCCACTGAGTTGGAGTTGACTTGAGACATCCTGTTATAATTCTCATTGATTCTCTTAATTGGATGTCAATGCGGTTTACATGTGGGCTCCGCATCCAAACAGGGGCAAAGTATTCTCCCACTTATAGCACAATGTCAAAGCAGACGTTCTCAGTACCTGTGGAAAAATCGAGCTAGGGCGAGCTGACTTGCTTAAGGCCACACAGTGCAGCGGCCGGTGATCGAACTTGGTACCTTTCGGTTACGAAGCAAAGACCGAACCGCTGAATCACGCTGCCCTCTAGGCATTGTGCTTTGACCTGCGGGACTAGGGTTTGAGCCCCTCTGCTGCCATCTTGCTTTTTGTTTTTCTTAAGCAAGAAACGTATCCATTGATCTACCGTACTCTGCATTTTAAAAAAAATGAACAAAACATGATATTTGGAATTTTGGCCAGAAAATTCGTTCTACAATAAATATCAGATTAAAATGACCCTCCTCTTGTAGATTAAAATGACCCTCCTCTTGTAGATTAAAATGACCCTCCTCTTGTCAAACACTCTTAAACCTGGGACCTCCTGCTAGTCATTAATTATTATTTTATCATTTTTTTAAATTAACAGAACTGTAAAACTTTGGAACAGTATCAAGTATGGAATAAACAAAATGCTTCTTCTGTGGACAGATTCATAATAATGCTTGATAAAGAAATAATCAATTCCCGGTTTGTTTATGATTAAATTTAAATACACAGGGTATTCGATAGTCAGATGTCCTAAATCACCCTTTACATTATATGATATGACATGATGTGATAGCAGCATTGAATATGTGACCCATCAACCCAAAACAGTATTATATCGGGACGGTTCAGATGATGAATAACATAATTTTTCCCCAGAATTACGAGCATTGTGACAACCTTTTATGTTTTATCAAGAAGTAAGAATAGAATTTATTAAGAAATTAAACAGGCAAATTGTCATACGTCTGAATGTATGTTTGAGTATAATGTCCATCCTGAAATCCTGTGCGGCTATGTGGTCTAGTGGTATGACACTCGCTTTCAAAAGTCCTGGATTCGAGCCTCGCGTTCGGTGCATAGTTGAGTCCTAGGAAAAGTCTCTTTACTCACTTTATCTCACCTTACTCAGGTGTAAAATGAGTACTTGGCCGTTAACAGCGTAGTTTTTGTCCGAAAAATTGTAATATCGCCTAACAGGCGTCATGTCCCGAACTACATGTTAAATGTTGCTGTTGACCAGGGACCCCTTGTAAAGCACTTTGATCACATTTAGTGGATATTGCGCTATATAAAGCTCAATTAAAAAAAAAAAATATTGGGTCACACAGGTAGAAAGCCCAAGATAGAGACCAGGTTGTAAGTGGTATTTAACATACGAAAGAGTGAAAATGGAGAGGCTTCGTATGGGAACAATACAGACAATGGACGTTTCGGGTTCAAACCCTTTGTCAGCACAACATCACACAAATTAACGTGGAGTTTTTACATTTTATTTTATTTGTTTTCCACATAAATTTGTATATTGTTGTGCTGACGAAGTGTTTAAACCAGAAATGTCCATTGTCTGTATCACTCCAATACGAAGCCTCTACATTTTCACTCTTTCGTTTGTTAATTATCACAGGCTTCAGGCAGCCCCTACCGTTTTCTACATTTCTACATTTAAGTGGTATTTAGTCAGGTAGGCTCCTAGAACAGGTGGTCTTCGACAGTAGGTCGAAATAACCTTCGTTGTTATTTAGCAGATTCCAACTTTCAACTGTTTACCTGTCTTTCATAATTCTTTCAGTCTGCTTAGTATTATCCGAGACTGAAATGATAATCTCGAGACAAGACGCTAAAGAGCTCCATGCGTGTTCAATGTCAAGCTGGCAAACATAACGTTTGAGTATTGATGGTGTGCGTAACCCTGGAAGTTTATAGTTTGTTAGAAACGCATAACAATGTGGAATTGAATGTAAGCTTCAAAACTACGACAATACTTCCACTACTACTACAACAACCACCAGAAAACATCATCATCGCTACCACCACTACTACAACCACCACCACCACATCATCCTCACAACTCCATGCGTGTTCAATGTCAAGCTGGCAAACATAACGTTTGAGTATTGATGGTGTGCGTAACCTTGAAAGATTAAAGTTTGTTAGAAACACATAGCAATGTGGAATTGAATGTAAGCTTCAATTTAATAACAAACGAAAACAGATAAAACGGACGTTCCGGGTTTCCCCTTTATCAACAAAACAGG
The DNA here is from genome assembly GCF_034508935.2 of Berghia stephanieae. Lineage (NCBI taxonomy): Eukaryota > Metazoa > Mollusca > Gastropoda > Nudibranchia > Aeolidiidae > Berghia > Berghia stephanieae. Next base: position 16,366,210 of record NC_088366.1, on the reverse strand, counting down.
ATAATTAAAACACTACAGACCAAAGAGATAATGTGGTAGTAGCGTTGTTGACTTACTGACTTACTGACTTAAGGCCTTTCGCTTCCTAATCATCCGATCGGGACGCCTCGGTGGCCTCTCTAATCATCTGTGTCATTTCCTTCCACAATTCACGGTCTTTTGCTGTGGATGCTAAGTTAATAAGGTCTTCCTTTAATCTTAATTCTTTGTTATTTTGAAGGCGTTTTAGGTTTCTATTGAGAACAGTATAAATTGACGTGTGTGGTCTACTTTGATATTTCTTCTGATTATTACATTCAATTTCACATCGATATTTATTTATTTCTTCGAGCTTCGAGCAGCAACATTTACATTAAATTGTTAGAGAGCATAATTTAAGGAGACCGAAGTTAGCCAAATTGAAGTTTAAAGTTGCGAAAACCCGTGCCAAATTTAAGTTATATTATAAATAAATATATCTAGATAGTGAGCGGATGTTTACCGATTTGACATGGATTGATCAAGACACAGATTGCATGTAATCAAAACCCCTTTGCCACATGCTCACAGTTGTCTGTCTCTGTAATACTCTTCAATAGTCGTAACGTCACTTCCTTCCTAATGACGTATGGTAACTTAGTAACACTGGCTCTAAACTATCGGAACAATGGCGGACGCCGTATGAAATATTTCCCCAGCGAGCTTAAACGCGTATCCAGAGGAAAAAAACCCATCAATTTGATCATGTTTTGACTTTAACACATTCTGATCACAAGGCATATGAAAAGGGAATGAAAAGTTCTAGCCAGCATGAAGAATAAAAAGTAATGATTTTCTTTGTTTAGAACCAAGATGGCCGCCGTTGCCGGGCGCGTGACACCAGTCTTGGTTATTAAGACATTATCCGTTCCTATAATTCTGTGCAAGAAATTCAATTTAATTACCTGCCCCATGTACATAATGATAACGTCAAGAACAGTTTCAAATTTACACACTTTTCAAAACTCATAATATCTGCTAGATTTTGTGTCTAAAAGGCTCAGGGGAACAGTGTCTCTTCTACTCACAAACATCAAGCAAGGTTACAAACATTACCTCACTCGCCTCATGTGTGAATGAGTACATGACTAAAGACAGTGATGGATATTGTTTTTTAAAAAAGCTTCAGTATGAAACGAACGCCTAACAGGCGACTTGTACTGTATGAAATGAAAGCATGTTTTCATATGACCTACTGGGCAACTAAATAAAACGTTCTGAAGCGCATTAAACATGACAAAACAGTGGAAAATACACTATAAAAATGTTAAGTTAGATTTCCAATTTATTCTGTACAAAAGATCTATTAAGTGTCCTTTTTGTTTTTTCACTTGAACACCTCCGCTACAACCTCTAACCTGGTATATATTTACACACAAATCACTTGGAACAATTCGAGTGAAATGGCTTATCAAAGAACAAGATTTGTATTTTATATGTAACCCATCGTATCTATCGGGTACTATGTCCAAATACACCAAATAAAGAGATTTGAGTTTAAATTTAAAATGAAAAAAAAAATTGGACGTATTCTATTCGTAACTAATTGTGTGGCTATGTGGTCTAGTGGTATGACACTCACATTCGGATCGGAAGGTCCTGAGTTCGAGCCTCGCTCGGCGCATAGTTGAGTCCTCATCGCACTCAGGTGTAAAATGAGTACCTGGCCGTTAACAGCGTTGTCTCTGTCCGAAAAAAAAATGTAATATCACTTAACAGGCGTCATGTCCCGTTCTTCGTGTTAAATATTGCTGTTTTCCAGGAGCCCCTTGTAAACGCTTTGAGCACGTTTAGTGGATATTGCTCTATATATAAAAGCAATAAATAATAACGTGAAGTTGAATGCAACCTTCAATTTAATTACAAAAACAGATCAAATGAACGTTTCGGGTTTCCCCTTTATCAACAAAACAGGATGAATGAAACACCACAGATGAATGCGATGATGTGGTAGTGGCGTAGTTAAGGTGAATAAACAAAACATTGGTTGGCAGGAAATATTATGCTCCTTTGTAAGGAAGCACGAATTAAAATAGAATACTAGATATTTCTAAAAAGTGTGCAATTAATTAAGTGAAAAGAGGGGAGGCGGGGAGGAACTGTGAAATGTATAAAAGCTCAGTTTTAATCTAAATGTTTTGGCTTAGTCACAAGGCAAGACAGGGTACCAATTCGGCTACCATTACCCCAACCCATTGAAAATTCATTCCAATGTCAGTTCCAGATAGGCCAGTTTACACCCAGACTCCCTCCCTGACATGCATACATAATGCTCCACCACTCTGCTTTTGACTGTTTTTTTCTCCTAAGTTCCCTCAGCACTATTTCCGTTTGGTGGTAAATTCTTGTAATTAAATTATCCCTTTCTCCATGTCCTGTTTTATTCACCAAGGTTGTTTGTCTTTGTGGTTGGTTATTATGTGCGGCTATGTGGTCTTGTGGTATGACATTCGCTTTCGGATCGGAAGGTCGTGGAGTCGAGCCTTGTGAGACTCATAATTGAGTCCTTGGAAAAAGCTCTTTACTCACATTCTCTCACCGTACTCAGATGTAAAATGAGGACCTGGATATTAGTGACGTCATGTATAGTAGTGTTGCTGTTGGTCGGGGACTCCTTGTAAAGCGCTTTGAGCACGTTTAGTGGATATTGAGCTTTTTAAAAAGCTCAAGTCTAAAGCATATTTCATGACACAGATCTCTCAATATTTTTCACATATTCGTCTTCATTTACATTTTACTTTATGAATATTATATGAGAAAACTGTTCTTTATATAAAATTGAACAAAAATAAAAAATACCGGCTTAAAAAATAATAAAATACAGAGTACGATGGACGGATATCAAAACCCTTCTTCAGCCAAAATAAAAAAAACCCCACTTGATATGAAAATTCTTGACAAAAAAATGGCTCATCGAGAAAAAACCTCTGCGCTTCTTATTTACTAAATAAGCTGTAACCTGAAAATAAAACCCAACGTAATTACGATAATAGTCACCAATCTAACAACTGAACATAATCGTGGGTTCTTGACTTTGAAAACGGTTGAAAAACAAAACTACTACAGCGATAGAACTATCCAACGCCTCGGCTAAAGCCATCACGTGATGAAAAGTTATTGCACCCAAGAAAAATGAAAGGTTTGGTGGTGACGTAGCGTTACCCAGAATCTTACCTGCGCTTCTAACATGCGTGTTGTTTATATAGAAGTCATTTCCCAAAGCAGGTAGAGATTAACATCCTGATGGGAAGGTTCCGTAAACAGCCGGAGGTCGCTACTAGGTAATCAACAATGTTGATGCTAAATCAGGAATTAACACCATACGTACTGCCGTATTCTGAAAAAAAATAAAACATATTGTAAAATTTTGGTCAGACAATTCTCCCTTCAAAATATCGATTGATGAAAGTGAACCTCATCTTGTCAAATACTCCCAAAGTTTAAGAGTTTTTAGCAAGACGAGGGTCAAATTGAAGTCCCAGGTTTGAGAGTTTTTGACAAGATGATGGTCATTTCAATCGATCGATATTTGAAGGACGAGTTTTCTGGCCAAAATTTTTAATACACACAAACACACACACACTCAAACACACACACACACATACACACACACACACACACACACACACATATATATATATATATATATATATATATATATATATATATATATATATATATATTTCAGAGTATGACAGAGGAGAAAATCTGACCTACCGTCTGAGTTTGGTGGAATGTCGGGGTATGCTAGAAGCCATAAAGTGGATTTAAAACAATGGTATTCTATTTTTGTTTTTCCACTTTTAATCCTCTACTTACAAGCTGTTGGAAAATCGTCATATCCTTAACATTTACAAAAAAAAAACATTTTTCTTATTCAGATTTGTTTTATCATCATCACTACCACCACCACCACCACCACCACCACCACCACCACCACAGCAACAACAACAACAACAACAGCAACAACAACAACAACAACAACCACCACTTCATAACTACCACTGTTACTATAACAACAACCTCAACCACATTATCGCTACCTACTGCAACAGAAACCATAACCACCACAACATCACTATCACTGCTACTACAACAACCACCACCACATCATCATCACTACCAATACTACTACAACCATCACCGCTATATCATCATTGCTACCACTACTACTACTACTACTACTACTACAATCACCACCACCACATCATCATTGCTACCACTACTACTACGATTACCACCAACAAACATCACTTCCACTACTACTACAACAACCACCAGAAAACATCATCATCACTACCACCACTACTACAACCACCAACACATCATTATCACCACCACTACTACATTACTACCACTACTACTACAACAACCACCACATCAATAACATTACCATTACTACCACAATCCCACCACCACACCATCATTACCACCACATCATCACTCCCACTACTACTACAGCCACCACCACATCATAATCACTACTAATACTACTACAACCACTACCCATATATCATTATCACTACCGCCACTACTACAACTACATCACCAGTGGGTTTTGGAGCTTTACTTCATTTGAAATAATGGGACTTTGGATGGTATTTGGCATTGTGTTTTCTTATCGTGTAGTTCTAATCAGCTATCATTTTAGAATTATAGGGTAAATAAACACTTTGCCAAATACCATCTGAATTCCTTTTTCTTGTTTGCGGAAATTCCTCTTTCGGCATTGAAATTCCTCCGAGTGGTGTCTGAAATTCCCGTGAGACAAATTTAAACTGGCGTCTCTGGTTCCCTTGGAAAAAGCCCTTTACTCACATTCTCTCACTATACTCTGTGTAAAATGAGTATCTGGCCGTTAACGGCATCGCCTCTGTCTGAAAGAAATTGTTATATGGCATAACTGTTAAGTTCTTTGCTGTTGGCTAAGGACCTCTGGTGAAACACATTTAGTGGATATTTCTCTATATAAAAGCTCATGGGGCGGGGGGGGGGGGGGGGTTTATGGCTCTTTGGTGCAATTGTATGGTCTTTTAGTTGTGCAGATTTGTGGTATGGCACAAGGCTTTTTAACCTAGATATCCCTGGTTTCCAGCCCCGATATCACAGGCCAAAGTTAATCCCTAAGGTAGTGTTACTCACTTTATCTTATCATACACTGGTGTTCAGTTGCTCAAATCAAGTTGATGGTATCTCATCTTTTTCACCCCTTAAACTGCGAGGAGTAATGAACTAAAATGAATATAACAGCTTCGAAATAGAATTTAAAAAATACGAATCACGGAATTCTTTGAGCTCACAACCGTTCTTCGCTTCAAGCAATGGCAGAACAATAAAAGCATTAATACATCTCATAAATTCCAGATTGGCCGTCTAAAAATTGAAAACAACCCCCCTCCCCAAAACAAAAAAAAAAAACAAAACAAAAAAAAACACACAAAAAACCCCAACCCCCCCCCCCCCCAAAAAAAAAACACACACACACCAAAAAAAAAAAAAAACAAAAACAAAACAAAACAAACAAAAAAACAAACAAACAAAAAAAACACAAATAAAACAACAAAAAAACAACAACAACAATAAAACAATATAAAAAAATAAGCAACATCAAAACGACAAAAAAAAAAAAAAAAAAAAAAAAAAAAAAAAAAAAAGTAAAGAAGACCCCTCTAAAAACCGACTATACCTAATGTTTGTTCCCGAGTTGAACAAGCAGCGGGTTCAACTTGCTCATGTTAGTGGCGTTGAGAAGTTCATATATTATTATTATTACCTGAGTTCCCAGATATTGTATTCTATATAACACAACTAACTCACAGACAGTGATCGGTTTCCTGATAGAAAGATAAAGTAAGTAGCCATAGCACAACTTATTACTATGCTGCTATACTTTGATAAAACATATACTTAAAATTTTGGCCAGGTAACTCGTCCTTCAAATATCGATCGAGTAATATGATCTTCATCTTGGCAAAAATTCTCAACTCTGGGACTTTAAATAGTCCCAGGTTTGAGAGTTATTGACAAGATGAGGGTCATTTTAATTGACTGATATTTGAAGGACGAGTTTTGTGGCCCAAATTTTTAAACGAAGTATTTTTTCGTAGCTAGGCAGCTGTAGGCTGCTTGTACAAGGCTAATGAAGTCAGCTCTGAACTAATCCTGAGCTCAATCGTAACGAATACAAACATGTCTAGTTCTTGTTGTTGTTCTTCGGGAAAGGAAATATTTTCCAACTAAAATAATTCTTGGTGAAATATTTTTCTTCGAGATTTATTTTCATTATAAATGATAACGAGTACTATTTCTAGTTTACTCTTCGATTTTATGACATCTTGTAATAAGATATGACTATAATTTACACGATATTTATTCAATTATGAATGGCTTTCTTCAATAAAATTTTAAAACTTGAAACAGTTCGTTGAAAATAATCTGAAGAAGATATAATATTTTCATCTGAGAAAATTAGTGGTCAGTAGTGCGGGGCGGTCCTTGGCAAGCTTAAGGACCACGGTCCTACGGTCCCTGGGAAATGAAAACCGCAAGGACCGGTCCTAGGACCGGCGGTCCTTTTCGACATTGAACATTCCTGAGAGACCGTTTTGACCTTTGGGACCATGGATCGTTCATTCTTGAACCGTTAAAGACCGCTACAACGATGAAAACCGTGGTCTACAGGAGTAAAACACACGGAGTAGTCACACTCATTTCAAATTGTAACCTAATTAGAGAAGAGGGGTGATGCCTTCTTTATTTGATCACAGTACTTCATTGTTACTTCGATAATTTAGCGTGAATAAAATTTGAAATTTATCCCCATTAACGGAGATAATGGAATCACCCAAGGCGTTGATCGAGTTGTTCGTGGCGTTTATACACACACGCAACTCCTACCCCCCCCCCCCCCACACACACATGAGAGGGCAGCGAGCATTGAAGAGTAAGAGAGAGACGTGAAGTTATAATAAGGAGGGGTGGATGCGGTAATAAGTAATAAGTAATAAGTGGGGTCGATGGTGACTTTTCGCCAGATCTAACAAACCCAGCTACCCATTCACTGCTGAGTAGACAGGGATTCAGAAAAAAACTCGACTGCACCCGGGATCGATCTCTGGCCCTTTGCGTATAAAGAGAGTGCTCTATCAACTGAGCTATCGGGGTCCCCAAATATTCTATTGGACCTTTTAAAAATACAGACGTTATAACTGTTTTTTTTTGGAAGGAAGAAACTAATGAAACTCATATTATTTGATTAGTTAAAACACCAAACGAAATTTTAATATTATTGTATTATTTTAAATGACAACAATGCGATAGAAAGGAGTGGCGACAAGAGATGGACAAAAGAAAACAAAAAATCAGACTTGCAACTTGCTAGGTTTGAGACACACACACACACACACACACACACACACACACACATCTTTAGTAGTCACATACATTTCAAACAATAACCCATTAGAGAAGAGGGGTCATGCCTTCATCATAGATCATTGTCATTGCGATCATTATGGTGTAGTAAATTTTGAAATTTACCCGTATAATGGAATCGTCCAAGGCGTGCGCCTCCTGTTCCCCCCATCTCACACACGAAAGGGCGGTTTGCGGAGTGGAGGGAGGTGGTCGTCTGCCTCTATGGTCGTCTGTGTCGTTTAGTGTATGGCAAAGGGGGTGGGTGCGATTAATTAGTGGATGGGTGGTGATTGGTGAGATAGGCAAAGACCGAGGCAACGAATCGCTGGGGAAGTAGTATGGCGCCAGACCGTTGAAAGGTGATAAGAAGTGAGGACCGCCGGCGGTCTTCCTCTTTGGACTGGACCACGGTTCACAGCTAAAAGACCGTGGACCGGTCCTCGTCCGGTCCTCAGCGCGGCACTAAGTGGTCAGAGACTCAGATTAAATTTTTTCCTCACCGATCCCATTTCAGTATTTTCCAAAATGGCAGGCTTACCAGCAGACACATGTTTTAAAAAAACAACAACTCAAAACAAGCTCTCTACAAACAACTTTATGTTCTTATTAATGAAACAATGATTATTCTTTAAAGTTTGTGATGTACAAAATAAATCTGAATAAGAAAAAATGTATCTTGTGTCGGTTTGCGGAGTGGAGGGAGGTGGTCGTCTGCCTCTATGGTCGTCTGTGTCGTTTAGTGTATGGCAAAGGGGGGTGGGTGCGATTAATTAAGTGGGATGGTGGTGATTGGTGGAAGATAGGCAAAGTACCGAGGCAACGAATCGCTGGGAAGTAGTATGGCGCCAGACCGTTGAAAGGTGATAAGAAGTGAGGACCGTCGGCGTCTTCCTCTTTGGACTGGACCACGGTTCACAGCTAAAAGACCGTGGGACCGGTCCTCGGTCCGGTCCTCAGCGCGGCACTAGTGGTCAGAGACTCAGATTAATTTTTTCCTCACCGATCCCATTTCAGTATTTTCCCAAAATGGCAGGCTTACCCAGCAGACACATGTTTTAAAAAAACAACAACTCAAAACAAGCTCTCTACAAAACAACTTTATGTTCTTATTAATGAAACAATGATTATTCTTTAAAGTTTGTGATGTACAAAATAAATCTGAATAAGAAAAATGTATCTTGTGTCGTAACAAATGTAACGATTTTGCTGTAGGTGGTAAGGAGAGGGTTAAACGTTCAGCAATCACATGATGACTGAAGAATTGAAGAATCTAAGCCATTTTGGTGGAATACCCGAATATTGCCTCAGTTTGGCCTTCGAGGTTTAACTCACTAAACTCTAACACCGACTATATCCGTCGCTAACCCGGGTTACTTTTACCCCATGCCTATTTATAACATTTTTCTGATACACATTATAGGCGTGGTATCAAAGTTATTGTTTTAAGGTTTTACATGTTAATGATAGTTGAATACAACTATCTATGTACATGCTAATTTTAAATACATTTTTCCAAGTTTTGAAAAGTAGCAAACATCTCTAGGATTGAATGAGTTAATAAGTCGCTGGGTCGACTTCATATGTTTATCAAAAGTACTTTAATTATGGACCTGCTCGGGTTTTGTAATCCCATTTCTTCCTAAACCCTGAAAATAACCAAAACAAACACGTATTTAAAACTTTGGCCATAATAATCTTCCTTCAAAAATCGATCGATTAGAATGATCAATGATTATCTCTTAGCAAAAACTTTTAAACCTCGGATCTTGCGAGGCCCCAGGTTTGACATTTTTCAATAAGATAAGGGTCATTTAAATCGATTTATAATTGAAGGACGAGTTTTCTGGCCAAATTTTTAAATACATGTCTTTCCAGAGAACGACAGTTATCTGGTTAATGAGCATCAGGGCTAACCCACACCGGAGACTGACTCCGACGACCCGGCACTGCCGTCCTCTGCCGTCTTCCGGATAAAGACGACGGACACGGACAAAATAATATTAAGAATAAAGAGAAGAGCCGCTAGCCCTACCAATACAAAGCTAGAAAAAAAAAACGGCAGAGGACGTCGGGTGCTTAGTATGGGTAGGTCTAGCGGCTCTTCTCATTATTATTAGTATTTTGTCCGTGCCCGACGTTTTTATCCTGAAAACGG
>NC_088366.1:16336621-16351621 GCF_034508935.2 Berghia stephanieae | reverse complement strand
CTTGAGTATTAAAATATATTTGTGTAGTTAGTCTTATTTAATTTATTTATAATATTTGTATATAAATATAGTATGTGTGTGTGTGTGTGTGTGTGTGTCTGTGTGTGTGTGTGTGTGTGTGTATAATTATTGTATGACTTTTATTTGAAAGAAGTTAAATTCATCATTCTCATTAACATCGTCATCATCGCCATCTTGATATCAAGTAATTATATACTAATTCAATAAATTGTTGTACATCTATTATTAATATTCTCTGTATGAAACTGAACCAATTATTGGCCTGTCGTTGCCTACGTACTAACTAATTTGAAACATTATAAAATACAAACAAACTATTATTATTATCATCATCATATTCGTCGCCGATACCATCATTTCTTTTGATCCCCCCCCTCTCTCTCTCTCTCTCTCTCTCTCTCTCTCTCTCTCTCTCTCTCTCTCTCCCACTCTGTAAAAAAAAAAACTATTATTATTATTATTATTATTACTATTATTATCATCATCATCATCATCATCATCATCATCATCATCATCATCATCATCATCATCATCATCATCTCATCATCATCACCATCATCATCATCGCTAGTACTATCACTTCCATTCAAAAATTATTATCATATATTTTATAAAAATAAACTTCAATTGCACTTTTTGCTTGCAAATCTTATTTTATGTGTTCAACGTTTGATTTTCATTAAATGTAGAAGTTTGAGAGAGAGAGAGAGAGAGAGAGAGAGAGAGAGAGAGAGAGAGAGAGAGAGAGAGAGAGAGTTAAGTGCTATCAGCGGGACTCGTGGGCCTTCTAGTTTTCACGCCAGATTCCCGACGAGTCGGCATGTGTATAGATAGCATTGGTGGGGATGGATTCCCGGTCAACAGATAGACAGTCCCACTCAGGTAGATGAAGAATGTTGATGTAGTGATTGGGGGTTGTGGTTTGTTTGTTTTATTTGTTCTAGACGGTTGTGCTCGCGACAGTTAAAGGTCAAAATACTACAAGTGAAATGGGAGATGATGGGAAAAGTACTATACTGTCATGTAGTACTCTGGAAAAATCCATATTTAAAAATTTGGCCAGAAAACTCGTCCTTCAAATATCGATCGATTTAAATTACCCTCATCTTGGAAAAACCCTCTCAAACCTGGGACTTCGTGATATATATATATATATATATATATATAATATATATATATATATATATGTATATGACAAACAAACATATTTGAAGGACGAGTTTTCTGGTCAAATTTTTAAATACGACTTTTTCCAGAGTACGACAGTTATATATCCAATATCTGCGCTTCCAGGAACTCCCAAAAGAAATGAGACGAAAGAGACAGGTCAAATGAGGAATGAGAGAAGATCCCAAGAGCATTTTTGTCCAGTCAATAGTTGCTGTATTAAATACGTGCCTATCATCCAAAATTCAGAAAAGTGAGTGGAGCAGGCATTTATGTTGTCAATAATAAGAAATGAAGTGAGTGAAAAGGTGCCGGAAGACAAAACAGAATAAAAACTTCGCTGAGATATGGGCTCGAACCCGTGATTTGTCGTACCGGTAAGGTCGCGGGTTTGAACCCCAATCGCCGGGAATTTTTTATTCCATATTCTCTTCTTGCACTTTTCTACTCACTTCATTTCTTGTTATTAAAAAAATAATAATAAAATGAGCTTTATATAGCGCAATATCCACTAAATGTGCCCAAAGCGCTTTATTAATATCCAAATCTTTGGTCTTTTAGATATTGACACTGTTTGCAATGACTTGTCACGTTAATTAATTTCACAGTGTAATTTCACAGAGATCAATGTTTGATACATGCAAAGAGACAAGAAGGCCATCTTATTCGGCGGATGACATTTGCAAAGGTTCCAGACTGACGCCAATAAAAATAAAATCCAACTGAATAATGATGATAATGAGAATGACGATGATGATAATGATGATGATGATGATGATGACGACGATGATGATGATGATGATGATGATGATGATGATGATGATGATGATGATCCTCCTTCTCCTCCTCAACTTAAATCAACTATATCAGGAACATGAGAATAATCGCTACCAAACTCATCACACCCTCTCTCTCTCTCTCTCTCTCTCTCTCTCTCTCTCTCTCTCTGTCTCTCTCTCAATTTTTTCTTTGATATCTGTCCATAATTCCTTTGAACCCCTTAATATAGCAACGACCAGCTGGCAGAGAGAAGAACAGAAAATTACACCCAGCCTTCGTGAACTCTCCACCCAGGTGCGCTCGGTGGTGAATAAGTAATTGACATTTTATGTACTACATGGGACTACATACAAAACCTTTACCAGGTTGCCAGTTTGGCAATTTTCTCACAGTATGTCTTTTTAGCTTCTTTGATGGGCAAATGATTATTTCATACAGATCAAAAACTTTAAAATTTGGTGCTTCGAAAAAGTCGAGACACCTACTCAAGGGATGAGAAAATATGAGCATTCATTTTGCTCTTCTATACACGTTTTGATTAGTAAATGATAAACCGGCTGGAAGTTGTAGACCTTTGAACAAAAGTGGCCAAAAGGATTTTTAAAATGAGAGAACTAAATATCTAACAAGGAACTTTTTGGGTTCGTTTAAGCGTCCCATATTCTTTGCTGAGTATTATGTTTCCTTTTTAACGCTTAGTTCATTTTGCTCCATATCTTGTAGACGCCACACTATTCTCCCAATTATGCCATGAATTGTTTAGCATTTTTTTAGAGTAACCTCCTGGCAATCATGACTCATATCCTGTTCTATTTTTAGAATCCCAGACACATCATGTTCCAATGAAAACATCTGGTTCACTGACCGTACTTTGTAGATTTCTCACCTCAGACAGATCTAACCTCTATATTTTCTGATCTGTGTACTTTTATTTTCTTTATATATCGATGTAACTAAACCCCAACTTGTCAATAATTTTTTAAACCCAAGACTTCACATTTACTCTCATTATCGATCGAGTAAAATAAGGGCTCTCATCTTGCCAAATTATCTTAATCCCGAGTTTTTTTACACAATATATTTCCATCAATTGTGCAGCTATGTGGTCTTGTGGCATGACACTCGCTTTGGGAACGGAAGGTCCTGGGTTCGAGCTTCGCTCAGCGGATCGTTGAGTCCTTGGAAAAGGCTCTTTACTCACATTCTCATGCCGTACTCAGGTGTAAAATGAGAACATGGCCGTTAACAGCGTTGTCGCTGTCCGAAAACATTGTAATATCGTTGAACAGGCGTCATGCCCCGTACTAATGCACCTAATTTATAGATTGATTAAAAAAAAAGACTTTGATCTTTGATATAGCGCATCAGTCACTAACAGTATTCTGGCCAAGATGAAAAAAAAAAGTTTTGTATGAGTAACGGCAGAGGACTCCGTTCGTTGACCAGCATGCCTAGAATTAGCACCTTTTTATGGAGTGGTCTGCTGGAAGACATGACCGCTGTTTATCATTTCACACGATCAATCAAGGCTTGTCTATAGATATACTTGTGTCATAATAATGATATAATAAATGCCATTGTCGTTTTTTAAAGAATTGACTGGATATCTATTCTCCCCCTCCCCCGTCCCCACTAGTTTAATCGAACGACGAAAAAAAAATGGTTAAATCACAAGATCATTCTTGTGGGTCAGCTTGGTTCAGTGGTTTTTGCCAAGAGGAGAGTCATTTAAATCGATCGATATTTGAAGGACGAGTTTTCTGGCCAAATTTTTAAATATGGGTTTTTCCAGAGTACGACAGTTATATATCCAATATCTGAGCTTCCAAGAACTCCCAAAAGAAATGAGACGAAGGAATCGGTTCAAATGAGGAATGAAAGAAGATCCCAAGAGCATTCTTGTCCAGTCAACAGTAGTAGTCGTATCGAATGGCTACACCTCTATTTTGAATCTTTCAATCCATTCTTCAAATTCTTTTCCTGCCTTATAGGCTGTCTCGTAGCCTCCTGATAGGCTTGTCACTGGGTAGTGGATGACGATGCAGTCAACAGTTACTGCATTAAATACGTGACTGCCATCCAAAACTTTGGTCTTTTGGACGTGGTTCATCGGTACGGGCTTTGCTTCGTGCCCGAGTTCGATCACCACGGTGTGTGGGCTTGAGCAAGTTTCTTGGTCAGGGATTGTGTAAATTTCAATGAAGTAAAGGAAAAAAATAATATTTCATTTGTACAAAATTAGCTGAGGTATAGTAATGAAAGATGGCTTTCTTGGACTCGATGAAGTTGAGTTTGAAAGGTGGTTAATGCATGGTGTATACAGTTTATCAATAATTCATTATATCAACAACAAGGAAGACGACGACGACCAAGACGTCTCGTGGTTGTCTGAAACGGTTACCAGTTATGGCATATAATATATTGCCATCCTTTATAACAAAAAGACCACATTTTGATTGAAAAGTATCTATAAGGGAAAGATTTTTGTCGATAAAAAAAGACAAAACAAAGCAAACAAACAAAGTTATGAAAGAAATATATAAAAAAATAAATAAATAAACAAAACGAGGTTATTAAATTGGCAGTATCTTCCATTGCGACTAGACTAGGAAATAAAAAGGATTCAATCAAGTCTTGTAAAGTGGCAAAACACACTTTTTGATTTTGGCCCCAAAAAAAACAACACCCAATTTATATCAACTTGTCAAACAGTCTTAAATTTTGAGAATGTTTCTGATGTCTATAAAAGCTGGTTGTCATCTTGATCATAATTTCGATCGATTTTTGAATAAGAATTTTTTTTCTGGCCAACGCACTTCAAAGCATCTTTTGTCAAATAATGTTCATGATTGTCTAAAAGTGTTTGGCCAGATTTATTGACATTTGTAACCAAATAGACTCTACATTTTGATTGAGACGTTATTTATGATTGTAAGATATTTTATTGATACAGAAGAAAACAAACAAACAAACAAGTAAATAAAGCAAAGCAAAAGAACGAACGAACTAAAATAAACGTTTGACAGTATCTTCCACTGTAACCGAACTGAACACGATCAATCAAGGCTTCTATTAACTCATGTAAATTGAAAAAACCCATACTTTTTGGGTGAAAACGAATTTCTTTAAATATCAATCAATTAATTTGATTCTCAACCTGTCAAAAAGCCTTATGCAATTACATTTTGAGACTTCAAAGACGGTCTGTGTTTGGGACGTGTTGTCAAGTTGGTTGTCATCTTAATCTATCGATATTTAAATAAAATCATTTCTGGCCAAATTAAAAAAAAAGTGTCTTTAGTCAAACAACCATCGTGATTGTCTGAAAGAGTTTTGCCAAAATTGTTGCCATTCTTAACCAAATAGTTTACATTCTGATTGAGACTGTATTTATGAGAGTGGATTATTTCTTATACCAAAAATAAGTCAACCATTCGACTTAGCTCTTTTCAGGCACCAATGGAGATTCAATACCGATTTTACAATAGTAATGCCTAAATCAATGTAGATTCGAGGAGGCACTCATTGTATTTATACTGTTAAAATAAATAGTTACCTTCGGCTTATTTGTAAATAGGGACGATGACATGAAACCAGTAAGACAAAATTTTTTTTATCTTACTTGACCAAAATTGTCAACATGTGTGAGTTGCTATTTTGACAATCCACAGTGACGGAAGCAGTCTTCTTAGATGATGTAATCGGGTTATTACAAAAAAAGACATTCAATTAAAGGCGTTACAAAACAAATACTCTCATGTGTTGTCTATTTGGTCGGTCGGGGATAATGGTCGGTAAGGGAAGGAACGACTCTATAATATGAAAAAAAAAAAAACCAATTCATTTGCGTCGTCAGTCCACAATTATTTCCTCATCCTCAAAGCACTTTTAAGATATTTATTCTCCTTCTAAACAACATAAAACCGAATTTCCACCTTACACGGTCCATTTCGCTTGTGACATATGAATGCATTCTGAACTGTTTGACAGTGTTATATTCGTGATTCATCACCTTAAAAACTATGTTATGCAAACAAATTTAGATGCTAAAAATTGGAATTATTATTTTAGCTCTTTTGCTACCACCCACCTTTTTTCCTTGCAGTGATGGATCTGCCACGGTAGATTACACTAAAATAACAAGGTCTTGTTTTTTTCTTTTTTTCTTTTCGAAGTTCTGTATTAGCTATATATTTGAAATGCTTATAGTGACCATTATATAGACAGAATGAAATTGACGTCACTCGGGTCTTTGTTATTGTTTTTTGCCATCCGCGACTATGAGTAATTCTCACTAAACTATATTATCCAGACTATAATAGTTCATGGTTACACAGAGTTTTGTGTATTGGTTTGTTATAATTCCGGATGGCAATGTTGTGAGCTTTTTAGTCAAGCGCTTACTATCTATAAACATTGAACATTTTCTGAAAGGTCTTTTGAATCAACGTCAAGTTTTTATGAAAACTGGAAAAAGTGTGTATGAAACAGTGCCAGAAAAAAATCATTTTGGGGGGGGGGGGGTTGGAGGGGGTTTATTTCTGCTATTCCTGGAACTGTTTCATATACATTTTTCCAAATCTTTATTTCAAACCAGTAACTACCTAGACTCTAATTTGGCGCTTTCAGTTTTTTTTAGAAAAAAGTTTTATTGTTTTATAAATGCAATGCCTTACTTACTCATTTACTTACTTACTTAATCCTCTTCGGGCCTTGAGAGACATGAAGCATCCACCAGACATCTCCATATTTATGTGGTCGGCTGCTTTTGCGGTTGCTGTATTCCAGGACAGGCCTGCTTCCTTTATTTCTTTTCCCATGTTCCTTCATCAGGTTTCTTTGGGTCTCCCCCTGCTTTCTCTTCCCATCTGCTGTCCAATACAGAGCTGTCTTGGGTAGTGACCCTTTTTCCATTCCGGCCACATGGCCCAGCCAAAGCCATCTTCTTCTTTTTATTTGGTTTTCAATGTTAGTGCAGTCAGCTTTATTTAAAAAGATCCATTGTTTTTATATTTGTAGGCCAAAATATGTTGAAATGCAATGCCTAAAATGACAAAATCTAAAATTTCACATTTCTGGTCATTTTACCTTCAAATCCCTACCTCTAGGAGATCGAATCAACGCCAACACAGTATCGTTTTGATATCCTTCTGAAAGGCACACACTTGAATGACATGACGCCAATATTTTACTCTTTAAAAATTTATCAAATATTGCTGCTTGAAGCACGAAAAAAGTAATAAAACTCAATAATCGAATGGAATAGATTCTTTAATTTAATTTACGAATACAGATAATGTGGACGTTATCGTTTCGGGTTTCCCCCTTTTCAGCAAAACACGAAGAATACAACACTAAACACGTTGTTATCATAAGTGTTTCATACATCGTGTTTTATTGACAAACGGGAAAAACCAGAAACTTCCTCATGATCTATCTTCATTAACCCTGTCCTTACCACTCATAGGAAAATCGTCACATTCGTTACGATGCAACCGACAATTTTCTCATTCTGATTTCTCTTGTACATCACAAAATGTAAAGAAATGCTTTGGTTACAGCTATTTTTTTTACTAAACATTGTGTTGTAGAGCTCATTTTGCGAAACAATATTCTGTATAGAATGGACTTGTTACTTTCTTGTTTGAGCAAGAGAAGTCTATTTTTGTTCTGGGGTAGGTTTGAATTTTCGGGGGAAATTCTAAAAATAGCTGGTCAATAAAATTAAAGCTTTCATCTATTTATTCTATTTGACAATTGTTATTTATTTGCTGTTTTAAAAAATAATTTTCTTTTAGGACAAACTATCGTTGTACGAGTAATCCAATCACAGGTGGTTTCTTCCTGATTTTGGAATCAACTTTTTGGGTTTAATTTAAAAAAGGAAATTTGATATTCTTTTATCTGCTATTATTTTCACAAAAGATGTCGCTGGATGTGTGTGTGTGTGTGTGTGTGTGTGTGTGTGTGTGTGTGTATGTATGTGTGTGCGCGCGTGTGAATGTGTGTATGGGGGGGGGGGGGTTGATTCGTTACTACCAAAAAGTTAGTCATGGTGACATCTGTTGTTGTTGCTGTTTTGGAAGGAGGTGAGTTAATTATTTACCCAGCTGCTGTTTCGTCACCTAATTATGTATATATATTGAAATGTGATTATGACTGAAGTATATCAGAAAAACGAAGTCTGTGTACCTCTCACGAGGAGATATTATTATTTTAACCGAGTTGTGGAGCTTTCCACGAAATAATAATATATTATCTTGGACCTTGAGCTTTTATATAGAGCAATTTCCACTTAACGTGCTCAAAACGGTTCGGTAATCAGAAGGTCTGAGGTTCGATTCCCAGTCGAGGTAGACTGACTTTTTTTTTGGGGGGGGGGGGGGGTCTCCTGTATTTTTTTTATTGCTTTGTCTGGCACCTTTCATACTGACTTGTTCTGGTCTTTATGCGGCTATGTGGTCTAGTCGTATGACACTCGCTTTCGGATCGGAAGGTCCTGGGTTCGAGCCTCGCTCGCTCGGCGCACAGTTGAGTTTATGGAAAAGGCTCTTTAGTCACATTCCCTCACCGTACTCAGGTGTAAAATGGGTACCTGGCCGTTAACAGCGTTGTCTCTGTCCGAAACAATTGTAATATTGCCTAATAGGCGTCATTTCCCGTCCTACATGTTAAGTGTTGCTGTTGGCCAAGGAACCCTTGTAAAGCGCTTTGAGCACGTTCAATGGATATTGCGCTACATTAAAAGCTCAATTCTTAAAAAATCTTACAACAGTGCCTGCTCCCTAGTTTCTTTTATGCGTTGATTCGAGAGTAATTCCATTACAACAATGAGACAACTGATATTAATTCAGGTTACCAGACCTGCGGTCAGACCATCAATTCAGCTTATCAGACCTGCGATGAGACCTACTCCTCGTCGGGAAAAGCTTATCGCCTCAGCGGTGTTATGTCAGAATAAACACAATGACTCGAATTGATTTCAAAGTGAGAATAATCAGAATATTTTGAAGTTTTAATGTTTTTTTAAAGATAAATTTAAGAAACAAACCACGATCTCTTCTATAACTGAAGGTTTTATACAGAGCAATATCAACAAAACCCATACTCAACAGCAATACATAACATGTAGGATGGGACATGACGCCTGTTAGGCAATGTTACAATTAATTTTTCCCCGACGGAGACAACGCTGTTAACAGCCAGGTACGTATTTTACACCTGAGTACGGTGAAGGAACGTGCGATCCGAGGGCGTGGGCCATACCACTGGCCACATAGTGGCAGAGTATTTGACAGTATTAATCTCAGCTCACGACTCATAAGTTAAGCTTATTTCTAAATGGGACCAATCCTCTCTAAACGGTATTATATCGGGCTGAAGTAAAAAAGTAGTCCTTTTGGTTTTTGTAGCTTGAAACGGACAATAGCTATTACTTGCTACTCTTGGGGTAAGACGTTAGTCTATCGCAAAGTACTTTCTGCCAGTTTTAACAGACCCAGCTACCCAATCACTGCGGAGAGAACACTGGGTTCCGATTTTAAAAACAACAGTCTGGCTATACCAGGCAGGGTTCTATCGAACTTGGTTCCTTTTGAGTGTGAATCGAATACTCTACCAGCTGAGCTATCCGAACTCCTCTGCCTGTCGGGCTAAACAACAAACAACAAATTGAGCTTTCTATAGCGCAATATCCACTAAATATGCTCAAAACGCTTTACAAGGGACCCCTTGTCAACAGCAACATTTAACATGTAGGACGGGACATGACGTCTGTTAGGCGATATTACAATTTTTCGGACAAAGACAACGCTGTTAACGGCCAGGTACTCATTTTACACCTGGGTACGGTGAGAGAATATGAGTAAAGAGCCTTTTATTCTTAACTCACTCAACCGTAACACCGACTATATCCGTAGTTAACCCGGGTTACTTTTACCCCATGCCTATTTATTACATTTTTCTGAGACAACTTATAGACGTAGTATCAAAGCTAATGGTTTGTGTTATTTTGCATATTAATGGTAGTTGAATAAAACTATCTATATGCATGCTCGTTTTTAATACATTTTTTCAAATTTTGAAAAGTAGAAAATATCTCTAGGATTGTGTGAGTTTTGTTTTTTAATTGAGCTATATATATATATATATATATATATATATATATATATATATATATATATATATATATATAGAGAGAGAGAGAGAGAGAGAGAGAGAGAGAGAGAGAGAAAGAGAGAGAGAGAGAGAGAGAGAGAGAGAGAGAGAGAGAGAGAGAGAGAGCAATATCCACTAAATGTGCTCAAAGCGCTTTACAAGGGGTCCCTGGTCAACAGCAACATTTATCGTGTAGGACGGGTCATGACGCCTGTTAGATGATATTACAATTTTTCGGACAAAGACAACGCTGTAAACGGCCAGGTACTCATTTTACACCTGAGTACGGTGAGAGAATGTGAGTAAAGAGCCTATTCCAAGGACTCAACTATGCACCAAGCGCGAGGCTCGAACCCAGGACCTTCCGATCCGAAAGCGAGTGTCATATCATACCACTAGACCACATAGCCGCACTAAACCTGGTGATTAAAATGTTTCTTCATTTCCGTCAACAACATATTACTTAATCCAAGTCAGATATTTAAAAACAATCTAATACGTGAGTGTTGGCGTTTTCCCCCCGTTATAAATCCTATTTTAATTGGCCATCTGTCGGCACCGGACATTTCCAATTTTAACAGTCTGATCTGTGAATGCCCTATGACAATATTATGATAATTCCCTGGCCGCATTGTGAAAGTCACGTAGAACAACTCTGCTAAACTCTGGAGAAAAAAAAACCCAAACCTTTAAAAAATTTTGGCCAGAAAACTTGTCCTTCAAAATATTGTTCGATTAAAATGATCCCCATATTGTCGAAAACTCTTAAACTTATAATTTCATTGAACACTTTGTGAAGTCCCAGGTTTGATAGTTTTTGACAAGATGAGTGTCATTTTAATTGATTGATATTTGAAGGACGAGTTTTCTGGCCAAATATTAAAGATGTATATTTATTTTCAGAGTACGGCCTGCAGCATTCTCTGTCTAGTCAATGTTCTCTTGACTATCTGTCACGTCCAAGCTAATGAAGTACCAATATAGAAGGTGTCCAAAAAGTCTTTCCATGATTTCAAAGACTGATTATTCTTAACTCACTCAACCCTAACACCGACTATATCCGTAGTTAACCCGGGTTACATTTACCCCATGCCTATTTATTACAATTTTCTGAGACAACTTATAGACGTAGTATCAAAGCTAATGGTTTGTGTTATTTTGCATATTGATGGTAGTTGAATAAAACTATCTATATGCATGCTCGTTTTTAATACATTTTTTTCCAATTTTGAAAAGTAGCAAATATCTCTAGGATTGTGTGAGTTAAAAAATAGTTAAAAAATTGAGCTTTATATAGCGCAATATCCACTAAATGTGCTCAAAGGGCTTTACAAGGGGTCCCTGGTCAACATTTAACATGTAGGATGGGACATGACGCCTGTTAGGCGATATTACAATTTTTCGGACAAAGACAACGCTGTTAACGGTAAGGTACTCATTTTACACCCTAGTACGGTGAGAGAATGTGAGTAAAGAGCCTTTTCCAAGGACTCAACTATGCGCTGAGCGCGAGGCTCGAACCCAGGACCTTCCGATCCGAAAGGGAGTGTCATACCACTAGGGCACATAGCCGAACCGTTATAGATATTTACATCTAGTTTTCACCATCTTCAAGAGAAAAGGCAATGGATTTGTGCACGTTAGCCTTAGGCCCACATTGCATTCCCAAATTTACACAACTCAACTTAAAAGACTAATTTTCTCTCCTTCTCTTTCGGAAGAGCAACAATGCGACAGAAATTGCATGGTTGACGGGAGTGTGATCAATTTCTCACTACGTGTCTCAGGAAATTCAGATTATCCAAGTTGTTCTCCTTTAAAGGTCTGCAAACTGGGATATAAAAGCTTGTTGAGTTATCTTTGACGAGTGACATCGCCACTAACACATTATCTCATTCGTCTGTAGTGTTTCATTCATCCTGTTTTGTTCATAAAGGGGAAACCCGAAAGGTCCATTTTATCTGTTTTCGTATATTAAATCGAAGCTTACATTCAATTTCACATTGTTATTTATTAGCGTTTTGAAGAGCATGTTTAGTGGATATTGATCTATATTAATGTTTGAAAAAAATGTATAGTAAAATGAAAGGAGTAAAAATTACTCTAATAAAATATACAAAACAAAATACCTTTTTTATAAGAGTCATTTTTACTCCCTTTATTTTACTCTACATTTTATTGACTGTAATATAACATATTTCCTTTTCCTGTTTACCTGAAGAAGGCCAAAGGCCGAAACGTCGTTTACTTTGTTTTGTTTTTTTAAATCTTTTCCAATAGTCATTTTTACTCCCTTTATTTTACAATACATTTTATTGACTCATTTAGGTACCTCTAGATTTTGGTATTACTGTTCGAATTTTCTTTTCAAAAAGGAAATTACTACTCCCACTGATGTTCCTGATTTAATTGTTTTAATGGTTTTCCCGAAGACAACTATGGTGGTTGTATGAGTATGGTAGTCACGTAAAGCCACTCTCGACACTTCCTTTGTTGTCCCATACCATATCCTCTCCGACCTTCGTGTTGATGAGGCTAATGACAAGTATGGTCACGTTCTCTGTCATTTTGTATTCAAGAATAATCACGATGTAGGCTGTATCATCATCATTATCATCATCATCATCATCATCATCATCATCATCATCATCACCATCATCATCATCATCATCATCATCATCATCATCATCATCATCATCATCATCATCATCATCATCATCATCATCATCATCGTCATCATCATTATGTATCATCATCATCATCATCATCATCATCATCATCATCATCATCATCATCATCATCATCATCATCATCATTATGTATCATCATCATCATCATTATGTATCATCATCATCATCATTATGTATCATCATCATCATCATCATCATCATCATCATCATCATCATCATCATCATCATCATCATCATCATCACCATTATCATCATCATCGTCATCATCATTATGTATCATCATCATCATCATCATCATCATCATCATCATCATCATTATCATCATTATCATCATCATTATGTATCATCATCATGATAAGATCCCCGTCAAATTTGTACTATATATAAGTGGTCTTAAATTCAATTTTCAGCAACGTAACGAGTTAGCTGCCCTATTCGTAAGGTGTTCCTTCCTTGGTCCCAGGTTTGAGA
The DNA here is from genome assembly GCF_034508935.2 of Berghia stephanieae. Taxonomy (NCBI): domain Eukaryota; kingdom Metazoa; phylum Mollusca; class Gastropoda; order Nudibranchia; family Aeolidiidae; genus Berghia; species Berghia stephanieae. The sequence continues at coordinate 16,338,335 of NC_088366.1, read as the reverse complement.
GGCTTTTTTTCCAAGATGTGGTGTTGTGGTATGGTACTCGCATTAGGATCCAAAGGTCCCCGGTTCGAGCCTCGCTGGGCACAAAGTTGAATCCTTGTAAAAGGCTCTTTACTCATATTCTTTCACCGTACTCAGGTGTAAAATGAGTATCTGGCCGTTAACAGCATTGTTTATGTCGAAAAAATTGTAATGTCGCCTAACAGGCGCCATGTCTCGTTCTACATGTTACGTGTTGCTGTTTGTCGGGACACCTTGTAAAGCGCTTTGAGCACATTTAGTGGACATTGCGCTATATAAAAGATCAATTTTAAAACGAGGGTCATTTAAATCGATCGATTTTTTTTGAAGGACGAGTTTTCTGACCAAACTTTTAGATACGTGTCTTTATAGTAAATTTGTGACCCACCGTATCAAAACGGTATTATGTCGGGATCCACTCGGTAAGGGAAATTGAATTGTTTGCCAATTTCTGTACGTTATGCTGGAGTATAAATACTGTTTCTTGCTTTACAAAAACTTCTAAGGTCCATTTTATCATCATTTTATCTCTAAATTCACTTTTAGGTGTCTGAATCATCCCAACATAATACCGTTTTGAGACGGAGGGTCACATTTAGTAAAAATGTTATGGCCAAAACAAGAAAATGAGGTAAAGAGGTGATAGATCACTGTTGGCAAAACATTGACTCCAATCGCACGGTGTTTTGGTTGGCAAAGGATTGAAGATGATATCGGATTCCATCTTGTCCTTGAAAAATGGGTTTTAGTTTTAGAGAAAGTTGTGTACGAAAACAGGATTGTCTGATGGCCACGTATGTGGCCAAAATGAGCAAAATTGTCTACAGTGAGTGGATATCAAGTTTCTATAATTAATTTCAATGTTAGATCTATATTTGTTATATTTTTGACAAAAAAGAACATATTTTTACAATTAAAAATTTCAAGTCATTTTAAAAATCAAGACCGTTTTATTTTTCAAGAGGGTCAAAGTGTTATTTGTGTTTCGCTACTTGAAGTTCTATTTTTGCCACGTTTTAAGTCAACATTTCGCCATCTGGCAGCACTGAAATACTTTTTGGCCTTGAAATGTTTACCTAAAGAGAAAGTTTAGAGAAAGTAACGTTTAAAAAGGGATTTATGGATAAATCACAAATGTATGTTATGATAGCTCATGTCCTCTTTGACTCTATTAAAGTACATGTCTGATAAAATGTGATACCTGGCCGAATAATGAAATAGCATACAATTATGATGTAAAATTCCATTGAATTTGGCCATGGCGAATACGATCTTGTCCTTTAAATTTGTGTTTTAGTTTTGGGGAGAAAGTTGTGTGAAAATAGGGAATCATCGATATATCCAAATAATAATAATAATAATAATAATAATAATAATAATAATAATAATAATAATAATAATAATAATAATAATAATAATAATAATAATAATAATAATAATGATAATGATAATAATAATAATAATAATAATAATAATAATAATAATAATAATAATAATAATAATAATAATAATAATAATAATAATAATAATAATAATAATAATATATGGCATTTATATCGTGCATTTTCATCACTGTGTGCTGTTCAGAAATGCACGTTAACAAATTAATATACAAAATTTACCTATATAAAAATATACCACAATGATATCAATAGCAGCAGTGTACGTAATATCGTATCAATATCATAAAATTGTA
>NC_088366.1:16326621-16331621 GCF_034508935.2 Berghia stephanieae | reverse complement strand
ACTATAATAGAGGAAGTCATCTAATGACCAGCTTTTTGAACATGCGTGGCGGCATCAAATGACTGGTCATTGAGATGCGTTATTATTCTGGAATAATTAAAAGACATGTGAGGTAGGGAGAGGAGGTGGGGGAGGGGGGAGAGGGGCGAGGGGCGGTGGAGATGTGATGATTTGGTGAGATATGAAATTAACATTGGATACTTTTACTCAAACGTTCTTGCTAGGCTGAGTCCTTGGAAAAGGCTCTTTACTCATTTTCACTCACCGTACTCGGGTGTAAAATGAGTACTTAGCCGTTAACAGCGCTGTGTCTGTCCGGAAAAAGTGTAATATCGCCTAACAGGCGTCATGTTTCGTTTTACATGTCACGTGTTGCTGTGGCCAGGGGCCCTTTGTTAAGCGCGACATGACGTCTGTTAAGCGTTATTACATTTTTCCCCGACAGATACAACGATGTTAGCGGCCAGATACTCACATTATTACCCTGAGTACGGTGAGAGAATGTGAGGAAAGAGCCTTTTCCATGGACTCAACTATGCGCCGAACGAGGCTCGAACCCAGGACATTCCGATCCGAAAGCGAGTGTCATACCACAAACCTATGTGCGGCTATGTGGTCTAGTGGTATGACATTCGCTTTCGGATAGGAAGGTCCTGGGTTCGAGCCTCGCTCGGCGCTAGTTGAGTCCTTGGAAAAGGCTCTTTACTCACATTCTCTCACCGTACTCAGGTGTAAAATGAGCACCTGACCGTTAACAGTGATGTCTCTGAAAAGAATGTAACATCGCCTAAGAGGTGTCATGTCCCGTCCTAAATGGTAAATGTTGCTGCTGCCCAGGGAACCCTTGTAAAGAGTTTTGAGTAAATTTAGTGGATATTGCGCTATATAATAGTTCATTTTTTAAAAGACCACGTAGCCGCACAAGCCACCACATCACGGCAATTCGTGTGGCTATTTATAGAAACCCGAGTGAGTTAAATGAAGGTTCAAGAAGGGTGTACAAGGAACCTTGTTCACGGAGCGACTGTATCGTCATGGGGGGAAGAACAAAGGGTCTATCTCTCATCAGTGTCTGCCTGAAGGAAAAAGAATTCTAATAATCAGGTTTCTGTTCTCCGCTAACGACCACTTCAAACATTCGGCAGTGAGGTTCCTACATCACCTGGGGGAATGATCTATCTAGGATGAGCGGGAGTGGAGGTTGTTGTGTGGGGTGGAGTGGGGTGGGGTGGGGGTTTGGTGGGCAGGGTATGGTTAACTTGTGTAGGTTTATCACCTTAACGGAAAGAATGGGAAAACCTGATTCAAACGAGCAATGAGCAAAGCCTGAGAACAATAACATGATATTTGAAACAATGGAGACTGTAAGAGGTAAAATTACAAAACATGATGAAAAAATACACCCTCCCCTAACATTATCATCATCATCATCATCATCATCATCATCATCATCATCATCATCATCATCATCATCATCATTATCATCATTATTATTGTTATTATTGTTATTATAGAAGAAGAAGAAGAAGAAGAAGAAGAAGAAGAAGAAGAAGAAGAAGAAGAAGAAGAAGAAGAAGAAGATGTTGATGATGACGATGATGATGATGATGATGATGATGATGATGATGATGATGATGATGATGATGATGATGATGATGATGATGATCACGTGCAAAAGGAGGTTGAGAAAAGGAAGAAAAAGAAATAAAATATTATGACAAGATCTATTATTTTTGTGTCAAGCAAGAATAGCAACAAGCACTGACTGAACTAAAACCAAATTAGGTCAAACGATTCAATATGGATTCGATTTACGCGTTGTCTTTCTGTCCAAATCTGTTCTGTTGTGCTCTGAAAAAAAAAAGAAAAACACGGATTTAAAGTTTTGGCCAGAAAAACTCGTCCCTCATATATGGATCGAGTCAAATGACCCCCATCTTGTCAAAACCCCTCAAACCTGCAACTCCAAGCAAGTCTCAACACGATTCAATAGTCTGATGTCACGCCGCCTGGCAACGGCGGTCATATTGGTTCTAAACAAAGAAAATCATTACTTTTTGTTTTTCATGCTGGCTCGAACTTTTCATATGCCTTGTGATCAGAATGTGTAAAAGTCAAATATGATCAAATTTATGGGGTTTTTTTCTCCTCTGGATACCCTTTATGTTCGCCGGAGAAATATTTCATACGGGCGTCCGCCATTGTTCCGATAGTTTAGAGCCAGTGTTGCTAAGTTACCATGCGTCATTAGGAAGAAAGTGACGTTACGACTATTGAATCCTATTTTGAGAGTTTTTGACAAGTTGATGGTTGTTTTAATCGACCGATATTTGAAGGTCGAGTTTTCTGGCCAAACTTTTAAATACGTCTTTGTCTCAGAATAAGGCAATGTGTCTAATGACCACATTGGTCAAATCCGTCGATAATTGATAATCCCTTTATATCTTCGTGGTGGCGACCCCATGCAAACACACACGCCCGCACACAGACACACACACAGTCACACGCACATAAATAGACCATATTTTGATGTCGATGACCAGAGGGATCTAGACCTTGCATCTACATACTCTAATAAAACACATATTATATTTATCTTTTGAAAAATTTTGCTCAGAAAAGTTTTAACTTCAAAAACAGATTGATTAATATAGAAAACGGGAGTTTTTAGTAAAGATCAATGTCTACAACATGTGCTTCAAAGTGCTTTGCAAGAGATCCCAAGCCAACAAAAATGCTTACAATTTAAGACGAGGCATGACGCCTGTGTGGCATTGTGGCATTTTTTTTCAGCAGAGACAAACGTTGTTACTTACCAGGTACACATTATACACCTGAGTGCGATGAGAGAATGTGGGTAAAGGCCTTTTCCAAGGACTCAAATTTGCGTCGCCCAAAGAAGAACTCGAATCAGTGTCGTACCACAATCATCTTGTCAAAAAACAAGTCATTTTATTGTAATGGTAGCACGTCTAACCGGTAATCAGAAGGTCTGAGGTTCGAGCTTTATTTTTTGAAGCGATACTAAACAGCTAGAACCTGTGGACAATGAAAAGCATTCTTTTATAAAAGATAGGGTTGGGGATCAACGTTGTTCCGAACAGCCAATGTAAAATGGTTATCGTCAAGCACAAAATTAATGGTAAATCTAAAAATGATAAAACTATTTGTTTTTACAAAAACAATAAATACATTTTAAAAATTAGCTTTTATATAGCGCAATATTCACTAAACTTACTCAAAGCGCTTTACAAAGGGTCCCTGACAAATAGCAACACGTAACATATAGAACGATATTAATTTATTTTCCGACAGAGACAACGCTGTTAACGTACAGGTACTCATTTTACACACGAGCACGGTGAGAGTCAGTTAAGAGCCTTTTCCAAGGACTCAACTATGTGCCGAGAGAGGCTTGAACCCAGGACCTTCCGATCCGAGAGCGAGTGTTAGACCACTAGACCACATAGTAATTTATTTAAAAAAAAAAAAAGAAGATAGAGTTGGGGATCAACGTTTTTCCTAAAAGCCGATGTAAATTTTTTATCACTAAGGCAAAACATTATTAATAAATCGACATATTATAAAACTATTTTTACAGTCTGATATAAATAGTATGCGCTTGGCTTAGAAGTTCAAAACATTGCCAAGTATAACGGACCAACACACAAAACTGTGTGTATCCATGAACGTTTATAGTCGGGTTAATACAGTTCAGTGAGCATTACCCATAAACGCGGATGGCAAAAAAACAATAACAAAGACCTGAGTGACGTCATCTTCGAACTATCTTCGCGGGGTTATGTGGTCTAGTGGTATGACACTCGCTTTCGGATCGGAAGGTCCTGGGTTCGAGTCTCGCGCTCGGCGCATAGTTGAGTCCTTGGAAAAGGCTCTTTACTCACATTCTCTCACCGTACTCAAGGTATAAAATGAGTACCTGGCCGTTAACGGCGTTGTCTTTGTCCGAAAAATTGTAAAATCGCCTAACACGCGTCATGTTCCGTCTTACATGTTAAATGTTGCTGTTGGCCAGGGACACTTGTAAAGCGCTTTGAGCACATTTAGTGATATTGCGCTATATAAAGCTCCATTTTTTTATCTTTACGAGTAGCTTGCAACCACTTTTAACTTTCAGGCTAATTCTGACTTTATCCATTGACTCCAATGAATACGAAGGAAATCTGCTAGGTCGTAATACGCAGTACTTTTTAAAACTTTAATTGCGACTATAATTTATTGTACGCAATTCTAACATATCCACACACAAAAATGATGACGTAATTTTAAACCTGTCTTGATACTATCAAGTAATGATAATCTTTCTAATCTATTCTTTTTAAAAATAATAGGGTTGAGGATCAACGCTGTTCCACAAAGCCAATGTTAAATTTTTATCATAGAGCAACAGAATTACAGGCAAATCTAAACATACAATACAGTGGTATAATAAGTAAAAAAAGATGACGCCCTGTTCCTAATAGTCTTTTTTTTCTCCGCAAATATTGCGAGTTCTACACGAGTGAAAAAAATAATGAATGAAATATTTTTGAAAAAAAAAAAAATCAAAATTCTAAACACGGAACCTATTGAGCTCAATAAAAGCTTTCTACAGCAAACAACAGAAACTATACTTACAATATGGCTTTTATGTGATGTATCAATATTTTTATTGTTTCAATTATTGGTCGAAGAGGGGTTATGAGCCCAAAACGTTTTTTCACGCATTTCACTCTCTCTTTTTTTTTTTTGAAATAATTTATATAATCTCTTTGTAAATTACTTTGTTTTAAAACCGAGATATTTGATGTAATAGTTTATGACCAAATGAAAGAAAAAGCCTTTTGTGAATGTATGGCAAAGACAACGAGGTTAATTTATAAATGTTCATTTAACCCAATTATCACACGGGTTTCTGCGTTATCTTAAAGAAACAATTGAGTCGTTCTTTCATGCAATAAACACGATAGTTTATATATATATATATATATATATATATA
>NC_088366.1:16299121-16324121 GCF_034508935.2 Berghia stephanieae | reverse complement strand
ACAAGGGTCTCTGACCAACAGCAACACGTAACATGTAGAACGAGACATGACAAATTATATATATTTTTTCCGACAGAGATGTTGCTGTTAACGGTACTCATTTTATACCTGAGTATGGTGAAAGAATTTGAATAAAAAACTTTATCTAAGGACTCAACAATGCTTTTATATAGAGCAATATCCACTACACGTGCTCAAAGCACTTTACAAGCTATGAATCTATGCATTTGTGACTCAACGCCTATCCTAGGGTGATTTTATGTTGTCATGCAAAACTATTAGGCACACGAAGCCGGATTTTCCCCCGGGACTGATAGTGCGGCTATGTGGTCTAGTGGTATGGCACTCGCTTTCGGATCGGAAGATCCTGGATTCAAGCCTCGCTCGGCGCATAGAAAAGGCTCTTTACTCACTTCCTCTCCCCGTACTCATATGTAAGATGAGTACCTGGTCGCTAACAGCGTTGTCTCAGTTGTAAAATATTATAATATCGCCTAACAGGCGTCGTGTCCGTTCTACCTGTTACGTATTGCTGTTGGTCAGGGACCCCTTGTACAGCATTTTGAGCACGTTTAGTGGATATTGCGACATATAAACGCTCACGTTTTATATATTCAAAAATTATTTTTATTAAAGTATGAAACGGACAATAGTAGTTCCTTGATAGCTTTTTCATATAACGCTATAGGGAATGGGATTCGCGGAAGAGTAGCGTCCCTTGATTGGAAGTCACGAGCGGAAAAGTTATTAGAGAGAGAACGTCATGTTGGTTGTGCGGCATGAGACACTTCACCGAAAGTGAGGACGAGAGAGACGACAAGATATGAAGTGAGTAGAAAAGTGCCAGAAGACAATAGAAAATAAATTTTTTTTTTTTTTTTTTTTTCGCGGCGGTGGTGGGGTTTGAACCTGCGACCTTATTGGTACGACAACTCCGCCTGGCAGGTGAGAGCGTGGCTCTACCGTGTGAGCTATCCACGAACACGAAATATTCGTTTCAAACCCAAAGTCATTTCTAGATCCCTCTCTCACCCACTTCTTGAGATCGCCGATTCGTTCGCCACCATCGCGAAGTAATTTTGACCAGCAGTTAAGCTTAATAGCCAATATTCTCATCACAAACATATAACATAGAAACGATTGAGACATTGAGTATGCTCCGGTGTATGGGGTGAATTTTTAATTCAGAAAAGTGAGTGGAGCAGGCACTTATGTTGGTAACAACAAGATATGAAGTGAGTAGAAAAGTGCCAGAAGACAATAGAGAATAAAAATTTTTTTTTCTACTCACTTCATATCTTGTTGTTACCAACATAAGTGCCTGCTCCACTCACTTTTCTGAATTAAAAATTCACCCCATACACCGGAGCATACTCAATGTCTCAATCGTTTCTATGTTATATTGTTTGTGATGAGAATATTGGCTATTAAGCTTAACTGCTGGTCAAAATTACTTCGCGATGGTGGCGAACGAATCGGCGATCTCAAGAAGTGGGTGAGAGAGGGATCTAGAAATGACTTTGGGTTTGAAACGAATATTTCGTGTTCGTGGATAGCTCACACGGTAGAGCCACGCTCTCACCTGCCAGGCGGAGTTGTCGTACCAATAAGGTCGCAGGTTCAAACCCCACCACCGCCGCGAAAAAAAATTTTTTATTCTCTATTGTCTTCTGGCACTTTTCTACTCACTTCATATCTTGTTGTTACCAACATAAGTGCCTGCTCCACTCACTTTTCTGACGAGAGAGACGCATGCGCAAAACCATTTTGACGTTCTCTCTGTAAGGTGACGTCCAATCAAGGGACGCTACTCTTCCGCTAATCTCATTCCCTCTAATGATAATAAAGTGTTCTATCACGCTAAATGCCGAAGCCTCAAAGCCCTTGACAATATACTTGCCAAACCATAAACATTAATACCGAGCCAAACACACACACAACAGTCGCACACACTAACTATGCAAGTTTTCCAAAATGAAATTGACATTCAACAAAATGGAATCGAAAAATAAAACGAATAATTTACTCATCAAGAAGAAAATGCCTAGGATAAACATTTTTGGAAAAGATGAGTCTTCAGATTTTTCGTAAAATTTTCTACGCTGCTAGTGAGCCTTATTGACAAAGGAAGCGAGTTCCTAATTGTAGGTCCTGCTTTATAGAAAGATCTAACGCCGAAATTAATAAACTTACTATTCTACCATTAAGTATTTTTGTTTATTTTCGTCTTTATCAATGTCCGTCTCCTTGGTGTTTCTCCTCCTCTCCCTCCCAGACCTTTACCTAATCAATGAAAAACCAATCAAGCCAGCAAACGACTTAACAAATGGAACGACAACGGCTTTAATCAGTCTTGTTGGTCTGAGACTCACTGTAAACACCAAGAATACCATGTAAAAAAACAAAACAAAACAAAAACAACCAAAAAAAAACAAACAAACAAACAAACAAAACAAAACAAACAAACAAAAATAACAACCCCCCCCCCAAAAAAAAAAAACAACAAAAAAAACAAAACAAAACAAAACAAAAACAAAAACAAAAACAAACTTGAGCTTTGATATTCGGCAATATCCATTAAAGGTGCTCAAACCGCTTTACAAGGGTTTCTCTCTGACCAACAGCAACACGTAACATGTAGAACGAGACATGACAAAATATATATTTTTTCCTTCAGAGACGATGCTCTTAACGGTCAGGTACTCATTTCATACCAAGCCAGCAGCAGCTAACGATTTAACAAATGAACGACAATGCCTGGTTGTTTTAGTCAGTGTTCGTGGTCTGAACTCAATGTAAACAGCAAGAATACCATGTAATATATATATATATATATATATATATATATATATATATATATATATATATATATATATATGTATATATATATATATATATATATATATATATATATATATATATAATATATATATAAGCAAACAAAAACAAAACTTGAGCTTTGATACTGCGCGATATCCACTAAATGTGGTAGTAAAGCGCTATAGATAGTATGCACTTGTCTAAGAAGCTCATAACATTGCCATCCGGAAGTATAACGGAACAACACACAAAACGGTGTGTATCCATGAACGTTTATAGTCAGGTTAATACAGTTCAGTGAGTATTACTCATAAACGCGGATGGCAAAAAAAACAATGACAAAGACCTGAGAGACGTCATCGTCGAACTATCTATAGATAGTATGCGTTTGCCAGAAGCTCATAACATTGCCATCCGGAAGTATAACGGTCCAACACACAAAACTGTGTGTAACCATGAACTTTTATAGTCAGGTTAATACAGTTCAGTGAGAATCACTCACAAACGCGGATGGCAAAATACAATAACAAAGGCGTGACGTCAACTGCATACTATTAATACAAGCTTTTCATCCAGGTATTTGTGACTTAAAACTTCAAGACGGTTTTACGCCTTGGGTGATTTAAACAGTCATATTCAGAGCCATCAAGCCCTTGGAGCCGGTGTTTATCTCTGTTTCTATTGCGTTAAACGAGCAATGGCAATTGCTCGCTATCCTTTTAATAGGACGCTAGTCTATCACAAAGAACGTCTGCTTTATTTTCGTATTTATCAATGTCATTCTCTCCTAGGGTTCCTCCTTCTCCCTCCTCGACCTTTACACAATCAACGAGAAACCAATCAAGCCAGCTAATCGATTTAATTAATGATTGACAAGGACTGTTTCTTTTCTCAATGCTGGTGATCTGAACACAATATAGATACCAAAATATCATCACAAACAAATAAGAAAAATACAAACATTATATATATATATATATATATATATATATATATATATATATATATATGTGTGTGTGTGTGTGTGTGTATGTGTGTGTATAATTGTTTGCGCTTACCGAAAACACACAAGGGAGAGATTTATTATAGTAGCATGATCGTTATTATACCAAATGAATAGAGATCTAATAACGATTTCCCCTGTTAACAATAATATAACCAGTTTCTACACAACCGAAAAAAATCGATGTCGACGGCGATGTATATTATAAAAACTATCAATTTCTCTATACTTAGATTTACTTTCTGACCGATAAGTAAGATTAAAGTATTGAACGTGGATTATGATTAAAATCGATAAATTAAAACAGAATCAATATCGTCACATAGTGCTTTCGATATCAATATATCAATGAATGAAGGATTGCGATCAAATTTCGATAGTCGATATCTGCAGTAGGTTGTTCAGAACAAATAATCATAGCTATATTAATAGTATCTATAATGCGATTTGATTATTATTTTGGGGTTATGAGCTAGTCAGTGACACATCCTATTTTGGTTTTGCTTTCTGAATCGTATTCATTTGTATGTCTTGTACATGCGTGTAATTACCATGTGTGTGTGTGTTTGTGTGTTAATGGTGTGCCTGATTTGTTTATAATAAATTGTAATAAATGGCATTTCTTTAGCCCGTAACCATAACGATGCGTTCTCCGTGCGCTTAAAAACTTGAGCTTTTTTAATAGCGCAAAATCGTTTTACAAGAGGTCCCTCCCTATCCAACAGCAACACTAAACACGAAGAACGGGACATGACACCTATTATTTTTAGGCTGCATTAAAATCTTTTTTCTACAGAGACAACGCCGCTAACGGCCGGGTACTCATTTTACACCCGAGTACGGTGAGAAAATGTGAGTAAAGAGCCTTTTCCAAGGACTCAACTATGCGCCGCTCCGATTCCAAGGTGAGAGTAAAACACTACAAACTGTGGAGTGATCCTCGACAATATTGGAGGTTTCCACAAGACGAAGAAGAAGAAGAAGAAGAGTCATACCACTTGATCACATCGCCTCAATGAGTCGTTTGCATTCGTATGTCTTGTACATGCGTGTAAACAACATGTGTATGTGTATGTGTAGGTGTGTTTGCATGCTCGATTTGATGATAATAACATGTAGAATATATCGATTAGAGATTACATAAAATTGTTTCGTGTTGATATGATGTGAACATGGATTACAGTTTGATGCCGCTATAATGCCCCCCCCCCATTCCACACACACACACACACACACACACACACACACACACACGCACTCATTTCCCTTCCTGGAAGTCGCTGCCGTTTTTCTATTTTTTGAGAAACATGAAACTCCTCAACTGAAAGCGGATCGACGTAAAATCTGAAAATTTAATTTGCAGCCAAAAATATTATAAGACTTTGGTCAGGTTTTTTTTTCTTGTTTGTTTTTTTTGTAAGGAGAAATGATATGGTTTCTGAAATAATGAAGAATTGTCTGCCGTACTAAAATACACATCTTAAAAACGTCCTACGTTTTGAGAGTTTCTTAACCAAAATTTGGACAGAACAACGTTGTTAACAGCCTGATACTAAATATACACCTGAGTACGGTGAGAGAATGTGAGTAAAAAGCCTTCTCCAAGGACTCAACTATAATCGAGCGAGGCTCGAATCCAGTACCTTTCTCATTTAATGAGAGTCATTTGAAACGATGGCCATAATTTGGAGATGGGGTTTCTGGCTAACATTTTAAAAACATTTTTTAAAAAAAGTAAAGCATAATACATGGTATAGCTCTAAAACGGTCTGCCCTACTCTAACATACACATCTTAAAAACCTCATTGTCGTGCTGGGATTGAGAGTTTTTAACCAAATAATCGACATAATCTGGAGAATGTTTTTTTCTGGCCAAAGTTTTAAAAACGTATTTTTTTCAGAGTACAGCATAAGAGATCAGGCTATGTGGTCTTGTGGTATGACACTCGCTTTCGTATCGCAAGGAACTGGGTTCGTTACTCACATTCTCTCACCGTACTCAGGTGTTAGATTAGTATCAGGCTGTTAACAACGTTGTTCTGTCCGAAAAAAATGTAATGCCGCCAAACAGGCGGCATGTCTCATCCTACATGTTAAGTGTTACTGTTGGCCCGGGCCCCTTGTAAAGCGCTTTTAGACTAAAGTGAGGGTTACTTTAATGGATCGATACTAGAAGGACGAGTTTTCTTTGTGCAAAAATTTTAAAACGTGTTTTCCCAGAATACAGCGTAATACATGGTATAGCTCTAAAATTGTCTGCCCTACTCTAACATACACATCTTAAAAACCTCAACGACGTCCTGGGATTGAGAGTTTTTAACCAAATAAGACTCATCGTTTTCATCGTTCAACATAATCTGGAGAATGGTTTTCTGGCCGAAATTTAAAAAACGTGTTTGTTCAGAGTACAGCATGATATAATATAAGCTCTAAAACTGTCTCTAAAACTAACATACACATCTTAAAAACATTTGAAGTCCTGGGTTTGAGAGTTTTTAACCAAATCAGATCATCATTTTCCTCGATCGACAGAATTTATTTGTAGATGTGTTTTCTGGCCAAAATGTTAAAAACAACATGGCGTTATTTTCTTTTCAGTTCACAGCAGTCATCTATCTAGTAGTTAGATAGTGCATTCGGTCCGCTTTATTTGGGACCAATGCACTCCAATGTGAATTAATTACCTAAGAATTGTCAGTGATGGATTTACTGTGGAAAACTAAATTAGTATAAAATAATTCCAACTAGACGACTTTATCTATTGATTGACTTGATTTTGTCTTTCTCACCGTTATTGGGAGAAAAATAAAGAAGAGACAATTTATTTATGTAGTCTTTAACCTTCTCCTTACCACATACAGCAAAATCGTCACATTTGTTATGACACAAAATACATTTTTTCTTATTCAGATTTATTTTTGTACATCACAAAGATCTTTGTTTAAATAATAAAATCATAAAGTTGTTTTGTAGGGAGATTGTTTGAGTTTTAAAAATATATTTTCTGCTGGGTAACCTGCCATTTTTGGGAAATATTGAAAATGATCGGTAAAGAGAGAATAGCATTCAATAATCTGATGTCACGTCCGCCCAGCAACGAGTAGCTTGGTTCAAAACAAAGAAAATCGGTATTTTTTATTCTCCATGCTGCCGAGACCGTTTTCACCTGTCATGTGATCAGAATGAAAAAAAAGTCCAAAAAAAAAAATGATCAGATTTATAATGTTTTTCTCATCTGGACACACATTTATGCTCGTTGGAGAAGTATCTCATAAGGGCATCCGCCATTGTTCCGATAGTTTAGAACCAGTTGCTAAGTTATTATGCGTCATTAGAAGGGAAGTGACGTCACGACTGTTGAAGGCTATTATATAACCCCGATTCTATTTGAAAAATAAATTCTTGGGGAAAACATCATGCAAATAAACAAAGGCTCTGGATAACTATTATTTACAAATTAAATTTTCTCATTATTTAACAAGTTAAGTGCCGTACTCTAGAGAAACACGTATTTTAATTTTGTCTGGAAAAATCTTCCTAGAAATACCGATCGATTAAAATGACCCTCATCTTGGCACAAAAAAAAAAAAAAACCTCTCAAACCCGGGACTAGCAAAGTCCCAGGTTTGAGAGTTTTTGCCGACTTGAGGATCCTTAAAAAGTGATCGATATTTGAAGGACGAGTTTTCTGGCCAAAATTATAAATACGAGGTTTTCAAGTGTACGACATTTAGCTGGTTAAATTGCCTGACATAAATGCTTTTAGTCCACTCACTTTCCTTAATTCAATTAAAACTAAATTCTTATTTCTCATTCCCAGAGGGTAACCAAGAGATGACAGTTTCCGTGTTGTTGGATGGAGAAGAATCTACAATTCAGGTCATTGACCCCGTCAACAGAAATGTAAGTTCTTTGCTTCTAAATTAGACTCCCAGATAATTTTGTTGATAGAGCACTCGTCTCACACGCAAAAGAAACGGGAAACGAGATTTTTTCCTTTCTGAAATACTTTATTTACTGACCAGAGAATGGGTGGCTGGGTCTGTTCTGTTCTTTTTAGATCTAGCTGAATGAACTTTGATATCTTCCTATCCAAAGGTTAGCAAGCACTTACTACTGTCCATTGTGCGTCATAGAAACTGGGAAAAGTTAAACCCTGGCTCCATTGGGGTCATGTGGCTCTTTAGGTCCTGTGGCTCTTTAGGTCCTGTGGTTCTTAAGGTCCTGTGGCTCTTTAGGTCCTGTGGCTCTTAAGGTCCTGTGGCTCTTAAGGTCCTGTGGCTCTTGAGGTCCTGTGGCTCTTGAGGTCCTGTGGCTCTTAAGGTCCTGTGGCTCTTAAGGTCCTGTGGCTCTTTAGGTCCTGTGGCTCTTAAGGTCCTGTGGCTCTTGAGGTCCTGTGGCTCTTGAGGTCCTGTGGCTCTTGAGGTCCTGTGGCTTTTAAGGTCCTGTGGCTCATACTTAAGGACATGACAACTGACTGCTTTTAAATACATATACTTCTACATGAATATTTCTTCCTGCATTCACAGTTCTCCGTTTAAAAAGTTTGTCCATATTAATCATATAAGAATTGATAATAAACCTACTCAAAATAACATGATATAATGGTAATAGATCTTTATTGTCCATAAAAATGGCAATTCGTCATTTAATTACACTTGTTATACCGTAATATGATAACTATAATTTTTATCCGATATTCCACTTCTACCTGCTCTCTCTCTCTCTCTCTCTCTCTCTCTCTCTCTCTCTCTCTCTCTCTCTCTCTCTCTCTCTATCCATATATATATATATATATATAATATATATATATATATATATCTGTCTGTCTATCTATCTATCTATCTATCTATCTATCTATCTATCTATCTATCTAATCTATCTATCTATCTATCTATCTATCTATCTATCTATCTACCTATCTATCTATCTATCTATCTATCTATCTATCTATCTATCTATCTATCTATCTATCTATCTATCTATCTATCTATCTATCTATCTATCTATCGTTCAATCTCACTTCCTCTCTTTCTCTCTATCACAAACACATAAACACAACGTAGACAAATGCATTTCGTTAAAATGACAAAGTATTCTGACCAAAATTTTAAATAGGTCTTTTACCTGATTATGGCGTCACTGAATGGAAAATTGAGTAAGAAATAAACCCAAAGAGATGAAGTGAGTAGGAAAGTATCAGAAGACAATAGAGAATAAAAATTGTTCGCGGCGATGATGGGGGTTTGAACCGGCGACCTTACTGGTACGACAATTCCGCCTGGCCGGTGAGAGCCTGACTCTACCCTATGATCTACACACGACCCCCCCCCCCCCCCCCCCCAAACAAAAAAAAAAAAAAAAACAAAAACAAAAAACAAAACAAAAAAACAAAAAAAAAAACAAACGCAAACAACTCAAACAAACTACACTCGGAATCAATGACGATCTTTTCGCGTTTGAAGCGAGCAATCCACCGACTGAGCTATAGATAGTGCGCGCTTGGCTAAGAAATTCACAACATTGCCATCCGGAAATAAAATGGACCAACACACAAAGCTTTGTGTAATCTTGAACGTTTATAGTCGTTCATGGATGGCAAAAAAAAAACAAAAACAAAAAAAAAACCCCAATAAAAAGACCAGAGTGACGTCATCTTCGTTCTATCTATATAATCCGGATGGCAATGATGTGAGTTTCTTAGCCAAGCGCACAGCATCTGTATAAATAAATACCGTAACGATCTCTCCAACGATTTAGCTGTAAATTTTTGACCAATCAAAACATGGAATTTGTGACACACCTTCACACGTGCTCGGACAAACATACTTGGTTGTTTATAAACAATAACGTGAATGAAATCGACCTCTCTCTGATCATTGTTATTGTTTTCATACCGCCAGATTGGTTACCAGTTTATCACACAATTTGCTCGATCATATTTTGAACGATTACGTTTACACATAGATTTCTGTATTTGTTCAGTTGATCAATTGAGTGGGTATTTTACTTACATACATACCATCGATAGTAAAACCTGTGTAGTTTGCTAAATTAACCAATCACTGCTATTGTTTACATTATGACAACTGTCCGTGAGGCGTGGTTATCTGTCTATAGATAGTATGCAGATGACGTCACTCAGGCCGTTGTTATTGTTTTTGCCATCCGCGTTTGTGAGTTGTTCTCACTAAACTGTATTAACCAGACTATAAAAGTTCATGGTTACACAGAGTTTGTGTGTTGGTCCGTTATACTTCCGGATGGCAATGTTGTGAACTCTTTGGCCAACCGCATTCTATCTATAGATAGTATGCGCTTGGCTAAGAAGCTCACAACATTGCCATTCGGAAGTATAATGGACCAACACACAAAACTATGTGTAACCTTGAACATTTATAGTCTGATTAATACAGTTTAGTGAGAATTACTCATAAACGAGGATGGCAAATAACAAAACAATGACCCATGGCGTCAACTTCGATCTATCTATTGGAAAGCGGTAATCAGGCCCTTAACCTCGACGCTCCCCCCCCCCCCCCAACCAACCCCACCCGCCCCCAAGAAATATCCCCCTCTAAAAATATAAAATAGACAATGTAAATGTAGCTGCTAGAAGCTCAAAGAAATAAATAACAATAAATAATTTAAAAAAAAAAAACAAGAATAGAAGCTCCGTTTAACCCTCTCCTTACCACCTACAGCAAAATCGTCACATTTGTTACGACACAATATACATTTTAAAAATAAATTCAGATTTATTTTGTACATCACAAACTTTGAAGAATGATCTTTGTTTAATGAATAAGAACATAAAGTTGTTTTGTAGAGAGATTGTTTGAGTTAAAAAAAAAAAAATTTTCTGCTGGGTAAGCCTGCCATTTTGGGGAAAATACTGAAAATGATCGGTAAGGAGAGAGTTAATTTGATTTAATTACGTATTCCTACCTATGATTGTCGTTAAAACAAAAAAGATAAAACCAATCTCTGAAGTCTTAAAATAACTTTGAAGGTCTTTGAAAAAAAAGTATATTCTCTCTTCTTAAATTAAATTGAATTTTCATTTCCATTTTATTGTTGTTATATATTCCTTCTATAAATAGAGTTTCGGGAATTAAACCCGCGTGAATAAAGTGCAGTTTGAATCAATCAGACCTCTGTGCATCGTCGTACAATGATTTACAAGTCTGATAACACAAATTGGTATGGTGTCAATACGCTTCAACAGTCGTAACGTCACTTCCCTCGTAATGACGTATGGTAACTTAGTAACTGGCTCTAAACTATCGGAACAATGGCGGACGCCCTTATGAAATATTTCTCCGGCGAGCATAAAAGCGTATCCAGAGGAGAAAAAAAGCCCATTATAAATCTGATCATATTTTGACTTTTGCACATGCTGATCACAAGACATATGAAAAGTTCTAGCCAGCATGAAGAATAAAAAGTACCTATTTTCTTTGTTTAGAACCACGATGACCGCCGTTGCTGGGCGACGTGACATCAGACTATTGAATCCAATTGTTGTAAATGAAATACTCTCAAACCTAACGCAAAATATTCTCCATTGCAACAATGTTAAAACGGGTCCATAATTGCTTCGTTATCAGACCTGCAAATATGTGTTCACTTTGCTGTGCACCAATTAAATACTAAAACAAAACAAAATAAAACAAAAATAAACAACAAAAAAAAACAATATCCACTTAATGTGCTCAAAGCGATTTACAAGAGGTCCCTGACCAACGGCAACATATAACATATAGAACGAGACATGACGACTGTTAGGCGATATTACAATTTAATTTTTTTCCGACAGAGACAACGCTGTTAAATACCAGGTACTCATTTTAACCTGAGTACGGTTAGAGAATGTGAGTAAAGAGCCTTTTCTAAGGACTCAATTATAGAGGCTCGAAATCAGGACCTTCCGATCCGAAAGCGAGTGTCATACCACTAAACCACATAGCCGCATATATCTCCACACATACAAAAATAAAAAAGAAAAGAAAAAAAATCACAAAAAAATATCTCTGAAAAGAAATATCTTTGACATGATTTGATCAAATAAACACCATTAAATCAATTACCTTCATTTATCTTGGATAGAAAACAGATCAAGTTTCTTCTTAGACAATTATTTTATTTACATGTTTTACAGCAACACCGTCAGCCTTCCAACACCTGTGCATCGTGACCCTAACTACTGTAGACATTTACTATTTAACCAGTAAAACTGCCGTACTCCATAAAGACGAATGTTTACAAATTTGGCGTGGTTATCTAACTGTCTATAGATAGTATGCACTTGACTAAGAAGCTCACAACATTGCCATTCGGAAGTATAGATAGTATGCAGATGACGTCACTCAGGCCTTTGTTATTGTTTTTGCCATCCGCGTTTGTGAGTTGTTCTCACTAAACTGGATTAACCAGACTATAAAAGTTCATGGTTACACAGAGTTTGTGTGTTGGTCCGTTATACTTCCGGATGGCAATGTTGTGAACTCCTTGGCCAACCGCATTCTATCTATAACGGACCAACACACAAAACTGTGTGTATCCATGAACGTTTATAGTCGGGTTAAAACAGTTCAGTGAGCATTACTTATAAACGCGGATGGCAAAAAACAAAAACAAAGGCCTGAGTGACGTCATCTTCGAACTATCTATAGATAGTATGCGCTTGGCTAAGAAGCTCACAACATTGTCATTCGGAAGTATAACGGACCAACACTCAAAAAGCCCAGGTTTGAAAGTATTTTTTTCTCGATGAGGTTCATTTAAATCAATCGTTATATGAATGACAAGTTTTCTGGCCGAATGTTTAAATGAATGTCTGCGTGGTTCAGCGGCGGTCCGATCTTTGCTTCGTACCCGAAATGTACCGAGTTAGATCGCCCGCCACTGCGCTGTCCTCACCACTAGCTCAATTTGCGGCGCTGCACTGCGGCTGACGCCTGGGTTATTCCAGTCTTACCTTGGAATAGACCCTAGAGAAAAATTTCCCCTGCGGGATGAATAAAGGGAATTTTATTTGTCTATTTATTTTTATTTTTTATTATTATTTAAAAAAAATTATTCTATTTTTTAAAAGAATACACATCTTTCTTGAAAACGGCAGATAACCGGTTAAAAAGCAATAAATAATCCAAGCATAGCTTGTCAAAATGTGTTTAGACACCATGATGCCATTCGCCTTAATGTGAATTGATTGTTTAAAAAACAAACTGTGAGCGAAACAAAAAAATATTTATTTTAAAGGCAGGCTAAAATAACCAAACAAAGAACCAACAGATCAAATGTAATTTAAAACAAAAAACAAAACAATCATAAAACAAAAATGAAATAAAAAGAAATAGAAGAAAAAAAGCATACACATAAAATCAGAATTTAAAAAAACCCCTCAAAATACATAACAGATACAGGAAAAAAACCCCCAAAAAAACAAACAACAGACAACTCCACTCCACCCCCCGCCCCCCCCCCCCCCCCCGCAAAAAAGCAACCAACAAACAAACTAACAACAACAGACAAAAGAAATTAAAACACCCCCCCCCCAAAAAAAAAAAAGCAACAAAAAAAAAACAACAACAAACAAAAAAAAAACAAACAAACAAAGAAAAAACAAAACAAAAACAAAACCCCAGAAAAAAACAATCAGCCCAGAAGCAAAACTAGACTGATAAACACATCTATTTCAATTTGAACAAAATGAATTTTATATTAAATTTGTGTGCGGCTATGTCGTCATGTGATATTTCAGTCGCTTTCGGAACGTAAGGTCCTGGGTTCGAGCCTCGCTCGGTGCATAGATGAGTCCTTGGAAAAGAATCTCTCACCGTAATAAAGTGTAAAATGAGTACCTGGCCATAAACATCGTTGTCTCTGTCGAAAAAGAAAAATGGTATTATCTCCTAACAGGCGTCATGTGTCCTCGTTCTATATGTTACATGTTGCTGTTTGTCAGGGATCCTCTGTAAAGCGCTTTTAAAACGTTTAGTGGATATTACGCTACATAAACGCTCAACTTTGGCCAGTCGTCTGAAAATGGTATTACATCTAGTTGATCTAGAAAAGAAAAAAGTACTCTCCGCCACTCTAACAGACCCAGCTTCCCAACAATGGTCTGAGAAAAAAAAAAATCTCGACTTCACCTGGAATTGATCTCGGTCACTTTGCGTGTGAAGCGAGTGCTCTACAAACTGAACAATCAGGTCCCCTATTGCTGAGAAAAATGAAAGATAAAATAGATTTCTGTAGAAATGATAAAGATGCAAAGCTTTGCACGTAAGGCTGCAATCCATACTGATTACAATGTAGCTAATTTCTATCCATTGTGACAGCAGCTGTCAGGCAGGAATCTTTCAATTTTCCATTTTTCAGAAAAAATAATACATCGTTTTGAAAAATAAAAATACCTCTCTCTCTCTCTCTCTCTCTCTCTCTCTCTCTCTCTCTCACACACACACACACATACACACACACACCCACACACACACACACACACACTTCTTCTTCTCTTCTTCTTCTTCTTCTTCTTCTTCTTCTTCTTCTTCTTCTTCTTCTTCTTCTTCTTCTTCTTCTTCTTCTTCTTCTTCTCTTCCTCCTCCTCCTGCCCTCTCTCCCTCCCTCTCTTTCTATTTTTGAATGTGTCCTTTTCATAATTTAATCTCATAATCTCTACTGTTTTGGCTTGGCTTATCTTTCCAACTCTCTCTCTCTCCCTCTCTCTCTCTCTCTCTCTCTCTCTCTTTCTCTCTCTCTCTCCCCTCTCTCTCTCTCTCTCTCCTCTCTCTCTCTCTCTCTCTCTCTCTCTCTCTCTCTCTCTCTCTCCCTCTTTCTCCCTTTGCCAGCTCTCTCATGGCAATCATTAAAAAATTCAATAATTCTTTTACTCCAGTAAAATTTTATATATATATATAATATATATATATATATATATATATATATATATATATATCTGTTCCAATTGCCAGTAGATTCGTTGTACACTTCTCGAAGCTTTTGTGGAAATTAATGTGTTTAAGAGAGCACTTTTTGTCCACATGAATCTAGTCTAATATTTTTACTTTCTATCGTCATGTTTTTATTCAAATTTCGACACATCTTACGTATTTTGTTGAAAGCCAAGTTCCATTGGAACGACCATCCAAAGACTATTCGCAGAGGGTCAAGTGTGGATGCTGTTCAAAACAAAAAACATTACATTTTTACAACAACATATTTTCGTGGTAGTAAGCCTAGAGTCTGAATGTCGCTTGCTCAAAATTGTGTGATTCAGTGACAGATTTTTCAAAACTCCATGAGTATAGCTGCTCTCTCCATCCAAGTTGTTAATTTTTTCCATTGGTCATGGTCTTGGGCCAGAGTTTTGAGGCTGTCAAGATCTTGTTGTGACTTTAGTACGGAGGGCACTGTAGTTTTTCTTTGCTCTTCAGGAATTAACTCGGCCTCACCTGAATCTATAAATCTCTGATATGTAGAGAGATCTTGGTTCAGGGTAGTTACTATTGATGTTGGTGATCTCCCTACATCTTTGTTGCCATGAAGGAAATATTCTGTCATTGCAGTTTCGGCTGGGATAATATCTTCTCGACGTAAGATGTGACCAATAAATAACCTCTATCGCTGTTTCTTTATTATTGTACTCAGGCGTCGGACCCTGGTTCTTTCATAGAGACCAGTATTTGTAACTGTCTCTGGTCAATAGATTCCGATTGTTTGACGCATTGTTTGCGGTAGTATGAATCGAGACTTTCTTTTTTTAAAGTCTCTGTCAATATTTCACATTTATCTGAGATCTAGGTCCTCTTCTTTTGAGTTATAACTGAAACTGTGTGTATTTGTGTTTGTGTGTGTGTGTGTGTGTATGTGTGTGTGTGTGCATACGTGTATATAGGTATGTGTGTGTGTGAAAGTGATTTTTAGATTATTCTTCTTCTTCTTCTTCTTCTTCTTCTTCTTCTTCTTCTTCTTCTTCTTCTTCTTCTTCTTCTTCTTCTTCTTCTTCAAGCTTACACAATGGTTTTATATAAACATATAACAAAGAAACGATTGAGACATTGAGTATGCTCCGGTATATGGGGTCAATTTTTAATTCAGAAAAGTGAGTGGAGCAGGCACTTATGTTGGTAACAACAAAAGATGAAGTGAGTAGAAAAGTGCCAGAAGACAATAGAGAATAACAATTTTTCGCGGCGGTGGTGGGGTTTCCACCTGCGACCTTATTGGTACGACCACTCCGCCTGGCCGGTGAGAGCGTGACTCTACCGGAGCATACTCAATGTCTCAATCTTTTCTGTGTTATATGTTTGTGTTGAAAATATTGGCTCTTAAGCTTAACTGCTGGCCAGGTAACTTCGCGATGGTTGTGTGGTGAACCCGCGGTCTCCAGAAGTCGGTGAGAGAGAGAGAGAGAGAGAGAGAGAGAGAGAGAGAGAGAGAGAGAGAGAGAGAGAGAGAGAGAGAGAGAGCTCTAGGAATGACCTGAGTTTGAAACGAATATTTTTGTGTTCGTGGATAGCTCATACGATAGAGTCACGCTCTCACCGGCCAGGCGAGTTTTCGTACCAATAAGGTCGCAGGTTCAAACCCCACCACCGCCGCGAAGATTTTTTAATGGCTGCCTCTATTCTCATCCCCCCCCCCCCCCCGGCCGATTGGATTACCGAAGAAAACGTCGCCGGCTTTTTGCAATTTGGATTTGATTGATTTTTTTTTTATTGTGCAACTTGTGACAAGAAACTTAACAAATTACTGCATTACAACCTTTGGATTAAACATACAACAATTGTGGACTACTATTATGAAGACTAGCATCCTAGACTAGGGGGATGAGAATATTCACTTCGTTTTTTTATTCTCTATTGTCTTCTGGCACTTTTCTACTCACTTCATCTCTTGTTGTTACCAACATAAACATCTGTACTTATAATTTAAATCAATTCTATCCAAACATCTGATATTTATTTCGATTTACACTGTGATGATCCGTCTTCAATACCATGAACGCCATTCTTTTGATCCTATTTTCTATAATCTGTCCAAAAGATGTCGTGTCCAACAGCAATCGAACTGCCTTGACCGATGGTCTTGGCCATAGACTATTAGGAACCAAGTAACGATTAGCGGCATTGTATGCAGCGACTTACCATCATTTTTATATTGTCCACAGCTGAATAGGCTTTTAATATTGTTCTTACCATGTCACAACAGGCCCAATACATTAGTACAGCTATTGTAGTTATACTATGGAAAACAAAACAAAACACATAGATAGTATTTTGTTGTTTGTTGCTTTAGGTCTCTTCCAACACAATTGAGGTTATATGAGAGACCGCTGAAACAAAGAAACAAGCAATCTAACAAAAATAGTACAAATGTAAATCAAAATCATAACCTAAAGATATCATAAGCTAAATTATAAATAACCAAGAACAAACAGGCAGAAGATTTACAGAAAAAAAAATATCCCCTGTCAAAAATACAATCACAAACCAAAGAAGCAGGATAGGCTAGTAAAGAGAAGAAGAAACGACATCACTATCAGATCGTACACCCATGCGAACATCATAGGTATATGATTCAAGGGTGATGCTCCCATCCAACCACCCGCAGATAGTATTTTAAAAGTATGGCCAGAAAACGTGTCCTTGGTCGATTACAATAAATCTTATCTTAGCAAAAACAATCTCAAACCTGGGACTTCTCAACCCCCCTCCCCCCCTCCCCGCCAAACTCCCCTGAAAAATAAAAAAACAAAACAAAAAAAAAAACAAAAAACCAAAAAAAAAAAAAAGCAAAAAAAACAAAAAACAAACAAACAAAACAAAAAAAAAAAATAATAAAAACAAACGACAACAACAACAACAACAAAAAGCCATACAAAACAAAACAACAGGTCAAAAAAAAAGAGACAAAAAAGAAAAGAATACAAAAAAAAAAAAAACATAAAAAAAAACAAAAACAAGACAACAAAGCAAAACAACAAGAAATATAAAAATAAAAACAAAACTAAATTAAATTACAAAAAGCCCAAGCCCCTACTACTTGCCTCCAAATAACTTCTTGGTTTTTATAACTGTCTTTTAATACGTGAAGCATCAAAAAGGGAAAAGGAAAAATAAAGAGGACAATCATCAATTCTAAGACCATCAGCAAACATATCTGCATGAATTTTGGGGTAACTGACCATTATTCTTATTGACGGTCCCAAGATCAAGTAGTAAAGCACCCGCTTTACAAGCAAAAAGACAGAGATCGAACCCTGCTGAAATCGAGATTTCTTTTTTCCTGACGCCCCTGTCCATCCAACAGTGATTGGGTAACTGGGCCAGTAGATCTGGCGGAAAGTATTTTGCGATAGGCTAGCCTCCTATCCAAATGGTGTCCGTTTCACGCTATAGATACCGGGATAAACTCAGACTCTATAGGCCTATAGGCTCTTGAGACCTCCTGCTCTCACCCTAAGTTGTATTCACAAGGTATCGTAAGTTCAATTATTGCGCCCTGCAGCAAATAGCCTTGACTACTATTGCTATTAGCATACAAATTAAAATTTTGATATTGTCATCATCGTCGGTGTCTCCTGACCAGCTTACAAATTCAATGACTTAAGAAAAGCGCTTGAGCATTTATATAGCGCGATATCTACTAAATGTGCTCAAAGCGACTTGCAATTGGCCTAGCCAACACCAACACTAAACATGTAGGACGAGACAGGACAACTGTTAGTCAATAACGCAATCTTTTTTTTCAGACAGGGAGAACGCTGTCAACAACCATGTAATCGTTTTACACATGAGGACGGTGAGAGAATGTGAGTGAAGAGTCTTTTCCAAGTAAGGATTCAATAATGCGACCAGCAGAACGGGACTCGAACCTTGGACCTTTCTTCCCGAAGACGAGTGTCATATCACAAGACCACATAGTCGCACATTGTTGGACCCGCGATCTTAAGTAGTCGGTGAGAGAGAGCTTTAATAATGACTAGGGTTAGAGACGATCTTTTTTGGGGATCGTGGATAGCTCATACGGTAGAGTCACGCTCTCACCGGCCAGGCGGAGTTGTCGTACCAGTAAGGTCGCGGGTTCAAACCCCCATCACTGCCGCGAAATTTTTAAAATTCTCTATTGTCTTCTGGCACTTTCCTACTCACTTCATCTCCCATAGTCGCACATTATAACATGTTAACATCAATTTAAAGATATTAATAGTTAATTTATTAAGACATGAATGAGAAAAACAATCCATTTTCTTGTGCACCCTTTGACAATTTCTGCTTGAAACTAAGACAAATGTATTTCCTAAATGCGGTTCTGATGGCTGATAATTAAAATGTATTGGAATGACATGGTGTCCAGCAAATGCGTCCTCCAGCATCAAGACTTGACCATTAGCTATTACCATATAAATACCGCCGTGGCCCATTCTGCTTTGGTCTGACAACACGCATTAAATCAAACTTTCACTTGAACTATTGAGCTTATCTACTTAAGCATGAACGTGCTCAAAGCGCTTTACAAGGGGTACCTAGCCAACAGCAACACTTAATAAAGCAGGACGAAATCTGACACCTGTAAAGGCGATACTGCGATTTTTTAAACAACAGAGACAATCCTGTTACCGACAATGTACTCATTTTACACCCAAATACCCGAAATGGGAGCAAAGAGCCTTTTCCGAGGTCTCAACTATGCGCTCTCTCATCAATAGATATCGTTGCTTAAGTATTCCATGGAGGGATATATCTAATCCATCAAACGTCTCATGTCAACAGACCCCCCCCCCCCCCATTTTGGACAGTATCGGATAATTTGATTTAACTATTACGCGATCGATATTTCAGTTAAATTAAATGTGTATAACAAAGCAAATTGAACAAAAAGTGTTTTATCATAGTACGGCAGTGGTTGTTCCCACCACCCTACAGTACACTGAAATCCTTCCCCTGATGACCAGACTATGAATATTGAATGATGTGCTCATCGGTCTTTGCACCCAAGCAATTAATTGCTCATTCCATGCTAAAATCATGTTTATGTTTCATCTCATGACTGTACAATAATTCAATTTTTGACTTGTCTCACTTACAGTTGTTGAGGTCTGATAAAGCATTTTGTTAAATCCTACTAAATTACTTATCCGTTGCCCGCGCTTGTATGAACGTTGCCTAGCATACGCCTCCACGACGATCTGTCCTCTGCCTCACTCATATAGATAGCATGCGCTTGGCTAAGAAGCTCACTATATTGCCATCCGGAAGTAAAACGGACCAACACACAAAAATATGTGTAACCTTAAACGTTTATAGTCTGGTTAATACAGTTTAGTGAGAATTACTCATAAGCGCGGATGGCAAAAAAGCAATGACAAAGACCCGAGTGACGTCAACCTCACACTATCTATACTCGGAGTGTGTATGGATGTTGCTTGTTGATAGTCTCAAACATGTCAAAAACGCTAACCTCGGACTACCATGAGCTCTTTTTCACTCTATGTAGCCACTGAGTGTTAGGCTTTCAACGTGCGCTTGTCGCCACAAATTATAGATAGCCAAGAAAGGCCATTTCCTTTTTTTTCTGATGGTTTTTCACAATTTGGATGGGTTTCCCTATTCTATGCAAAGCTTCTACGTTTGTTGTATGCTCTATCTGACCATTTAAATCTTAGGCTTTAAATATCTTACTTCAAATATCGACCGATGGAGATCAGCCCAAACCCAGGACTTCTATAAAATGTTTAACTCTCATTGCCGACCAGTTTCGGGATTTTTTTCTCAAAAATTTTTTTTAAAATAGCAATCCTACTAAATAATGATTTCAAAAACAAGTAGGTTACAAACTACGATGTATATCCCATGTTGTTCGAAAACAAGCCATACAAAAGAGGGTTAGACTATATGCTTATAATGTGGTCTTGTGGCATGACACTTACTTTCTGATAGGAAGGTCATGGGTTCGAGCCTCGCTCTGCGCATAATTGAGTCCTAGGAAAAGGCTCTTTATTCACATTCTCTCGCCGTACTAGGTGTAAAATGAGTAGCTGGTTATCAACAGTGTTGTCTTTGTCAGAAAAAATGGTACATGTATTATCACCTAACAGGTTCCATGCTTCGTGTTGCTGTTTGTCAGGGACCCTTTATAAAGCGCTTTGAGCACGTTTAGTAGATATTGCGAGATATAAAAGCTCAGGTTTTTAGAACATATTTTAAAATGTTCTGTCTTCAAATTTTGGGATGCATAATATATTTGAATAAGAAAAAAAGTTGCTTGCACTATCATAAATGTGACGATTTTCCCAGTTGGTGAGGAAAGAAGGGGGGGGGGGTCAGGGGGGGGGGGGTATTTTGGTAAATTTAGAAGATGAAAAGTCAGTCAAACACGTAATGTTGTTGACCATAATTTGGTCATTCGTATGATATGTTCAGTCAAAAGCAAGCGTTATTTAGCATTCTGCCTTGACCACTGGCTATTACCATATAAATTGCGATTGAATCGTTCGTTGTAACTACTTACTGCTATGGATGTAACATAGTATAATTCCCCGATGACCTCACTATGAATATTGAATGACCCTAACAACGGTCTTTGGACCTTACCAGTACATTCCTCATTCTAAGCAGAAACGATGTTTCATCTCATGATAATTTTGTCGTAAAATTTGGCCAGAAAACTCGTCCTTTAAATATCGATCTATTTAAATGACCCTCATCTTGACAAAAAAACCCCTTTCAAACCTGGGACTTCGCGATATATATATATATAAATATATAATATATATATATATATATAATATATATATATATATATATATAACAACAAATTAAAATGAAAAACAAACAAAAACAACAACAGACAAACAAAAAAGTAACAAAACAACAACAAAATACCAAGAAAACTGAACAACCCCCCCCCCCCCCCAAGAAATTTACTTATTTTGATGTAATTGACTTCAAGTTCAACCCATTTCATTAGGTCCATTTCGACACAAAAAGTCCCAAGTTTTTGCCGGAAGGAAGGTCATTTATATCGATCGATATTTTGAAGTACAAGTTTTTTGGCCAAATTTTGAATTACGCCTTTTTCCAGAGTAAAGAAGTAAACTAGTGTACATCTATTTAGGTCTGACATCCATACCCACTTATGGGCCTAGTTTAACACAACATTTTGCGTCATTGCTTTGAGATTTCCATTATAACAATACGTCCATAAGGAATTGGGTTATCAGACCTTTAAATAAGTGCACGTCGGTTTAAGTACAAAGAGAATTTAACAATGAGTCCATAAGGAATTAGGTTATCAGACCTTAAAATCAGTGCACATCGGTTTAAATTCAAAGAGAATTTAATTTAATTCAATTTTTATTTTTTTCTAACGCCTATCATGTAGCTCTTACACGATCCGGTTCGATCCGATTAATCTTTTCTTTTTTTTTTCACTGTTCATAACTTGTTTGTCTTTTAATTTTTCCAGGTAATACAGGAAGGACTGGAACAGATCCTTGACGCTTATGTGGTTGTCTTTGCCATCAACGACCACTCATCCTTCGAGTCGGTTCAAGAGCACGTGCGCTACCTCAGAGTTGAAGTCGGGGTGGATCGGGTGATCTTACTGGTGGGAAACAAAACAGATCTGGTCAGAAAGAGAAAGGTGTCTGCAGAAGGTGAGGATCATCATTGTCGTCGTCGTCGTCGTCGTCGTCGTCGTCGTCGTCGTCGTCGTCGTCGTCGTCGTCGTCGTTGTAATCATCATTATCATCATCATCATCATCAACGTCGTCATCATCATCATCATCATCATCATCATCATCATCATCATCATCATCACCACCACCACCACCACCACCATCATCATCATCAACACCATCATAGTCGTCTTCATCATCATCATCATCATCATCATCATCATCATCATCATCATCATCATCATCATCATCATCATCATCAACACCACCACCACCACCATCATCATCATCATCATCATCATCATCATCATCATCATCATCATCATCATCATCATCATCATCATCACCATCATCATCAACACCACTACCAACACCACCACCACATCACTACCACTATCATCATCATCATCATCATCGTCGTCGTCGTCGTCGTCATCTTCATCATCATCATCATCATCACCATCATCATCAACACCACCACCACCACCACCATCATCATCATCATCATCATCATCATCATCATCATCGTCGTCGTCGTCGTCGTCATCTTCATCATCATCATCATCATCATCATCATCACCATCATCATCAACACCACCACCACCACCACCACCATCAACATCATCATCATCATCATCATCATCATCATCAAAACATCCCCCCTCCTCCATATCCTCCTCACACCCCCACCTCCCCACCACAACTCCGGCCAATTTTTCCTTAGGTTAACATTAAGCCAAATTACCCTCACCCAGCCTAAATACTAAATCATAATCACTCAATCAACTCACTCTCTCAATCTTCCATATATATCCAGACTTGCACTAACAAAACACCTTTCTCGATATTGGCCCGAAAAGGCTCACGTCATCTGGGACCCGTCTTCTCAAACCAGTTACTATGTCGGGATCAATCCACCCCGAATTTAGATTGAAAGTGATAAAAAATTCGAATTTCTGTTATTTTGCAACGCAAGAAATAGTATATAGTCTGTCCAGAACTTCCCTTCTATAACAAAGAGAGAGAGAGAGAGAGAGAGAGAGAGAGAGAGAGAGAGAGAGAGAGTGTGTGAGAGAGAGAGAGAGAGAGAGAGAGAGAGAGAGAAGAGAGATCATATGTATCGCATCTTTTGTAATTGTAATTGAGAGGAAGAAGAAGAAGAAGAAAGAAGTAGTAGTAGTAGTATAGTAGTAGTAGTAGTAGAGTAGTAGTAGTAGTAAGTAAGTAGAGAAGTAGATAGTAGTAGTAAGTATAGTAGTATAGTAGTAGTAGTAGTAAGTAGTAAAGTAAGAAGTAGATAGATAGTAGTAGTAGAGTAGTAGTAGTAGAGTAGATAGTAGTAGAGAAGAAGAAAGAGAGAAGAAGAAGAAGAAGAAGAAGAAGAAGAAGAAGAAGAAGAAGAAGAAGAAGAAGAGAAGAAGAAGAAGAAGAAGAAGAAGAAGAGAAAAGAAGAAGAAGAAGAAGAAAAAGAGAAGAAAGAAGAAGAAGAAGAAGAAAGAAGAAGAAGAAAAAGGGAAGAAGAAGAAAAGAAGAAGAAGAAGAAGAAGAAGAAGAAGAAGAGAAGAAGAAGAAGAAGAAGAAGAAGAAGAAGAAGAAGAAGAAGAAGAAGAAGAAGAAGAAGAAGAAGAAGAAGAAGAAGATGAAGAAGAAGAAGAAGAAAAGAAGAAGAAGAAGAAGAAGAAGAAGAAGAAGAAGAAGAAGAAGAAGAAGAAGAAGAAGAAGAAGAAGAAGAAGAAGAAGAAGAAGAAGATGATGATGAAGAAGAAGAAGGAGGGGGAGGAGGAGGAGAGGAGGAGGAGATAAACAAGGATGAGAAATGTTAAATTTTATCAGTTTAAGAAATTAAATTTATTTTCACTAATGAAACATTTTAAAAAAGTTAAGTCCTTGGAAAATTCTCTTTACTCACATTCTCTCACCGTACTCAGGTGTAAAATGAGTACCTGGCCCTTAACAGCAGTGTCTTTGTCCGAAAAATTATAATATCGCCTAACAGTCGGCATATCCCGTCCTACAGGTTAAATTTTGCTGTTGACCAGGGACCTCTTGTAAAGCTCTTTGAGCACATTTTAGTGGATATTGTGCTATATAAAAGCTCTTTAAAAAAAAAAAAAAGCTCTTTTTAATGTTCTTTGAGGCAAATATTATGACAAGTCTATTCCTCTGAAAGTCACTTTCTAAATAATTGTCAACAAAAATTGCAGTTTTCTCTGCATGGTGGTGGGGTGTCCCGATGGCTCAGTTGGTAGAGCACTCGCTTAATATGCAAATGGACCAAGATTTGTCCCGGGTGCAGTCGAGATTTTTTTCCGATCCTTCTTTCAACCAAGTAGTAAATGGGTGGCTGGGACAGTTAATCTGGTGGAAAGTACTTTGCGATAGACTAGCGTCCTATCCAAACGGTAGCAAGTAATTGCTATTGTCAGTTTCACGCGATAGCAACCGGGATAAACTCCAGCTCCGTGGGTCTTATGACTCTGAAGGACTGC
>NC_088366.1:16291621-16294121 GCF_034508935.2 Berghia stephanieae | reverse complement strand
TTATTGTTCCGTATACCCCATGATGAATTTTATCCAACGAACACAGAATTACTGGCAAATCTAAAAACTATAATCTATATTTTACAGATGTATACACACGTATTTTGGAAACCTTTTAAATATTAAGAGTAAATCTAAAATTTAAATTGAGCTTTTTTATTTAGCGCAATATCCACTAAACGTGCTCAAAGCGCTTTACAAGGGGTCCCTGGTCAACAGCAACATTTAACATGTAGGACGGAACATGACGCCTGTTAGGCGATATTACAATTTTTCGGACAAAGACAACGCTGTTAACGGCCAGGTACTCATTTTACATTTGAGTAGGGTGAGAGAATGTGAGTAAAGAGCCTTTTCCAAGGACTCAACTATGCGTCGAGCGCGAGGCTCGAACCCAGGACCTTCCAATCTAAAAGCGAGTGTCATACCACTAGACCACATAGCCGCACAATCTATCACCCGTTGACTCAAATTGTTATTTCTATAGATAGTATGCGCTTGACTAA
This sequence comes from Berghia stephanieae, assembly GCF_034508935.2. Classification (NCBI taxonomy): domain Eukaryota; kingdom Metazoa; phylum Mollusca; class Gastropoda; order Nudibranchia; family Aeolidiidae; genus Berghia; species Berghia stephanieae. The sequence goes on along the minus strand of NC_088366.1, from coordinate 16,293,615 downwards.
GAAGCTCATAACATTGCCATCCCGAAGTACAACGGACCAACACACAAAACTGTGTGTATCCATGAACGTTTTTAGTCGGGTTAATACAGTTCAGTGAGCATTATTCATGAACGCGGATGGCAAAAAACAATAACAAAGACATAGTGACGTCATCTTCGAACTATCTATACTCTGCTAGGTTAAAAGTATCAGTCCATTTGATGCTGTGAATCTCCCGCCCAGATGTCATGCACCGACATACTTTATAACGGAACCAATTTTGATCGTTGATGCCTCAAAGAATTCGTCTCGACCTATGTTAATTTCCACAATACAATAGTAGATACATAAATAATATATTTAGTATAAGAATGTTGACCAGTAAACTTGTCATTCAAATATCAGTGGATTAAAAGGCTCCTCGTCTTGTCCAAATAATCTGTCAAACTTGAGTCTTTACTGAAATTGTTAAATACTTCTCGCAGGCCGGAAACGGAAGTATTCAAGGAAGTCCCAGGTTTGATATTATTGATAAGTGGCAGTCTGTTGAATGGAGGAATGTAAGGTACAATGAAACGATACTATGATACCTGTGCCTTTCTGTACCTTTAATCATATTTAGTATGGAAATGGTGAAATCGAGAACTCAGACGTTTTGTCACTTTGTGTCTAAACTTCATGAATACAGATATTCCGCTAGATAGAACGAAGTTGACGTCACTCAGGCCTTTGTTATTGTTTTTGGCATCCATGTTTGTGAGTAATTCTCACTAAACTGTATTAACCAGACTATAAGCGTTTAAGGTTACACATAGTTTTTGTGTGTTGGTCCGTTATACTTCCGGATGGCAATGTTGTCAGTTTCTTAGCCAAGCGCATACTATCTTTAACCTCTACCCATGCATCAGAATTTGATGAGAACATTGTCAGTCTATTTGCCGTAAAAAAGTACCACCATCGCTGCCACCACAACCACTACCAAACCTACACTAACCACAATCCTATCAATGATTTGGTCCATGGGGCATGTTAAATTAGGCGGACAGTTCTTTGCAATAGATTAGCGTCCGATCCAAAGGGTATCAAGCTATTGATATTGTCCGATTAATGATATTGAAGCAGATATTAATTTTTGATCCACGAGCCAAAAATAATGCCTGTTGATGTATAAAATAAAAAACAACATGTTTACAACACCACCCTCCCTTTGTCCATTACCTAATAAGGTGAGTTCGCTTGACCTCTTACTGCTTTTGTTAATCAAAATGCATGGAAAACCTCATTTGTTCCATTCTGTCATACACATATCAATATATACATATGTGTATGAATCTCTTTGAATTTGTGCGTGTGTGTCTGTATGTATGTGTGTAATAGGATAATACTGAATATTTGTTTTCCTATGTGTTTACCATTATGAATATAGATTGATACATACTCCTATCAAACCAACGTACATGCGATAATCCATAGAGAAATGGGTTTAGCATTTAGATTTTATATCCCTAAGCGTGTATACCAAGCAAGAATAATGATATTGCATTGGTAGACTGGGATATTTGTTGTTATGCTCGAAAGGGGAGTTGGAACCACATCTCTGCCGCACTCTGATAAAACACGTATTTATAACTTTGGCTAGAAAAATCATCCTTGTGTGACTATGTTGTCTAGTGGTATGACACTCGCTTTCGGATCGGAAGGTCCTGGGTTCGAGCCTCATTAGGTGAGTCCTATTATTATTATTATTATTATTATTATTATTATTATTATTATTAATTATTATTACTGTTATTATCATTATTATTTTCGTTGTTTGCCTTGCTTTATTATTGATTTTACTTATTTGATTTGTTGATGAAAATATATTCTTGTATGAGTTACATTGGCAATTGCCTAAAATAAACGTTTTTTTTTAAACATCTTTAAAAAGACTCTTTACTCACATTATCTCACCGTACTCAGGTGTAAAATGAGTACCTGACCGTAAACAGCGTTGTCTTTGTCCGAAAAATTTT
>NC_088366.1:16271621-16286621 GCF_034508935.2 Berghia stephanieae | reverse complement strand
GACACTTTAGAGCAAAACAGTTTTTATGCTCGTGACATGCTCGATTTGATTTCAGGCAGTATTGTTTAAACAAGACGTGCATATGATCAGTTGCGTTAAAAGCAAAAATCTTGAAGATTCATGAAACCATGTTCGTTTTATAATTGATATCCTGTACTTTATGTCTTACCAATGCATGTATCAGTTTTTTAACACTGTGATGGTGCACCAGAGGCAACTCTGTTGGCCTAATTGAGCTCTTATTAGGTATTGTATTGAATTGCATTGTAAATTGAGCATTTTTAAATTGAGCATTTATATAGGGCAATATCCACTTAACGTGCTCAATGCCCTTTACAAGGGGTCCCTGGTCAACAGCAACATTTAACATGTAGGACGAGACATGACGCCTGTTAGGCGATATTACAATTTTTTCGGACAAAGACAACGCTGTTAACGGCCGGGTACTCATTTTACACCTGAGTACGGTGAGAGAATGAGAGTAAAGAGTCGTTTCCAAGGACTCAACTATGCGCCGAGCGAGGCTCGAACCCAGGATCTTCCGATCCGAAAGCGAGTGTCCAACCACTAGACCACATAGCCGCACTTTATATTGTATAGAAAAAAACTGCAGGGCCAAAGACTTTCGAGCTACGTTTCAAAATAACAATGTACGGACGATTTTAAATGTGTATACTTAATTTCGATCAAGAGTACATAAGAAATAATATCTGTTCCCCAACATTGAAAAAAATTACGCCCGTCCGCCAGGGCATCATAAGATACCGTCGCCTAGGAATTCTATGAAGGGATGTAGATAATCAATCATACAGAAGGGCTGATGTCAACAGGAATCATCCAAGGCGCCGTGTCCCGTCCTAAATGTTAAACGGTGCTGTTGGCCAAGGAGCCCTTTGTAAATCGCTTTGAGCAAGTTTAGTGGATATTGCGATATATAAAAGCTCATTTATCCATGTTGTCCCAGTGAGCAAATTGGGGGTAAATAATCTTGCCCAAGTAAAAAAAAACGAAAGTGCTTGAAGCGGGGCTCGAACCCGGGACCTTCCGGATAACAATGCAATGCCTTAACCACTCGTCCACTTCGCCGTATGTTTTCCAACATAACGACTAGAAATCAACCCGATATGCCAAACATTTGGCTACAAATTCAATTTTCATACTTAGTTCATCCCAATGTAATACCGCATTGGGTCTGTAAATATGTCCATGAAACGGTACCAGGCATCGCAGGAAAGACAAATTAAATGAGCTTTTAAATAGGGCAATATTCACTAAACGTGCTCAAAACGCTTAACAACTGTCCCTGACCAACAGCAACACGTAACATGTAGAACGGGACATGACGCCTGTTAGGCTATATTGAAATCTTTTTTTCTGAAAGAGACAACGCTGTTAACGGCCAGGTACTCATTTTACACCCCGACGGTGAGAGAAAGTGAGTGAAGAGCCTTTTCCAAAGATTCAACTATGCGCCGAGCGAGGCTCGAACCCAGAACCTTCCGATCGGAAATTAACCCCCCTCGACTGTCAGATCGAGCATCTGGCTTCCCGATTTTCGCTCAGACTTGTTTTCATTGCACAACAGAGGTTAAACGCCAGGAGCCCTCGCTTGTTTCTGTTGTTACAGTTGCTAATGAGGTAGCTATAGATTATCGTGAAGAATGTCTTTTTAAACTACAAATTCTAGATGCTTAATTAGATATCTAGGTCAAAATAAAATAAATTTGGTGCATTTTTAAAAATACTCTTACGTGTCGTGTGGAGGACGATCTTTTTCTAGAAATATCCCAGCACCTCTGGAACAAACTTCCAAAAGAAATACGGCATTCTTCATCGGAAGATATATTTAAAAAGCATATTTTAAGACTTTGTTACTTTCCAAATTGAATTATTGATGCCCCTGTAAAGCGTTCTGAGCACTTCCTGTTGATATGGAAGAGCACTCAACAAAAATAATAATATTAATAATAATAATAATAATAATAATAATAATAATAATAATAAATAATATAATAATAAAATATAATGTAATAATAATAAATATAATTATATATATAAATAATAATATATAAATATTATTATTATTATATAATTATTATTATTATTAATTATATTATATTATTATTATTATTATTATTATATTATTATTATTATTATTATTATTATATATTATTATTATTATTATTATTATTATTATTATTATTATTATTATTATTATTATATTATTATATTATTATTATTATTATTATTATATTATTATATATTATTATTATTATTATTATTTATTATTATTATTATTATTATTATTATTATTATTATTATTATTATTATTATTATTATTATTATTATTATTATTATTAATTATTATATATTATTATTATTATTATTATTTATATATATTATTATTATTATATTATTATTATATATTATTATTATTATTATTATTATTATTATATTATTATTATTATTATTATTATTATTATTATTATTATTATTATATTATTATTATATTATCATATTATAATTATTATTATTATTATTTTATTATTATTATTATTATTATTATTATTATATTTATTATTATTATATTATTATTATTATTATTATTATTATTATTATTATTATTTTATTATTATTATTATTATTATTATATTATTATTATTATTATTATTATTATTATTATTATTATTATTATATTATTATTATTATATTATTATTATTATTATTATTATTATTATTATTATTATTATTATTATTATTATTATTATTATTATTATTATTTATTATTATTATTATTATTATTATTATTTTATTTATTTATTTATTTTTAAAATTTTTATTATCATGGTTGATGAGGGGGTCCCAGTTGGTAGAGCACTCGTTTCATACACAAAGGGACCAAGATCGATCTCGGGTGCAGTCGAGATTTTTTCTCTCCAAGCAGTGAATGGAAAGCTGGATCTGTTAGATCTGGCGGAAAGTACTTTGCGTGCGACTGACTAGCGTCATATCCAAAGGATAGCAATCAATTGCTATTGTCCGTTTCACGCTATAGAAACCGGGATAAACTCCAGCTCCGAGGGCTTAATGGCTCGGACTACTTTTTTTTTTTTTGGTTGATGCGGCATGCTACCGCTATGAAACGATGGACCACGATTGCAGGTTAACATTTGTTACCGAAAAATCATTTAGTTATTCGGTCTACTTATATCACTGAACGCCCAGGTAGATGGTTATCGTTTATATTATATTATTTCATTCCCATCCATCCAATAACATGGTTTACTACGTCTTAGAAGTTTGAAGTTCAAGGCCGAATATTGATTTATTTTGGCATGATACACTTCGTTATAATATTATGATACTCACTTGATCAATAAGAAAAAAAAATAACTATAAATCACATAGATAGAACAATAAAGCTGTGCTATTCTTTTATATTGATATATTGGTTGATGTATTCCAATATGTGACCCATCGGCTCAAAACGGTATTATGTGGGGATGAACAATATGTTTAAAAACCCCAAATTAATGCTAAATTGGTCAACGATATGAATTATCGGAATTGGTTCCATGAAAAATCATGGTTATTCTCCTCAATAAAACATATAGACTCAACCCAAGTCTGATATTTCTGGCTATAAATTCAATTTTCAACATCTTAACCAACCCGACTTAATACCGTTTTGAGGCGAGGGGTCACATATTTTCTCAATGAAGTTCCACTGTGTTTTGACACATTAAGGCTGTGTAGAGTTTATTTTGGCATGAAATGTGTTGTTTTCTATTCCTACCAAAAAAAAAAAAAAAAAAAAAAAAAAAGAAAAAAAAGAGATCAAAAACTTCTTTTTTCTTATTCTTCAGCTCCTCCCCTTCCTCCTCCTCCTCCTCCTCCTCCTCCTCCTCCTCCTCCTCCTCCTCCTCCTCCTCCTTCTTCTTCTTCTTCTTCTCCTCTTCCTCCTCCTTGTCTTTCATAGACGATTTGATGAGAATTGAATTATCCTTTTTGTCAGTGAAAGTTGTATTGATTTTGCAATGATATCCCAGGTAAATTTACATTCTCATTACAGTATAGATAGAATGAAGTTGACGTCACTCGGGTCTTTGTTATTGTTTTTTTTTGCCATCCATCTTTATGAGTAATTATCATTTAACTGTATTAACCTGTCTATAAAAGTTCATGGTTATACATAGTTTTGTGTGTTGGGCCGTCATACTTCCGGATGACAATGTTGTGAGCTTCTTAGTCAAGCGCATACTATCTATAGCTAGAATAAAGTTGACGTCACCCGGGTATTTGTTAATGGTTTTTTTTTTGCCATCCGCATTATCCGCATTAATGAGTAATTCTCACTAAACTGTATTAACCTGTCTATAAAAGTTCATGGTTACACCTAGTTTTTTTTGTGTGTTGGTCCGTTATACTTCCGGATGGCAATGTTGTGAGCTTCTTAGTCAAGCGCATACGATCTATATGATGTCTGCATGCTATGTGCGATACCCCTTATGTAATGACCAAAACGCGTACACTTGTGTAAAACATAGCATCAAATCGTCCCACCCATCAGGTAACATCTGTGGTGTAGAACGATAGCACGTCTGATCGGTGATTTGATTCAATCGTCTAATGTCACGTCGCCCAGCAACGGCGGCCATCGTGGTTCTATACAAAGAAAATCTGTAATTTTTATTCTTCATGCTGGCTAGATCATTTCATATGTCTTGTCATCAGAATGTGTAAAAGTCAAAACATGATCAGATTTATAATGTTTTTTTTTTCTCCTCTGGATAGCGCTTTTATGCTCGTCGGAGAAATATTATTTCATAAGGGCGTCCACCATTGCTCCGATAGTTTAGAGCCAGTTACTAAGTTACCATGCGTCATTACGGGGGAAGTGACGTTACGACTGTTGAAGCGTATTTAGTAGGAGCTCTGAGATTCGATTTCTGGTCGAGGCAGGATGAATTTTTTTGGATTTTTTTGTTTTTGTTTTTTTTTTTTGTTGTTGCATTTTTTCTTTCTTGTTTTGTATTCCATCCAGACTTTTCAAGTCTATATCGTCAATCTGGCATTTCGTGGAAATAAATTTAAGCCCCTGGTTCCGGACGCGTTCTATTCTTGAGCTTTTACATAGCGCAATATCCACTAACATGCTCAACGCGCTTCGCTTTACAATGGTTCCCTGGCAAACAGAAACACTTAACATATAGGACGAGACATGACGCCTGTTAGGCGATATTACAATTTTTTTTACGGACAGATGACGGCCAGGTACTCATTTTACACCTGAGTTCGGTGAGAGAATGTAAGTCTCAACTATGCGCTGAGCGAGGCTCGATCCCAGGACCTTCCGATCCGAAAGCGAGTGTCATACCACAAGACCACATAGCCGCGATGCAATAGATGAGTCCTTGCAAAAAGACTCCTTACTCATATTTTCTAATGGTATGAAATGAGTACTTAAAGATTTCTGTGGGAAAAAAAATGTAATATTGCCGCACAGGCGTTATGCTTCGTCCCACATATTAAGAATTGCTTTTGGCGTGGGACCTCTTGTTAAGCGTTTTAGGTACGTGTAGTGGACACACACTACCCTGAATAAAAGTACTTTTCTCAACCATAAGAAAAATAATCGAGGTTAACTCTCTACTTACCAGCCATTTTCAGGATTTTCCCCAAAACTTTACACCCAACTAACACAAAAATATATTTCTCATCAGTCAAACACAATAGCAGTAAAGTTCTTCCGATACATAGTTATGCTCCACAACACACTGTTCATTTTCTTTAAATTTTATGATGTACAAAAGAAATTTGAATGAGAAAAGTGTTGGTTGTATCGTAACGAATGTGACGATATTCCTATTATTGGTAAGGAGAGGGTTAAAGTCACCATGAATATGAATAGAAAATGAATGACATGTAGTACAAGACATGGTGCTTTGAAGTTCTCATCAAGCTTATAACGTCGTCGTCGTCGTCGTCTTCTTCTACTTTTCCTTTCTTCTTCTTCTTCTTCTTCTTCTTCTTCTTCTTCTTCTTCTTCTTCTTCTTCTTCTTCTTCTTCTTCAGCTCCTCCTCCTCCTCCTCCTCCTCCTCCTCCTCCTCCTCCTCCTCCTCCTCCTCCTCCTCCTCCTCCTCCTCCTTCTCCACCATCACCACCTCATCCTCCTCCTCCTCCCCCTCCTCCTCCTCCGCCTCCTCCTTCTTCTTCTTTATTTTGTACAAACCTCAGGTTTAAGGACCAAATTCATTTGGATTTATAGTAAACTGAAAAAAAAAGAAACTGGTGAAGGACAGTTGAACGTGCCATAATATCATTAAATTTGGTGTCTGAGGAATTAACTGATACTCAGTGAAACCAAATGATTGAAAAGATTAGGGCTGCCAGAACCCCCTGCATCAAATGGTAAACAGTTTCATAGTTTAATGGAAGATGGGTAGAGGGAAATGAGGTGGGTGTTTGATCTTGACGGAGGGATCGTCATTTGATATGTGTCATGTCCTCTAGCCGTTCCATATTGTGGCTGATCAACGATATCTTTCTTTTATTCTTTTTTCTTTTTAATATTTTCTCCTTTATGGGAGATGATAAAGGCGTGTTTTTCTTTTAAACAAATACATACAAATGAATAACATTGCTTTTATTCATCTCATAGGGATTTTTTAAGATATCTAGAGTCTATTCCAAGCGATGGTTGGAATAACCATGGCGTCAGCCGCGGCGCAGCGCCGCAAATTGAGCTAGGGCGAGGTGACTTTCTCAAGGCCACACAGCGGGTACAAAGCAAAGATCGTACCGCTGAGCCACGTTGTGCCCTTGATACTTTATGCTCATTTTAAAGCCGAAGTGTTTAGAATGTTAAAATTTTGAATTTGAATTTAAAAAGATCGTTGAGACCATTTCAAATGTTGGAGGGAACTAAGGTATCGATTTTCACTAAACAATGAACTTGAAACATCTTCTAAGAGAGGAAGAACAAACTCTACAACTTTTTTACCAAACTGATGTTGTCGCAAACAAACAAAAAAGTAATGATAAATTTGAAGTTTTTTGGCAGATTTTCTTGTTTTTTTTTTTTAATGTTTTTGTTTTTGTTGTTCTTTTTTTTTTGGCGGGGGGGGGGGGGGGTGGTGTTTTTTTCTTTGTTGTTGTTTTGTTTTTGTAGAATTTGCCGTCAAAAGCTCTGTTATCCTTTCCGAGTGGATTGGTTTGTTTATCATTATAGAGTCGTAATCGGCTTGTATTCGGTACTATTATAGTTTCTACCATGTCTTGTTTGTAACCAATCCCGTAATCCTATATTATTATGGCATATAATCGCATTTGTGTTTTGGTAACAAATGACACAGATATTAGCAGAAAATGGCAGAACACTTTAATATTTTTCTTCCCTAGTAAACGTTTACTTCAGATATGACATCTTTCGTCTCAAATTTAGTCCTTCAGAGCCATTAGGCCCATAGAGCTGGAGTTTATCCCGGTTTCTATAGCGTGATACGGGCAATAGCAATTTTTTGCTACCCTTTGGATAGACGCTAGTCAATCACAAAGTACTCTAAGTCAGATCTAACAGACCCAGCTACCCAATCACTGCTAGGTGGACGTGGGTCAGAAGAAAATATCGACTGCTGCCGAGATCGTTCCCGGTCCCTTTTGCGTGTGAAGCGAGTGCTCTACCACCCGAGTCATAATTGAGCTTTATATAGCGCAATATCCACTAAATGTTCTCAAAGAGCTTTACAAGGGGTCCCTGGTCAACAGCAACATTAAACATTTAGGACGGGACATGCCGCCTGTTAGGCGATATTACATTTTTTTTTCGGACAACGACACCGCTGTTAACGGTCAGGTACTCATTTTACACCTGAGTACGGTGATAGATTGTGAGTAAAAAGCCTTTTCCAATTACTTAATTTTGCGCCGAGCGCAAGGCTCGAACCCAAGACCTTCCGATCCGAAAGCGAGTGTCATACCACTAGACCACATAGCCACACATCGGGACCCATCGTCTCAATATTATATTGGGATGAACACGATGATTGAAATTGAATTTTTAAGCTAAACTTAAAGAATTTGAGTGTGGCTATGGATATGACAGTCGCCTTCGGTCGAAGGTCCTGGGTTCGAGTCCTAACGGTGCACAGTTGAGTCCTAGGAAAAAAGGCTCTTTACTCATATGTGACCCCTCGTCTCAAAACGGTATTAAGTCGGGATGATTAGGTTGCTGAAAATTGAATTAGTAGCCAGGAATATCAGACTTAGTTTGAGTCTGTATGCCTTAAGGAGGTGATTGAATATCTTATTTTAGAGTGCTCAATACCAAAAATTCATATTTTTGACCAGTTTACCTATAATTTTACTTTATAGCATCTGGTTAATCCCGACATAGTACCGTTTTGAGACGTTGGGTCACATATTCTCTCACTCGAACCCATAGCTTCCGACCCGAAAGCGAGTGCCATACCACAAGATCATAAAACTGCACAAAAAAATATAGAGATGAGATTTTGTTTCTTAAACTTCAAAAAACGTTTGTTTCCTAAATGTGGCCCTTCGCCTCAAAACGGTATTAAGTCGGGTTGGTTAAGATGCTGAAAATTGAACTTATATTCAGAAAAATCAGACTTGGGTTGAGTCTGTATGTTTTATTGAGGAGAATAAATTATGATTTTTCATGGAACCAATACCGATAATTCATATCGTTGACCAATTCAGCATTAATTTTGGGTTTTTTAACATCTGGTTCATCCAACATAATACCGCTTTGAGCCGATGGTCATAAATCTGATCATTAAACTCGCTTCATACCGGCAATTTTTAGGATTTTTCCCAAAAGTTGGAACCAAGTGCACAAAAAAATATATTTTCCCCACCCTAACACAAAGTCAGTAAGATCTTGCTATACTTGCTATATAGTGCGGCTATGTGGTCTAGTGCTTTGACACTCCCTTTCGGATCGGAAAGGCCCTGGGTTTCGAGTCTCGCGCTTGGCGCATAGTTGAGTCCTTGGGAAAAAAGGATCTTTACTCACATTCTCTCACTGTACTCAGGTGTAAAATGAGTACCTGGCCGTTAGTAGCGTTGTCTTTGTCCGAAAAATTTTAATATCGCCTAACAGGCGGCATGTCCCGTCCTACATGTTAAATGTTGCTGTTGACCAGGGACCCCTTGTAAAACGCTTTGAGCACAATTAGTGGATATTGCGCTATATAAAGCTTAATTTTTTTAATTTTTTACCCAATTTTTAAAAAGTGAAATAGATTTTTTCACTCAAACACAAAAATCGGAAGTAATATTATAGGTTTTGAGTCGCAGGGTCGAATACCTTGTGGTGAAAGAGTTAAAAAATAATTGCCCAGTGATCCTGAAAGTCAAGCTGCGCTGACACAGATTGTGTCAAGTTTCCGTATTTACTTCCTTGTCAAATCTCAGCATTCCAATATCAACTCTCGTTACTTCAGTGTCAGTTTCTCATTGAGTGCTTCACTGACATGCTAAACAATTCAGTGGCAACTGTCACTTCAGCAGGTGAGTCTCTACCCCCCCCCCCCCCCCTACCCTATACCCTTTCCTTCCCCTTCTCTCATACAAAAAATTAAAACAAACAAAAACTAATCAATCTAACCCGCTCCTATTCCCACTTATGTCACTTTATCTTCATTAAAATCATCATCATGATCATCATCATCATGATCATCATTCATCATCATCATCATCATCATCATCATCATCACATCATCATCACCGCCACCCCCCCCCACCACCACCAACACCACTATCACCACCACCACCACCCAACACCACTATCACCACCACCACCACCCCAACACCACTATCACCACCACCACCACCACCACCACCACCACCATCATCAATCATCACATCATCATAATCATCATCATCGCGGTCGTCGTTATAGTCATTGTCATTCATCATTATCTTATATCTCCATCTCATCTTCCTCTTCTCCTCTGCTCCCCAACAACTCTCCCCACCCCACTCTCTCTCTCTCTCTCTCTCTCTCTCTCTCTCTCTCTCACTTTCTCACTCTCTCTCTCTCTCTCTCTATTCGGTATTCAATCATAAAAAATCCCGAGATTCCTTATGCTTTATAATTACGAAAAAGGTCACGTATATCACATAACCGTCGATTACTCGAGCTTTAAGTGATCAAGACTACAAAAAATTATCCTTTTTCCATTTTAAAATAGTTCACAGAATTAGGTATGGTTAGATCATCAAACATAAGTGACCCATCGTATCAAACGATATTATGTCGGGATGGAACACAGATATTAAAAAAAACCCCAAATTAATGCAAATTGGTCAACAATATGAATTATCGGTATGGTTCCATGAAAATCATATTATTCTCCTCAATAAAACATACAGACTCAACCCAAGTCTGATTTTTCTGAATAAAAGTTAAATTTTCTGTACGTGATCATCCACGCGAAATACCGTTTGGGGCGATGGGTCACATAAGTGATCATCTGTCCCTATACGGTATTGTACAAAACTATGTTGTTGTTTGAAGCTCGAAGGAAAACATGATTGTAGTTAGGTGGAGGACTGGAAGCGATGAGCGGCTATGTGGTCTTGAACTCGCTTTCGGATCGGGAAGGTCCTGGGTTCGAGCCTCGCTCGGCTCATAGTTGAGGTCCTTGGAAAAAACTCTTTACTCACATTCTCTCAGCGTACTTTAGGTGTAAACGAGTACCTGGCCGTCAATAACTTTGTCTCTTTTCTAAAAATTGTAATACCGCCCTAACAGGCGCCATGTCTTGTTCTACACGTGACGTGGTGCTGTTGGTCAGGGACCCTTTTTAAAGCGCTTTGAGCAAATTTAGTGGATAACTGCTCTAAATAAAAACTCAATTTTAAGCTCATTTAAAAAAAAATTATACAAATGTCGTTGTTTGAAGCTTGAAGGAAAAAGTGATTGTAGTTTAGGTGGATGGAATGGAAACCTAACTTTAATTAAAGTGCCTGGGTTCAAGCCTCGCGCTCGGCGCAAAGTTGAGTCTTGGGAAAGGCTCTTTACTCACTATCTCTCACCGTACTCAGGTGTAAATGAGTACCTGGGCGTTAAACAGCGTTGTCTTTGTCCGAAAAATTGTAATATCGCCTAAACAGGCGGCATGTCCCGTCCTACATGTTAAATGTTGCTATTGACCAGGGAGCCCTTGTAAAGCGCTTTGAGCACATTTAGTGGATATTGCGCTATATAAAAGCTCAATTTTAAGCTCAAATTTTTTATTATTATTATACAAATGTCGTTGTTTGAAGCTCGAAGGAAAAAGTGATTGTAGTTAGGTGGATGGAATGGAAACCTAACTTTAATTAAAGTGGTAGACGATGCCATACTAAGCTACAAGAAGCTTGGTCTTTAATCATTAATAAACAACAACAACAACAAAAATGAAAAAAAAGTAAAAGTAAAATTCCCTTTATTCATCCCATATCGGAATTTGTCTCTAGGGTCTATTCCAATTCAAGACTGGGAATAAACCCAGGCGTCAGCCGCAGTGCATCGCCGCAATATGAGCTAGGGCGAAGTGACTTGCTCAATCAATGCCACACCGTGCAGCGGCTGGTGATTGAATAAAAGGATTTGTATTTACATCTTACTTTTTCTTTTTACTTAGACAGCTATATTAAATGACAGAGTGAGACAATTCCAGACATACACGTCTCACCTCAGTCATTCTCAACTATAATATGTGACCCATCGTGTCCAAACGGTATTATGTTGGGATGAAACCATATGTTTAAAAAACCCAAAATTATGCTAAATTGGTCAAACGATATGAATTATCGGTATTGGTTCCATGAAAAATCATATTTATTCTCCTCAATAAAACATACAGACTCAACCCAAGTCTGATATTTCTGAATATAAGTTCAATTTTCAACATCTTAACCAACCCGACTTAATACCGTTTTGAGGCGAAGGGTCACATATTAAAAAAACTCAGGGTCACTACGGATACACATTGATGTCTGGGCAATTTATCACTGCCAGTTTAACGAACGGGAATTCCCCTGGATTTGGATTAATTCATGCTATCCGGTAACGGATAGGTTGATTAAAGGTTAAGTTTATATTGTATATAAATGTGTGGATAAGAATGAATTCTCCTAAAAAGGATATAATAGTTGATTTTGGTCTTTGAAATAGGTTTTTTAATGGACGTAGGAGGAAGAAAGAAAGGAAAGAAAGTGAGAAGAAGAGAGGAGAAGATAGATAGATAGATGGAGGAGAGAGCAGATAGAGAGAGAGAGAGAAGAGAGAGAGAGAGAGAGAGAGAGAGAGAGAGGAGAGAGAGGAGAGTGAGAGAGAGAGAAGAAGTAGACCCTAGAAAAAAGATTAGATTGACGATTAGAGACGGCTCTGGCCATGTGATATGGGTCATAGGTGTAGTAAATAGATATTATCTTGATCAATGGATATATCGAGAGAGAGAGAGAGAGAGAAGAGAGAGAGAGGAGAGAGAGAGAGGGGGAGAGAGAGAAGGGAGAGAGGAGAGAGAGAGAGAGAGAGAGAGAGAGAGAGAGAGAGACACCAAAGAAGACATTCTAAATGTGTCACAGTTAGAGTGACGGATGGAACAAGTCATCCAGGCCAGACAGTGTGATATGGGTCATCTCAATTTACTCTGGACGAACCAGGGTCATCCTAATATCCAGCCAGACAGTCTGGACAATCAATCTCTGTCTCGTTATAATCGGCAACACCCCTGCCCTGGGCTGGAAACGATTTGATGTCGAATAAATATCTCGTATTCCAGAGATTGTAAATTGGGTGGAGTCTTTTGCCATCCTATGGGGGTCAAGCGTGGCCTCAGCGGTACGGTCTTTGCTTCGTACCCAAAAGGTACCGAGTTCGACTACGCGCCTCGTTGTATGGCCTTGAGCAAGTCACCTCGTCCTAGCTCACTTTGCGGCGCTGCACTGTGGCTGACGCCTGGGATATTCCAGTCTTCCCTTGGACCAGACACTAAAGACAAATTCCCCTTAGGAATGAATAAAGGGAATTTTATTTATTATTTTTTATGGCGGGCAAGTTACTTGCTGTGTCTTCTATCCCCCTTTACCTATTTTCTGAGTTGCATTCTGTCGTTGTTTTGGAATGGAAACTTCGGGTTTTTTTTCTGGCCCTTTGTCGGTCATTGGCTGGGAGGGAAACAGTTAAATGAATATTGTTAGTTTTGGAAGTGGTGCTTTTCCCCCTTGTAAATCGTCTCTCTCTGTCAGGTACTGGGCGTTATATTGTTGATTTTTAAATATATAAATGTGCGTCTATGTGGTCTAGCGCCTATGACATTTTTTGAGTGTGTTCCTTTTTGTGGGATCCTGTGCTGGTGTCTGGATGAGATTTTTAGATCTCAATCTAAGCTCTTTGAATCTACATAAAATGTCACCTTTTTAAACTCATTCTCTCGTGTCTTACTTATTCTCGTATGCTTTTGACAAAACAAGACTTTTTTGATAATTCCATGTATTTACCTTTTACTGGCGCTTAAATGATCTAAATGTGTCGCAATTACCGTAACCCCCCCCCCCCCCCCTCCTAAAAAAATACAAATAAAAAAAAAAGACAATCATAAAAAATACAAAAAGCAAAAGAAGAACAGAAAAACCCCTCCCAAAAAAAAACGAAAACTACAAAAAAGCAAAACAATACAAAGTTATACACAATTTTATCAAAAGGACAATTGCAAGTGCTTGCTACCCTTTGGATAGGACGCTAGTCTATCGCAAATTACTATCTAATTGACCCAGCTACCCAATCACTGCTGGGTGGCCAGGGGGAATCAGAAAAAAAAAATCTCGATGCACCCGGGTCCGATCAATGTCCCTTTGTGTGTGAAGCGAGTGCTCTACCAACTGAGCTATTGGATACAGGTAGGGAAGCAGAAAAAAAAAAAAAAACAATCTCGACTATATCCGGTATCGATCTCGGTACCTTTGCGTGTGAGGTCAAACTAACTTTTATTACTGGAATAAAGTCTTGGCCCTGAATAAAATGCAGGCTTTTCAATATAGATAGAATGCGCTTGGCCAAGGCGTTCACAACATTGCCATCCGGATGTAGCAAAAACACTAACAAAGGCCTGAGTGACATCATCTGCATACTATCTATAATGCACAATGGGCACATGTTGTAGCTTTACTCTGATTGGTCAACTGCCAGCCTTGCTTGCCACCCACCCCCATCCCATCTCACCACCCCATCCTCACCTCCGCCCCCCCCCCCCCCTAACCGACCCCATCCCAACGGAAGTTGTATTAGAAGACTGGATTTTGAAACAGATTATCAGCCCATAATAGACTGATCACAGACACTTTTGTGTCACCGCTAGACTTTCGTGTGATACGGTTGGTGTCAAATTAATCCTATTTCTGTCCCAATCGCTCATCAATCTCATTCGAATAATATCACACCCAACCCCCCTTCTCTTTCTCAGACTCTCTCGCTCTCCTTCTCTCACTGACTTTCTCTCCTCTCTCTTTCCCCCCCCCCCCCCCCCCCCCTCCTCTCTCTCTCTCTCTCTCTCTCTCTCTCTCTGTGTGTGTGTGTCTCCTTTTTTCTCTCTCTCACTCTGTTTCTATTGTTGTCTCTCACCTCTCTCTCTCTCACTCACTCTCTCTCTCTCTCTCTCTCTCTCTCTCTCTCTCTCTCTCTCTCTCTCTATATATATATATATATATATATATATATATATATATATATATTTATGAGTGTTGGTGGGTACTCGTAGGTGCTCGATAATGATGGTTAGAGCTAATATAAAAATACGCTTATGTCAACTGAAGACGGGGACGAAAGCCACAGAAACATATGTCTTGGCCATATATAAGGGAGTGATACAATTTATATATCATATATATATATATAGATATAGATAATTCATTAAACAAGATGTCTGATGTCAACAGAATCATCCGTGTTGTCCAAGTGAGCAAATTTACGGTTAATAATCTTGCTC
>NC_088366.1:16264121-16269121 GCF_034508935.2 Berghia stephanieae | reverse complement strand
CTCCAACTCAAAGATTGGGGCACATCTTGGACTGGTTCATCATTGACACACCCTCGCTTGTTGAATCAATTAAAAATATCAAAAAAGAATTTCAGACCACAATCTGATTCTGGCAACTCTCAAATGCATCAAAGAGAAAGCAAAGAAAGTCAAGATAGTGTCTAGGGATACCAAAAAAATAGACATTAGTTCCTTCAAAAACAATCTGTCAGAGGAACTAGGAAGAATGGATATACCATCAGCACAGAAAACAGACGAGGTACTGCGCAACGTCATCGACAGGCATGCGCCAAAGACAACTAGAATAATAAATTCCAGGAAACCGTCTCCGTGGTTTAACCAGAGTGAAAAAACTGCCAAAAGGGAAAAAAGGAATGCAGAGGCATCGTGGAGAAAATCGGGCCTTGAGATTGACCGGCTGATATATATAGCAAAAAAGCATAAGTATAAAACCACCTGCAAAAGAGCAAAAAGAAACTATTATAACACAAAACTGTCATCAGTGAGGGACACTAAGGAATTTTTCTCTGTTTCAAAGGAACTTTTAGGGGAAGAAAAGGGCATGTGTCTACCCACTAATATCCCGGTAGAAAAGCAGCCGGATGCATTTTCAGATTTCTTTTCGGGAAAAATATCGAAAATTCGGAACAATTTGGACCTCGTGCAAAATGAAGATATAAATTTCCACCCTTTTTCGGGTTCACAGGGATTCTCTTGTTTTAAAGAAACAACTGAAGAAGAAATTTCTAAAATAATTTTTTCATCTTCCTCGAAGTCATGTGATTTAGATCCTTTACCAACTAATATTTTGAAATTATGTCTTCCTGAATTGTTACCTTGCATAACTTATATTATAAATCAGTCACTTATCTCAGGACAAGTCCCAGATATCTATAAACATGCAATTGTAAAGCCTCTCATAAAAAAGCAAAATCTCAATGTAAATGACCTTAGTAACTACCGTCCCGTCTCAAATCTGCCATTTCTTTCTAAAATCCTTGAAAAAGTTGTACTCAGACGTCTTTCACAACATCTCCATGAAAACAATCTATGGGAAAAATTTCAGTCAGCTTATCGTTCTTACCACAGCACAGAAACTGCTCTGTGCTGTGTTGCGAGTGATTTGCTTGATGTTTTAGATAAAGGTTCTGTTTCTCTTCTGACATTGTTAGACCTTTCGGCGGCGTTTGATACTATTGATCACGGTATTCTCATTAAACGACTTAATATAACCTTTGGCTTGTCTGGGACTGTCTTGCAGTGGTTTGAATCTTATTTAGATGGCAGAAAGCAACAGGTTATGATTTTAGATAAACTTTCTCGTCAACATACATTGTCTTTTGGTGTTCCTCAAGGCTCTGTTTTGGGTCCAATTCTTTTTGTTTTGTATACTTCTCCATTATCTAATGTCATCACTGGTCATGGGCTGCGCTATCATCTCTATGCAGATGATACGCAACTTTATGCTACTGATAAAACTAAAAATCTCGAAAATATTGTGAAACGTGTGGAAGAATGTGTGACGGATGTGAAAGAGTGGATGGATGCAAACAAGTTGAAAATGAATGAGTCAAAAACAGAAGTGATGATTGTGGGAAATAGAGGGCAGTTGAAGGTGAATGATGGTCTTGAGGTGTTGATTGGGGGTGAAAAGATCAAAGTTTCAAAGACTGTGAAAAATTTGGGTGTCTATTTTGATTCAGAAATGAAAATGTCAGCTCACATTTCTGCTCTCTGTAAATCTTTATACTTTCAATTGAAGAAAATCAGTTCGATCCGTCAGTATATTGCAATTGGAACATGTAAAACATTGGTTGTTTCCCTCATTTTTTCGAAACTAGACTATTGTAACTCGCTGCTTGTCAACTTGCCTCAGACTTCTATTAAACAATTGCAACTACTGCAAACAGTGCAGCAAGATTAGTTTTTGGCAAAAAAAAATTTGATCATGCAACCCCTTTGTTGGCCTCTCTCCACTGGTTGCCCATTGAAAAGCGCACATATTACAAAGCAGCGTGTCTTGTTTATAAGTGTTTGGCTGGTATAGCACCGGCATATCTCACAGATCACGTGGTCATGTGTAAATTTGAAAATTACACTTTAAGATCATGTAATGACCAAACGAAAATTTCGGAAAAAAAGATCAAGAACAAAATTTGGTGATAGATCGTTTGCTTGTTTCGGCCCCAAGATTTGGAATGAACTACCACGTGGTCTGAGGGAGTGCAAGTCTTTACCTACTTTTAAAAAGAATCTCAAGACACATTTTTACTGTATTTGTTTTTCTTGACTCTATATGAATCCTTGATTTGGCTATGAATTGTTATTGTTGTTATTATTTTATTTTTTTTATTTTTTCACTTAAAATTGATATTTATATTGTAAAGTGCCCAGAGCTTGTGTTTTACACGAGAATGAGCGCTATATAAATGTGTATTATTATTATTATTATTATTATATGAGAAAAAAAAACCGATGTTTACTATTTTATACAATTATTGTTCTGTAGTTTTAGTGGCAATGATGGAAGATAAAACCTGGCATATTAAACTAGAACTGCGACTTCAAACTGATGTAACCCATAAATCTAATGGACCAAAAACGTATTTGTTATAATTGTAATTTCCCTAATGTTTCTATCTCAAGTGGAGAAAGGGAAGTGTTTTCCCATCCAAAATCTCAACATCCGATTCAACTGTCAAATCCAGCCTTCATTTCAAATGATTTCCCTAGAAACGATGAATACATCCGGTTTTTCTGCCAGAGATGTGGCAGGGATTTGGGGCTCGTTTTGCACAAGGGACGATTTGCTTGTCTTTGACAGATCTTCTGGTTACTAAAAATAGAACGGACTTGACAGGGGATATAATAAATCGTGGAGTAAATTGGAATAGTGGTGAGTTACGGAGTTACCGCTCTTTGCTTGATGGATGGGTTTATTACCGAATGAAAGTACGATGTTGTTCCAGCCGACGCACTTGGGATTTGAATATCGTGATATGGAGAGGGGTCTAGTATTTTGTTTTGAATATTAACGAGAGGAAATTAATAAATAGAGAAGAGAGAGAGAGAGAGAGAGAGAGAGAGAGAGAGAGAGAGAGAGAGATTGAGAGAAATAGAGGGAGATTGAGAGGGAGAAAGTGGGAAAGATAGAAATGTATATATAAGAGAAAAGATAGAGAGAAAGAATAAGAGACACGAGAGAGAGAGAGAGAGAGAGAGAGAGAGAGAGAGAGAGAGAGAGAGAGAGAGAGAGAGAGAGAGAGAGAGAGAGAAGGGAGGAAAGATAGAAATGTATATATAAGAGAAAAGATAGAGAGAAAGATTAAGAGACACGAGAGAGAGAGAGAGAGAGAGAGTGAGAGAGAGAGAGAGAGAAGAGAGAGAGAGAGAAAGAGAGATTGAGAGAGATAGAGGGAGATTGAGAGAGAGAAAGTAGGAAAGATAGAAATGTATATATAAGAGAAATGATAGAGAGAAAGAATAAGAGACACGAGAGAGAGAGAGAGAGAGAGAGAGAGAGAGAGAGAGAAAGAGAGAGAGAGTAAAGAGAGATTGCCAAATAGCTAGAGATAGATAGATGGATAGGTAGATGGATAGATAGATGGATAGATAGATATATAGATGGAGGTCAAGTGAAGTAGATGGATAGATAGATAGATAGATAGATAGATAGATAGATAGATAGATAGATAGATAGATATATAGTAAGATAAATATATAATTGAATGGTGGATATATATATATATATATATATATATATATATATATATATATATATATATATATATATTTAAGAGGAGGGAACGAGCGAGGGAGAGAGAGATAGAGAAGAGAGAGAGAGAGAGAGAGAGAGAGAGAGAGAGAGAGAGAGAGAGAGAGAGAGAGAGAGAGAGAGAGAATGACAAACATGAATGTGATCACCATTGTTGTCTAAACCGTTGATCGAGGGTTGGTTTATTTTGTGTTCAGATCGCGTGATGTCATCCCTTCGTGCTACTCTGTAAAGGCCACTGCTTTTATTGGGGCAGTAATGCCGGGATCGACTTACAAAATGTTCAATTGGCCAAAATTTGCGTGACTGTCTTTGAAAAACAATACTGGGGTTCATACCTATAATTAGGGAGGGGGGGGGGGGGGGGAGGGGTGGTCCCAATGATAGCTCAGTCCGTAGATCACTCGCTTCACACGCAGTCAATGGAAAGGGTGAGGTCTAGGATGTTTTTTTTTTCATGTATCTATTTTTCTTTCTTAACTTTTTTTTTTTAATTGAGCTTTTATATAGTGCAATATCCACTAAATGTGCTCAAAGCGCTTTACAAAGGGTCCCTGGTCAACAGCAACACGTAACATGTAGAACGAGACTTGACGCCTGTCAGGCGATATTACAATTTTTTTTCCGGACAGAGACAACGCAGTTAACGACCAAGTACTCATTTTACACCTGAGTACCGTGAGAGAATGTAAGTAAAGAGCCCTTTCCAAGGACTCAACTATGCGCTGAGCGAGGCTCGAACTGTAACTCAGGACCTTCCGATCCGAAAGCGAGTGTCATACCACTTGACCACATAGCCACTTCTGACAATGGATCATACGCTTTAGTGACTTACTAGCTTATTGCCGATCGCCTCCTAATCTCTGGACTGGGGACGCTTTGGCGTCTTCTCTGATTGTTTCCACTGATGACAGTCTGCTGCGATGAATCTCAGCCTATTCTAAATTAATTCTTTTCTTTCGCACCTCAGTAGTTCTTGTGTGTCATCTAGGCGCTGGAGGCCAATTATTTATCATAATAATGTATATGTTTGATGTGAGTCTGCTTTTATGTTTGTTATGTCCGTTTGATGTAAGAATAACGCCATCGCCTTATTTGATGGAATATTTCTGTCTCTCCTTAACTCTCTCCTTACCACCCATTTTCCGGATTTCCCCCAAAACTTCACACCCAACTAACACAAAGATACATGTTTTATCACTCAAACACAATAACAGTAAAGTTC
>NC_088366.1:16256013-16261521 GCF_034508935.2 Berghia stephanieae | reverse complement strand
AGAAAATGGCAAACAACTTTAATATTTTTCTTCCCTAGTAAACGTTTACTTCAGATATGACATCTTTCGTCTCAAATTTAGTCCTTCAGAGCCATTAGGCCCATAGAGCTGGAGTTTATCCCGGTTTCTATAGCGTGATACGGGCAATAGCAATTTTTGCTACCCTTTGGATAGGACGCTAGTCAATCACAAAGTACTCTAAGTCAGATCTAACAGACCCAGCTACCCAATCACTGCTAGGTGGACGGTGGGGTCAGAAGAAAATATCGACTGCTGCCGAGATCGTTCCCGGTCCCTTTGCGTGTGAAGCGAGTGCTCTACCACCCGAGTCATAATTGAGCTTTATATAGCGCAATATCCACTAAATGTTCTCAAAGAGCTTTACAAGGGGTCCCTGGTCAACAGCAACATTAAACATTTAGGACGGGACATGCCGCCTGTTAGGCGATATTACATTTTTTTTTTTTTCGGACAACGACACCGCTGTTAACGGTCAGGTACTCATTTTACACCTGAGTACGGTGATAGATTGTGAGTAAAAAGCCTTTTCCAATTACTTAATTTTGCGCCGAGCGCAAGGCTCGAACCCAAGACCTTCCGATCCGAAAGCGAGTGTCATACCACTAGACCACATAGCCACACATCGGGACCCATCGTCTCAATATTATATTGGGATGAACACGATGATTGAAATTGAATTTTTAAGCTAAACTTAAAGAATTTGAGTGTGGCTATGGAGTATGACAGTCGCCTTCGGGTCGAAGGTCCTGGGTTCGAGTCCCTAACGGTGCACAGTTGAGTCCTAGGAAAAAAGGCTCTTTACTCATATGTGACCCCTCGTCTCAAAACGGTATTAAGTCGGGATGATTAGGTTGCTGAAAATTGAATTAGTAGCCAGGAATATCAGACTTAGTTTGAGTCTGTATGCCTTAAGGAGGTGATTGAATATCTTATTTTAGAGTGCTCAATACCAAAATTCATATTTTTGACCAGTTTACCTATAATTTTACTTTATAGCATCTGGTTAATCCCGACATAGTACCGTTTTGAGACGTTGGGTCACATATTCTCTCACTCGAACCCATAGCTTCCGACCCGAAAGCGAGTGCCATACCACAAGATCATAAAACTGCACAAAAAAATATAGAGAGTGAGATTTTGTTTCTTAAACTTCAAAAAACGTTTGTTTCCTAAATGTGGCCCTTCGCCTCAAAACGGTATTAAGTCGGGTTGGTTAAGATGCTGAAAATTGAACTTATATTCAGAAAAATCAGACTTGGGTTGAGTCTGTATGTTTTATTGAGGAGAATAAATATGATTTTTCATGGAACCAATACCGATAATTCATATCGTTGACCAATTCAGCATTAATTTTGGGTTTTTTAACATCTGGTTCATCCCAACATAATACCGCTTTGAGCCGATGGGTCATAAATCTGATCATTAACTCGCTTCATACCGGCAATTTTTAGGATTTTTCCCAAAAGTTGGAACCCAAGTGCACAAAAAAATATATTTTCCCACCCTAACACAAAGTCAGTAAGATCTTGCTATACTTGCTATATAGTGCGGCTATGTGGTCTAGTGCTTTGACACTCCCTTTCGGATCGGAAAGGCCCTGGGTTCGAGTCTCGCGCTTGGCGCATAGTTGAGTCCTTGGAAAAGGCTCTTTACTCACATTCTCTCACTGTACTCAGGTGTAAAATGAGTACCTGGCCGTTAGTAGCGTTGTCTTTGTCCGAAAAATTTTAATATCGCCTAACAGGCGGCATGTCCCGTCCTACATGTTAAATGTTGCTGTTGACCAGGGACCCCTTGTAAAACGCTTTGAGCACAATTAGTGGATATTGCGCTATATAAAGCTTAATTTTTTTAATTTTTACCCAATTTTTAAAAAGTGAAATAGATTTTTTCACTCAAACACAAAATCCGGAAGTAATATTATAGGTTTTGAGTCGCAGGGTCGAATACCTTGTGGTGAAAGAGTTAAAAAATAATTGCCCAGTGATCCTGAAAGTCAAGCTGCGCTGACACAGATTGTGTCAAGTTTCCGTATTTACTTCCTTGTCAAATCTCAGCATTCCAATATCAACTCTCGTTACTTCAGTGTCAGTTCTCATTGAGTGCTTCACTGACATTGCTAAACAATTCAGTGGCAAACTGTCACTTCAGCAGGTGAGTCTCTACCCCCCCCCCCCCCTACCCTACCCTTTCCTTCCCCTTCTCTCATACAAACATTAAAACAAACAAAAACTAATCAATCTAACCCGCTCCTATTCCCACTTATGTCACTTTATCTTCATTAAAATCATCATCATGATCATCATCATCATGATCATCATCATCATCATCATCATCATCATCATCATCATCACCATCATCATCACCGCCACCCCCCCCCCACCACCACCAACACCACTATCACCACCACCACCACCAACACCACTATCACCACCACCACCACCAACACCACTATCACCACCACCACCACCACCACCACCACCACCATCATCATCATCACATCATCATAATCATCATCATCGCGGTCGTCGTTATAGTCATTGTCATTCATCATTATCTTATATCTCCATCTCATCTTCCTCTTCTCCTCTGCTCCCCAACAACTCTCCCCACCCCACTCTCTCTCTCTCTCTCCCTCCCTCTCCTTCTCTCTCTCCTTCTCTCTCTCTCTCACTTTCTCACTCTCTCTCTCTCTCTCTATTCGGTATTCAATCATAAAAAATCCCGAGATTCCTTATGCTTTATAATTACGAAAAAGGTCACGTATATCACATAACCGTCGATTACTCGAGCTTTAAGTGATCAAGACTACAAAAAATTATCCTTTTTCCATTTTAAAAATAGTTCACAGAATCTAGGTATGGTTAGATCATCAAACATAAGTGACCCATCGTATCAAAACGATATTATGTCGGGATGAACCAGATATTAAAAAAACCCCAAATTAATGCTAAATTGGTCAACAATATGAATTATCGGTATTGGTTCCATGAAAAATCATATTTATTCTCCTCAATAAAACATACAGACTCAACCCAAGTCTGATTTTTCTGAATAAAAGTTAAATTTTCTGTACCGTGATCATCCCGCGAAATACCGTTTGGGGCGAGGGGTCACATAAGTGATCATCTGTCCCTATCCGGTATTGTACAAACTATGTTGTTGTTTGAAGCTCGAAGGAAAACATGATTGTAGTTAGGTGGATGGACTGGAAGCGATGAGCGGCTATGTGGTCTTGAACTCGCTTTCGGATCGGAAGGTCCTGGGTTCGAGCCTCGCTCGGCTCATAGTTGAGTCCTTGGAAAAAACTCTTTACTCACATTCTCTCAGCGTACTTAGGTGTAAAACGAGTACCTGGCCGTCAATAACTTTGTCTCTTTTCTAAAAAATTGTAATACCGCCTAACAGGCGCCATGTCTTGTTCTACACGTGACGTGGTGCTGTTGGTCAGGGACCCTTTTTAAAGCGCTTTGAGCAAATTTAGTGGATACTGCTCTAAATAAAAACTCAATTTTAAGCTCATTTAAAAAAAAATTATACAAATGTCGTTGTTTGAAGCTTGAAGGAAAAAGTGATTGTAGTTAGGTGGATGGAATGGAAACCTAACTTTAATTAAAGTGCCCTGGGTTCAAGCCTCGCGCTCGGCGCAAAGTTGAGTCCTTGGGAAAGGCTCTTTACTCACTATCTCTCACCGTACTCAGGTGTAAAATGAGTACCTGGGCGTTAACAGCGTTGTCTTTGTCCGAAAAATTGTAATATCGCCTAACAGGCGGCATGTCCCGTCCTACATGTTAAATGTTGCTATTGACCAGGGAGCCCTTGTAAAGCGCTTTGAGCACATTTAGTGGATATTGCGCTATATAAAAAAGCTCAATTTTAAGCTCAAATTTTTTATTATTATTATACAAATGTCGTTGTTTGAAGCTCGAAGGAAAAAGTGATTGTAGTTAGGTGGATGGAATGGAAACCTAACTTTAATTAAAGTGGGTAGACGATGCCATACTAAGCTACAAGAAGCTTTGGTCTTTAATCATTAATAAACAACAACAACAACAAAAATGAAAAAAAGTAAAAGTAAAATTCCCTTTATTCATCCCATATCGGAAATTTGTCTCTAGGGTCTATTCCAATTCAAGACTGGAATAACCCAGGCGTCAGCCGCAGTGCATCGCCGCAATATGAGCTAGGGCGAAGTGACTTGCTCAATCAATGCCACACCGTGCAGCGGCTGGTGATTGAATAAAAGGATTTGTATTTACATCTTACTTTTTCTTTTACTTAGACAGCTATATTAAAATGACAAAGTGAGACAATTCCAGACATACACGTCTCACCTCAGGTCATCTCAACTATAATATGTGACCCATCGTGTCCAAACGGTATTATGTTGGGATGAACCATATGTTTAAAAAACCCAAAATTAATGCTAAATTGGTCAACGATATGAATTATCGGTATTGGTTCCATGAAAAATCATATTTATTCTCCTCAATAAAACATACAGACTCAACCCAAGTCTGATATTTCTGAATATAAGTTCAATTTTCAACATCTTAACCAACCCGACTTAATACCGTTTTGAGGCGAAGGGTCACATATTAGAAACTCAGGGTCACTACGGATACACATTGATGTCTGGGCAATTTATCACTGCCAGTTTAACGAACGGGAATTCCCCTGGATTTGATTAATTCATGCTATCCGGTAACGGAATAGTTGATTAAAGGTTAACGTATATCTTGTATAATAAATGTGTGGATAAGAATGAATTCTCCTAAAAGATATAATATTTGATTTTGGTCTTTGAAATAGGTTTTTTAATGGACTGTAGGAGAAGAAAGAAAAGAAAAGAAAAGTGAGAAGAAGAGAGGAGAAGATAGATAGATAGATGGAGAGAGAGAGAGAGAGAGAGAGAGAGAGAGAAAGAGAGAGAGAGACAGAGAGAGAGAGAGAGAGAGAGACCCTAGAAAAAAGATTAGATTGACGATTAGAGACGGCTCCTGGCCATGTGATATGGGTCATAGGTTGTAGATAAATAGATATTATATTGATCAATGGATATATCGAGAGAGAGAGAGAGAGAGAGAGAGAGGGAGAGAGAGGGAGAGAGAGAGAGAGAGAGAGAGAGAGAGAGAGAGAGAGAGAGAGAGAGAGACACCAAAGAAGACATTCTAAAAGTGTCACAGTAGAGTGACGGATGGAGACAAGTCATCCAGGCCAGACAGTGTGATATGGGTCATCTCAATTTACTCTGGACGAACCAGGGTCATCCTAATATCCAGCCAGACAGTCTGGACAATCAATCTCTGTCTCGTTATAAATCGGCAACACCCCTGCCCTGGGCTGGAAACGATTTGATGTCGAATAAATATCTCGTATTCCAGAGATTGTAAATTGGGTGGAGTCTTTTGCCATCCTATGGGGGTCAAGCGTGGCTCAGCGGTACGGTCTTTGCTTCGTACCCAAAAGGTACCGAGTTCGACTACG
>NC_088366.1:16228513-16246013 GCF_034508935.2 Berghia stephanieae | reverse complement strand
CCCATCTTTGCAAACACTATCAAACATGGGACTTCGGGAAGTCTCACGTTTAAGAGTTTTTGCCAAGATGAGGGTCATTTAAATCGATCGATATTTGAAGGACGAGTTTCCTGGCCAAAATTTTAATTCCGAGTTTTTCCAGAGTGCCTCAGTTTACTGGTTAGCACCGACGGATCTTTGGGAGTTTCACATTATAAAATGCTAATTGGTTATCCTTTCTGATAGTTTTGAAACGGCGATCTTTCTAATTCGATTTTGAATATTTAATAAACAAATGTTTTATGCCAGATGGTAACATAATAATCTACCTGTACATAACTTAACGTCACGTGTTATATTTTGTAACAATATGCAATATTATATTATATTACGTTAACCAAATGAATTTTGATTTATAATTTTATATCCAAATTACAGTATAATTGTTTTCCTTTTTTGGAATGTAATAGGGGAAGATGATGTCAAAAGTGTCATTGTGATCGGTAAAAAGAACAAAAGAATGAGAAATAGTTGAAACAATGAAATATATTGAGACACACACACACACATACACACACACACACACACACACACACAGAGAGAGAGAGAGAGAGAGAGAGAGAGAGAGAGAGAGAGAGAGAGAGAGAGAGAGAGAAATATAAATAGATAGATAGATAGAGAGGGCGAGAGAGAGGGAGAGTAGAAGAGAGAGAGAGAGAGGATAGATAGAAGAGAGAGAGAGAGAGAGAGAGAGAGAGAGAGGGAGAAAGAAAAAGAAAGAAAGAGAGAAAGAGGGAGAGAGAAAGAGAAAGAGAGAGAAAGAAAGAAAGAAAGAAAGAGAGAGAGAGAGAGAGAGAGAGAGAGAGAGAGAGAGAGAGAGAGAGAGAGAGGTTGGGTAGAGGCAGATTGAATATAGAGTTTGTCATACACTTTACTTGATATACATACAGGCATGCCCTATTAAATGATTACGATTCGAGTAAAGAAAGCTGTATTCCACTTACTGTTTCGTGTTTCATTTGCAATCATTTATGATTTATAATCGAGTTGAAAATATAACTAAATCTATATATTCTATAATAAATGATGGAAAAAATAAAACAATTTATATATTGAGTAATTTGCAGGCATGAACAACATTCCTGTTGCAAATAATTTCCTTGAACTTTGAAATTGATTTTTGTGACCCACAGCCTTGAACTTGTATGATGTCAAGGTCATCCGGTTACAAAACCAGGGAATTTAGAACTGAAATGGTCAGAAATATCATGGGAGTTTAATCGTTTGCCGCTATGGAAATTATATCCATTCATTATGCAGGTTTCAACACAAATATTATGTCACTACAAAACTCTATGACAATGCCTATGCCCCTTCGGAGAACGCCTTGAATTCGTTACCAGCATCCGAATTTAACTCTGATCTACTTCAGAGGGAGGCCGGTAGAAGAAGAAGAATTGTTTTCATTAAAACCTACAAAAGACGTCTAACTTCTACGTCATGGCACAAGACCGAAGGGCCTACGCTCAGGTGATCGCTGGTTCGGATAAGAAAGTAAGTTTTCATTAAAACACATAGATAAACAAATCTCATATTTTGACCATAAATTCATTTATGTAAAAATCATCTAAACCACTTTGACCTTATACCGTCTTTAGTGGATGAGTCGCTATTAAACATTTTAAAACATTATGTAACTATCTAGTCCTGTGTCATTTCGTTCTGTAATTGAAGAGTGGTTTTTCAAAACTCCCTCATTCCGTCCCCCCCCCCCCCCCCCCCATATTGAGATATTAGGGATTATTTCCCCTAAAATTTCTCATTCAGTCTATTATTTTATCATATTTAAACTTCAAATTCACACAAATCATGGGAAATTTTGGTGCCATTTGGTGCTTAAAATAAAGTTTACGTTTCAATTTATCTCGTGGAGAAAAAATCTTAAACGGTAGAAAAATCAACTTAACGAGTTTTGGAAAACCAGCCTTCAATTGCTCTTTGTTGCTTTACTGTCTTTCAATTATTGACTACAGTGTTAAATGCACATGAAACGAGAGGGGGTGGGGGGGGGGGAAGTTGTCTAGAGTGATTAAGGAATTGCACCGCTCCGCTTAAGCACTTTCGTTTTATCCTTGGACAAGATTATCAACCCCAAATATGCTCAGGTTGGACAATATGGGGTATTCCCGTTGACGTCGGAGGGTTATTTGATGGGTTAGCTATAATATTCCTTCATGTAATACTTAGGCATCTCACAATGTTACAGAGACGGGTGAAACATATATATCTATATATATATATCTATATATATATTATATATATATATATATATATATATATTATATATATTTAATCAAGACCTTGTAGATATTGATGCTTACATCGATACAAGGGCTAGAGGGTTTAATATAACTCATGAAATAAATCCTGTGAATAAAAGACACCCATTAATTATTTGATATTTATTCTTCTCGATGAAACCATTTATAAACTTGACCTTAGTTTCACAATCTTGACTATAGATGGAACAATCTTGACGCCAGTCAGCTCTTTGTTATTCTTTTTAAACAGCCATTTTGATTATTAGTTCTCACTAAATTCTATTTGTCAAACTATAAAAGTTTAAGGTTACAAATAGTTTTGTGTGTTGCTACGCTACCTTTTATCCGACTGGCGGATGCTGTGAGCATTTTACCCAAACCTATAGCATCAATAAATTAAATTTTCCTTGCCAATATCAGTCCGACTTATAACACCAGTTTGAGACAATACGTTACATTTATTTGATCTTTACCACAAACGCTAATCTCACGTACTTCAACCAGTTAGAGTCTGCCGTAGTCTGGAAAATTCGTATTTAAAATTTGGCCAGAAAACTCCTTTAACCCTCTCCTGACCGGCCAGTTTCAGAATTTTCCCCAAAACTCAACATTCTCCCAACACAAAAATAGATTTTACTTACTCAAACAGAAGATTAACAAGTGCATTCTATGCATAATATTGTTCAGCAAAATGAGCTCTACAATACAGTGTCACGTATTTATGGCTATAATAAACAAATTTTCTTCAGAGTTTATGAGAAACAAGAATAATCAGATGAGAAAGTTGTTGGTTGCATCGTAACGAGGGTGACGATTTTCCTGTAGTTGGTAAGGAGAGGGTTAAATATCGATCCATTTAAATGACCTTCACCTTGGAAAAAAATCTCAAATCTGGAATCCTGAGACATCTTTCTTATTTCTCAGGTTTGATACTATTTTACCAATATGAGAGTCATTTAAGTCAATCGATGTTTGAAGGACAGGTTTTCTGGCCATTTTTTTAAAATACAAGTTTTTTTTTCTATAGTACGGCAGTCAACTAATTAATAAAAGTGTTCTTGTCCTACCTATTTTATCTCATGTGATTTAGGGTACATGCTTTACATACTATGCACTCAATAGAATTTGTCTATATGTAAATAATAATGTGTAATGTAATTCTTGTCGGATCATGTTATTACTGCATTATTAAATGTATTACCAATAATAATGCTTGTATGTTACAAATACTATTAAAAATGTTTGTCGGCACAGTATAAAATAAACAAACGATACAAACCCGGCCAAAGTTGTAGAGACACATTAAATGATAGCAATGGTGGCTGTCTGAACCCCTGGAATCGTAAATGTAGGTGGAAATGGAAGACAGGCTTAGGATAAAAGTGCACATGTTTGCAGGTCTAATAACCAAACATTATGGCCTCGATTAAAGGTTGTTGTAATGGACAATATTTTACGTTGGTTTGAGAGTATGACCATTATAACAATGGGGCCCTTAAAATCGGGTTATCAGACCTGCAAATATGTACATGTCGTCTAGTATGGAACCAGTTCGATTTTCATCCGAAGCTTTTCCTATTTTCAGCTTTACGTTAGTATAAAATACAATAAAAACTCTGGCATAAAACTTTGTCCCAAAATCATTTTTCATTCAATTTGGAAATTATAGCAAATCAAGATGGTATTCGTTTTTTCTTATAAATGAAATCAGTATGAATATTAATGTGAATGTGTCTTGTTGTATGTGTGTGTGTGTGTGTGTGTGTGTGTGTGTGATATTGCTATTTTTTTTATTTTTCATGAAATAAATATCATACGATTTGTTCTAGGAAAACCCATGACGTAACGTCTAGTTATGATGATACGATATGATGTAAATGTCACATTCTTTTGTTTATTGTTATCATCGTCACTATGATCATTATCGTTATCATCATCATCATGGCCATGATCATCATAATCGTCGTCGTCGTTATCATAATCATCATCATAATCATCGTCATTATCATCATCATCATCATCATCATCATCATCATCATCATCATCATCATCATCATCATTATCAACTACAAATGTCAGTCTTGAAACACATTTTGTGCCAACTTCAAACGCCATGCTCTCAGTTCCATTGTCCAAGACCGACGTGCACTGATTTGCTTTCATTTGCAGGTCTGATAACCAAATACATTATGGGCTCGTTGTTGTAATGAATCAGTACATTGCCCATTACAAAATCATATAAAACTAGGCCCATAAGTGGGTTCGGATGTCAGACCTGCCTATAGGGAATGAGATTAGCGGAAGAGTAGCGTCCCTTGATTGGACGTCACCTTGCAGAGAGAACGTCAATTTGGTTTTGAAGTGTCTCAAGCCGCTTTCACCGGAAACGAGGACGAGAGACGCATGCACACAACCAACATGACGTTCTCTCTCTAATAACTTTTCCGCCGGTGACGTCACAGACTATGGGCGACGTCCAATC
This sequence comes from Berghia stephanieae, assembly GCF_034508935.2. NCBI lineage: Eukaryota > Metazoa > Mollusca > Gastropoda > Nudibranchia > Aeolidiidae > Berghia > Berghia stephanieae. The sequence continues at coordinate 16,241,231 of NC_088366.1, read as the reverse complement.
AAGGGACGCTACTCTTCCGCTAATCTCAATCTCTATACGTACACGTCGTTCCAGACCATATTTCATACTCCAAATCTTACACATTGGTTCTTATTAAAATGTAAATTGATAACGTGGAACATACTCAGAGTGAATACAACAAGATGCCTCCTGATCTCAGACAAAACCAAATTTTGTTTTCATATAATTGGCCGGAAACTTTTAGTTCCAATACTCTTCAACAGTCGTAACGTCACTTCCTTCCTAATGACGCATGGTAACTTAGTAACACTGGCTCTAAACTATCGGAACAATGGCGGACGCCCGTATGAAATATTCCTCCGGCGAGCATAAAAGCGTATCCAGAGGAAAAAAAACCCATTAATTTGATCATGTTTTGACTTTTACACATTCTGATCACAAGGCATATGAAAAGGGAATGAAAAGTTCTAGCTAGCATGAAGAATAAAAAGTAATGATTTTCTTTGTTTAGAACCAAGATGGCCGCCGTTGCCGGGCGGCGTGACATCAGACTACTGAATCCTATTTTGATAAATTAAAATGACCCCCAAAAAACTTTTCGATCCAATTTTAATTTGTCAAGAGATCTGGCAAACCTGAAAAATCTCTGGGTGGGATCTTCTCATCACCCCTGGTGGTCGGAGTGGTCCCTTGCTGTGTCTTCTATCTCCCGTATCTGTTTTCTCTTTCCGTCTTGCTCTCTGTCTTTGTTCTGGATTGAAATTGCTCGTGTTTTTTTTTATTCCTGGTCCAAGTGGGAATCCTTTGCTGAGAGGGAGACAGTCAAAATTATAATACCCTTAAGATGATAGCGAAGGACAGATGAATATGGGAGTCCTCCGTTGCTGCCCTACATGCCGACATGCATAACGAGTAGTAAGTGAGAAAGTTGTTGAGAGCAAGATATGATGTTTTTCCCTTGTTAAACATCTCTCTGTTATGCACTATTAATATTATTGTTATTAATTTTGAATACATCGTACTTTGTTAGGATATTCACCTAAAGAAGACATGTTAGTGACCCCGACCGAGTCTTCCTTTGCCTTAAAATGGTATTTAGTCGGGGTGGTTTAGATGTTGTGATATATTGAATGTAGAGTCAAAAGTATGTGACTTGAATTGACTCTCTCCTTACCGGCCATATTCCGGATTGTCCCCAAAACTTCACACCCAACCTATACAAAAGTATATTTATTTCACTCAAACACAAAAACTGTTAGATCTTGCTAGTGCTAAACGCGCTCTTCAACACAGTGTTAATATACTTTAACTCACTTAATCCTAGAGATATTTGCTACTTTTCATAATTGGAAAAAAATGTATTATAAATGAGCATGTACATAGATAGTTCTATTCAACTACCATTAACACGCAAAAACCAAAAATATTAGCTTTGACACTTCGCGTATAATTTGTCTCAGAAAAATGTAATAAATAGGCATGGGGTAAAAGTAACTCGGGTAAACTACGGATATAATCGGTGTTAGGGTTGAGTGAGTTAACTATATATAACAAACATTTTTGTTCAAATATTATGATGTACAAAAGAACTTAGAATGACGAAAATGTTGGCTGCATCGTAACAAATGTGACGATTTTCTTATGGGTGGTTAGGAGGGGAATTAGCGTTTAAGTTTTAGTGACGTGTATAATGATAATGATTATGTTATTCATTTATATAGCGCCCGTCCTTTACAATACAATTTAGCCATAGGCGGACAAACAATACATAAAAAAAATATATCATAATGATATTATCAACAAATTTTAAAACTAAGAATACGGATTTTTTCTTCAAATGTAAGTTATGATAAACAAATTCTATATGGTGACACTACGAAAATGATGTCATTAAACCCATGGTATGTTTTATGAACATTGCCTATCCATTCTTTTTTCAACTTTAATTTTTTAAAATTATGCTCTCTACACAGCATCTAAATATAACCGAAAAATTTGACTTTTCTTTTAAAATATGCTTCAAAATCAGTAAATACAGAGCGCAGATTAAATGGCCGGGAATTCCACACTGTCATTTAATTTAGTGTCCCCCTTTTTGTGTTGCGTAAGAGGAGTAGAGTAGGGTGTATAGATATAAACTTAAAAGTTCCTTTTCCGCATCTGGTTTACCCCGACTATTACCTTTTTGAGGCAATTGGTCATAAATCAATGTGTTCTTATTTGCAGGTCTGGTAACCAAAACTGTTATGGGCTCATTGTTGTAATGGACATATTCTCAAACCAACGCAATGTATTGTCCAATACAACAGTGATGAAACATACAAGCCCATTATATTGAGGTTCGGATAGAAGACCTGCAAATACGTGCACGTTGTGATATATATAACGTTTGATGATGTATTCGTACCAATAAATGATAATGGCCATGTAGCGTTGGTGTAAAGGTAAATCAATGACATATTATAATACTTTTTGATTATATTATGACAATAATAAATATCATGAATAAACTTACAGTTTTAATAGTACGAAAAAAGTTATGTTTGTCGAGTTTCTTGTTTGGGTGAGCAGAACTGTGTGATTGATGTTTATTTTGAAAGGTCAGAAAAGATCTGAAAAATTGTCTACAAAACAGTACCAGACAAAGAAGAGAGAAAAATACAAGAAAAAATATCCCAAACCGGCTGCCTGTCATAACGGGAATCGAACCTCAGACCTCCTAATCACCGGTCTATTTCCTTAACATTTTCATCTTAACAACGCCATTATCATAATCACATTATTTCATTCGTCTGTAGTGTTTCATTTTCACCCTGTTATGTTGATAAAGGGGAAACCCGAAACGTCCACAGCATCTGTCTTCGTCCAATAAATTGAAGCTTACAAGTCAATATTTATCGTTATTTTTCGTCTATTTCCTGTGACACTGATAAGAAATCATTATTTTATTTACTTGATTTGGAAAATATGGACAGTCAAGGCAACAATTTTAGTGCAGCAGCAGCATGTGATCATTGTTGTTTCAAGTTAGTTATTTATTTTTGTTAATGGAAGTAAAACGCGAAATACCGAAAACTGGGCTGAAAGCAGAAAACTCTGCGGCTGGTAGAGTATTATAATATTACCATCTGGTCTTCTTAACAATGTGAAAACGATCAATGATCTATTTTTAATGATGAAGATGAATCCCTCTAATATTATCAAGTCTGGGATGGTAAATTTACCAATGCCAAATCTCTTTTATACCACTGACTCAGTAGGTGTGTTGGTTTTTCATTAACAAATGGCCGTGAAAATGAGATAAACATTGCTGTGTATGTACACGTATATATCTATTTGTTTAGCCATTGTTTCTTTTTTTTTTTTTTTGGGGGGGGGGGGGGGGGGGGAGGGAGAGAAATGTGAATAATCGTTTGTCAATATGTTTTGCCCAAAGAGTACAAAAATAGCTTATTCTGTTACTTATTCTGTATTTATAGCTCTGTCTTCTTCTGAAATTTATACGACTTTTAAAAAAAGATTGGCCAGCAAGCTTGCTCTTCAAATAAAACGGTGCGGCTATGTGGTCTAGTGGTATGACACTTTTTTTCTCTGATCGGAAGGTCCTAGGTTCGAAACTCGCTCGACGGATGGTTGAGTCCTTGGCTCTTTACTTGCATTCTCTCACCGTACTCAGGCGTAAAATGAGTACCTGGCCGTTAACAGCGTTGTCTGTCCGAAGAAAAAAAAAATGTAATATCGCCTAACAGGCGTCATTTCTCGCTCTATATGTTAAGTGTTGCTGTTGACCAGGGACCACTTGTAAAACGCTTTGAGCACGTTTAGTGGATATTGCGCTATATAAAACCGCAAGTTAAGTTAAGTTAAAATCTCAAACTGGGGACTTCATTGATGCCCTTGAGTGTTACTTGATGTTCAAAATATAGTAAGAAGAAAGAGTAGAAAGGTCATTATGATATTGTAATGTTAGCCAGTCGTACACACAAGGGATGGGCCGTAGTTGATACTAAAAGGTATCGAGTGCTATATCGAATACATATTTTCAATATCGAATAACTTTTTCGATACTAAGGATCAGTTGAACCTACGGCACAAAAAGGCAAAAAAGATCACGAGATCAGATTAGGTGAGAGGTCAGGCCAACTATCAGGCTACCACATACTCTTTAGTAACGAAACAGCCTGCCTAGTGGGTGGCGTTTTTCATTAATTTTATTTCATTTAAACGACGCTTTATTTTTATCTGTTTGAAGAATTAAAAAGTGACTTCTATTCATAACAAAGCCAAAGCAAGCCACACGTGGAATATCGATAAATCGCCAACAAGTGTCGAGTACTCACAAATTTCAACCTTAATAAGTAGTATCAATTAAGGTATCCAATAAGGCCCATCCCTAGTGTCCACCCCTTTCTATTTTTTTTTTAAATTTTGAGATGTAATATTCTTTGTATTGCCGATTCGAGCAGTTTTTGTTGTTTTCCTTGGACAAGATGATTAAGACCTAATTTGCTCTCTTGGACAAGATTATTGTGTGATTCCTGTTAACATAAGGCGTTTGCCCGATGGATTGTCTATCACCCGTCAATGAATGCCTAGGCAATGACAGCCTACGATGCTGTGCAGATGAGAGCATCATTAAAGAATTGATAAGAAACATCAAATTTGGCCAATTTTTTTAAGGAAAGAAAGAGAAATTGAGTAAGAGTTTGCCAAAGAGAATACAAGAAAGTAGGAGAAGTTGACGAAATGGAGGTATTAATAGTGGCAGTAGCAGCAATAGTATTAGTGGTGGTGGTGGTAGTAGTAGTAGTAGTAGTAGTAGTAGTAGTAGTAGTAGTAGTAGTAGTAGTAGTAGTAGTAGTAGTATCTATTATTATTATTATTATTATTATTATTAGTAGTAGTAGTAGTAGTAGTAGTAGTAGTTAGTAGTAGTAGCAGTCGTAGTAGTAGTAGTAGTAATAGTCGTAGTAGTAGTAGTAGTAGTAGTAGTAGTAGTAGTAGTAGTAGTAGTGGTAGTAGTAGTAGTAGTAGTTAGTAGTATGGTGGTGGTGGTGTGTAGTGTAGTAGTAGTAGTAGTAGTAGTAGTAGTAGTAGTAGTAGTAGTAGTAATAGTAGTAGTAGTAGTAGTAGTAGTAGTAGTAGTAGCAGTCGTAGTAGTAATAGTAGTAGTAGTAGTAGTAGTAGTAGTAGTAGTATGTAGTTGTAGTAGTAGTAGTAGTAGTAGTAGTAGTAGTAGTAGTAGTAGTAGTAGTAGTAGTAGTAGTAGTAGTAATAGTAGTAGTAGTAGTGTGGTGGTGTGGTGGTAGTAGTAGTAGTAGTAGTAGTAGTAGTAGTAGTAGTAGTAAATAGTAATAGTAAATAATGAATTTATATAGCGCCCAAACATCCACGTCAATCGTGCTCTGCGGCGCTTTACATAATAAAAATAAATATAAAAATGTTTAAAAACAACAAAATTAAAAATCACGACACTACATGATACATAATAAGCATGCATACAAAAAAACAAAAATCAAAGCAACATCTATTTTATGAGAAATAAGCCTCGCGGAACAACTCAGTCTTCAGACATTTCCTGAAAGATGTTAAATTTTCGCAGGACTTTGTCCGAGGACTAAGTGCGTTCCATAGGCGTGGAGCTATGAATGAAAAGGCTTTCTCACCGAAAGTGGATTTTGAGGTGGTAACTTTTAGAAGTTGGGACTGAGATGATCTTAAATTTCGAGTGGGTTCATATTTTTTAATCAGTTCCTGCAAATATTCAGGTGCCAATCCATCCAGACATCTAAAAACATAGCACAATATTTTAAATTCTATCCTATACTTCACAGGAAGCCAGTGCAATTCCTGGAGAACTGGTGTTATATGATCTCTTTTTTTCGTTAATTTTATAAGTCTAGCCGCTTTATTTTGAATTTTTTGTAGTTGATGAATTAATCTACTTTGACAGCCAATGAGAAGGGAATTGCAATAATCTAATCTGCTAGTAATAAACGAATTAACAAGCATCTTTGTAATATCTTCATCAATATAATGTCTGATTCTTCCAATGTTTCTAATGTGATAGTTACAACATTGGCATATTTTTTTAACATGATCTTCCATGGATAACCCTTGATCTAAATACACCCAAGATTTCTCACACAAGAACTAGGTTTAATAGCATTTTCACCCACTAGTATCTCATTTGTAGATATTTTTGAGAGTTGATACCTATTTCCAAAAATTATCATTTCCGTCTTGTCATCATTAAATTTAAGTTTGTTTAGTTTCATCCAATCCTTTATGTTAGCAATGCAATTTTCCATAACAGATACTGATGACAGCTCTGAATCATTATTAAGTTTTGTATACAGCTGAGTGTCATCAGCATAAAAATGAAAATCAATGGGAAAAGTGGATAACATATGAGAAAGGGGAGCAGTATACATTGTAAAAAGGAGGGGGCCGAGAATAGATCCCTGAGGCACTCCACACGTTAATATGGATGGAGTTGATACATGGTTTTCTATAATTACTGACTGAGTTCTTTCAAACAAATATTCCTTTAACCAGTCCAAAGCTGTGCCACTGATATAAAATTGATCACGTAATCTAGTCAAAAGTAAATTTTGATCGATAGTGTCGAATGCCGCACTTAAATCTAGTAAAACAAGCATCGCAGCACTTTTATTATCTATATCATTTACAATATCATTAAAAACTTTAAGTAATGCCGTTTCCGTGCTATGGGAGGCTTTGTAGGCAGATTGAAATTTAACATTTAAGGCATTCGTCTCTAGATGGTTAATAATACGAGCAGCAACGACTTTTTCGATTAATTTAGAAATGAAATTTAAATTTGACACAGGTCAAAAATTATTTAACTCATTGCAGTCAAGATTTTCTTTTTTCTTCAGGGGTCTAACCAAGGCATGTTTCAGCATATTTGGAAAATCGGGCAACGTTAGACTTTCATTTACAATAGATGCAATTGCTGGAGCAAGATACTTTGAACATGATTTTATGAGCCAAGATGGTGTTTTATCTAGCGGGCATGATTTATTAGGCATATCTGACAAAATATTTTTAACTTCCTCTATTGTTACGGGTTCAAACGACGTTAACGTTTTATAACGGGTGTTCATAGATTTAGTTGGTCGTGTCGTGCAGGTAAGTGTTGTGTCTTCCTGTAGTGTCTCTTCCGTTGATATTGATCTTCCGGGCGATGTCACGTGCCTTGTCATTGTTGTTGTGTTCATTGGTGAAGTCATGCTTGTTGTTTCAACTCGTGATGTCGTGCTGGGATGTAGATTTGTGGGGCTGTCGTTGTCTAGTTCCTGTCGGATGTTGGAAATTTTCTCAATGAAAAAGGTGTTGAATTTGTCACAGAGTCTTTTGGAGATGTATTTGTAGGTAGATTATTGTATTCGATGGTGTGATCATTTCTTTGACAGTATTGTAAAGCTTTTTCGAGTCGAGTTTGCTTTTTATCAGAGTGTCCTTCACATATTGCCGCTTGGTACTGACTATTAGTTGGTTGGTATAATTTTTGGCTTTTTTATATATTTGCTTGTGAATTTCAAGTCCAGACTTGCGCCAAATACCTTCCTTATGACGTCTGTCATGTTTGGCCTTTCGGATTTCAGCAGTAAACCATTTGGAATTTGGTCTTAGGACGATCGTTCTGGACTTGAGGGGCGCATGATTTTCCAGACAATTATTAAGTGATGTGTAGAGGAGATCTAATTTCTCTGTAACGCCGTGTGTATGTATAACGTTATTATTTATGTCCAACTCCCGAATTTGGTCTAGTAATTTGGTGTGATTTATGTCTTTCGTTTTTCTATAGCGGACTGTACGCCGATTTGGAATTGGGACAGGGACATTGATCTTAAAAAATACTGGGTAGTAGTAGTTGTTGTTGTTGTTGTTGTTGTTGTCTTAGAAATAATCTTCGTGGTCGTCGCAGTAGTAGTGGTAGTGGTAGCAGTAGTAGTAGCAGTAGTAGTAGTAGCAGCAGCAGCAGCAGCAGCAGTAGCAGTAGTAGTAGTAGTAGTAGTAATAGTAGTAGTAGTAGTAGTAGTAGTAGTAGTAGTAGTAGTAGTAGTAGTAGTAGTAGTAGTAACTGTAGCAATGATGACGACAATGATTATAATGATGATGATGATGATGATGATGATGATGATGATGATAATGATGATGAAGAGGAGGAGGAGGAGGAGGAGGAGGAGAGGAGGAACAGAATCGAGGAGGAAAAGGAGGGTGGTGATAAATAACAGTAGCACCATGAGCAACGTCAGCATCAGGTGAATGAAGCATCAACAGCTACTAACTGGCAAGTCGAAACTGATGACCAAGAGTAAGAAAATAACTTTTACTTCTCTTCTCTTCCACAAGCAACATGCGGTATATCTCAATAAATTACGCCCAAATCCCTTTATATGCCTTCGCTACCAAAATCACGGCGTTAGACCAAGGGGGACACTACCCAGTTTATTGCCTACGCTATAAGAACTACAGTAATCCGAGCGTTGGCTCACTGCAGGATCGCTCATCAAATTTTTAATCCGGCTCTTGCTTGTATTAGGAATACCGGTCCCTTTCTCAGCGATCTTATTGTTCTTTTATGAGATTATCGGAGTGCTAATCTGATAATCCCCTTTGCTAGAGTGGATTAACGACAACAAGATTGCCAAAGGACTATAACTTAATATAATACGTATTTCTACAAACATGACTGTCGATTCTCTAAACGAAAGGTTCTGGTTGGTGTTTTGAATTGCCGTCAATTGTTAGGATTTAAAGTAAATAGCAACAGATAACACGTTAGTGAGAATGATGAAGGGGTAAAAGATGTTATAGATAGTATGCGCTTGGCTAAAGAGTTCACAACATTGCCATCCGGAAGTATAACGGACCAACACACAAAACTGTGTGTAACAATGCTCGTTTATAGTCAGGTTAATACAGTTTAGTGAGAATTAATCATAAACGCGGATGGCAAAAAACAATAGCAAAGACCTGCGTGACGTCAACTTCGAATTATCTATAGCTGTAATTCTCAGTTTCCGTGACGCTTCGTTTTCTAGGTCTTATAACTTTTTAAAACCACGTGTAACGGAAATTCAGTTCACATATAGATAGTTCGAAGATGACGTCACCCAGGCCTTTGTTTTTGTTTTTTGCCATCCGCGTTTATGAGTAATGCTCACTGAACTGTATTGACCACACTATAAAAGTTCATGGTTACACACAGTTTTGCATGTTGCTCCGCGTGTTATACTTCCGGATGGCAATGTTATGAGCTTCTTAGCCAAGCGCATACTATCTATAGCTGTAATTCTCAGTATCCGTGACACCTCGTTTACTTGGCCTTATAAGCTTTTAAAACCACATGTAACGGAAATTCAGTTCACATATAAAAACATTTAGTAACTCATTCAATGAGATAATACATACAATACAGTCATAAAGCACACTGGTGTCGCATTTTAAAAAATATCGATCACAACAAAATAATGTGAATATACATATTGTAAGTTAATGATATGTAATATAACTGCTTTTATTACATTATATAGACATCAAAATATTATGTTTACATCGTGTAAAAACAACATAAAAATACACAAAACACGACTGGAATAAACTACCACATGATATAATAGACATTAAAGACCCCACATCATTTCAAAGAAGTAAACAAAAATGAATATAACAGGTTATAACAAAAAAAAAAAAAAAAGAACAGAATACCAAATAGGGAACGATTCGGGTTCAAAACCCTTCTTCAGCCAACAAAATAAAAAAACAAAACAAACAAACAAATAGAAAAAGACAAAACACAAATACATAATTTAAAGACCAGATAGACGGTAGAGAAAAAAAAACCGTAAATGCACGTTTTTAAGTCTTTCTCTTCATTTTATTTGGGTTTTTTAAAAAATGAATATATTTATGCTTTTATTGGGTATTTTTCTTTTTTGTTTACTGAAGAAGAGTTTTGAACCTGAAGCGTTGAGTGTTTTGGCATTTTTTAAAAGCAGTTTATAAGTGACAATTTAATAATGATGACTGCTATTACCACGAGACATTACCGGCACGGGATTCTCAATCTAAACAGATTGAAACCTTTTGTCATACATCGTAACTGTGTTGAGAGAAAAAATATTGTGGTCCCTAACAGACGTCGTGTATTGTCCAAAATATCAAATGTTGCTGTTGGCTTGAGACATCTTATTAGCTTATTTGAGCATTTTATTTAGTGGATATTAATCTTGGCGAAGCTATGTGGGCTTGTTGTAGTAATACATTCACATTCGACCGATAAGTCAATGGATCGAGTCCCATTCGGAACGGCGTATGGTTGAGCCCTCGGAAAAGGCATTTTGCTCACATTTCATCACCGTACTCAGGTGTAAAATGAATACCTGGCTGTTAACAGCTTCGTCTATGTCAGAAAGGAAAAAAAATATTGTTATATCGCCTTACAGGGGTCATGCCTCTTTCTACATGTTAAGCGTTGCTCATGGACCCCTTGTAAAGTGTTTTGACCAGGGTTTAGTGGATTTTGGGCTATGTATATCCTCAAGTCTTAAAAAATGCTCCATTAAAATAACTCACATTTTAAATAACAGATTTATATTTTTAATCTCCAGAGGTCAAGACTGTATCAATAAAACCCGCTATCAGCTGCAGACGGCCAAATCAACTACTACATACCTGCCAAATAACCAGTTGGCAGTTTGTGTGGCTTTCAATTAAGAAATTAACCCTCTCCTTACCAACTATAGGGAAAATCGTCACTTTCGTTACGATACAACCAACATTTTTCTTATACAAATTTCTTTTGTACATCATAAAATTTAAAGGAAATGAACAGCGTGTTGTGGAGCATGTTTTGATAAAGAAATAATGTATGGCAAGAACTTTACTGCAATTATGTCTGAGTGATAAAAAAACTGGTGTTCGTTGGGTGTGAAGATTTGGGGAAAATCTTGAAAATGGCTGGTAAGAAGAGGGTTAAGGAGCAGGCACCGGTGTAAGATAAAGAACTGAACAAGAGTGTATGAAAAATGCCAGACAAAGCAAGAAAGAAAAATACAAGAAAAACAAAAACATCAAAAAAAAAAAATAATTAAAAAAACCAGTAGACTTCGACTGGGGATCGAACCCCAGACCTTCTGATTACCGGTCAGACGTGCTACCAAAACTGGTAATCAGAAGGTCTGGGGGTCGATCCCCAGTCGAGGTCGACTGATTTTTTGGATTTTTTTCTCGTATTTTTCTTTCTTGCTTTGTCTGGCACCTTTCATACACACTTGTTCAGTTCTTTATCTCAGTGTGGCTTTATCTTGGAGGCAATAAAGGCGGAGGGATCACGGGAATGTTTTTGTACGGAGCCTAAATATTAGTTTTGGATGTGATTTAATATTTTATTTTTAGAAATAAAAGATTAATATAATGCAGTTTTGAGAATTTGAGAAGTGCAGTACTTAACATTCCTTAAAAATACCTTACGTTTTGTCGTCAATGCGTTTATATCTTATATTGCAGAATACATTATCTGTGTGGGGGATGTGGATGTTGTTGTTGTTGTTGTTGTTGTTGCTATTGTTGCTATTGTTTTTGTTTTTGTTGTTGTTGTTGTTGTTGTTGTTGTTGTTCTTCTTCTTCTTCTTCTTCTTCTTCTTCTTTCTTCTTCTCTTCTCTTCTTCCTCTCTTCTCTTCCTTCTTCTCTTCTTCTTCTTCTTCTCTTCTCTCCTCTTCTCTCCTCCCCCTCTCTCTTCTTCTTCTCTTCTTCTTCTTCTTCTTCTTCTTCTTCTTCTTTTCTTCTTCTTCTTCTTCTTCTTCTTTCTTCTTCTTCTTCTTCTTCTTCTTCTTCTTCTTTTTCTCTTCTTCTTCTCTTTCTTCTTCTTCTTCTTTCTCTTCTTCTTCTTCTTCTTCTTCTTCTTCTTCTTCTTCTCTTCTTCTTCTTCTTCTTCTTCTTCTTCTTCTTCTTCTTCTTCTTCTTCTTCTCCTTCCTTCTCTCTTCTTCTTCTTCTTCTTCTTCTTCTTCTTCTTCTTCTCTTCTTCTTCCCTTCTTCTTCTTCTTCTTCTTCTTCTTCTTCTTCTTCCTTCTCCTTCTTCTTCTTCTTCTTCTTCTTCTTCTTCTTCTTCTTCTTCTTCTTCTTCTTCTTCTTCTTCTTCTTCTTCTTCTTCTTCTTCTTCTTCTTCTCATTCTTCTTCTTCTCATTCTTCTTCCTCCTACTCTTCATTATTGTCCATATGCAGATATAATCAAGAGAACCAACAGCCGTCTCCTTTTATAGTTAACTTTCCAAAATCTGCACCTGCTTACATTTTGATTATTTTAAGAAACCCCCAAAATGGTGATAGAAAACTTGATATTAAATTGGTAAAAACAAACTATCAACGTGCCTAGACTTTGCTGAAATAGCAGTATCTATTCAATGATAGGTATATTGGAGCATGTTTGTTCACAAAAACGAAAATATTATTATGCTCTAATGTGCAATTGACGGATGAATTATCACAAGTATGAAATAGTGTTTAAAGGCATTTGAAGTGAGCATGTATAGAAGAATGTTGAGGCTATCATAAACATACAAGTATACGAAAGGGGAAGTGGTGGCAAAGGTGAGAAAAGGAAAAATACTGATATATACCATCAGAAAAGAGGCATCAGAAAAAGGGACATGTGTGGAGGAGAGACGGAATAGAAAAGTTGGTAACATCTGGGATAATCGAAGTAAAGAGAGCTAGAGGAAAA
>NC_088366.1:16161013-16223513 GCF_034508935.2 Berghia stephanieae | reverse complement strand
AATTGCTATTATGTCACGGGTATTTAAAAAAAACTATCAAACTACAAACGTGAGCTTTTATATAGCGCAATATCTACTAAATATGCTCAAAGAACTTTCGAAGTGAACGTTTGATAAAGTGTGATAAATAATATGAAATGTTGGTTAAATTTATATACACACACTCACACACACATACATACACACACACACACACACATTTATGATATATATATTTAAACATCTTTCTTTCAGCACCATTAGGCCCATGGAGCATGAATGTATCCCGGATTCTATAGCGTGAAATGGAAATTGTAATTGCTTGCTACCCTTTGGAGAGGACGCTGGTCTATCGAAAAGCACTTTCCGCCAGATTAAAAAAACCTGCTACCCAATCACTGCTCGGTGAACAGTAGGAGGGGGAAAGGGGGGTGGGGGAGGGTCAGAAAAATATCTCGACTACACCCGGGATCGATCTTAGCTCCTTTGATTGTGAAGCGAGTGCTCTGCCAACTGATTTATCGGGGCCCCCAAATTGATATTTTACTGAAGACATAACATTTAGTTTCCCAAAGTGACAAAGACTAAAATATCACATTTTTAGTTACTTTAAAAAATCTCTATCTGGCAACAAGTTTATCCCAACATAATACCTGTTTGAAACGATAGGTCACATGTATATTATTGCTACTTGGAAAATTAACGTTATTTATAATGAAATATAAATCAGAGACGCTTGTAAACTCTTGACTATTCACGAGATATCTTCATGGTCAAATACAAAATATTCAAGCCACGAGCTGCCATAGTATATTGGACTATTGTTGAGTGACCTTTGAAATTATTCAGAAAATAGGGAGCAGGCACCGGTGTAAGATAAAGATTTTGTTCACACACTTATTCAGATCTTTGAAATTATTTTTAAAAATCAAAAGGTAACAGCTATGCTTCTTGCATCTATCTATCTTTCTATTTATCTATCCATCAATTTACCTATTGATCAATCTCCCTTTCAATAAATCGATCAACCGACCTTTATGACATAGATCAATCACTCTATTAATCTACCAATTCATCAATCTAACTATCCATATATCTATCAATCCACCAGTTTATCAATAAAAATCAATCAATCATTCAAAATTGCTCTTTATAGAACATCTTTTTATCTATCTATCTATCTATCTATCTATCTATCTATCTATCTATCTATCTATCTATCTATCTATCTATCTATCTATCTATCTATCTATCTATCTATCTATCTATCTATTTATTTATCTTTTTATTTATCTATTTTATCTATCGATTAATTTCTCAATGAATTAATCAATTTACCTATCTGCGTATATATATATATATATATAATGATTAAAGATGACTCACAATCGTCCAGGATAGCTGCTTCTACTCCCGATGTTTTTCGTCAATTTAATTTATTGAGCAGTGTTTAAACTATATGATATTCATCAATAATAATAATAATAATAATAATAATAATAATAATAATAACAATAATAATAATAGTGATAATAATAATAATAATAATAATAATAATAATAATAATAATAATAATAATAATAATAATGTAGATTATATATATATATATATATATATATATATATATATATATATAATCTATATTTATATATTTATATATATATATATATACACACACACACACACAAACAAGGGTGGTGTCACAAAGTGCGCACGTAAACCGTATGCTTATGTAGCGCAGTTTGCAACCTTGTTTATGTGTGCTATATTCAAGCTACGACACCGATCAATAACCAAACACAATACGTTGATAAAGGTTTTGAAGCTAAATGAAGATATATTTTATTACAATATAACAAAGATATTATGAGATATGAAGATGAAATGATAGATGTAATAAGTATGAAATCAAATGGATGGATGACAAATTGATGGAGATGGTGTGATGATGAATATGATATGAAAGCGATATGAAAATATATAATTAAATCAATTAATTATCAATACTTTACCAAACCGCTACCACATCAGACAATCTCACAGATAGGTTGCAACCATCACAGTCATACAGGCAACTAATAATTAACTAACTAACTAAACACAATCCAGACGTGTAGAAGAAAGCCAAAAGAGTGTCCTTGATATTCAACAAAAACTGTAAGGTTGTTCTAATATTGTTAATTTGTCTCTTCTTGAAATTGTTCTGATTTCACAGTATTCATAAACAGATCAATTGTTTCTCAATGTTCTGATATTAAAATAAGCAAATGGTTCTTCACAGGTAACTTATAAAACAGGCAAATGTTCAGTTTCTATTATTGTCAAGCTATGAGCGTATAGCCTATAGTTGGCTTGTTAAAGCCCAGCCTCCAACGGCTCATTCACTTTAAAGAAAGAAAATGATTTTGTTATAATATGATAATCATACAAATATAACTCTATCTATATTCGAACTCACTCAATATGTTTACTTTAAATGAGTAAATATTATTTTACTTTAACAAATCAATTTATTAATGTTGATTAATATTGCTTTACTTTGTAGATATGAAATAATAATGCTTTATAGCAAGAAAAGCTTATTTTCTTTACAACAAGAATATATTACACAATTAATTTAATTATCTGATTAATTAATTGAGAATCAAAATTTAAAGTGATATTATGATATTGATATCAAAACACAATCATAATTGTAATCACAACATATTATTCAAAATCTCACCAGAGCCGAACAGATTATTGAAATCACAAATTAAGTCTACACAAGACTTTAATCAAACTCTACACAAGAGTTATAACACGACTTGATTCAGCTCAAACTTTGAGCACCACAAAGTCTACACAAGACTTAAATCACACTCTACACAAGAGTTAACACAAAACGTGTTTCAGCTCGAACTTTGAGCACTACAAAGTCTACACAAGACTTTAATCCAACTCTACACAAGAGTTAAACAAATGAGCCTAAAAGACTCCGCTGTGGTTATCGCTTAGAGACTATGAGCCTAAAAGACTCCGCTTTCTGGTCTCTTTTGAGACAATGAGCCTAAAAGACTCCGCTGAGTGGTCTGAAGAAACTGCTCAAAACTCTGGCATTTATAGGCAAAAATCAAGCAAACGAAGCAAAATTCTACCCACACAAACGGATGTTAGTCATATCCGTAAACATCTGAAATTCCTTAAAACTCCCCCAGATTCCATAATCATGGACAACAACAACCCATCCTGATACCGGACATCCTCATATCAAGGATAAATAAATTCGTCAGCCCCATAGTTACGAGATATCAATCAAGCCATACCATAACAAAGTCACTCCCGTAGAATACAGGGATCCTACTTTGCTTATAAGTTTACGGAGAAAACAAGATTGATGCCTTTCTCACAATAACACCCACACTACGTAGTTTAATTCAAACTTCCGGGCCATAGGTGCATGATCTGATACGACCTGTATCAACAAAAGAAGGGTTGTTCCGGAGGGATTACAATAACAACAACAACTAATACTACGACGACGTACATCCTGTCGTAAACTGACGCCTACACGGAAGCATTTCGTTACAGGTGGTATGAAGATACACTTTAAAACATTATAGCTCAAGCAAAATATTCATTTATATATATATATATATATATATATATATATATATATATATATATAAAGAAAGAGAGAGAGAGCGAGAGAGAGAGAGAGAGAGAGAGAGAGAGAGAGAGAGAGAGAGAGAGAGAGAGAGAGAGAGAGAGAGAGAGAGATTGTTGAACGTAAATCGTAATGGAGATACACAAGGTATCTGCACTTTAAAACATTATAGCTCAAGCAAATTGTTCAAATATATTTTAATTGTTTACGTGATGCCACCCACAGCCAACAAATATATTCCATATTTTGAATGATTTATAACCTGGCATAAATCCAGCCTGGTTTTTGTTTTAAACAACACGTCGACCATATAGGTAAAACAAAACTTGCTTTCTTTAACTCATACACCGTGGTTGAAAGAATCAATCATTATAATGTTTCCAGGTAGAGATATAGGATAAGGAAATATCCAAAACTCTATTCTACCCGATAGATATAGCCTTTTGTTTTTGATCTAACAAACCATTTCGCACCCCCCCCCCCCCTTCCCCTTTACTACATCTGATGCCAACTGAAGACGTGGACAAAAGCCACAGAAACGTATGTCTTGGCCACATATAAGTGAGTGATACAATTTATATTCTATATTAGCTCTAACCATCATTATCGAGCACTTTCGTACTTACAAGTACCCACCAACACTCATATATATATATATATATATATATATATATATATATATATATATGTGTGTGTGTGTGTGTGTGTGTGTGTATAACACGTCATTAATACACATATCAAAAATATAAAACCCATCCCTGAAAAAATCCTGCACATCAGACCACACAGTAGTGGGTTAATGAAAGGGTCAATGAATTTGATTTGAAACTAAACCAGTGGGTCTTTTTTTTAAATATCTTATTTAATAGTGTTGATTTAATTAACATCACATATTCTCTGAGAAAGTAAAAGGTGCAATGGCATTCTTTATTTTAAAAAAAACAAAAACTTTCCGTACAAAATAACCTTATAGCATGACCAAACTAGTTTCTGATATACACTTTCATTTACTTAATTGTTGTTCCAATGCCGCTTAATCTCTCCCAACTCTCTTCCTTGCCCCTACCAGCCCTTGATTGAATTTCAGAATTCGATATTCGATTATCATGTTGATCTCAATACATGGACAGAGTGACAAATCAATGATAAGATTTCTTTCAAAGTCACTCTAACCCCCTACACTAAAACACTCACGCATACACACGCACACACAAACACACACACACACACACACACACGAACACATTCACATACATATACGCACACACAAATACAGGCACAATCCCTGTCATATTTCACACAAAAAAGTGATCAGAGAGCGACTTCTGATTTAGGTCTGTTCGATGCATTCTTTGGTTGGAGCATGTCTGTCGCAGACCTCATGAAACACTGATAAGAAAGGCTCTGGGATAGACATCCCAGGGAAAGAGGAAGCGAGGCCGCCCCAAGGAGACTTGGAGACCTAGAGAGGGATCTAAAACAAAGAGGTCTGTTCCTCGAGATGGCCCCAAGAATAGCTGCTGACAGGATCAGGTGGAGATCCCTTGCATCGCCTCAAGTGCCAGCAGATCCGGAGAAGATTGAGTAAGTGAGTGATGCATTCTTTAAATATTCCAGTCATATCCTGGATAGAAGAGATTATAATATAGTTATTCAGTTAAGCGTTGCAATACCTTTCACACTACGAAACTGGCATGTACTCCCATTCTATAGATAGTATGCACTTGGATCAGAAGCTCACAACATTGCCATCAGGAAGTATAACGGACCAACACACAAAACTATGTGCAACCATGAACTTTTATAGTCTTGTTAATACATTTTAGTGAGAATGACTCATTAACGCTGATGGCAAAAAACAATAAATAGGACCAGAGTGACGTCAACTTCATTCTATCTATAAACCAAGTGGCTCTAAACGACATAAATTCTGCCTGTTCTCTGAAAGAAAAAACACATTAAAAATTTGGACTGAAAATTTGTCCTTCAAATATCGATCATGCCAATTAACAGGAGCCTCAATTTGTTAAAGATTTGTCAAGCCTGGTTCTCCCTTGGAGTCCGACTGCTCTACTCAATAAACAACAAATAAAATAATAAATAAAATTCCCTTTATTTATCCCATAGGGGATTTCTCAAGGTTCTATTCCAAATGAAGACTGGAATAACCCAGGCGTCAGCCGCAGTGCAGCGCCGCAAATTGAGCTAGGGCGAAGTGGCTTGCTCAAAGCCACACTGCGCAGTGACCCAACCCGGTACCTTCCGGGTACGAAGCAAAGACTGCACCGCTGAGATACAACCCATATTTTTTAATAACAAACTCAATTTTCAACAACGATATCGCTCCGACACAATATGTACCGTTTTGAAACGGTGGGTCACCATTCATTGGTCAATCTCGCCGCCAAGAACGATAATCATGCCGGCACTTGTACCATATTATTATTATTATCTCTTATCAAAAAGCAGGCATGTCGGAAGCACGCGATAACGAACGCAGATAACACAGTAACTGAATATATGTCACTGGTACTGATATATTATTACTGCAGTCAGTTAATGTTCTTTTGCATTAATCCCAACCATTTATATCCAAATCTCAACAACTAATGCCGAAATCGACATACCGCTACACTTAGTGTTCTATCTCCACATTTCTTCAAATTGAGACACATTGCGTTAGATTTAATTCTTTGTTACTTAAATGTATATAAACTTCAGCCACTCTTTTGTGCATAACATTTGAGCTAATTTCCCCGATTTCAATAAAATTGTTGTCAGATTCTGATGAATCCTTTGCCAATCTGTTTATAATGCATCTAATGTCTTAAATTTTTCCAAAAATGGATAAAGATCCAGTTAATCCTCAGCCAACGACTAATCTGATTTCAACTCCTACGTGTGTTTGGCTGGAATAACGCCATCGCTGAATGAGAACGGTCATTGAGTTTAGAAGGCATGTGTGGTCTCAGGGTCGTATTCACGACATCGTCAATAAAATCCTTATCACGCTTTGGGCTTATAACCCAGATTAGAGAGATACGGGTGTCGTGAATGCGAGCCACTGAGATTTATTAATCTCAGATTAATACGGATTTACAGATTTACAATTAAATACGCAAAGGACATAATAATATCTTTACACTAAGCAGCACCACGTCTTACTCACTTCTATGCACTGTTTATATTGGTAACTATAGAAGCGCCGCCATGAATCACGTGGGCCCCCGACTATAAAACCGGCAACCGGCTGCTTAGATTTTAATCGCTAGACGCTTACCAAAGCCAGTCAAATTCATACTTATATTTTTTGAAGTACACGCCTTCACCACCAAACAGAACCATGCGTGAAATCGTCCACATCCAAGCCGGCCAGTGCGGTAACCAAATCGGTGCCAAAGTAAGTCATTCTTTTCATAAATCCATTCTATATATAAATATCTATATTTTTATTTCGCATCTTTTCTTATCTTATCTCACCTTTTTAACTCACCCAATCCTCGAGAATTTTGCTACTTTTCAAAATTGGAAAAAAAATGTATTAAAAATGGGCATGTACATAGATAGTTTTATTCAACTACCATTAACGTGCAAAAACTAAAAAACAACATTAGCTTCGATCTAAGATACGCCAATAATTTGTCTCAGAAAAAATGTAAATAAATAGGCATTGGGTAAAAGTAACCTACATGTAAACTACAGATATAGTCAGTGTTAGGGTTGAATGCGTTTAGAGCTAAAGATCTGAAAAAGTATATGAAACATTCCAGACTTACTTTGTCTGGTGTTGTTTCTATCACAGTTTTTCAGAACGTTATCTTACAACAGTGTTAGCTCACTAATTTTTAATTTGACATTTTAAAGAGCTTATTCAGATTATACATCCTTTCATTGCATTGTAAGCAACGTGGCATTTATAATCAAATTTGGTGTTGAGTATTGAAAAACATAGACACCAATTATAACAATGACTACGATTTCAACTATTTGTCGACGTTTTATCCAATACTTTTTAAAATATTATTTCGCATTTAAATTTTCATGATAACTTTTGATATACAAATTACAAAATTATCATGTTTTAGGTACACTTTTGAGAAGAATCAATAATAGGCATGCGATTAATCTTGTCTACAGTAATAAAGATTTGGTATTGGTTTATAAGTTAGATAGTTGATCTGACAGTGTTAGCCAATGTTCATTCGTTCATACATCAAACATTTCCTCGTTTAATCAACTAAATCCAATGTATATTTGTTGGACTCTACAAGGATATCAATATATTTACAGTGTTATTTCTCAATTTGATAAAATGGCCATGTCAGTATTGAGATTAACTTGATACTCCATTAAAGAGAAATTGTGCCTTAGATACTCCCCATGACTCCTGTTAGTGTGCGACATTCTCCTATTGGAAATTGAAATGGATATGATGATGGTGGTGATGACGATGATGATGATGATGATGATGATGATGATGATAATAACAATGATGATGAAAGTGCTAATGGCAATATTAAGTAATGATAATGATGATATCAATAACACACAAACCAAAACAAACCAACCAACAAACAAGAAAAAAAACAGGCTGAATAAATACCGGAATGATAAAACTATCAAATCAAGAGTTAGAGGTATCTAGTATTAAAATGAAATCCCCAGCAGGTTATAACTGTTATAATTTTTAATTCAGAAAAGTGAGTGGAGCAGGCACTTATGTTGGTAACAACAAGATATGAAGTGAGTAGAAAAGTGCCAGAAGACAATAGAGAATAAAAATTTTTTTCGCGGCGGTGGTGGGGTTTGAACCTGCGACCTTATTGGTACGACAACTCCGCCTGGCAGGTGAGAGCGTGGCTCTACCGTGTGAGCTATCCACGAACACAAAAATATTCGTTTCAAACCCAAAGTCATTTCTAGATCCCTCTCTCACCCACTTCTTGAGATCGCCGATTCGTTCGCCACCATCGCGAAGTAATTTTGACCAGCAGTTAAGCTTAATAGCCAATATTCTCATCACAAACATATAACATAGAAACGATTGAGACATTGAGTATGCTCCGGTGTATGGGGTGAATTTTTAATTCAGAAAAGTGAGTGGAGCAGGCACTTATGTTGGTAACAACAAGATATGAAGTGAGTAGAAAAGTGCCAGAAGACAATAGAGAATAAAAATTTTTTTTCGCGGCGGTGGTGGGGTTTGAACCTGCGACCTTATTGGTACGACAACTCCGCCTGGCAGGTGAGAGCGTGGCTCTACCGTGTGAGCTATCCACGAACACAAAAATATTCGTTTCAAACCCAAAGTCATTTCTAGATCCCTCTCTCACCCACTTCTTGAGATCGCCGATTCGTTCGCCACCATCGCGAAGTAATTTTGACCAGCAGTTAAGCTTAATAGCCAATATTCTCATCACAAACATATAACATAGAAACGATTGAGACATTGAGTATGCTCCGGTGTATGGGGTGAATTTTTAATTCAGAAAAGTGAGTGGAGCAGGCACTTATGTTGGTAACAACAAGATATGAAGTGAGTAGAAAAGTGCCAGAAGACAATAGAGAATAAAAATTTTTTTCGCGGCGGTGGTGGGGTTTGAACCTGCGACCTTATTGGTACGACAACTCCGCCTGGCAGGTGAGAGCGTGGCTCTACCGTGTGAGCTATCCACGAACACAAAAATATTCGTTTCAAACCCAAAGTCATTTCTAGATCCCTCTCTCACCCACTTCTTGAGATCGCCGATTCGTTCGCCACCATCGCGAAGTAATTTTGACCAGCAGTTAAGCTTAATAGCCAATATTCTCATCACAAACATATAACATAGAAACGATTGAGACATTGAGTATGCTCCGTGTATGGGTGAATTTTTAATTCAGAAAAGTGAGTGGAGCAGGACACTTATGTTGGTAACAACAGATATGAAGTGAGTAGAAAAGTGCCAGAAGACAATAGAGAATAAAAATTTTTTTCGCGGCGGTGGTGGGTTTGAACCTGCGACCTATTGGTACGACAACTCCGCCTGGCAGTGAGAGCGTGGCTCTACCGTGTGAGCTATCCACGAACACAAAAATATTCAGTTTTCAAACCCAAAGTCATTTCTAGATACCCTCTCTCACCCACTTCTGAGATCGCCGATTCGTTCGCCACCATCGCGAAGTAATTTTGACCAGCAGTTAAGCTTAATAGCCAAAAATTTTATTCTCTATTGTCTTCTGGCACTTTTCTCCACTTCATATCTTGTTTTACCACTAAGTGCCTGCTCCACTCACTTTTCTGAATTAAAAATAATCACCCCATACACCGAGCATACTCATGTCTCAATCGTTTTTATGTTATATGTTGTGATGAGAATATTGGCTATTAAGCTTAACTGCTGGTCAAAATTACTTCGCGATGGTGGCGAACGAATCGGCGATCTCAAGAATTGGGTAGAGAGGGATTCTAGAAATGACTTTGGTTGAAACGAATATTTTTGTGTTCGTGGATAGCTACCCGGTAGACCCGCTCTCACCTGCCAGCGGAGTTGTCGTACCAATAAGGTCGCAGTTCAAACCCACCACCGCCGCGAAAAAAATTTTTATTCTCTATTGTCTTCTGGCACTTTTTACTCACTTCATATCTTGTTGTTACCAACATAAGTGCCTGCTCCACTCACTTTTCTGAATTAAAAAATTCACCCCATACACGGAGTCATACTCAATGTTCAATCGTTTCTATGTTATATGTTGTGATGAGAATATTGGCTATTAAGCTTAACTGCTGGTCAAATTACTTCGCGATGTGGCGAACGAATCGGCGATCTCAAGAATTGTGGTGAAGAGGATCTAGAAATGACTTTGGTTTGAAACGAATATTTTTGTGTTCGTGGATAGCTCACACGTAAAGCACCTACTCACTGCCAGGCGAGTGTGTCGTACCAATAAGGTCGCAGGTTCAAACCCCACCACCGCCGCGAAAAAAATTTTTATTCTCTATTGTCTTCTGGCACTTTTCTACTCACTTCATATCTAACTGTTATAATTCCGTGTCTGACTGTGTTTGAATTAGTCATCGAGATAATCAAAGTGAAACTCTGTCTCTGACGCTCATATAACTATAAATGCTCAATGGAAATAATAAAAACAGCTAATCACCTAATAGATAACGAGGAATTAATTGTTATCATTGTTTACATTGACAACGACATAGGATGTGTTGCGACGATATTGGTCACGTGACATGGTCTCTACGATGATTATATTATATATATATAACCAACAGCGACCAGCTTATAGCGTTGCAGTTTAAACAGTTGGTGCTTGTGTTTCTAGTGCTTTCTTGCTTGCTTATAATTATTTCTGCTTAATAATAATTTTATTATCATCTGGGGTCGTTGAAGTTGTTGACATAAATTTTGAAGTATCTACATATCTAGTCTAGTACTGCTACACACCTTTAAACATAAAACACGACAATGCGTGAAATTGTTCATTTTCAATGCGGCCAATGCGGGAACCAAGTTGGTGCTAAAGTGAGTGTATAATGATTCCCGGTATTCTAAAATTAGATATTTATAGTTTTATGGATTTGAAAGTGCAGAAGAGAAGCTGGTTGTTAAAATTAAGTGTGATCTTTTAAGAATACTCCATTGTGATATCTAATATATAACGTAAAAAATAATGTGAAAATGAATGTAAGCTTCAATTTGATTACAAAAACAGATCAAATGAAGGTTGATAAAGGGGAAACCCGAAACGTTCATTTGATCTGTTTTTGTGATTAAATCGAAGCTTAAATTCAATTTCACATTATTATTTATTTCTTCGAGCTTCGAGCAGCAACATTTACATTATATAACGTAGTATAGTTGGTTTTGTTTAAAGTGTTTTAAATTCACGATTCTGATGAGTTACTCGTATCTTACCACTGTGTTTTAGTTTTAATGGAATCAACATTCCCTAAACCAAAGGAAATCTCGTATTATAAAGGCAATTAGACCAAACATTTATTTGCTAAACATGTAATAGATAAATTATATGATGATAACAGTTTGGACAAAATTGGCATGAAAACTTGTCCTTCATATATTGATCGATTTAAATGACCCTCATCATCTTGACAAAAACCCTCAACCCTGCTACCTCACGTGTCTTTTCCAGAGTACGAAAAATATATTATGTAATTATAGAATCTAAACACGGATAGCCCGTTTGCGTTGGAAGCGACTACTCTACCGATTGAGTTGTCGCCCCTTCCCCCCCCCCCCCCCCCACCCCCGCCCTTCATCCACAAGCTCAATAAAATCAAATATAAATAATACGGTGGAGAAAATGCGATAGAAACTTTCACAAAACTGAAACATCAAATACTTTCAATATGCAAAGTCAAGGATTATACGCCCATATGTATACACTGCACACCTTTGATACGATATTAATATCCACCAAAGAACTCCGTTGGAAGGTGTACTGGTCTTGTAAACAACTCGCCAATTCGTTCGAGTCTTAGCCATTCTGCAGATGCCACTGGCCACATTGAAAACAGCCACTTGGCTAAACTGTATAAATTCCGGTCATTTAGTGTTTCCCCATATAGAATCAGGCGGCCAGGTAATGTCCTGAACCAATCAAGATTGTTTGTTCTGGCTAATCGCTTTACTGCTTTACCTTGTGAAAAAAGACGTACTTCATTATCTAGTTAGGCATAGCTCGAATCGACCTCCAACCGCCCCCTACCCCCACATCCTTAATTGCCTCATTCTAGTTGTCCAACCGCCCCCTACCCCCACATCCTTAATTGCCTCATTCTAGTTGTCCGAAGGTGTAAGAATTTGCTTTGCTGTGGAGCAAGAGGAAAAAAAACCCATAGGGAGATAGATAGATGTAGTGATATATAGATAGAGGTGACCAATGAATAGATAGATAGACACATCAACATATGTATAGTATTTATATACATAGATAAATTGATTAATGGATATAGAGAGATTGATAGACTGATGAGCAAGGTAAATTGGGCGAAACATATTATTGAGAGAGATAGCTGAATGAGAGAGAGAGAGAGAGAGAGAGAGAGAGAGAGAGAGAGAGAGAGAGAGAGAGAGAGAGATGGATGGATAGATCGATCGATCGATAGATAGATAGATAGAGAAAGAGAGAGAAAGAGACAGAGAGAGTGAGTGAGTGAGAGAGGAGAGAGAGAGAGAGAAAGAGAGAGAGAGAGAGAGAGAGAGAGAGTGTGTGTAACGAATGAGAATGGAAGATAGAAATGGAGAGACAAAAAAAAAGGACAGGGATATTGATATTAGAAATCCATAGAATAAAAGAAATAAATACTATAATTAATAATTGGAAGAATAATCAACTGTAGAGAAATGGGGCGCCACGAAGGCTGGGTGGGGGGGGGGGGGGGGTTGGAGGGGGGGGGGGCAACAAGATATGAATTGTGTTTGATTAAAAACAATAGGATTGGACCACATAGTACGTCACAGTCAATGCCAACTAATATCAAAAATAAATTTGATATTACAGGCTTTCGTCACACACTTATCAGTATGACACACTGCCTGTTTCGCTATCTAGACTGACTAATCCCATCCAGAGATAACTAATGTTGATAGGACACGAAGTGATTGTTAATTTTTGTCGCGTTACACTTGTAAAGTTGATTTTTGTCGTGTTACACTTGTAAAGTGTTTTACGTTAAACCGAGCGCGGTTCAAGTACCCCTTAAGCAGCTATCTAGATTTGGTCACTTTTTTCATCTTACAGTTTAAAAACTATTCTAATACATTTAACTTGAAAAAGAGCATAGAAAGGGAAAGCAAACAAACAAACAAACAAACAAACAATGAAACGAATATAAACTCACCAGACATATGCAAGCACGTACCTGTTGTGAAACATCCTTATCTCACAGGGAATACGCTTGTAAAATGTATAAGAACTGCGAATATATTCGCTGCGACATGTGTATAAATCTAATAACATTTTTTAATGCCACAAAACCGATGTGTACTTATTTGCAGGTCTGATAACCCAATTCCGTATGGGCTCATTGTTGTAATGAGAATCTCAAAAAAAAAAAATGAAACAAAATATTGTCCATTACAACCATGTTAAACTAGGTCCATAAGTGGATTCGGATGTCAGACCTGCATTTATGTGTACGCCACATAAAACCAGCCAGTAATTAGATAATAAGCTTGCACTTCTATCGTAAAGTACTTTCCGTCAGCTCTAACTGTCACAGTGACCCAACAGTGTTGGACAAAGTGGTTTATAAAAAGAACTTCGGGTATCAATTATGTCGTTTTTAACTACACAGTATATGCAATATTAACCAAATAGCACAAATTGTGTTCTTTAATACAACAGCGGAATACCGGGCTGAGAACCCAGCACTTACGCTTGTTGGCTAAGTCCTTTAAACATTAACGTTTCAGAACTCATATAAAACATATAGATGAATACCTTATCATTTACCCGAAGCAATGTGAAGGGAAATAGACTTTAAAATTTGTGAGAAAGTGCTATCGATGGTTTGCGTTTCAGTTAAATACTCATCAGTTATGCCCACCGGACCAATCGTATCAGTGAAAATATCGTATGTAACCTTAAACATTGTAAAATACTCGTATATGTCAGAGAGAATTTATTGAAAAACTTATCGCCCAACTAGCCATCTATAAAAAATAAGACTGAGCTAAGTGAAAAATAGATTCAGTTAGTCTATTTAATACGCTTCAACAGTCGTAACGTCACTTCCCTCGTAATGACGCAAGGTAACTTAGTAACTGGCTCTAAACTATCGGAACAATGGCGGACGCCCTTATGAAAATTTCTCCGACGAGCATAAAAGCTATCTAGAGAGAAAAAAAAAACATTATAAATCTGATCATGTTTTGACTTTTACACATTCTGATCACAAGACATATGAAAAGTTCTAGCTAGCATGAAGAATAAAAAGTACTGATTTTCTTGTTTAGAACCACGATGGCCGCCGTCATTGGGCGACGTGGCAGCAGACTACTGAATCCAATTGTTCGTTTTCATTTCATTTATATCTAATTGTTTCATCTTTCTATTGTCTTTGGTCAACAGTTCTGGGAAGTCATCTCTGACGAACACGGCATTGACCCCACCGGCACATACCACGGTGACTCCGACCTTCAGTTGGAGAGAATCAATGTCTACTACAATGAGGCCACTGGTATGTCACCACCACCAACACCACCAACACCACCATCACCACTATCACCACCACCATCATCATCATCATCATCATCATCATCATCATCATCATCATCATCATCATCATCATCATCATGTCGTCGTCGTCGTCGTCATCATCATCATCATCATCATCATCATCATCATTATCATCATCATCATCATAACCATCACCAACACCACCGACCACCTCCTCTCTTCATCTTCTTCTTCTTCTTCCTCTTCTTCTTCTTCTTCTTCTTCTTCTTCTTCTTCTTCTTCTTCTTCTTCTTCATCATCTTTTTCTTCTTTTTGTTCTCTAGTATTTCTTCCTCGTCCAGCTCTCTATTTCCGAGAGATCTAATGGATCATTCAACGCGATTCATCCCAGAACTAATTGTCATCTTTAAACCTCGATATGTTCTGTCGTAGCATGAAAAACTAATTTTTATTATTTTGGCGAGTTTTCTGGCCAACATATATAAAATCGTTTTTGTTTTTAGAGAACGACAGTATTCCAGTCAAAATTTCAACCATGCCATAATACTGTAATCTTTATTTTTGTCTCTAGGTGGCAAATACGTGCCCCGTGCCGTCTTGGTCGATCTTGAGCCAGGAACCATGGACAGCGTCCGCTCCGGCCCATTCGGTCAAATCTTCCGTCCAGATAACTTCGTCTTCGGACAGTCTGGAGCCGGAAACAACTGGGCCAAGGTAAGTCATCGTCATGTCTTGTTAGTGATCGACGTATACTTATTTAAATTTACTTAACACTAGAGTGAGATTTCATGGCGAATAAAGAACTTGAGACAACATGGCTGATATGTTGTTGTTTTTTTGGTCATCGTAGCCATTACTTAGACGGGAGGGAAATTATAAGTGGAATATCAAATGTCTTAAAAGTTTTAATTTTTGTGTTAAATACTTTTAGAAGGCCATTATGCTAAATGATTTCAGTATTTGTCTGAAAATAGAAATTATATGAGTTATTGTCCTACGTGTAATTATTAAAATTTTTGCATGTATATAGAAACGCAAAGTTTAAACTTCTATCGACTATATATTCATAAGTGGGGTTAAATATTGGAGATGAAATCAAAATTATTATCTATTTAAATAACGTTGATATCTGTTTTTGAAAAAGACTCCTATTTTCAATTATTGAAAGTGTAGAGTTGATCACAGTTCAAGCATATTCTTACCTGTATCTTCCATATCTTCGTCATTCCCAGGGCCACTACACAGAGGGAGCTGAGCTCGTCGACTCCGTCCTCGATGTTGTGAGGAAGGAAGCCGAGTCCTGCGATTGCCTCCAGGGCTTCCAGCTCACACACTCCCTCGGTGGCGGTACCGGATCCGGTATGGGCACCCTCCTCATCTCCAAAATCCGTGAGGAATACCCCGACAGAATCATGAACACATTCTCTGTTGTCCCATCCCCCAAGGTGAGCAGGATAAATAGTAATCGATTATATTCTGGAAAAGTTAAATACGATATAAAGTAGTCCTTCAGAGCCATTAGGCCCATGAAGTCGGATTTTATCCCGGTGACTTTGGCGTGAAACGGGCAATAGTAATTACTCGCCACAAAGATACAAACAGACAACATCAATTCAACTTTCTCCAATCAATCCATAGCAAATGTGCTATTCTGAGTAATCTTAACTCTTAGATACTATGACAAATACCCTGACAACGTCAGTGTTTTCTCTCTCTCTCTCTCTCTCTCTCTCTCTCATCTCTCTCTCTCTCTCTCTCTCTCTCTCTCTTCTCAATTCCTTCATTAATATGATGATAGAACTAATACTCAAGTCAACATCAAGATCTGCAGCTTAATAATTCTAATCTTTCAATATTATCCACCAAAGTTCGAGTTTTTTACATTGTGAATACAATTTCTAATTCAGATTTCATAAATAATAGAACAATTAATGACGTTTTTCTCGGTTGTGAGAGGCGATTGGATAACGTCAAAACTAAAAATGCATTCACCCGTCTTTATATCAATTCATTCCTCTTTCATTTCTACTTTTCTCCAGGTATCCGACACCGTTGTTGAACCCTACAACGCCACCCTGTCTGTCCACCAGCTGGTCGAGAACACCGATGAGACCTACTGCATTGACAACGAGGCTCTTTACGATATCTGCTTCCGGTAAGATTGATTTTCTTTTAAGAGAAGTCATAAATATTTTACTTCATTGTTTCTAAACATGAACAATTATAGAAAAAAAATCCGCATGTTTTAATAGTACTACAACCAACTAAGCGTTTGATTTGATAAAGACACATAAATCACACTCTACCAAAAATATCTGATGACATTGGAGCATTGATTTTGTAGTTTTGTGCCTTAGAATACAAAGGTTAATGCCTGTCAGCGTAAAAAAAGGTAACTTTTATCACAGACAGGTTTAAAGTCTATGAGCTTTAACAAATCCTTACGGACAACAAAATAACAATATATAACCAACACATCATCAACAGAATTTGAGCTTATTTTATTGATCAAAAGTGATAAAACCACGAATTTTAGTACAAAATCTTTCAACTATACAAATAAATGGATTCTTTTCAACAACGACTTGACAGAGCTACACTCATTAGTCCAATTTGCGCATTTAGCATTTAACAGATATTTTGTTTTAATTGTTCTTTAATTGAAAAAAAACCCTCTTCATTTTCCTATATAATAATACTTATTTTTTCTCAACATAATTTCAGTACCCTCAAATTGACCACCCCCACATACGGAGACTTGAACCATCTCGTGTCCGCCACCATGTCTGGTGTCACCACCTGCCTCCGATTCCCCGGTCAGTTGAACGCTGACTTGAGGAAACTCGCTGTCAACATGGTGCCCTTCCCCCGTCTCCACTTCTTCATGCCCGGCTTCGCTCCCCTCACCTCCCGTGGTAGCCAGCAATACAGGTAAGACACATGTAGTCAAGTTTAGCAGTGGAACCTTTTATCTATACCAAAATGAAAAAAGTAGATAAATAAATACAAAAGGAAATATGTTTTAAAAAAAATATGAATACCATTGGAAATAACTGACAACATATTATTATGAAGGATGAGTTGCTACTAAAAGTTACAAGGGAATTAACAAAGGTAACACAATATGTTGATAAAAGATACCGAGTTGCTTCCCTTTTATATAATTTCTTTACAAATATCCTTCTCTCAAATCTTTTGGCATGGCAACTTCCATTTAGACCATTTTCTCATATCCGTGTCAAGTTTAAATCATTTTAAATAGCATTGAGATTTAGCATAATCAAGTGTCGAAGTACCATTCATTAAACTATTCTCATTAAAATAAAACCAAAACAATTTTACCTAACACACACCATATGAATTCATGACATCCATCAACCACCACCACCACCATTGCTCTTCTTTCCAGAGCTCTGACCGTCCCCGAGCTGACCCAACAGATGTTCGATGCCAAGAACATGATGGCTGCCTGTGATCCACGACACGGCCGTTACCTGACCGTCGCCGCCATGTTCCGTGGACGTATGTCCATGAAGGAAGTTGACGAGCAGATGCTCAACGTCCAGAACAAGAACTCCAGCTACTTCGTTGAATGGATCCCCAACAACGTCAAGACCGCCGTCTGTGACATTCCTCCTCGTGGTCTCAAGGTAAGGAATGGCCAAACAGCCTCAATACTCTTCATTCTATTTTCTGTCCTTCTTGGTGTTTGTTCTCCTTCAACTTTAATACACCACTCCCCATTTTCTCCCCCTTTGCTTATTCAAATTCCATTCTTCTTCAATGACCTTACATTTAATTTTTTAATAGCTTTTTCTATCCATTTGTCTCCATTATCTTATGAACTTATTTTAACATAGTCTTTTTAAACCACTACATTGAAACATTCTCCTAGAGCAAAGAAAATAAAACTTCTACAACTACTTCTTCATCTACTATACCACTACTACTACTACTACTACTACTACTACTACTACTACTACTACTACTACTACTACTACTACTACTACTACTACTACTTCTACTACTGCTGCTACTACTACTACTACTACTACTACTACTACTACTACTACTGCTACTACTACTACTACTACTTCTACTACTACTACTACTAATTCTACTACAATTACTACTTCTACTACTTCGACTACAACTACTACTTCCACTACAACTACTACTATTAATTCTACTACTACTACTACTGCTACTAAATGTATGCTCTTAATAATCTACAATAATATGTTTGTTATGTCCTCTACCAGATGTCTGCCACCTTCGTCGGAAACAGCACCGCCATCCAGGAGCTCTTCAAGCGTATCTCTGAACAATTCACTGGTAAGGAAGAATTTGGGATAAAACCCTCAAAATAGAATATCGCATTTAACCCACGAATGTAAACAGCTGTAGCTGTAGCTGTAATGTTGAGTCTGCCATATATACAAACAATACGCGTTTAAATAATGTTGTCAGCATTTTTAAACCTCTTATATTATATTGATCAAAATAACTCTTAATTTGTCAAAAGTTCTTAACTTCAAAACTTCAAATGATTCTAAGGTTTATCAATTCCTGCCAAGGTGATAATCATTTAGTTAATCGATATATGATGTGAGTAAATTAGTTTATGTCAAAAGATTGAAATGGCGTTTTGTTAGTATCAACAAATAGTGTTCTTGAGCGATAACAGTAAGCAATGCTTTTCACAACATATCTGAAAAGATTGCAATCTAGATGGGTCCGGTGCTTGGTTGCTATGCCGTTTTTATGAACACTAAAAATCTGACTATCCGGGAAAGCAAAAGAAGGGGAGGGGGTAGAGGGTTAGAAATGCAGTAACCGTTCATATATATTTTCCAAAACGAAATATTGCAATGCTAAAATATATACTACATATCTTTTACAGTTTCGCGTGTATAATATTGCTAAATGCCATGCCAGTGAACTCAAAATATGCCAATATTGCATTGTCTGAAATCTCACGAGGACTGCAGTTTGAAAAATTATTCATGTTGTCGTGTTTGTATCTTCCACCCCACCCCACATACACAAACAGCTATGTTCCGCCGTAAGGCTTTCCTCCACTGGTACACTGGTGAGGGTATGGATGAGATGGAGTTCACTGAAGCCGAATCCAACATGAACGACTTGGTGTCTGAATACCAACAATACCAGGACGCCACCGCCGAAGAGGAGGGTGAATTCGATGAGGAGGAAGGTGAGGAGGAGACGTAAGCACTCCACCAAACCTGAGAGCAGCACACGCAATACTCACAGAAATGGCTGAAGATGTCAATTGTCCATCGCTCTAAGGGTGGGCAAAAAGCGTTCCAAGCGACACAAGTGTTTGTAGATTTGTGTTTTATTTAGAAGGCTGGTGGGCAACTGTTCCCAGTTGACTTGTGAAATATGGAAATATAAACACTACTTGATAACAAAACTTTACCTTGTTCTTAGTTTCTTTTCTTTGTTTTATATTATTATAGTTTCTATGATAAATGTTGTGTCGTATAAACTATGAATATGCCAAGTACTGCTGGATATCATTTGTTTGTCTGTCTATTTTGGTTTCTTTGGTCTTTTGTGAGAGAATTAACAGTACTCATCTACAAAAGAAACGCATTGTAAGTTTTATACAGTGCAATATCCGCTATGTTTACTCAATGCGCTTAACAAGTCAACAGCAACACTTGCCATGCAAGACAAGACGCGAGGCATGTAAATTATGAGTTTTATTCAGTATAGAAGTTCTGAGTAAAGCACTAGATTCAAAAGCAAAAGGATCGGAATCTACCCAACGTGCATTGAGATTTTTTCTGACCCAGCTAGTTCATCTGCAGTGATTGGGTACCGGGTAGATGATATATGGCGAAAAGCATTTCAACATAGATTAGCTTTCAAATCAAAGGGCAGTGAGCAAATGCCATTGTGTTCATTTAACGCAACAACAACAGGATTAATTCTGGATGCACGGATCGTTTGGGTCTCTATTATTCAGTATAATTGGGAAGATGCACTCCAGGCAGAATGTATGTAGGCATTCCCAAGACGGGTTCTTTAGGTGCATGACCGTATGCGCTTTTTGATCCATTCATTGAGAAATTAGGGAGCAGGCACCGGTTTAAGATCAAGATCTGAACAAGTGTGTATGAAACGGTGCCAAATAAATCTCAAAAATCAGTCAACCTCAACTGGGAATCAAACCTCAGACTTTCTCATTACCGTTCAGACGTGCTACCATTTTAAAACGTATAAGCGCCTGTTAGGCGATAATACAATCTTTAACGACAAATAACACTGTTCATGGCCAGATACTCATTTTACACTGAGTACAGTGAGAGCATGTGAGTAAAGAGCATTATCTAAAGATCAACAATGCGCCTCACCGAGCAGGACTCGGACCCCCGGACCTTGCGATCAGAAGGCGAGTGTCATACCATAAAACCAAATAACCGCATAAGATGTCTGGATAGGTCGAGTTAATTCAAATTTAACAAACTGTTCTAATGTGTAATGACGAATATAGGGTGCCTCGCACAGCACTTTACGAAAAGACTCTCTGTTGGTGTCCCTAATATGGTATCAACATCACACTCAGATGAATAACGTCCAAAAGAACTGCGAAAGGTTAAATTATGCAGTGACAAAAAAAAAAAACATGTTTAAAATTCAAGTGATGTTAGATAGTAGTAGTAGTTTCTTATGGTTACACCTCCAAGTGAACCGTTTCACTCCAGTCCAGGTATTTTTGTCCTCCTTGATGGACGGTATCATAGCCCCCTGGCACGGCTGTGGACGGGCAGTGCAGGACCAAGTGGTCCATATCTTGTTTGGCACCACCACATGCTGTGCACTTGGGCGAATCTCGGTAGCCCCAGCGGTACAGGTTTGTCGCTGTCCTGTCGTGTCGGGACCTGATCCTGTTTGCATGTACCCACTGCTTTCTTGTCAGCTCGTGGAATCCCGGCAGTGGTTGGATAGAGGGGTCGTTGATTATTGCTCTACCCTTTGGCGGGCAGTCAGTCCATTCCTTTCTCCAGGTCTCTGCGATATCGAAATCTTCTAATTTTGAGCCATAAAAAGGTTTCCTTGATTTAAGGCGTGAGGTTTTCGGTGCCATTTGCGTGACTTGTTTGAGCGGTGTTGTGTATGAGATGTTGTCAACGCGCTCATGTTGTTTTTGTGTTGCTTCTTCTCTACGGAGGTGAGGGGGAGCAATGCCGCTTAAGGTTGGTAGCCATGCTATTGGTGTGGATTTTAGGGCTCCCGAGACGGTTCTCATAGTATCATTAAGTAGAGTGTCCACTTTATGTACATGGGCACTGCGAGTCCAAACCGGGGCACAGTATTCAGCGACGCTATAGCATAGGGCTAGTGATGATGTTCTTAGTGATGTTAGATAACATCGTACAATTAATATTATGGTAAGATATAATATTAGGCCTTTAGAGACGAAAACATCATGCTGGGTTATAAAGTAGTTGCTAGATTTGAATGGAAATATGAGGGGTCATCTAATGATATATTTTAAAAAATCGCAACGGATCTGTTCAACGCTAAGTGCACGTATGTGCAGGTCTGATATACGAACGCAATTAATTATGGGCCTGAGCTAAAATTGTTGTAATGGACAATATCTTACGTTGGTTTGAGAGTACGTGTATTTCCATTACAACAATGAAATCCTAACAATTAGGATTATCAGACCTGCAAATATCGACACGTCGGTTCAACCCATTCTGAAGACATGAAATATGATGTTGCCACCTGTGCATCAGAGGAGAGTTGTGAGTTCGTGTTTTGCATTCAGGTCACTAATCCAAAGTTAGAGGAAGACAGAAGCCTGCTCATTAATTAGTATGATTGTATAAAGAAAATAATGAATATATACAAGTGACCCATCGTCTCAAAATGGTTTTATTTCTTGGTTATTTGGATGGGGGGGGGGGCGCGAAGTGGCCGAGTGGTTAAGGTATTGCACAGTGACGCGGAAGATCCCTGCTCAAGCTCCGCTTCAGGGACTTTCTTTTTTTTTTCCTTGGACAAGATTATTAAGCCCCAGTTTGCTCACTTGAGTCATTCCTGTTGACATCAGACATCTTGTTTGATGGATTATTTTGATGGAATGCCGAGGGGATGGTATCAAATGATGCTATGGCGGAAGGGCGTGATTTAAAAAAAATGTAGATGTTAAAAATTGAGTTTATCATCAAAAATACCAAATTGATAAATTAGTCAGCAGGCACTGTTCATACACCTACAAGAACCTACAAGACATAGGTTAGTTTTCACATGTTTTTCTAAACCAATTAACGTAGTATCTTGAAGAGACAAAGGCTAACAGCTCGCATATCTGTTCACTGCTTTTCTTTTGAAATCATTTTTGGGACTAGGTTCACCCTGATATTATACCGTTTTGAGAAGACTGGTTACTCATATGCTTACTAGATAAATGATATTTTATTTGAACGCGGGGATAGTTAGCGGGAGAATATAATAAACAAAGCGTGCACAACATATTTACATAGTTTTAATAGCAACTCTTTCTCTCGCTCTTTCTCTCTCTCTCTCTCTCTATCTCTCTCTCTCTCTCTCTCTCTCTCTCTCTATATATATATATATATATATATATATATATATATATATATATAATTACACACACACACACACACACATATATATATATATATATATATATATATATATATATGTAGTATAATCATATCAAAATAAAACAAAATATAGTAAATAATATATAAAATGTGATTAAAAGGGTTGAAGATGGAATTTTGTAATTGTGATGATATGGAGTATATGTATTATGGTTTGTGATTTAATGATAAAGTATTCTCTCGAATATTTGATTAGACGTTGAATGCGAAAATGATATAAAAGGAAAAGCTAAGTGGGTTGACCCGAAAGCCCAAATCTCATCAATTTTGCTGTTCTCGTATTGAAAACAATTATTTGACAATTTTAAGCTTAGAATTTTCAAGCTCCATAAGCTCCCGAAGAAACCTGGCGAAGGACCATGGAAAAAGAATCAAAGGAAGCAGGCCTGTGCTGAATACAGCCACCGCAAAAGCAGCCGATCGCAAAATTTTTTTTTTTTAAATGGAGATGTCTGGTGGATGCCCTATGTGCCTCAAGACCCGAAGAGGATTAAGTAAGTAAGTATATTGATCTGGTACAGTTTTACCAGTACACAACGTTGTCATCAGACAAAGACTCTGATATTTCGTCTAGAGTGTCCAGCAAGAAGTCAGTCGAACAGGTCGTACCATCTTCTTCCAGGCTGCTACTCGTACTAGCTACGCAGTATCGTTTGAACCTTTCAACCCTTGACCCCTGATCTCCCATGATAAGTTCAATCTTTCTTTCTTTCAGTGTCTTATGTTTATTTTTCATGAATGGTGGTTGCCTTCTACTACTTTCTGTAGCGCTTTTGTAACCCCCTGAAATAGATCTATCGCTTTCCAAGGGAAGGTTACTCTTCATCCACTTCGTCTTTCGATGCTTGTGTACAGCCGGTGTTCTGTTTCCTGTTGGAATTTTATTCCCGGTAAGCCGACCACCTTTGTTGTGGTATGGTGTGGAAGAAAGATCAGGTGACGAATGAGACCTGTTGAGAAATTGAAGCCGCTTAGATTTTCTACAACTTTCAAAGTCTTGGCATGTATTAAACGGATCTTTATAGTCCAAATCACTTGATGTCGTAGCAGTTGTTGTTTTTAAATTGTCTGTGTTTGGAATCGTAGGCTGAGAAATTCCAGAATCACGATTCCTTGATTGAAGAGACATTCTCAGTTCGTCGTTGAATCCACTTACACGCATTCTGTCTTCCTTTTTGGGTTTCTTTTGAGGAAAAGCTACTCGTTTATACTTGTTTTTATAATTCCCGAAACTGTTTCTCCTATCTGCAGACTTAAGATTTAGTAAAGTTCCAGTCAAGTGAACAAATTTTGATTGTTTGGATGAGTTGGTGTGTTTTAAATCATTATACTTATGAAAGTGTGCCGGTACCCTAGAATCTTTGACAAAATTGTGGCATTCCGACCTTTCGATTTGGTGATCGGAAGACTCCGGCGATTGTCCCAAACTACACTGATATCCTTGTTTACAAAATGCTGACTGGGGAGAAATGGTTACCGTTCTTCCATGATCCGAATTGGACGAGATTTCCTTCTTCTCAATTCCCGAGTCGCTCTCTGGATGTTCACCTCTTTGGCCAGTTGAAGTGATCATATCATCAACTCGATGGGGGTGTTCAAAGTGAGGACGACCCTCCATCGAGGTTCCAAAGTTATATCGCGTGTTTTGCTTGAAATTGACAGCAGATTTTCGAGGTTTAGACCGATCATGTATTTTCTTGTGTATTCTTTGCGTGTAACAATTCTTGAAACCAAGACCGGGTTTCATCTCGTACCTAACGGATTCGATAGGGCCATTAGGAAATGAGACGGTTTTTGATCGGTCTATGTCTCCATGAGAAATATTTTGAATGTTATCTTGTGGAGAGGAGAATGCAATTGGTTTTTCAGAAAATGTATCTTTGTCAGATGGGGAAAAACTATTGTTACGTCTATCAGATAAACCAATATTTTTCCTCGCTGGACGGTGGTCGCTGGTATTCCATGTGGTTTTAGTGTAGAAGATTTGGTGTTTCGGTCTCTTTGATGGAGACGTAAAATGATTCGAGCATTGACGTGTTTGTGCTCTTTTCTTTTTATCAAATGTTCCCTGAAGGGAATATGTTTTCCCGTTCAATTGTCTGGAGTTTATTATTCCTTTCCTGCTTTGCAATGTATTTCGTCTGTTTTTACTTGACGATGATACAGTTGGTCTTCTTAGCTCGCCCGATTTACCAAACGGATGGTTATGGAGTTTTGAGGATTTTTTAGTTTCAATTGGTGAGAAGATTGTAACTTTTTGGTTAACTGTGACTCCTTTTTCAGGGGACGATTTTTTCGGTGATGTATTTCGGCGCTGTTGCGTAGATACCTTCATCGCGTCCTGCTTTTGCAGTTGTGTCCTCCGAAACTTTGCGGCATATGACCCTTTGTTGGCTGATTGCTTTTTGTATGGAGAGGTTGATCTGTTTGGTGAGTTAGTAATTGCCTTATTCAAACGTTTGTTTGGTTCTTTGTTGCTTTGTGTTAACTGTTTATTGCTTTCCATATGGTCACTGATTGGAGCACACTGAGTTGTCGGAAAGCCACTCAAACAATCTTCAGATAAACTTTTATTTTCTCCAATATTAGTGTTTCCATGGGTGTGTTCCGGAATGTTTGACCCCCTTTTCAAAGAGATACATTGCACAGACATTGATTGGCTAACGATTTCAGATGGCCTATTTTCTGTAAAGTTATCGGGTTCTTCCTCCTTGGTACAGGCCATGCTTTGTGTCTGTTCAAATCTCTGAAACGCAGCAGAATTAATACTGTAAGCATTCGGATATCTCGCTGACGGCAGTTCTTGATAAGCAGGCACTTTGGACAACTTGGATAACTGGAATCCTCGGGCTGGATTGCATTTTGGAACCAGTTCTAAATAAGAAACTATCTCGGTTCCTCCTAATGGAACAGGACACGTCTCAATTAATATCTTTTTACGTTTGCTTACCATCGATTTCACAGGGGGCTGACATGTTTTATATCGTTGTGATATAGCAGAGCTGCTGCTCACAGATTGCAAGGAATGATCCTTATACAAATAATCATTTTCCGAGACTTTCGAATGTATTGTTGCATTCAAGTTGCTGCAAAGAGAACCGGTTTCAGGTGACTTGTTATAGTTGAACTGAGAGATTATGTTTTCATTTCTCTTTATGTTGGTTAGTATTTCATTATCATAATAATGTTTGTTAATTTTTTGGGTTAAAGTGTCTAATTCTTGAAGTAGATTGGCGAGAACTACGGGTTCTTTTGGTTTAATTTGATTGCGCGACAGCTTTCTGACAGGCGGCTTCGGACTGTAATGGAAAAACAGATTGCTTCGCATCAACTTGTTGCAGTTTGCGTTATCAAAACTTTCAGCACTCATAAACGAGGCTTTGGCAATGGAAGGAATTTTGCTGTGATTTCCTCTTGTCAAATATGGTGAGTTGTTCGACCCGTCTAAATGTTTAATTTCATTGTGTCTTGTGATCAATTTATCACTGCTTGTCTTATTTGATTGTCCGTACGGGAACCCACACCAGTCTCCATATTCCTTCATTGTGTTTTGGATGAGTTGATGCAGCTCCTTCCCACACTCCTCTAAATCCACAGCTGCGTAATTTGTATTTAGATCAGGGCACCTCCTGTACCAACTGCTAGCCGTTATATTTTCATATCGGGTCTTCTTAGTAGCCAGTAATCTGCCAGTTTTACGATCCGTGATATCGGAGTTCTGGGATGGACAGAACGTCTTCGATTGATGACGGAAAATTTTGGATTCGAAAGTCTTATTATGCTTGGTTTTATTAACTTTTTGAGTTGAGGCCAGTGAAATGCAACCGGTTGCTTTCTTTTTTGGCTTCGTCGTTTGAATGGTTAGCTTTGACAAGGGTATCTTTACGGTGCTGGCAATGCCGTTGACAGATAAACGATTTGTTGTTACAGATGGGCTCAGAACGATGACATTGGAAGGTACTCTAGAAACAAATTGAGTTGCGCAGTCTAGTCTATCTGATGATGCCGGAAAAGGGTGGCGAATGGAATTATCTTGAGTTTCCGCGAGGTAAAGACCGCGGCATCTGGAACCAGCGCTTTGGTTCGAGAGTATGATTCGGGATCGTCTACTTCCAATTTTTTGACATTTCCTGTGTTTGTTGAAATCTTTATCGACACCCTCAAAGCGAGAGCAATCTGAACTCTCCCAGTCCTGTTCAAGTACTTCTCTACCTCCTCCCTCGCCTCCACCACCCTCGTCTGTGTTACTATCTTCACAATCTTCTATTCTTCCATCTGAACTTTTTTCTCCTAGTTCTTCAATGACAGTAGAGTACGGATGCTTAATGTTACTGTCACTGTCTCTATACCTTTCAATACTAGAAGTATTCTTCGCCAGCGTCGGGGCTAGGACAATACTTGAAACCAGGGATTCTGTATCAAGAGACGATTTGGCACTTCTATTATCAATGCTGTAACCACGCTCTCTAGATTGGACATAACGGCTCATAGAACGTCGACTGCGATTTTTTGACCTCTTTGATAAATATCTTGATTCTCTGTTGTTGAGTTTGCGTTCAACAGTATTTGTTTGTCTTTGAATGTACTCGTCATTAGTGTCCGCCGTGGTTAGAAAGCTCACATCCATTGTAGTTCTACCTGCGGAGTGAAATAAAATAGAAATTTTAATAAATTGTTTTTAAAAAATCCCTAAATCAATACGATTAATAGTAAGGCATTTTCGATATTTTCATTACGTTCAGCCTAGCTTATGGAATCAAATTTTCATTTCACCCAGCCTTTAAAATGTTTCTTAGGGATCGTGTGTTACAGCGGTATACATTTTGTTTTACGTCGTCCTTAGAATGTGCTGAATTCAATTTCCCCAATGCATGGTGTGGCCTTTAGCAAGTCAATTCTCACTCGGACTTTGCTACAGGATAAGATATCACGTCGCTTGCCAATGAATATTATATATTCTCAACAAAAAAAAAACACACAGAAAAAAAAACAAACAAAAAAAAACAAAACAAAACAAACAAAACAAAAGAAAACAAAACAAAACCAACAAAAAACAATAAATATAAAAAACAAAACAAACCCATTCATTGACCCCCCCCCCCCGCGCCCCCACCATAAACATAACCACAACATCAAAAAAATAAAGTATCCCCCCTGCCCCCCACCCCTCCCCAAAAAAAGAAAAGAAAGGAAACCCAAACAAATATTGATAAGGAAAAAGCAATGGCTAAAACAAATATGACAAATCTAGCAAACAAAAACGTAAAAGGAAAATCAATAATAGAAAAAAGAAACAACAGGAGAAGAACCCCACCAAACAAACAAACAAACAAACAAAAGAAAATGAAAATAAAGAAACACTTCTAGTCTGGCTTTTGTTTGAGCACTGGGTCAAAGGACAAAAGAGCTTTCTTCGCTAAAACAATGGAAGAAAGATAACTGAGGTTATCAACTTACTTAATTTTGATTAAATGAGTTACGGCACTTACTTTGATCGCTCGGCAGGTCGTGATCTTTGTATTTGTTCGGTTTTGTCTGTATAATAATAATAATAATAATAATAATAATAATAATAATAATAATAATAATATAGTAATAATAATAATAATAATAATAATAATAATAATAATAATAATAATAATAATAATGATAATAATGATAATAATGATAATAATAGTAATAATAATATTATTATTAATAATAATAATGATAATAATAATAATATAATACTAATAATAATAATAATAATCATAATAATAATAATAATAATAATGATAATAATAACAATAATAATAGTAATAATAATAATAATAATAATAATAATAATAATAATGATAATAATAATAATAATAATAATAATAATAATAATAATGATGATAATAATAATAATAATAATAATAATAATGATAATAATAACAATAATAATAGTAATAATAATAATAATAATAATAATAATAATAGTGCAAGATGATTTGATTATATTATGGTAAAAAGATAATGGAAAGTTAGCTGGTGCAACAATTACATACAGTTCTATCTAATACAGTGGGCACTTTCTCCACAATTAATCAACACTTTGGGAAGACGTGCGACCATAATATGGTCTTCTGGTATCATACATGCCTGGGGATCGAAGATTCCAAGGTTCGAGTCCCGCTCTGAGCGGCTCATAGTCGAGTCCTTGGAAAGAAGACTCGATACTCACATTCGACGTACTCTGGTGTAAAATTAAGTATGGCCGTTAACAGCGTTGTCTCTGTCGGAAAGAAACCTTGTAATATTGCCTAACAGACGTCATGCCTTGTCTAACATGTTAAATGTTGCTGTTGATTAAGGACCCCTTGTATAGCGCTTTGAGCAGTTTAAAGGATATTGCTATATATAAATGCTTAAGTTAAGTTAAAATATTTAGATTGTTTATCACAGTTTAACACGAGTGATGGAAAGTATATGACAAAGCAATAAATTAATTTGACCCACCGTCTCAAAAAACTATTAGGTCGGTGAGATTTGAATATTAAAATTGGATTCAATTGTAATAATATGATATAATTTTGGTAAAACTCATGTTATATCAAAGACGACGTACTCATATATGCAGGTCTGACTTCCCAACCCACTAATGGGCCTAGTTTAGCATTGGTGTAATGGACAATATTTTGCGTCTTTTTTTTGAGATTTCCATTACAACAATGAGCCTATAAGGAATTGGGTTATAAGACCTGCAAATAAGTGCACGTCGTCGAAAACAAAAGATATAGTCTTTTCTTTGACGATGACAAAGATCTCACATTTCTCGTCAACTCAACTTTCAAATCACTCCTGACAATGAGTTGATCCTTGGCATTCGTACACTCATAGATAGAACGAAATTGACGTCTTTCAGGTCTTTGTCGTTGTCTTTTGCCAGCTATTTTGATCAGACTATAGATAGAACGAAGGTGATGTCACTCAGGTCTTTGTTATTGTTTTTTTTGCCATCCGTGTT
Organism: Berghia stephanieae; assembly: GCF_034508935.2. Lineage (NCBI taxonomy): Eukaryota > Metazoa > Mollusca > Gastropoda > Nudibranchia > Aeolidiidae > Berghia > Berghia stephanieae. The sequence goes on along the minus strand of NC_088366.1, from coordinate 16,193,035 downwards.
CATGAGTAGTTCTCACTAAACTGAAGTAACCAGACTATATACGTTCAACGTTATACATAGTTCTGTGTTTTGGTCCGTGCGTTATACTTCCGGATGGCAATGTTGTGAGTTTCTTAGCCAAGCACACGTCAACTCATGAGACGCGAAGTGACAATATAGATAGAATGCGCTTGGCCAAGGAGTTCACAACATTGCCATCCGGAAGTATAACGGACCAACACACAAACTCTGTGTAACCATGAACGTTTATAGTCAGGTTAATACAGTTTATTGAGAACAACTCACAAACGCGGATGGCAAAAACAATAACAAAGGCCCGAGTGACGTCATCTTCGAACTATCTATAGATAGAATGCGCTTGGCCAAGGAGTTCACAACATTGCCATCCGGAAGTATAAAGGACCAACACACAAACTCTGTGTAACCATGAACTTTTATAGTCTGGTTAATACAGTTTAGTGAGACCAACTCACAAACGCGGATGGCAAAAACAATAACAAAGGCCTGAGTGACGTCATCTGCATACTATCTATAGATTTAATAGCAAAATGTGCGTAGCCTATCTATGTTAGGTCGTGTTGGGTCGATGAATATATTAATATAAAGGTCATGTTTTTATTGGTCAAAATTCTACTGGTAACTTGACCAGTAGAGTTTTGTCCAATCAAAACATGGAAATTGTGACACATTTTCACACGTGCTCGGACAAACATAGTTGGTTGTTTCTAAACAATAACGTGAATGATATTGACCTCTCTATGATAATTGTTATCGTTTTTTATATCGTTAAATGGGTGACTAGTTATCACACGATTTCTCGATCATATTACAAACGTTTAAGTTTACAGACAGTTTTCTGTATTGGTTCTATTGATCAAGCGGTAGAGCAGTGGGTATTTCATTTAGACACATGCCATTGATAGTAAAAATCTGTGTAGTGTCCTATGTTTAAAAATCACTGTCATTGTTTACATTATGACTACTGTCCGAGAGGCGTGGTTATCTAGGCGTCAATACACTTCAACAGTCATGACGTCACTTTCCTCGTAATGACGCGTGGGAACTTAGTAACTGGCTCTAAACTATCGAAACAATGGCGGACGCCCTTGTGAAATATTTCTGCGACGAGCATACAAGCGTATCCAGAGGAAAAAAAAACCCCCATTAAAAATCTGATCATGCTTTGACTTTTACACATTCTGATCACAAGACATATGAAAAGTTCTAGCCAGCATGAAGAATAAAAAGTAACGATCTTCTTTGTTTAGAACCACGATGGCCGCCGTTGTTGGGCGACGTGAGATCAGACTATTGAATCCAATTGTTAACGAATTTGATATGATTGAAGGGTTACCTTGTCATGTCTTCTTGATGCTCTCTGTAAATAGTGGAAGCAACTGGAATGAAAGTGGGAGATGTGCGGAGATGTCACAACGGATGTTTTTATGATTCAATATCTAAGCAGTAATTTTTAAATAAATGAATGTAACAACTTAAAAAACAAAAAAAAAACAAAAAAAAAAACAAACACGGAACGTTTCGGCTCAAAATCCTTCTTCAGCCCCAATTTTATTTATTTATTACTATCTAATATTAATCGTCAAACTCTATTTTACATAAAACGGATGAGTGACAAAAAAAATCGTGAACTACTGCGGTTTTTCTTTACAAAGGATAAATGGCGCAGCTCATGGTATATTTGGTATCATACTATATAATAAATCGAGTTTTCCCGACGTGCACTTATTTGCAGGTCTGATATCCCAATTCCTTTGAGGCTCATTGTTGTAATGGAAATGTCAAAAAATGACGCAAAATATTGTCCATTACAACACGGTTAAAATAGGCCCATAAGTGGGTTGGTTCGGATGTCAGACCTGCATATATGAAAACGTCGGGTTTTTCAAAACCTAAGGTTGTTGTATCTATAAAATCGTCGATGTTACCCTCACCTAAATTATCTTAGATTTTTCGTGGGCTGACGATTAACTGGTTCTATATCCACTTTTGGAAAACGTTGAGATATTACACGCGTTACAATCAAGATGTTAAAAGGTATTCTGACAAAACATCCATTCAAAGGTATACGGAGAGAGAATGTGAGTAAAGAGTCTTTTCCAAGGACTCAACTATGCGGCGAGCGAGGCTCGAACCCAGGACTTTCCGATCCGAAAGCGAGTGTCATACCACTAGAACACATAGACGCACAAAAAGTATCTAAAAGCCAAAAAAAAAAATATTGAGAGTATAGTTAAAACGTGGGTTGAGGGTTAATTCTGTAATCTGACAAAAATTGGTTCAAATCGAAAATTGACGCATAAACTATGGATAAAAGAGTGGTTGAAGTTTATATATAGTTATTAACAAAAAATTAATCTTAAACCAATTTTTCTCAATTTAAACAAATATGGAGATAGAATCAGTTAACCCTCAACCCACGTTTTAACTATACTCTCAATATTTTTTTTTGGCTTTTAGATACTTTTTGTGCGTCTATGTGTTCTAGTGGTATGACACTCGCTTTCGGATCGGAAAGTCCTGGGTTCGAGCCTCACTCGCCGCATAGTTGAGTCCTTGGAAAAGACTCTTTACTCACATTCTCTCTCCGTACTCAGGTGTAAAAAATTTCCTTTTTGGGATGCAATAAAGTATCATTATTAAAATGAGTACCTGGCCGTTAACAGCGTAGTCTTTGTCCGAAAAAAAAATTATAATATCGCCTTACAGGCGTCATGTCTTGTCCTAAATGTTAAATGTTGCTGTTGGACAGGGACCCCTTGTAAAGCGCTTTGAGCACGTTTAATGGATATTGCCCTGTATAAAAGCTCAAAGCTCATTATAATGCGTGTTTTGTTTCTCACTCACTGTAGTAAACCGTAGCCACATACAAACAATACTGTACACTGGAATACTTGATACAGGCAGGACAGACTGAATATGTATACGACGGAATCGTTACTGTTGTTGCTATTGTTGTTGTTGTTGTTGTTGTTCTTGTTCTTGTTCATCTCCGCGGCGGCGGTCATGGCCGCTCATGAAATGAAGTTACTGTCAACAGATGCCTGTCTCCTCTGATAAGATAAAATTGGACGGAGTGAGTAGATGGAAAATAAAATGGAGAGAAAGATAAAGGGAACAAATGTGAATCATAAATAAGGGAACAACACAAAACAAACGACGTTTCGGCCTTTGACCTTTTAAAAGTAAACACGATATATATATATTATATATATATGTATATATTATATTGATAAAAAACCTTATTATGTAGGAGCAATATGGGGTGACGTTGGGATGATTCAGCGATGGTAAGAAATCGGTTTTTAACGTGTATTTATAGATAGAACGATGTTGAAGTCACTCAGGTCTTTGTTATTGTTTTTTCTTTAGCCATCCATGTTTATGAGTAATTCTCAGTAAACTGTATTAACCAGACTATAAAAGTTCATGCTTACACATGGTTTTGTGTGTTGGTCCGTTATACTTCCGGGCGGCAATGTTGTGAGTTTCTTAGCCAAGCTCATACTATCTATATATGAGAGATAGATCCCTGAATGGATAGATAATCCATGTGATACATAAAGAGACTGATAGAAAAAAATGTGCGGCTATACGGTCTAGTGGTATGACACTCGTGTTCGGGTCGGAAGGTCCTGGGTTCGAGTCCCACCCTGAGCGGCGCATGAAAACAGCTCTTTACTCAAATTTCTCAACGTAGTCATGTGTAAAATGAATACCTGACCATTGTTCCTGTCCGAAAATAAAATATTATCACCAAACAAGCGTAATGTCTCGTCCTAAATATAAAGTGTTGCTGTTAGCTTGGGACTCCTTGTATAGTGCCTTGACACGTTCAGTAGATATTGCGCTACATAAGAACTTATTTAACCCTCTCCTTACCAGCCATTCTCAGGATTTTCCCAAAAACTTCACACCCAACTATCACAAAAATATATTTTTTTATCAGTCAAACACAATAGCAGTAAGTTCTTGCGATAAATAATTTCTTTAGCAAAACATGCTCTACAACACACTGTTCATTTTCTTTCAATTTTATGATGTACAAGAGAAATTTGAATAAGAAATATGTTGGTTGTATCGTAACGAATGTGACGATTTTCTTAAAGAAAAAAATATTATAATGGATACATTGATTTGTTTATGGAGGCATAGGAGGATCAATTATGACTTATCGATTCACAACTGTATGAAGTCTTGGGGAACGTTGTCAACAAAGCATAATGACAGGGAAAAAGTGACCAGATTTTAATATGATATATTATACAATTCTTATACTTTTGCTTTTTGAAATTCCATACGTTTTCCCAACCACTGCACGAGCTTGCGAGCGCGCGTTGCGAACAAAGTTCGAATTCCAAAACGCAAGAGTGTAAGAAATCTTTTATTCTACCACTCAATCGATTTCTATTTTGTCATTTTTGAATAAAATATATCTTTGAAAACATTCAAATGATGCTTCTATTTAAAGATTCTGATTTTTAGTGAACTTTACGCTTGATAATCTGACGTCACAAAATATTACTGTAAAAAACAAAAACAACTTCAGCTTTTATATTGCGCAATATCCACTAAACGTGCTCAAAGCGCTTTACAAAGGGTCCCTGACCAACAGCAACACGTTGCATTTATTACGGGACATGACGCCTGTTAGGCGATGTTGCAAATTTTCCGACAGCAACAACGCTGTTAACGGCCAGGTACTCATGTTACACCTGAGTACGGTGAGAGAAAGCCTTTTCCTAAGACTCAACTATGCGTCGAGCGAGGCTCGAATTCAGGACCTTCCGATCCAGAAGCGAGTGTCATACCACTAGACCACATAGCCGCACAAAGATGATATCATTACACGTTACTATCTAGGTAGAGGGGTGGAATAACGTTATTGTCACTGTCCGAGTTCACATTAATTGTTCTCAAAAATATTCTAAAAAGCGGTCCTTCAAAGCAGTTAGGCGGCCCGTGGATTCGGGGTCTATCACGGTTTCTATTGCTTTCTTCCACCCTTTGGATAGGACGCTAGTCTATTGCAAAGTGCTTTCCGCCAGACCTAAAAAACCTATCTACCCAGTAACTGCTGGTTGAATAATGGGGTTAGAAAAAAAAATCGACTTCACCCATGATCAATCCCTTTGACCGTGAAGTTAGTGCTTTACTAACTGAGCCATTGGGACAACCTAAAACATATGACTTTTCTCAAAATTTAACATTATTTACAATAAAATCTTAGATTAACATCTGAATCACGCCGCTGGACTAATATACAACTGAAAGACGAATCGTTAAGAATGAGAGACCTGGTCCAGCAACGAGCAGACAAATAAAAAATCGATACATACGTAGTCTGATATGCAGACAAGTAGACAGATCGATTTGTTAATAAAAGATAGAGACATAGATAAATTAGAGAACTATTCGAGCTTACTGACATGCATATCGATGTGTAGATAAACCGATGAAAAGACATATAGACACATATTTTGAATTTTAGATTGGTAGACAATCAAATAAATAACTAGAAAGATAGGTGAATAGATAGATAGATAGATAGATAGATAGATAGATAGATAGATAGATAGATAGATAGATAGATAGATAGATAGATAGATAAGAAAATGGACACATATTTGATATATAGTCAGGTATGCAGAGAGACAAACAAATAGATTGATAGATAAATAGATAGGCGGATAACTAGATGGATGGATAAATAGATAAATAGATAAATGGATAGATAGATTGATTGATGGATAAAATATATAGATGGTTAGATAGTTAGATAGGTCTTTAGGTATACATACAGAAAAAAATCAGGCGTATTAATAGAGAGATTGTAAGAGATTGATAGTCTATGATATAACAAGCAAAAGAAAAAGGAGAATATACGAATGCAGACTGCTTGTGATTTCATTAACGAAAGAAGCAAAAAAGTCAGCTGAAATTGAAATAAATATTCATAATAAACCATTACAATTGTATCTTGCCTTCGGGCAATCAAGGGAAATGGAATAGAAATTGCAATTTTATGAGCCTTTCGAGTTGTTTATGTGGATATAATTTCTGTGGGGTTATCTTTTATATAAGTGTCTCGATAAATATCATTCATTGCTTTTAAGATGCTTCGGTTCCCTGTTATAACTTGATAGTTTTGTAAAATAAAAAAAAAAAAGATATGATGCGAAACGATGAGTTGAGTGTTGATATCTTCATAAACTATAATTAAGAACGATTTGTTGATGGTCGTAAAATAAGTAATCTTTTAGAGACATCTTGTAGCCCTTCAGATCTTTTGGAGCTGATTTTATCCCCGTTTCTATAATGTGAACCAGACAATAGCAATTAGTTGGTCCCTTTTGGTAGGACGCTAGTCTATTGCAATTATTTTTCGCCAGGTGTAACAGAACCAGCAACTCAATCTTTGCTGAGTGGATCAGGAGTTCAGAAAAAAAAAATTCTTGACTTCACTAAGGATCGCTAATGGTTCCTTTGCTTGTGAAGCGAGACCTCTACCAACTGAGCTATTAGAACATCCAAGAGGTACGTTCAGTCATAAATACGTGGAGTTTATTCTGTTTTCTGTAGTGTTAAACGAAGATCAATGTTAGTTTATAACTATACCCAGTATGGGTTATGTGCGGCTATGAGGTCTAGTGGTATTACACGGGCTTTCTGAGCGGAAGGTCCCGGGTTCGAGCTTCACTCGGCGCATAGTTGAGTCTTGGAAAAAGGCTCTATACTCATATTCTCTCACATTACTCTGGAGTAAAATGAGTACCTGGTCGTTAACAACGTTGTCTATATGTTGGAATAAATTGGAAAATTGCCTAACAGACGTCATGTCTTATTCTACATGTTACCTTTTGCTGTTGGTCAGGGATCCCTTGTAAAGCGCTTTGAGCACATTTAGTGGATATTGCGCTATACAAAAGCTCACGTTTTTCAAGTTTATGGGACGTTGGATTATAACAACTTTTCAAAATCCATCGATTACTCTAACCCTGACATTCGAGTTTGAACTTTTCTGACAACTTTGGAGTTAAAAATTCATCATCACACATTTTTTTGCTGTGTTTATCAGCTTTGTTCCTGTGGGCAAACATTTAAACTTGAGCTTATTTTATATAGCGCAATATCCACTTAATGTGCTCAAAGCTCTTTACAAGGGTTCCTGACCAACAGCAACATGTAACATGTAGAACGAGACATGACGCTTGTTAAACGATATTACAATTTTTTTTTCCGACAGAGAAAACGCTGTTAACGGCCAGGTGCTCATTTTACACCTGAGTATGGTGAAAGACTGTGAGTAAAGAGCCTTTTCCAAGGCTCGAACTCAGGCCCTTCCGATCCGAAAGCGAGTGTCATGCCACTAGACCACATAGCCGCCCACTTTACCAGTCTGATTATCGTAATCGATTACTGGTTTTGCAGCGGCTTGAGAGTGTTTTCATTACAACGACGGGACGATAACAATGGACAATTTGATGAGTATTGGCCCTCATCATCATCATTGACTGGGGCGGGGGGGGGGGGGGGGGGGGGGGGATGTCATGACAGTAGCTATAGATTAGTGTCAGAAAAAGGGCTAGGCCATTTGACATCATGATAGACAGGGAAAAGACAGGGTAAAGGCAGGATTTCTTAAACCAAACAAGAACATTCAGACACGAGGAAACAGGAAGAAACTGAAAAAAGAACGTTTTAAAACAAATGAAAGAAGGAACTTTTTTCATCTAGAATTGTAAATAACTGGAATAAACTGCAAGAAACCACAGTATCAGCAAAAATTTGAATAAATTCAAAGCAGAGTTGGAGATAAGCAACATCCTAGGAAACAAGTTCAATTATAAAAATTGGTCCAATCATTAATAGATGAGGAGGATCGAAGGAGACTACACCAAGTCTAAAAGCTCTATACAGAGGTATCCAGGTATCCAGGTATGATTATTATAATCTTTGAACTTGGAATTTTACATAGTTTTAAGGCTTAATGGTTAAATTGTTAAATCTTAATCAGAAATTAGGAAACGGCCGACGTGCACTTTTTGGCAGGTCTGATAACCTAACTCATTATGGGCTCATTGTTTGAATTGGAAATCTCAAAAAATAGATTCCATTACAACAATGATAAACTAGGCTCATAATTGCGTTGGGATGTCAGACCTGCATATATGTACACGTTGGAAACAGCGCATCAAGACACCGCGAAGTGACGTATTTAGTAGCAAAGACTATGAAAAATGTTTTTTTTCTCTTTTTGAGGAAAATTTTTGTCTGAAATCAAAGCCCTATCTCCACTGAGTAAAAATTGTATTTGAATTTTGAAAATCCATTCATAAATAAAAAAGTTATGCAGTTTCAAAGGTGTCATTTATTTGGATGACTCACAAAGAGAAAAAAATACCGAAAATATGGGACGCTTTTTCTGCGTTTTATTCTGGTTTGTGGCTGTATCTCGCTTAATACGTGGAATTAGATGTTAAAACTTGGCAGTTTGATGGCAAAATTATCAGAAAATATGATGAATACATCAGAAGAGTTCTAACTTGTATAGTTTTGGAGCTTTATGGCTAGGGTCAACTATAATTTTGTTTTAAAATATACATAATATTGATCATTTGGAACTTTTCCGAAGTGTAATTTTGTGTCTACAACCCATACAAATGACACGAAAAATGCCTGCTAAATTATTATCAACCAGTCCAGTGAGACCATGGCTTATGTTATTTCTAGTATTTATTTGAGAGAGAGAGAGAGAGAGAGAGAGAGAGAGAGAGAGAGAGAGAGAGAGAGAGAGAGTTAATCTACTATCCATATGACATAACAATGAAACAATGCCTTAATTTAAAAAAAGCGCGCGAGGATTTGTGTCATCAGTCACCGCGAACAAAATGCCAGATGGCCACGTGTGTGGCCAAATATATAATTTTGTTTCTTTTATTAAATTTTATTCATCTATTTTTGTCTCAGTGACATTTATCCTAGTCTATTCAATTTTCTGTTTGTTAAAATTTAGTTCATATTAAGTGGGCCAGTGTTAATAGTGAAAGCCATATGATTTTTTATTTAGCCACTTTTGAAGTCGAATTTGGTCAGGTTATAGTCTAGCCATCTGGCAGCCTTGCCTCGCTCACGTCATTTTCGTGTAGTGCGATGAGGGAACAAAATGGCCGTCTCCATATTTTCACTCATTGAAATGCAAATTGGGTTGATGTTTTGTGAGAATACGGGAAAAGTACTTATCATAATCCAATGAAATTTGAAATATAAATAGAAGAAATGTGCATATATAACCTTGTGAGCGACAAAATATCGCCTCTTTGTAGTTTTAGAAATATTGTACTCCAAAGAGTAAAAATCTATTTTAACGGTCTTCTGGTAATCGTACGAGTTTTGTCGCTTGACATAATCTAAAATGACCTCTTTTCTAACTGTGTGCCAACTTTCAGTCAAATTCATCGATAAACAGCGTCGTAATTAATTTTTTAAAATAGCATGTACGGCTTCGTCCCATATTTTGTCGCGAATTTGGGGCACTTCGTGAGCGAAAAAGAGGCCCAAAGATTTGTGCGGGATAGTCCTTGCTATATTTAGTATTAAGGCAGGGTTATATTATAGAGCAGTATAATTAGGTGCCCCAAACGTAAACAAAGGTCTAGAAGCTCATGGCAAACCACATGTTCCTGTCTTGACAGCTCAAGTTCCAATGTAAATTATAGAAAAAAATAACCTTTAAAATTTGGCTGTTAGGTGGCAAAAGAAACATATATTCATAAATACTCGATCATGCATCAAATAATGTCTAGATATGGATATTTTATGGAACAAAAGGTAAAATTTATCAAAAGTTACAGTCTATCTATTTTTAGACCAGAGCAAATTATTGCGCTGGTGTGAACAAAACGAGAATTATTCGGAGCCTGATTTTCAGAATAATTTAGTCTTATATTATTATTTCTGCAACTGTTAGATTTTATGTAAACATATTTTCAATACTGAAAGTGTATTGCCTACAACTCAAACTACAAAATTGGGAGACCTATATTGTGCGTAAATTTTTCCGGCCCCTAACGAAAATCACTAGCAACTTGTTATTGTTTACGTTTGGGGCACCTAATTATACTGCTCTATATTCATATTCAGACCTTGTAAATTCTTGTAGTTGTAAATAGACCCGAAACATGGTGCTGACCTTTGTAATCCTAAAATCTGTTGGTATATCATAAAGCTGTTTTTAAAAGGTTAAGGATATGATGACTAAATCTTTGAAAATCGTTAGTAATACATACCTTTGAGAATACTATACCATTCCTCGACGTCTTTCTAATATTAATATAATAATTTGTCAATATAAACATTTCGCTGTCACTTCCGCCCTGCTGCTATTTCGCGCTGTTCATTAAAAGTCCGTCAGATTGGTTTGTGAGAAAAGTGTGCAGTCGTTTTTCATCATATCAATTGATTTATCTATATCTATTCGTATTCAATGATGCTATCTACGTCTACTTGCACATATCTCGAGGTCTGGCAACCTGGATGGAATTAGGGGCTTAGTCCACGTGTTTTTTATTTGCAGGTCTGATAACCCAAACTGATATAGTCTCTGTTGCAACGGGGAATTCTTTCAAACGAACTCAAAATTCATCATCCATCGTGGCTTGTACTCTTGAGGACGTTGCGGTCAGCTGTCTCCAAGTATCAGGATCATCTGCGGTGCGCATGTAGTCTGCGTTTTTAAAAAAAATCACTTTTGGCCATTCTTAGGTTTTTAAAATAAATGTCATTCTCTGTCTTCCTCTAGCTCTTTTTCCTTCGATCATCCCAGATGTTACCAACTTTTATATTCCGTCTCTTCTTCACACGTGTCCCAGACACCGTAACTGCTTCTTACTATTTATGACAACAATGTTAAATCAAGCCCATACTTGCAGTTGGTTAATAGACCTGCTGATATATGTGCACGTAAGGCTATGTGGTCTAGTAGTATGACACTCGCTTTCGGATCTGAAGGTCCTGGGTTCGAGCCTCGCTCGGCGCATAGTTGAGTCCTTGGAGAAGGCTCTTCACTCACATTCTCTCATCGTGCTCAGGTGTAAAGTACCTGGATGTTAACAGCGTTGTCTCTGTCCGAAAAAAAAATGTAGCATCGCCTAACAGGCGTTGTCCCGTCCTTCTTCTTCTTCTTCTTCTTCGTTCCTCTTTTGTGAGGAGGATGCGTGTCACATTAATTTTTGGGTTGGTTTCCCTCTCCAGACTATTTGCGCCTTTCGGCTCTGCGACTCCGACTTCAGCGGTTCTTTATTCTCTGGATGTGATTCCATAGCCTTTCATCTTCCCAGATCCACAAGGCAGTGGTGGTTTGAAGTTGGAGTTTTCCTTCTCCTAGACAGACTGCTTTCCAAGGCTATGAGCTCTGTCCACCCATTAATGGTGTCTAGGCTGGGAGTCCAGGAGGGTATCTTTGTAGAGTGACAGTTTCCCTTCACCCCACCAGCGTCATGGGGCTAGCACAGCTTATTGCGTGAACTAGGGCAATCTGGCCACGGCGGTTGATTCCTCCCTTCATCCGTCACCTCAGACACATAGAAACTCGTGTCATCAGCCGGTTAGAAAGTTCCTTTCAGAATACTCCAACCGTTGCCCAGGAGGCGGGCGGGGAAGAATGCCCCTACGTGGACCCTGACACGAGCTGGAATGGGTTGCGGATCAGTACTGATCAAAATAGTCCAATCCTGCCTCCCGTCCCGTCCTAAAATGTTAAATGTTGCTGTTGGCCAGGGACCCCTTTTCAAGCGCTTTGAGCACATTTAGAGCATATTACGCTATATAAAAGCTCAATTAAAAAAAAAATATTTAAGGTTTGATTTAATGTTGTCGTAATATACACCATTTATTATTTGTTTCAGAACCAATGCTACGATTACACCATAACAATGTGGTTTATCTGACTTGTTAATAGCATTTTTAGTTTAAGTTTAAGTTTTTAAGGGTTTTACGGCGCTTGCAACACATTATCAGCGCCAGTAAAAAGGAAGAAAATGGGATAGTAAAAAGTTCTAGAATTACAATAAAGCATCCAAGAAAAGGGAAGACAAAGGGGAATTGGTTCAAATAGGAAACAGGTGTAGATTCCAAAAGCACTCTATCAAAGTATACTTAGTTTGAGATCACTAAAAGTCTCATCCAGACACAAGCACTTTTTAGTGATAGAGCCAACGCTCACTGTCACGATTGTAGTGCTCTTCTTGAACTCTAAAAGTAATAGACAAAAATAAATTTAACAGCTTCAAATCAAGAACAGAATACTGATTAGGGAACGTTTCAGGCTCAAAACCTTTCTTCAGCCAACAATACAAATATAAATACATTATTGTAAAACCAGATACACTGCAGAGAAATACTTAACACAATTTTTATAAGATCTTTGTGAAAGACCAGCGTCGTATCCAAAGGATAGCAAGCATCAATATGAACCGTTTAAGGCTAAAGAAACCGGGATAAACTCTGGCTCTATAGGGGCCTAATGGCTCTGAACGAATTCTGATACGTAGATAGAGACAGAGAGAAAGAAAACTAAATACAGAGGAATATAAAATAAGAGAGAGGTAGAGGTAGAGAGAGAGAGAGAGAAAGAGAGAGAGAGAGAGAGAGAGAGAGAGAGAGAGAGAAAGAAAGAGACAGACAAATGTAGATGTGGGGGGGGGGAGATAGATAAATAGACAGACAGATGGATAGATAGATAGATAGATAGATAGATAGATAGATAGATAGATAGATAGACAGACAGATAGATAGAGAGATAGACAGAGGCAGAGAGAGAGAGAGAGAGAGAGAGAGAGAGAAAAGAGAGAGAGAGAGAGTATAGTGAGGGAGAGCAAGTGAGTCAAACAAGACATTACAGTCTCCGAGTTTACTTAAGAATTAGTTAAAATAATGATATATCATAGAAGAGCAAAGATCACAAAAAGTCATGTCTCAAGTAGAGTAATAAAATGTCTAAATGTAGCTGAAACGGAAGGAAGTGACGTCACTGATCATCTTCCGGTACAAACAACGCTAATGCCACATTCATTCTCTTTGACAACGTTGTTGTCGTAAATCTTGATTAGACAGCTATCCACGGATTGTACAAAACTCCCAGGGGTTCTCCTGGCTCATTTTCAAGAAAGAACAAACAAACAAACAGGGATTTAAAATGAAATTTTGAAAGTTTCAAGAAAGAAACATACAATGGACATTGATCCCAAAACCCGTAATAGCTGATAAAGTGACTAGAGAGCTCATGTTTGCTAGGATATTAATCTCTCTCTCTCTCTCTCTCTCTCTCTCTCTCTCTCTCTATATATATATATATATATATATATATATATATATATATATATATATATATATATATATATATATATGTATAATATATATATATATATATATAATTTTTTTAAAAAATTAATTAGTTAATTAATTAATTAATTAATGTTTTTTAACATATGAAAAATAATTAAAACGAACGACATACTATTTGAAAAACAAGGAAACAAAAATTTATTGAGTCAAGTGTATGGTTATTCTTCATGATCCAAAATAATATATGTTATCAGTAGTATAGTCCATTAAGTCCTAGATCTACAGGCTTTTCGTACGCGGTCTGCCGGATTTCCACAAATTGTGTATAATTGACCAAAACTCTTGAATTTTGTGCCTGTAATCGAGGAATTTAAATCTCGTCCGACAGATGTCCACCCTATCTCCTGATATCAGGAGCCGCCTGGTAGTTTCCTCTCGTCGTCGTCGTCCTCGTCGTCGTCGTCGTCGTTTATGTGTGTGTGTGTGTGTGTGTGTGTGTGTGTGTGTGTGTGCGTGTATGTGTTGTCCCAAATCCGACGCGGGTACGTCTAAACGGAACTTCTCTCTTCGACATCTGTCTATAGATAGAATGCGCTTGGCCAAGGAGTTCACAACATTGCCATCCGGAAGTATAACGGACCAACACACAAACTCTTTTATAGTCTGGTTAATACAGTTTAGTGAGAACAACTCACAAACGCGGATGGCAAAAACAATAACAAAGGCCTGAGTGACGTCATCTGCATACTATCTATTCGCGGTGACCCACATCCACCGCGTCAAATCTATGTTCGTCGGACCGCGTACGAAAAGTCTGTACGCCTAAATGGGCCATTAGGTACAAAGACTGAAATCAAATACGTTGTGAAATTATCTGCTTAGCATGAAATATAAATTTATTTCATTTTATTTTAATTTGATAAGATGACCAATGATGAAGGTGTAAAATGAAGAGATCAGAAATATAGTAAACATCCATCCTGTAAGTAAACTGGTGGCTATTAGAAGATGGTTTATGATAATTTCTGAGCTTTTATATAGTGCAATGTCCACTAAACGTGCTCACAGCTCTTTACAAATGGTCGTTGGCCAATAGGTACACGTAACATATAGAACGAGACATGTAGCCTGTTAGGCGATAAATTACATTTTTTTTCCGACAAAGACAACGCTGTAAACGACCAGGTACTCATTTTACACCTGAGTCCGGTGAGAGAATGTGAGCAAAGAGTCTTTTCCAAGGACTCAACTATGCGCCGAGCGAGGTTCGAACCCAGGACCTTCCGTTCCGAAAGCGAGTGTCAAACCACAAACCACATATCTACTATGGCATTTCTTAAGAATGGTGAGCAACAGCTTCCTTCGTATGGCACTAACATGGACACTCGACAGATTAAATGAAGCGAAGAAGACCAAGAGAAAGATATAGGAAGGCAGCTGAGAGGGATAGAGGTAAAATGGGGCTTTCATCCTGGAGCGACGCCATTACCGCTGCAGCCGACAAGACAACCTGGGGAAGATAAAATTCCCTTTATTCATCTCACAGGAGATATTTGTCTTTAGGGTCTATTCCTTGGGAAGACTGAAATAACCCAGGCGTTAGCCGCAGTGCAGCGCCGCACACTAAGCTAGGGCGAGGTGCCTTGCTCAAGGCCACACAGTGCAGCGGGTATTCGAACATGTTACCTTTCGGATCCGAAGCAAAGACCGTACTGCTGAGCCACGCTGTCTCCTTAAATGTGTCCATGGCTTTTCTCTCAAAGAGGAGAGATAGAAATAGCATTTTAAATAAAGTAAGAAAAATGTGTTGCCAAACTAATCTTTTCCCAGACTAAAATTAATTAAAATGTGATCCATTACTTCAACCTGATATTATGTCGGATTGAATCAAATACCAAATATTGAATGTAATCAGTTAACTGCCGTACTCTGGAAAAACACGAAATAAAAAATTTGGTCAGAAAATTGTCCTTCAAACATCGATCGATTTAACTGACCCTCATCTTGGCAAGAACTCTATTATCTGTGATTTCACGAAGTCCCAGGTTTCAGAGTTGGTTGCCAATGTGAGGTTAATTTAAATTGATCGATATTTGAAGGACGAGTGCTCTGGTCAAACTTTTAAATACCTGTCTTATTGGTTACCTTCGTCTCGTTTGGTTGACATTTAAATTAATCCAAAGCAAAGCAATATGAAAAAAGTTAAAATAGCGGGGACGTCAATTTAACCCTCTCCTTACCACCCATTGGAAAATCGTCACTTTGGTTACGATCCAACCAGCACTTTTATCATTCAGATTTCTTTTGTAAATCACACAATTTAAAGAAAAATAGCTATAAAAACGTAACAATGTGCTGTAGAGTTCATTTTGCTGATCAATAGCATGCACAGAATGTATCTATTGCTCTTCTGCTTGAGTAAAACAAGCATATTTTGTGTTTGATGGGTATGAAATCTCGGGAAAAATTCTGAAAATGGCTGGTAAGGAAAGGGTTAAACTGGCCAGTGCTTAACATTCCATAACTTTTTTCCTTTAGTCACATGACATTGACATAATTCATACAATATTGGAAAGTTAAAGAGATTCCTAGGTATGATACTCGAATTGAGTGAGATACATTCGTGTTTAACCCAAATGGGTAGCGGTTGAAAAATATACATTTCACAGAGTACAAAAGTAAGCGTAATGTAACATGTACAACGAGACATGACGCCTGTTAGGCGATAATACATTTTTTTCCCAAAAGAGACAACGCTGTTAACGGCCAGGTACTCATTTTACACCCCGAGTACGGTGAGAGAATGTGGGTAAATTGCCGTTTCCAAGGACTCAACTATGCGCCGAACGAGGCTCGAACCCACGGCATTCCGATCCAAAAGCGAGTGTCATACCACAAGACCACATAGCCGCACATAATGTTAAAAATGATATAACTATTTCAAAAATGAAGAATTATAATATTACACAAGTTCAATCCAAAGACAAAACGCGAACACAGGATGAAATAAAGAAAACCGACAGAAAAAGAAGCCATAATTTTGCAGCGTGTAAACCAGGGACTGAGTTACAACCGTCTGTGTGGCAGATGTATGCGCATGTCTCGTAACCAGGGCTACTGTCGAAACATTTGGTGATCTGCGAGTTTGAACAGCTACGAATGAATTGATCCAACATTCCTGTGACCAAAAAAAAAAGAGAAAAAAAAAAAGATAATAATGCTTTAATACAGATGACGATAATGATAACCTGATCATAGTTATGATGATGATGATGATGATGATGATAATAATAATAATAATAACAATACTACTGCTACTACTACTACTACTACTACTACTACTACTACTACTACTACTAACTACTACTACTACTACTACTACTACTACTACTACTACTACTACTAATAATAATAATAATGATAATAATAACAATGATATTAATAATAATAATAATAATACTAATAATGATGATACTACTACTACTACTACTACTACTACTACTACTACTACTACTACTACTACTACTACTACTACTACTACTACTACTACTATTACTACTACTACTACTACTACTACTACTACTACTACTACTACTACTACTACTACTACTATAATAATAATAATAATAATAATAATAATAATAATAATAATAACAATAATAATAAGGATAATGAGGATAATAATAATAATGATAAAAAGAATAAAATAATAATAATAATAATAATAATAATAATAATAATAATAATAATAATAATAATAATAAAAACTTAATAATAATAGTAATAATAATAATAATGATAATAATAATAATAATAATAATAATAATAATAATGATAATAATAATAATAATAATAATGATAATAATAAGCGAGTGTCATACCACTAGACCACATAATATAATAATAATAATAATAATAATAATAATAATAATAATAATAATAATAATAATAATAATAATAATAATAATGAATCATTCATATTAACAACGCCACTACCACATTATCTCATTCTTCTGTAGTGTTTCATTCATCCTGTTTTGTTGATCAACTGGGAAACCCGAAACGTCCATTTTATCTGTTTTCGTATATTAAATTGAAGTTTTCATACAATTCCACATTGCTATTTATCTATTTCTTGGAGCTTCGAGCAGCAACATTTACATTACATCAAGCTCACGGAACCACATTATATTCTAGATAGAATGTTGACGTCAATCGATTCTTTGTTATTGTTTTTTTTTTTTGCCTTCCAATTAACTGTATTATCCAGACTATAAAAGTCCATGGTTACACCGAGTTTTTTTTGGTGTTGGTCCATTATACTTCCGGGCTATGTTGTGAGCTTCTTATCCCAGCGCACACTATCAGATCTATATACTCACCAGTGTCTTTGTTGTATATCCTGACAATGGAACAAGACTGAGTTATTCCGCTACCCGAAGCGACACAGGTCGTTGGTGGAGGTGGCTGAATCTCACAGCCTGGATTCTTAGAGCTTTGACACTTGGAGCACGAGATAGTGGCTGAAAATATGAACAAATTGATACAATGACAGAATTTATGAAGAAGCTGATATACAGAGAAGTGATAAGACATGGAACGAGTTGAGAAAGTGATCTCAGGATAGAGAAGGATGGAAACTGTTTGTCTGTGGCCAATACCCCAATCCAGGGTGACAAAGGCGATGATGATGATGATGATGATGATGATGATGATGATGATGATGATGATGATAATAATGATGATGATAATAATATTTATGTAGCTCATACCTATGGAATAACATTGCTCAAAGAATACCTTCCAATGTCAGATTCAACCATAACATAATACTCTTTTGAGGCTGTGGGTAACAATATATGAAACTTCGGTACAATAGGGCAGAAAGGTCGTGACATCTTCTACTTTTCGGGTTTCAAAATCCTTGGAAGTGTGTATGTAACCAGTCATTAGAACTAATAATGATTAGATTGCATATTGAATCATAAGGTGGCATAACTAATTTAGTAGCAGAATGTATGGGCAGATTCTAAGCATTACGAGACGTGCGGCTATGTGGTCTAGTGGTATGACACTCGCTTTTGGATCGGAAGGGCCTGGGTTCGAGCCTCGCTCGGCGCATAGTTGAGTCCTTGGCTCTTAACTCACATTCTCTCACCGTACTCAGGTGTATAATGAGTACCTGGCCATTAACAGCGTTGTTTCTGTCCGAAAAGAAAATTGTAATATCGCCTAACAGGCGTCATGTCCCGTCCTTCATGTTAGATGTTGCTGTTGGCCAGAGACACATTGTAAAGCGCTTTGAGCACATTTAGTGGATATTGCGCTATATAAAAGCTCAATTTTTTTTAAAGAGCGAAGATTGATGATCTTTATTGACCGCCAGCGTTTATTTAGACTGTGCAACAAGATGTCATTACTCTGAAAGATGTCATCACTCTGAAAGATGTCATCACTCTGAAAGATGTCATCACTCTGAAACCAGAAGATCATTTACACTAGGTATGCATTCACTCCAGAATAGTGGGTTTACATTTTCAAAGAGATTGGAACCAGCTTTTTAACACTTTACTTTTGTCTTCCATCATAACTCAAGTTAGCCATTTGCAATCAATTTCCATTTCTTACACTGTGCAAGGTATACGCTGTTAACATTTCGTTGCATTTAATTAAATGTACATTATACAGTATATCCCATTAGAAAAGAATATAATCATTCGTGCGAGTGTTGTGCGAGTGTGTGTTTGTGCGTGAGTTTGTACTTATATAGACACACAAAATCATACAAAGACAAACACATATCAATCTCTTTTTCCTTCAAATGATTAGGTTATTGCGACTTATTAGATTTATAGAGAATATTATCCATTAAACCAGAATTTTTCTAGCTGGTATGGAATAATTAAATTTCCACATCGCACATTACATAAACCAGGATATACAATGTCCCGAATGACCCTACGGCTATAAATAGCTTTTTTCAAATTCAAAAGTCGTAGCCAAAATACTTAAACTCACTTGGAGCTTTAATAGGATTCTCCAGACGTCCGTTTGATCCAATTATGCATGGTTATCCCCCGTAGCGTGCCAGGGGCGAGAACAAATGTATATGGTTTTATAATGAAGTCTAGTCATGCAATGCATTATTACTTCCCCTTTTAAGATTTTTACATTATTATTGTGTGGCTATCAAGATTCCATGCCCTGAAACCTCTATTTTCCTATCTGGAAAAAAAAAAACCCGCCAAATTATAATGACAAAACGCCGGTTTATTTTGACCAGAAAACTTTTAGTTCTATAAATTAAAAAAAAAATGATTTTAAAACAGAACTCGAGCTTTTATATAGCGCAATATCCACTTAATGTAAGATAAGACTCATCACGCCTGTGAGGAGGTATTACAGAGCAGACAGAGCAAACGTTGTTAATGGCCAGGTATTCATTTTACTCTAAAGTACGGTGAGAAAGTGTGAGTAAAGTATCTTTTCCAAGAACTCAGAGCGGGACTCGAACCTAGAACATTCCTATCCTAGGGCGAGTGTCTTGCCACAAGACCACATAGCCGCACAAGGGACGATCTTAATTTAACGAAAGAGTCACTTGCCATAAAGAGACTTATATACCAGGTCCTTCAAAGAATTCTCAGGTTTAAGACTATTTGGCATTTTGCATATCAGTTTAATTTATCCATTTGTGACTCACGGCTTCAAAACGTTATTATGTCCCGGTGAGTTTGGTAATAAAAATTGAATATACTGTCATTAGTACGAAACCTAGGTTGAATGTATGTGTTCTGTTGATGCCAGTGGATGTACTTTGTCAACACACTCAACCCTAATACCGACTATATCCGTAGAGTACCCGTGTTACTTTTACCCCATGCCTATTTATTACATTTTTCTGAGACAAATTATAGGCCTAGATTATAATTTATTGTTTTTTAGTTTTTACATAATGGTAGTTGAATAAAAGTATCTTTGTACATACTCATTTTTAGTACATTTTCCCTCAAATTTGAAAGGTAGTAAAAATTCTCTAGGATTGAGCGATTTAAAGTGGCAAAGTCACAAGTCATTTTTACACGAAACTCACTTGAAAGCAAGTGATACACCCCATACCAACATTATACCTTTATAAGATTGTGGGTCACATTTACAAGCTATTTTTAAAAAAATCTGTTTTGTCATTGAATGCCGAACAATCTTCTAATGATTTCCACAGCGAGTCCAAGAGATGCCGACGGCTTTGAAGTAAATCCCTCGAGGTTTTCACGAGAGATCAAATTATCGTCATCCATCTATTATTGTATGCAAGAGGCATCCACTCCACGGCTTATTATGCAAGTTATTAGGCGACAATATTGGACGACATAATAATAATAATAATAATAATAATAATAATAATAATAATAATAATAATAATAATAATAATAATAATAATAATAATAATAATAATATTATTATACC
Organism: Berghia stephanieae; assembly: GCF_034508935.2. Taxonomy (NCBI): domain Eukaryota; kingdom Metazoa; phylum Mollusca; class Gastropoda; order Nudibranchia; family Aeolidiidae; genus Berghia; species Berghia stephanieae. Next base: position 16,172,206 of record NC_088366.1, on the reverse strand, counting down.
AAAATTGAAGACTTCATAATATTCATCATCTTACTAAACATAATCTTCGTGTTATAATAGCAAAATTCCTTTAGTTTCAGCCTTCGTTTTGATACTCACAACCGATAGTATTATTGCCATTTATTTGCAATTCATTCAGTGCGTTAACCCTCTCCTTACCAGCCATTTTCAATATTTTCACCAAAATTTTACACCCAACTAACACAAACTATATTTTTTATCACTCAGACATAATAGCAGTAAAATTCTTGTAATACATAATTTCTTTAGCAAAACATGCTCTACAACACCCTGTTCATTTTCTTTAAATTGTGTGATGTATACAAAAGAAATTTGAATAAGAAAAATGCTGGTTGTATCGTAACGACTATGACGAGTTTCCTACAGTTGATAAGGAGAGGGTTAAAGAGGAAAAGGTGTCTATTACACGTTTGAAAATAATAACCTGAGCATTTTGAAAGTTCAAATTATTCATAGCGATTCCAAGCTGTCGTCAACCATCGATGGTACTACCTGTTTAATTCTTGGAGGTTAGCAATCACTGCCATAATATATTCTGAAACTGAATAATGACTGTTCAAACTGTACCCAAAAAGTAGTTTTTCATTCCCATTATTAAGCCCTTGGAACCGAAGTTTATCCCTGTAGCGTGAAATTGGCAAAAGCAATTAACTGTTTGCTATCCTTTAGATAAAACCCTGGTCCTTCGAAAAGTACTTTCCGCCAGATCTAACAGAACCGACTACCAAATCACTGCTGGGTGAAATGAGGGAGTCGATCTCGGTCCCTTTGTGTGTCAAGGGAGTGCTCTACCAATGGAGGGAACCCGGAACGTTACAAACAAAATTTGAGCTTTTATAATATTGCTCAAAGCGCTTTACAAAAGGTCCCTAACCAACAGCAACACTTAACCTTTAGGACGGGACATGACGCCTGTTAGGCGATAATACATTTTTTCGGACAAAAACAACGCTGTTAACGACCAGGTACTCATTTTTCACCTGAGTACGGTGAGAGAATGTGAGTAAAGAGCCTTTTCCAAGGACTAAACTATGCGCCGAGTGAGGCTCGAACCCCGGACCTTCCGATCCGAACGCGAGTGTCATCCCACAAGACCACATAGCCGTACAAACAATATAAAAGAGCAAGAGTTCCCTACCCAACCTGATCAAAAACAAAGGGACGATAGTAATGTTTTGGTGACATTTTCATCCAATTATCTGTCAAAGATCAAGGGCATTCGGACACGTAGGTTTTCCTCTGTTCCCCCCCCCCCCCCCCCACTATCCCCCCCCCCCCCCCAGTTCTTGTGAGGCTTCTGATTCAGCCTATAGAGCCCTCTAACTACCCAATTGAAGGATATTGACGTTTGTTTTGTTTGTTTTGTTTTTTTTTCATATAATTTTAATTGCATTCTCGGTGCAGGCTTATGGTTGCTCGAACACCCCCTAACTACCCAAATGAAGGATAATGACGTTTGCTTTGTTTTGTATTTTCAAAATTTTAATTGCATTCTCAGCCCAGGCTTATGGTTACTCGAACACGAATTGATTCACCATGTTCTATAAGTGGTTAGGGGGTCTGTATAGCTCAGTTAGTGAAGCACACTTTAAAAAAAAAAAATTAAAACTTGAGCTTTTATATAGCGCAATATCCACTAAACGTGCTCAAGGCGCTTTACAATGGGTCCCTGGCCAACAGCAACACATAACATGTAGGACGAGACATGACGCCTGTCAGGCGATATTACAAATTTTTGGGACAGAGACAACGCTGTTAACGGCCAGGTCCTCATTTTACACCTGAGTACGGTGAGAGAATGTGAGTAAAGAGTCTTCTCCAAGGACTCAACTATGCGCCGAGCGAGGCTCGAACCCAGGACCTTCCGATCCGAAAGCGAGTGTCATACCACTAGACCACATAGCCGCACACTTCACACGCAAAGGGACCGAAATCAACCCTGGGTCCAATAGATCTTGCGGAAAGTAAATTATGTGAAAGATTAGCCTCCTATCAAAAGGGAAGCAAGCAATTTGATATGTTTCACGCTACAGAAACCGGGATAAACTCCAGCTCCATTGACCTACTGACTATGTGTGACTACTCTCTAAGTGGTTGGGAGTTGGGGTACAACATCAGCATTGAAAAAAACCCTAAGCAAAATAACTATAGAAATGGAAACCTTTTGACCAACAACTACAATGAATGGCGGTGTGACTTCCGTGGGATTATGGAGTCCAAGATCAACGATTCTGGGTCATATATGTGATCACACGTCTCAAAACGGTATTATGTCGAGATGGACCAGATGTTATAAAGTCAAATTATAGTTAAACGGGTCAAAAATATGAATTCCTGGTATTTAGGACTCTATAATGTGATATTAATTCTCCTCTATAAAACATATAAACTCAACTTAAGTCTGATTTTTTGGGCTACAAATTCAATTTTCAGCAACTTAATCATCCCGACTTAATACCGTTTTGAGAAGAAGGTTCACATTTTATTGGAGGCGGGAGGGCCACAACACAATATTATGTCCCTCGAAGTAAAACAAATAAAGAAGAGAAACCTATTTATTTTACAATGATAATGATGCGAGTATCTTATTGTCATTCTAATACTAATACTATTATTTGTGTCAGATTCGTCAAATAAAAAAGTTTTTACCGTCCATGGCAATGAATAATCAAATTACAGGTAGACCAGTCTATTGATATTAGGGGTTTAAGCCTATATATCCCATGATATAGCGCACTATCCACTAAAAGTGCTCCTTTTCCAAGGACTCAACTATGCGCCGAGCGAGACTCGAACCCAGGACCCTCCGATCTGAAAGCGAGTGTCATACCACAAGACAACATAGCCGCACATTCCACATAGTGAGTCCAATAGATATTAATAGGTGCAGAAAAAATACCCCTATTTCACATGAGAAATCACAACAAACCAAGCAATATTCATCCATACGCTGACATTTCCTTACATTTTGAGATGAAATAATGAGACAAAATACGAGCTTCCCAAAATTGTATTTTTAGAAAGTCCAAATGTTTGAGAAGAAAATCTCCTCGATCGATGTGGATGTCAAAGACAATAAATAATTCCACATTGCATTCTGTCTTTATTTCTCAATTTTGTTAAATCCTGAAGAAAATTGTAAACTTCGAAATGACAATGAAACACAAATTCAAGCTATAAATGTTATGTTAAAGATCTGAACAAGTGTGTATGACATGTACCGGACAAAGTAGAAAAAGAAAAATACGAGAAACAAAAAACATCCTTTAAAAAATCTGTTTAATTTGACTGGGGATCGATTACCGTTAATCAGAAGGTCTGAGGTTCGATCCCTTGTTGAGTTAGACTGATTTTTTGGAATGATTATTTTTCTTTCTTGCTTTGTCTGGCACCTTTCATACACACTTGTTCAGTTCTTTATCTTACACCGGTGCCTGCTCCCTGGTTTCATTAAATGTTATTTTGCGATGTGTGTGCGTGTGTATGTATATATATATGTGTGTTTGTGTGTGTGTGTGTGTGGGGTGGGGGTGTGAATGCGTGTGTATGTGTGTGCGTATGTGTGTGTGTGTGTGTGTGTCAGGGTCGATGAGTGGAAGATTCTCTTTCTCCTGATTAGTCATTTGAAATTATTGTATCCAAATTTTATTTTTTAGTGAGGACAATGAATGTTGACCTATTTCAATTCTTTAGGGATTTTACAAAAAAATTCCTTCTCCTAAAAAATCACAAAATATATTATATCAATGTTTGCCTTGAATTAAACCCAAATTCATTTCACCCTGTCGAAAGTTGTGTCGAAATCCGAATTCAAAATAACATGGACGATAATACAGGATCAAGAACGCTTGCTTGACTGGCGTTCTTATAACATGTCAACTCTCAAACTTATGATGTAAACGTTTTCTATCAAATAAATAAAGTTTGTGTTTGTTTTGCTGGTGTATGGCAGCATTCTCAATAGGCTTCAACGGTCGTCACGTCACTTCCCTCGTAATGACGCATAGTAACTTAGTCACTGGTTCTAAACTATCGGAACAATGGCGGACGTCCTTATGAAATACTTCTCCGACGAGCATAAAAGTGTATCCAGAGAAGAAAAACATTATAAATCTGATCATGTATTGACTTTTATACATTCTGAGCACATGATATGTGAAAAAGATCTAGCCAGCATGAAGAATAAAAAGTATCGATTTTCTTTGTTTAGAACCAAGCTGCTTGGTTGCTGAGCGGACGTGAAATCAGACTATTGAATCCTATTGGATTGAATAGTGAACACAAACTGACAACAGACACATATATAACCACGCCTCTCAGACAGTCGTCATAATGTAAACAATGGCAGTGATTGGTAAACATAGCAAACTGCACAGGCTTTACAATCGATGGTATGTTACTAATATAAAACCCACTATTTTTCCGCTTGATCAATAGAACCAACACAGAAAACTATGTGTCTAGATAGTTCGAAGATGACGTCACTCAGGTCTTTGTTATTGTTTTTTGCCATCCGCGTTTATGAGTAATGCTCACTGAACTGTATTAACCCGACTATAAACGTTAATGGATACACACAAGATAATATGAAGTGAGTAGAAAAGTGCCAGAAGACAATAGAGAATAATTTTTTTTTTTTCGCGGCGGTGGTGGGGTTTGAACCTGCGACCTTATTGGTACGACAACTCCGCCTGGCAGGTGAGAGCGTGGCTCTACCGTGTGAGCTATCCACGAACACAAAATATTCGTTTCAAACCCAAAGTCATTTCTAGATCCCTCTCTCACCCACTTCTTGAGATCGCCGATTCCTTCGCCACCATCGCGAAGTAATTTTGACCAGCAGTTAAGCTTAATAGCTTAATAAGGTCGCAGGTTCAAACCCCACCACCGCCGCGAAAAAAATTTTTTTTTTATTCTCTATTGTCTTCTGGCACTTTTCTACTCACTTCATATTATCTTGTTGTTACCAACATAAGTGCCTGCTCCACTCACTTTTCTGAATTAAAAATTCACCCCATACACCGGAGCATACTCAATGTCTCAATCGTTTCTATGTTATATGTTTGTGATGAGAATATTGGCTATTAAGCTTAACTGCTGGTCAAAATTACTTCGCGATGGTGGCGAAGGAATCGGCGATCTCAAGAAGTGGGTGAGAGAGGGATCTAGAAATGACTTTGGGTTTGAAACGAATATTTTGTGTTCGTGGATAGCTCACACGGTAGAGCCACGCTCTCACCTGCCAGGCGGAGTTGTCGTACCAATAAGGTCGCAGGTTCAAACCCCACCACCGCCGCGGAAAAAAAAAATAAATTTTTATTCTCTATTGTCTTCTGGCACTTTTCTACTCACTTCATATTATCTTGTTGTTACCAACATAAGTGCCTGCTCCACTCACTTTTCTGAATTAAAAATTCACCCATACACCGGAGCATACTCAATGTCTCAATCGTTTCTATGTTATATGTTTGTGATGAGAATATTGGCTATTAAGCTTAACTGCTGGTCAAAATTACTTCGCGATGGTGGCGAAGGAATCGGCGATCTCAAGAAGTGGGTGAGAGAGGGATCTAGAAATGACTTTGGGTTTGAAACGAATATTTTGTGTTCGTGGATAGCTCACACGGTAGAGCCACGCTCTCACCTGCCAGGCGGAGTTGTCGTACCAATAAGGTCGCAGGTTCAAACCCCACCACCGCCGCGAAAAAAAAAAAATTTTTATTCTCTATTGTCTTCTGGCACTTTTCTACTCACTTCATATTATCTTGTTGTTACCAACATAAGTGCCTGCTCCACTCACTTTTCTGAATTAAAAATTCACCCCATACACCGGAGCATACTCAATGTCTCAATCGTTTCTATGTTATATGTTTGTGATGAGAATATTGGCTATTAAGCTTAACTGCTGGTCAAAATTACTTCGCGATGGTGGCGAAGGAATCGGCGATCTCAAGATGTGGGTGAGAGGGGGATCTAGAAATGACTTTGGGTTTGAAACGAATATTTTGTGTTCGTGGATAGCTCACACGGTAGAGCCACGCTCTCACCTGCCAGGCGGAGTTGTCGTACCAATAAGGTCGCAGGTTCAAACCCCACCACCGCCGAGGAAAAAAAAATAAATTTTTATTCTCTATTGTCTTCTGGCACTTTTCTACTCACTTCATATTATCTTGTTGTTACCAACATAAGTGCCTGCTCCACTCACATTTCTGAATTAAAAATTCACCCCATACACCGGAGCATACTCAATGTCTCTATCGTTTCTATGTTATATGTTTGTGATGAGAATATTGGCTATTAAGCTTAACTGCTGGTCAAAATTACTTCGCGATGGTGGCGAACGAATCGGCGATCTCAAGAAGTGGGTGAGAGAGGGATCTAGAAATGACTTTGGGTTTGAAACGAATATTTTGTGTTCGTGGATAGCTCACACGGTAGAGCCACGCTCTCACCTGCCAGGCGGAGTTGTCGTACCAATAAGGTCGCAGGTTCAAACCCCACCACCGCCGCGAAAAAAATTTTTTTTTTATTCTCTATTGTCTTCTGGCACTTTTCTACTCACTTCATATTATCTTGTTGTTACCAACATAAGTGCCTGCTCCACTCACTTTTCTGAATTAAAAATTCACCCCATACACCGGAGCATACTCAATGTCTCAATCGTTTCTATGTTATATGTTTGTGATGAGAATATTGGCTATTAAGCTTAACTGCTGGTCAAAATTACTTCGCGATGGTGGCGAAGGAATCGGCGATCTCAAGAAGTGGGTGAGAGAGGGATCTAGAAATGACTTTGGGTTTGAAACGAATATTTTGTGTTCGTGGATAGCTCACACGGTAGAGCCACGCTCTCACCTGCCAGGCGGAGTTGTCGTACCAATAAGGTCGCAGGTTCAAACCCCACCACCGCCGCGGAAAAAAAAAAAATTTTTATTCTCTATTGTCTTCTGGCACTTTTCTACTCACTTCATATTATCTTGTTGTTACCAACATAAGTGCCTGCTCCACTCACTTTTCTGAATTAAAAATTCACCCCATACACCGGAGCATACTCAATGTCTCAATCGTTTCTATGTTATATGTTTGTGATGAGAATATTGGCTATTAAGCTTAACTGCTGGTCAAAATTACTTCGCGATGGTGGCGAAGGAATCGGCGATCTCAAGAAGTGGGTGAGAGAGGGATCTAGAAATGACTTTGGGTTTGAAACGAATATTTTGTGTTCGTGGATAGCTCACACGGTAGAGCCACGCTCTCACCTGCCAGGCGGAGTTGTCGTACCAATAAGGTCGCAGGTTCAAACCCCACCACCGCCGCGAAAAAAAAAATTTATTCTCTATTGTCTTCTGGCACTTTTCTACTCACTTCATATTATCTTGTTGTTACCAACATAAGTGCCTGCTCCACTCACTTTTCTCTTTTAATGGATACACACAGTTTTGTGTGTTGGTCCGTTATACTTCCGGATGGCAATGTTATGAGCTTCTAAGCCAAGCGCAAACTATCTATATAATAATATGATCTAAACAATCGTGTGAAAATTAGTCACCCATTTGGCGGTATAAAAACAATAACAATGATCAGAGAGAGAGAGAGAGAGAGAGAGAGAGAGAGAGAGAGAGAGAGAGAGAGAGAGAGAGAGGGGGGTCGATTTCATTCACGTTATTGGTTATAACCAACCAACCATGGTTGTCTGACCACGCTTGAACGTGTGTCACAAATTCCATGCTTTGATTGGTCAAAACTCTACTGGTTTATACGGGAACAAGACATAGGTTGAATATATGGCAGTGCCAAAAGATCATTATTTGAAGAAATAAAAAATAGTTTTCATCCATTTTTATAGGTTTGATTATGGATAAAAACCAAAAACTGACAGTCTTGCACAAAGTCCTTCAGAACCGTGAAGCCTGAGTTTATCCCGGTTTCTATAACGTGAAAAGGACAAAACAATTGCTTGCTATCCTTTGGATAGGACGCTTGTCTACCTCGTGGGCGGAGGGTCAGAAAAAAAAGAGCTCGACTAAACCCTGGATCACTCAATTCCCTCTGCGTGTGAAGCGAGTGATCTACCAAAAGAGCTACCGGAACTCCCTTGAACCAAAAGAATAGCAGAAGTAGCTTCTCACGTGGTCAAAAATCTTGTTGACAAAGTTAATACTTTGTCCACACTTTTCGACACTTTAGAAAGCTAATATGTTATAATGTTGGCGACAGGACGTTGAATCAATTTTCCATAAGAAACTGAAACTGAGAAAAAGAATTCCTTCCAAAGTTGGTTTAAAAAAAAATTATATAACATTGATATCATTTTGGAGTCGAACGTCACGAAAATGACCCCTTGACCTGGTTTCATATCAGTTTAGAGCTCAACATTGGGAAGGATAATCTATATTTATTGTTTTGTTTTGTTAATCGATGTTTGTGTTTAGCTTTGGTATAATATATAACACTCGCTCATAGTCAGACACGTCAGAAAACCAATTTTGTGCAAACAATTTGGCCCGGTTCTATTCAAGCTTCTGTCATGAGTTGTTATCTCTGACAAACAGGTTAGCCACATAGGCTAATAGAGTCTGTCATAAAATGGATTCAATCTATGAACATGCGCACTTCGATTAAATGCAAAATGGCTAGAGAGGTTTCATAATTCTGCAGTACTTTGAAAAAAAAAAAAAACAAAAAAAAAACAACAAATTCTTATTTATTTATTTATTTATCTATTTATTTATTTATTATTTATTTGTTTATTGTCAGATAACTCGTCCGTCAAATATAGATCGACTAAAATTTCCATGGAGTTTATTAAGTTCGCCAGATTTCTTCAGAGCCATATTGATCAATCTCAGATTTTGGGTCTATATTATTATGTTTCTGCATTCATGATGCGTAATCTTCCTCACTTTATCACCATGTGAGAGAAACCCAATTCCGCAGCCATAACAACCCCCCCCCCCCCCCCCCCCCCCCCCCCGTATAAAGGCATCACACTTTCTCCGTCGCCCTGCCGCATTCCATTTCTTACAACTTGAAGAAAACAATCAAGCAATCTGCAAATCTTATTTGATTCGCAATCAAAATGACGACTTAATTGAGCGGAGGCCGGTGTGCGGTGTGTGTGGGGGGGGGGGGGGGGGGGGGGGGGAGTTAGAGGAGGAGGGGATTACAAGAACTACTCATAAAAATGGCTGGCTAAAGACAAAGCGCTGAGTGACGTCATTTCATTTCCTTCCTTTCCATAACGCAATATCAAGGAAATTGTACTCAAAACACTTCACAGAGGTCCTCAAGCTAACAGCAACATTTCGACATGTAGACAGACATACAATTATAACATTTGATGTAAACATCACGGTTAGTGACGAGGGATTCGATTTTACACTTGAGTACACTGAGAGAACGTCTTTTCTCCACTTTACGAAGCCGACGGCGAACTCGAACCAGAGACCTAAAAATCCAAAAGCGCGTTACATATCACAAGGACACTATTATGTGGTCTAGTGTTATGACTCTTGCCTTGGGATCGGAAGGTCCTGGGTTCGAAACCCGCTCTGAGCGGTGCATAGTTGCGTCCATGGAAAAGACTCTTTACTCACATTCTCCCACCGTATAAAATGACTATACATGGCCGTTAACAGCGTTGTCTTTGTCCTCAAAAATTGCAATAATTATCACCTCACAAACGTCATGTCTCGTCCTACATGTTAAGTGCTGCTGTTGGCTAGGGAACACCCCCCCTACCCAGCGCTTTGAGCACGTTTAGTGGATATAGCACTATATAAAAGCTCAAGATTTTTACTGTTCCCAAGCTAACAGCAACATTTAGAAACGTAGCTAGACGTTATTACAATATTTGACGGAAACATCACGGTTAGTGGCCATGTATTCATTTTATACCTGAGTAGGGTGAGAGAACGCCCTTTCTCCAAAGACTCAGATTTTCGAAGTCCACATCGAGACTTGAATTAGAGAGCAACAAATCCAAAGGCGGGTGTCATATCACAAGACCATTAGTCATACTAGATTCAATGTAGACACTTTCCAATGTATTTCAGTCATAAAATTTAACCCCTCGAAGAGTCAATGGTACTTATTCTGAGTATAGATGCTGTGCGCTTGGATAAGAAACTCACAACATTGCCTTCCGGAAATATAACGGACTAACACTTTGTGTAACCTTGACCTTGAACGCTAATAGTCTGGTTAATACAGTTTAGCGAGAATTACATAAACATGGATGGCAAAAAAAAAAAAACAACAACCAAACAACAAAGACCTGAGTGACGTCAACTTCGTTCTATCTATAATGAGTTTGAGGTTAATAATTGACCTTTTCGCACACTGACAATGACAGACAAGTTACTATTATCTAGCTTCATCATAATATGCCTGAATTTTAAATCAGATTCTTGCCATCGGAACTATAAAACGATATTTATAGAAAGGAACAGGAATCTCTGCAGTAAACGATGCAACGAAGACAGGATTGATCAGAATTAATATGGTTACACATATAAATAGTTTGCGCTTGGCTAAGAAGCTCTCAAACAACATTGCCATCCGGAAGTATAACGGACCAACACACAGAACTATATGTATCCATGAACCTATATAGTCTGGATAATACAGTTAAGTGAGAATTTCTCATAAACGTGGATCGCAAAAAAAAAAAAAAAAAAAAAAAAAAAAAAAAAAAAAAAAAAAAAAAAAAAAAGACCGAGTGAAGTCGACTTCATTTTATTTATATATACGTCCCAACATAAACACCGTCAACAGGGTACAGCTTTGAAAATGTATCAAATGATCCAATCGAACTCTTACAACATCAACTATCAACCGATTGATAAACTATCTATGTGAAGAGGGTGAAATATTTTTTAAAAAAATTCAACGTTACGTTTGATCATGACAAAGATCTCAACAAGTGTATGTGTGTGTGAAACGCTGCTAGACAACGACAAGAAAAAAATACAAGAAAAAAACCTCTAAAACAGAAAAAAAAGAAAAAAATATATTCAAGAAGTCAATCCCACCCCATTACAGCAGATTTCAATACCCACTAACTATCGGTATACAAAGCAACAATCATAAAGTGTGTGGTATAATAGTGGTTTGCTTTTGCCTAGAATGATATAATTTTATTAAACCATAACCACCACCACCACCCCCACA